>NC_138550.1:73990269-75190269 GCF_964273705.1 Natrix helvetica
TTGAAGTGTGCAAGTCTTAAAGCCGTCAAGTTACAAGACCCTTGCACCCGTAACCCTTTACAAAAAAAAAACCCAGGAGTGTTCAAACTTGACAGCTTTAAGACTTGTGGACTTCAACTCCCAGAATTCCTCCTTCCCTCGCTCAGCTGCTATCGCTGGGGTGCAGAACAAGTGAGGTCTTGGGAGGGACCTTCCCTCCCCCTCCAGAGAGCCCATGCCGGGAGAGAGGAAGCGGGCTGGTTTGAATGCAGGCGAGCGGGCGGTTTAGTGGCCAGTGAGTGCCTCCTTCACTCATTCCGGAAGGCAGAGAAAGAAAGGTGTGCGAGAAAGCACCCTGCCACCAAGTGCAAAAGCGGGGGTGCTTTCTCACGAGTCTACTTTCTTTCTCCGCCTGCCTCCTTCACTAGTTCGGGCAGGCAGAGAAAGAAAGGAGGCGCGGGATAGCCAAGGGCGAAGGAGCTCTTCTTCGCCCTTGGTGGCGGGGGTGCTTTCTCACGTGCCTCCTTTCTTTCTCCACCTGCCTCCTTCACTAATTCAGGCAGGCGGAGAAAGAAAGGAGGTGCATGATAGCAAGTTTGAATGCCAGTCTCCTTCTTTCTCCACCTGCCTCCTCCACTCATTTGGGCAGGCGGAGAAAGAAAGGAGGTGCGCGAGAAAGCACCCCCTCTACCAAGTGCGAAAGTGGGGTGCTTTCTCATGAGTCTCCTTTCTTTCTTCACCTTCCTCCTTCACTTGTTTGGGCAGGCGGAGAAAGAAAGGAGGTGCGGGATAGCCAAGGGCGAAGGAGCTCTCCTTCGCCCTTGGTGGCGGGGGTTCTTTCTCACATGCCTTCTTTCTTTCTCTGCCTTCCTCCTGCACTAGGTGGAAAAAGCAAGGCTCGTGATAAAGCACCCCCTCCATCAAGGGCGATGGGGAGTGCCTTTCCCCTCGGCTATCGTGTGCCTCCTTTCTATCTCTGCCTGCCCAAAACAGTGAAGGAGGCCATTAAACCACCCGCTCACCCACGTTCAAACCAGCCTGCCTCCTCTCTCCCGGCATGGGCTCTCTGGAGGGGGAGGGAAGAGGGAAGGTCTGTGGGGGGAGCTAGCATGGGAGCAAGCCAGAGTAGGAACTGTTCCGGTACGGGGCCTCTGGAGGCTCCGGTACACAAACGCACGCCGGATTTCTGGCACCGGTACATACATACAGGACCGGACCACTTGAAACCCACCTCTGGAATACCCCCTGGTTTAATGCATTACAAGTTTGTAACAGCTGTTTCTGCAGTAATCTGCATTTCTTGCTAATCCATTATTTTCTTACCAGCAAATGTAAGCACCTCCTATTGTTTCATTCCAATTCATGTGTTTTCTTGTGCGGGTAATATAATACCTTACTATGGACTTTAGTAAACTTTCTGAACAGGAGCAAGAAGACTTGATTATGGGATTTTAATCAATTTACCAGAATATAATTAATAATTACATTCAATTACTAAAACAAACTTGTTGTTTTTTTACAGTTATTGTTTTAATGAGGATGACTATGCAATGATGTCACTTGGTTCATGGATTAATGTTGTGGCTGGAAAAATGATTGCTATAAACAGGTCTGCAAAACATGTAACAGTTTCCAAGGAGAAAGAAGTGCCATATGATCATCTCATTCTCTGCACTGGCCAACAGTATCAGGTAAGTCCAAATGTTGAGGCAGCACTCCCATACCTAGTTAAATTGGGAAAATTTTCATTGAACTCAGATTAATTAATTTATACTGCATATATAATAATATGTTTGGAATTCCTATCCAAAATATTTTTAATCTTACTTTTATCCTCTTTTTAGTTATTTTCAAGGTTGTGGTCCCATGGTTAATTGAACAAATAATTTCAGAAATAGTCTATAAGAATCAAAATCAGTGTCTTTAGTAAAAATCATCATGGCTGAATTCAATATAAGCAGTTGTAACTTGTAGTTTATTAGAAATCTTATTAAAATCTCAGAATCAGTCCGAGATTTAGATAATCTATTAACAAATGAGAGCCTGTGCTACTGAAGCATAAGAGTTCATCTTTAATCTGATTTGATGTATTTGACAAATCTAACAGGATTGGAATTCTAAGGCTCCCCAATAAACAAGTTGCTACACTTAACTATTTATTTTTACTAAAGGATTTGGATCATTGTTTTGGAGATAGGTATTTTCTTACCAGATTCCTTAATGTCTTCAACAAAGGCAGATTTTCTACTGTACTCCTTTCATTGGAAAAATTCTTTAAAATTCAAGGAGATATTCAGAGATGTGTCTGCTTGGAAAATAGCCCATATTAAATTGTACAGCACAGTCAAACATCAGGGGTTGACCACAGAAAATGTGTTATGACATTTGTACTATGTCATAAATGTTTATGTTAGTTTTTATGTCATCAAATATTCATAAAAGTTGTCAAATTTCAATACCAGATTATTTTATTTTATGGGCCTTAGAACTGTTAATGGTTGGGTATTTTCTTCTTATGAAATAGCAATCTTAAAATCAATTTCGTTTTGAGATATTCATCAACTATCTTTAACTAGTTCCTCTTAAACTGCACTGAGTCAGAATAACCTGTAGACTTACATGTCAGGGAAAATAGGAAGACAACCTTTTCTCATAACAATCTCTTGTCAATTAAAAAAGAATAACAAATGCTAAAGAACATGACAAAGCTTCTAGTGCATCAGTACTACCAACTAAGAACACTGAATGCATTATTTTTTATTCAACCTTTGCAATTTTTCAGTATCTGAAATCTCTTCAAACAGAAGTTGTTCCAAAGAACGGGTGGAAAATGTTAGTTTTAGCCAGTTGTTTTGTTTTGTTTTTATTTTGCTTCATCTCAGCAGATGGTAGACACTGCTTCCTTGAAAATACTTCAGCAGGGGCTTGACAACATCCATTTGCAACAGTTTAATAAAGAATCCCTCAAACTTTCTATGTATAAGTTGCATTTTTAAAGGGCTTTGGTACAATTACCCAAAGTGGTTGCTGCAAAGGCAAGATTATTCACAAACTGTACATATTTTCTCTCATGAGAATAGGAAGTGAGACAAAATAAGGAAAAAACAAAAAATAGCAGAAAATGGAGAAAAAAACTGAGAAGCTAGGGAAATGAAAGGAGTAAAAAAGAAATTATAATAAATAAATTATTTTAAAAAGTTATAATGCTATTGACTGGGAAAAAAATCACTTAAATTTTATTGTAGTGACAGCAGCCAGACTGGGTATGCTCCATCCATTAACCAATCGGACTGTCTACACTTATGATGTCATCGGGCCCTTGTGGCTCCTTCCCAGTTTCAGACTCAGTCCAACCTGGACTGGCTGTGAGAATTGATCTCTCCTCCAAATTATTTAATTACATCTTTAATTGGTGAATTTTTCCAAATATTTTTGTTGTTCCTTTAAATTGGTTCCTTAAATAATCCTTTATTCTACAAATTGGAGGGAAATTCAACACTGATTTCTGGCTACCTCTCCTGAGCCGTCTGATTGCCTGTGGCCACGAATTCGTTCAGGAAGCCTGCCTTGCAATCAGATCGGCCAGCTCACGAGCTACGGCTCCACGGCTGTTTCCCCGCGGCGCTCCTTGATTCTGGGCACTCAGAGGGATGAGTGACCAGCTGTTTCACACGCAGCGGTTTCAGACGAGTCTGGTGGCCATTCTGCAGATCGCCTGGCCACACTTAGTATTGACAGCCATTTTGCAGGTTGGAAAAGCCCGTGAAGATAGCGGTGGCCATTTTTAGGCTCAGAAACGCCTCAAAGAAAAAAAGTTTGCCATTTTGGACGCTTTAAAAAAGGCGTGAATTCTACAGCAGCCGTTTGGAGGGCCAGCAACATGGGATCACCCCAGGTGGACCAGATCAGGAGCGCCTGGCCAGCAAACGGATGAGACAGTTGTCTATCTTATTGGGGTGTTGATTTATGTTTGGGAAAATGGCTGATCCAGCTATGGATGCGAATACAGGACTAGAGGAGGCAGGGCAATCAAGGGCAAAGAGCAGCAGGAAGAGGCAAGCCAAAGAGGCCCCTTCCTCAGGAGTAAACCCCAAGGTCTCTAAAGCAATTACCAGGGCAGAAGAGCGTAGGCAGAAGGCCCTTGAGAAAGAATTTCAGAGGGCCCAAAAACAACAACATAGTCTAACTGCCCAGCCCTCCCTCCCTCCGCCGAGGATCACCAAGTGGCATCCCCAACTCCACCGGTCTTGCCTCCCATGGGCCCTGACCCCCCCCGGCCTATTCAGAAGGGGAATTGTCTTCTTCAGAGTCCTTGTCTTCTATGGAACCTGACAACAGAGGCAATTTCTTTGATGTCCCTCTCAATAGGGAGTGCACCTTTGAACAGGCTTCCCTCCTGGTTACACATGGCTCTAGGTCCCCCCACACCATGTACACCTCTTCTGCTGATATGGCAACCATAATTGCTGAAACCATTAAACACGTCATGGCTGCTGGCCTACAACAGCACCCCCAACCTGCTCCATCACATGGCCATAAACATAAATCTTCTGCTGCAGCTCAGCGACCTGATCCCTCTGCCTCTACTTCTCAGGCCTCAATTGGCGGGGAGCCAGATAATCTGCGGGACTCAGACCTGTCTGATGACAAGGTGGTCACCCCAGATACCCCTGCCTTTACCGGATTATTCAAAACTGATCATTTCAAGTCCCTTCTATTTAAGGCCATTAAAGCTACTAACTTACCATCTTCTGCTTCAGCTTCTACTTCACAGGATAAACCGGCAGAACCGGCTTCAACTGAGGGTCCCAGTACCCCATTCACCGAACCCACGGTGGAAAAAGAGGTGATCCCTGTTCCCAAGGTATTCCTGAACGTCATCCAGAAGCAGTGGGAGTCTCCAGGCATGGACCCACAGCCGACCAACCTTGACAAACATCTCTACAACATTGCACCAGACCTCACCAAGTTCTTCAAGACTCCTGCAGTGGATGCACCGGTTGCAGCCCTGTCTTCCCTTACTGTGGTCTCTGGAGCCCCTGAGGAGGTTCTCAAGCCTGAGGAGAAAAGGTCAGATCAAACCTTAGTCAAAAACTATCAGGCTGGGGCCTGGGCTGCTAGGGCCTCTACAGCCACTTCCTTTTTCTCCAGGACGGCCCTGGTTTGGATCGAACAGCTTCAGGAGCGCATCGCTCCTACTGACACTAGATCACATAGGGATCTCAACAAGATCAGGACAACGGTTGAATTTGCAGCTGATTCTTCCCTTAATGTTGCTAGATTCGCTTCTAAAGCCATGGCCTCTTCGGTCACGGCCAGGCGTCTGCTTTGCTCAAGCCATGGCAGGCGGATGTCTGTACCAAGTGGCGTCTAGCAGCCTCCCCATTCAGTGGCACCCAATTGTTTGGTAATCTCTTAGACCCGTACCTCACGGAATCTAAAGACAAGTGCAAGGTCCTTTCATCCATCTACAAGAAACAGGACAGTCGGCCCACTCCCTTCTATAGGAGGTTGCCCTTTCGACCGGCGGATGAGGGACTTTCCTTCCCCCATCCACAATGCCAATCCTACACTCCCAGACAGGGATCTCACCAGGACAGGTCCAATAGAAACACACAGCATTTCCCCTCCAAGAAATCTTACCGTGGAGGAGGCAACCGCCATTTTTTACGTAGGAAATGACTATCTGGACTCTCTTCCAATCGGTTCTTTGCCCACCGCTGGGAGGAGACCACAACAGACAATTGGGTACTCAAAACTATCAAATTTGGTCTCATGCTAGAATTCCTCTCCATCCCCCAGGAACAGTTCGTGCCATGCCCAGTCTCTCGTTGTCCTCGCAAGAGAGCACTGATGGAACAGGCCATTCAGCACCTGTTGGAGATCCGGGCCATCCAACCAGTTCCTCCCCATCAGGAAGGGCAGGGTTTTTATTCCCGCCTGTTTGTGGTACCAAAGAACTCTGGGGGATGGAGAGCAATTTTAGATCTAAAAACATTGAACCGCCACATTGTCTATCGGCGGTTCAAAATGCATTCTCTGCACACCATCCTCCAGGCAGTCAGGAAAGGCGATTTCCTCACATCGGTAGACTTGACCGAAGCTTACCGTCATATCCCCATCTTCATAGACCACCAAAAATATCTCCGCTTCTCCTATGGGGGGAGGCACTTCCAGTACCGAGCTCTTCCGTTCGGTCTATCCTCTACCCCCAAGGTATACCCCCGAGTCCCTTTTGGGAGAGGGGGCGGTCTAGAAGTGCAAATAAATAAATAAATAAATATTCACAAAAGCACTTCCACCACAGAGTTCAGGCCCGACACATATTAGTCCTCACGGACAATACCACAACCAAGGCACGAATAAACGGACAGGGGGGAACTTGTTCCTGGTCCCTGATGCAAGAGTCCAACCTGTTGTGCCAGTGGGCGGAATCTCACCTGTCATCTCTCAGGGCAAAACACATCTCAGAGGTCTCCAATGTCCAAGCAGACTGGCTGAGCCGGGCAACGATAGATCAGGCAGAGTGGAGCATCCATCTGAACCTCTTCCATCGATTGACACTACGGTTCGGCATCCCAGTCCTAGATCTGTTCGCAACGGCAGACAACAACCAGGTACCCAGGTATTACTCAAGGTTCATGGACCCCATGGCAGAAGGAGTAGATGCTCTCAGATGCCAGTGGCCCAGGGGTCTCCTGTACACATTTCCTCCCCTTCCCCTCATTCAGAGGGTAATTCAAAAAATGCTGGAGCAGGAGGCAGAAGTGTTGCTGCTAGCGCCGAATTGGCCCTGCCAGCCTTGGTATGCCGACCTAGTGACTCTGTCAATTTCCACCCCATGGCACATCCCACGGTCTCTCCTGTCTCTACACCAAGGGTCAGTTTGTCATCCCGACCCCCAGTGGCTGCAATTAACCTCATGGCGATTGAGCGGCAAGCCTTAACAGCCGATAACATCTCCCTCAAAGTCATTGCTACAATTTAGGCATCACCTAGAAGCTCTACTAACCGCATTTATGATGCCACATGGCGTACTTTTTCTCTATGGTGTTCCAACAAGACTGTTGACCCACTTAGGGCATCCATTCTGTAGATATTGGACTTCCTGCAGAGGGGGCTTGATCAGGGACTTACCCCTAACATGCTACACTGACAGGTGGCTGCTCTGGCCTCTGTTCTGGATGCCCTGGCATCTGAACATCTACCTTCTCACCCCTTGATCCGGAGATTTCTCCGTGGAGCTTCCAACCTGCATCCCCCTGCCAATAGATATCCCACTTGGGACTTACCTCGTGTCCTAGAGGCTTTGACTTCCACGCCCTTTGAACCTATGAGATCCACTTCTTTGAAACTGTTGTCCTTCAAAACACTGTTTTTGGTGGCTGTAACCTCAGCCAGACGTATTTCTGATTTGGCTGCTCTTTCAGTCAACCATGACTTGTGCATGTTCCATCCAGACCGAGTTGTGTTAAGACTGGACCAGACATTCATACCAGAGGTCAATAGCTGTTTCCACCAAGATCAGGAGTTGACCTTACCTGATTTCTGTCCGTCTCCCCGTCACGAGAGGGAGTGCAAATGGCACACTCTTGATGTATGTTGTGCCCTCAAGATCTACATCGACCACACCGCCTCGTTCCGCCACTCAGAAGCTCTCTTCATCTCCTTTCGCTAGGCCGCCTTGGGTACCAAGGCTTCATCGTCTAATCTGGGGTGCTGGATAAGAGCCTGTATTAAACCGACTTACGAACTTCAATCCATACAGATCCCTGCAAACATTACAGCTCACTCTACACGCAGCGCTGCGACACCTGCGGCTTGATCCACTCAAGCTACCTTGGAAGAAGTTAAAGGGCAGCCACCTGGGCATCTCCCACAGTCTTCTTACGTCATTACAAGTTGGACAAGTATGCATTGGCTGATGTGGCCTTTGGGCGCAGGGTGCTGCAACAAGTGCTTGTGCCCTAACGGCCATTTTTCCCAATTTCCCACCCTAGTGGATAGCCCAGTCTTTGGTACATCCTAGTCTGGCTGCTGTCTCTACAATAATAGGAAAATGGGTGTTGGTCCTTACCTGATATGCTCATTTTCTAGTAGAATAGAGACAGCAGCCAGCCCCACCCTGGTATGGGTCACGCGAGGGGATTCCTTGTGCGGAGGAGAGAGAGAGAGAGAGAGTGACTATGAACTTTCACTTTTTGCTCACAATTCTCACTTGAGTCTACAGTTTTCCTTCATCTGAAACTGGGGAGGAGCCACAAGGACCCGATGACATCATAAGTGTAGACTCCGTCCGATTGGTTAATGGACGGAGCATACCCAGTCTGGCTGCTGTCTTGTCTCTACCAGAAAATGAGCGTATCAAGTAAGGACCAACGCCAATTCTCTTGCAAAGGGAAGAAATGAGTACAGTAAAGGAAACTCAATCTAACACCAAAAGTTCAATTGTTCTCCATATTTTGATCCTGGGTGATGAAGGGCTAGTCTCCAATATACTTTCAAATTTTAGTTTGCATTCTTGAGATGAGACAAGTTTAGAGTATCACTGAAAATAAGTGTAAGACTAGTTTGTATAATTTCAATGTGATGTGGGTCTTTCTCAATTTGTCTCAATATTTGGAGCTTAGGTAAGTGAACACAACAGTAACATCTGTTAAAATAAAATCTGTATTTTGCCTGTAGACCTAAAGACCTAAATTCATGTGTCAAGTATCTATAACATCAATATTTCTCTGTAATTAAAATATGTTTATTTTCTCAGCCAGATGTAGCACATTTCCCCCTCTATGGATTGGCTGCTGAGTTACTGCTTGCTTAGTAATTTTATAGCTCATTATAAAAATATGAATTGCTGAAGCAGAACATATTTTAATAAATAGTTGTATCTGTGAGAAAATTAGAATTTTATGATGAGTGATATTTATTTATCTGTAAATATAGGTCCCATGTCCTAGTGGTGCAGATATCAAAAAACTATTAACCAACAGAGAGGTATCAACAAACTATAAACAGAGATACACAGGAGTAGTGCCCTCCAATCTTTTTATTATTTCTGATGATGAAGATGCATTAGCAGCAACGAAGTGGCTAAAAGAAAAAGTGATTGATTCCACAGGTAACGGTTTTACCAATTCTACTACAGGAAGACAGCAGAGGTTTATGTGTTTCTTGGCAAATTGCATCTCCATTCCTAGCATATAATTATAGCTTAATTAATCCTTGCAAACGGTTTCCTCTACTCTTATTTATTGTACAGATTAATTTACAATGTACAGATTAATTTACAATGTCAGTTTTGGAGACATTTATATTTCATGCCTGGAACAAAGATTGAAAATAAGAATTATCTATAATTGCTTTATGAAATTAGATTAACTGAAATGAAATACCCAAGCACAAAGTCTGGGATTGTTAATTAACATATGAGATAGTAATATCATTAAATATGTTTTGCAGCTAGACACAAGGTTTTCTAAGACAGAAAAAGCTGAAAAGAAAAGAAAATTTGACTTTTGGGGATTTACTGTAGAACTATCTGCATACTGTAAAAGGTACTACAGTTGGCTAATACCACGCGTGTGATGTTTATATGGATGCAAATGCATCCTTTCATTAAATTGCATGCCTCAGAAGTGTTACTTTTGTCAACAGCACAGTTCAGTTTTCTTTCAATGAGTGGTATCTTCTGACCTGGAATTAGGCAATTAGACTGTTTTTCATACTTGCAAACATTGCAGCACCCCCATGGTCGTATGATAAAATTCAGATGCTTGGCATCTGATTCATATTTATGATGGTTGCTGTATGCTGGGGTCCTGTTATCACATTTTGTAACCATCTAAGCAAAGTCAGTGGGAAAGCCAGATTCATTTAACAACAGTGTGACTAACTTAACAACTGTGGCAAGAAAGGTCGTAAAATGGGGCAAAACCCACTTAACAAATTTTATTTAGCAACATAATTTTTGGGCTCAATTGTGGTCATAAGTCGAGGACTATCTATAATTGTTTCTTTTGCAACCAGCTCAGAAGTGGCTGCTAACAATTGCTCGTTCTCAGCACTTTTTCTTTTGAGGTCCCTTATTTCCATGTTGGAAATAGCATTGAGTGTGTATTAATTTGCACCTCCAGTGGCGTTCCAATGTGGTTATACATACAATATCATTTCACATGCCCATTCATAATGACGTGATTGTATGTTGATTTTTGTGAAACTAAACAGAATACTTTTTATACCTTGCTTTGTTTATTGCAAACGTGAGGAATGGATTTACTTGTTCAGATATGTCTTTTATTTGTGGAGCAAATGATACTGTGTACAATCTCCTGCTCTTATCCGCAATTGCAGAAAAGATGCCTTTTTAATCTATCTCATTTCTCAGTTTAATTCATTTGAGTAATATTAGGAAAAGGCTGCTCCTGCATTGACAAATCCAGTCAATTCAGTCCCATTTACTAATGACTTATTCTGTTAGATCTGCCCTTTTGGGACCTAAGAAGCAGAATGTATTCGGGGGGGGCGAGGGGGCGACGACGACGTAAAGAGCATTTTGCAGGCCATATTATTCAGGAAAACTGCCCTTTTTATTCCGACTTGATAGGAAGCATTTAGTGAGCAGTGTCATGCGTGCATCCTTTGTGTGTGTGCTTGTGTGCATGTACCGTACATGTGCACACAAGTATAAAATTTATAGAATGCACGTTTGCTCCCTTTATGCAATCCACCTAACAATCCCCCAAGTTTAGGTGATGAAGAAAGGCTGTTTACATATGCACTAAACCAAAGACTGCTGTGTCATCTTACCCAAAATTTATGGTTGCTGCTGTTATATAAACTTATAAATTATAGTAATTTGAATGCAGCTTTTATTTAATTTTTTTTAAAATTTATGTTGACATGCAAAAAACTCCTATAATGCCAACAAGAAAAAAGATACTGCTTGATTCATTGAACAAAAACAATCCCTAGATATAATATAATCATTAAAAATTTGATAAAGAAAAACTAATTAACATAAGGGGAAAAGATTGATATAATAACCAGGCACATAAAATGAATTCAAATTTATTATTAAATCTAGACTATATAAATATTTCTTCATCTAATTTGAGGACAAAGGATATTTTGAAAAATAGACAGTGATCCATTTTAAAATATTCTTTGAGTGTCCAATAAATACAACATAATATTTTTGATGAATTAATTTAAATTTTAAATTATAAAAAGTATGTTTTACATTTCTTAATTCATGAACCCCTTAAAAACCTTGGATATTCCAATTCTTTGTCTATAACTACAAAGATCAAAAGTTACTTTTTCATCACTATCATAATTGCAAATGGTTGCTGTCCAAGGCAGTCACTAAACAAGCACTATTTGTACCACCTAGTATTTATAATTATTAAATTTCCCAGTTGTAGTCACTAAAAACATGGTCTGAGATTCCAGTGGAACACATTGAAGAATCCCTAAACTGATCCATCAAGGCAGAACAAATGCAAATATAATCTATCTTAAATCATGTTGATATCCATGTCTCTCAGATCTCCTGACAGTCCTAAATTGAGGTGAAATCTCCACCATAAATTATATTTTGGTAGTTTGTAGATTATAATTTAGAAAAAAAGCTTTGAATTATTTCAGTAATATTCTTAATGGGTCATAAAAATTAATTAGAGCAATAGTGACAGCAGCTATCTTTGCCATCACAAAAAAAATAAATCTTTCAAGTTGCAATGTTGATACACCACATGAGTTTATTTTGCTTTTAGCTTTATTTGAATATCAATTAATATTGGTTTGTCCATTCCCAGTCTCATTCCCAAGTTTCATTTGATAGAAAATGTATTTCTTGTGAAATTATGTTCTCGGAGTGTATAATTCCAGCTTGCTGCAAATTGTTCCTTTTAATAGCTAATGCTATAACTGTTATTCAACAGAGAAATGCAAACCCTATAAAGATCCATGGTGGCAAGATCTATTGTAACTCTTTTGACCTCATGTCCAAGAGACAGGCAAAAACAAAAGATTATTTGTAAAGGGGACTCTAGATAAAACATAACTTTACATACATGGTATTTCAATTTGGTAGTTTCCTTGAAAGATGTAAAAGCTGGTCTGTCAGGCATGCCTCCTTCAATATCCAAGAAATAAAAACCTCAACTCCATTTGAATAGAGATAAAGTACTTTTATTAGATATGAATTGAAAGCAGCAAAAAGAAAAGCAAGATCTGAGCCAAAAAGGCGCGAACATGTACATATCAAACGTTTACCCAGCACCCTCCCCCCAATTCCCCAACCCAATGTCCAATCTGCAACTCCCTAAGGTCATGTGGGGTGCATCTTCAAAAAGCCTCATCAAGTTGGTATGCGAGACAGTTGGCCTTGACCAAGTCCAAACACAAGCCACCAGCATGCGCAGAAGATGGTGAGAACAAAACTCCCTTCTCATACTCCTCCAGCACCAGTAATTCCCCCTCCCAAAAATCTCAAGCCCCCTCCCTCCCCGTTTCTATGGCAGCCGATAGCAAGCAAGGAAAGTAGAGACTGACATGGTGTCTGGTATTATAATGTATTGGTTAAAGGGGAAGATATAGGGGAGGATTTCCTGAATGCATTCTTCCATGTAATTAAATAAAGATTTCTGCTGCTCAGTATCAAAAGTAGATTGTTTCTAATTATTTCTGGTGAGTTGCCCATGTATTTTAATTAGTACAGTTTGTAGATTTGTAATATATTATATGAGGTTGATCCTTTTCTTCTAATTCAGTAGCAATAATTATCTTCAAGGTTTCCAAATCTTTTTCAAATTAACAAACATGCATTTGCCTGATTTTAACATTTCCATGGATCATAATTATGCAAGTTTGTGAATGTATTGTCCATTTGTTTAGAAATTGATTGGATTTTTACCATTAATTTTAAAGTTTGTCCCCCCCCCTCAAGATAGCAGTACATTAGAGAATCACATGGCATAAGGAACCAGAGCTGTTACAGAATCTAGTAATCCTGCTATAGATACTTTGAAACCTCCTCCCAGAGGGGAGCAACAGAAACAGATCACAAAGTGGGTGTGTAGGATCTCTAACTCTCTAAAGGATCTCTAAAGTGGCCAAATTGTGTCTTTTATTTCTAGTAAGGCTGATTAATAATTGTCTCATTTCGTTATTTGTTTCACTAAATACCACTTAGGTATTAATCATTAAACAGATCATGCCAGACTAATTTTATTGCATCCTTTGACAATGTGACAAAATTAGTGGACCAGAGGAATGCTGTCGATACAGTTTACTTGGACTTCAGTAAGGCATTTGATAAGGTAGACCATAATCTACTACTAGATAAAGTAGAAGAATGTGGGTTAGACAGCATCACCACCAGATGGATTCATAACTGGCTGACCAACTGCAATCAACATGTAGTCCTCAATGGAACTGCATCTACATGGAGGGAAGTATGCAATGGGGTACCCCAAGGCTCTGTTTTAGGCCCAGTAATCTTCAACATCTTCATCAATTATTTGGATGAGGGGATAGATGGGGAACTCGTCAAATTTGCAGATGACACTAAGCTAGTAGGAATAGCCAACACTCCAGAAGATAGGCTTAAAATACAGAAGGATCTTGACAAACTTGAACATTGGGCGCTAACAAAATGAAATTCAATGGTGAAAAAATAAGGTTCCATATTTAGGCAAGAAAAACGAAATGCACAGGTACAGTATAGGTGGTACCTTGCTCAATAGTAGTAACTGTGAGAGGGATCTTGGAGTGCCTAGTGGACAAGCATTTAAATATGAGCCAGCAGTGTGCAGCAGCTGCCAAAAAAGCCAACACAGTTCTAGGCTGCATCAACAGAGGGGTAGAATCAAGATCACGTGAAGTGTTAATACCACTTTATAATGCCTTGGTAAGGCTACACTTGGAATACTGCTTTCAGTTTTGGTCGCCACGATGTAGAAAAGATGTGGAGACTCTAGAAAGAGTGCAGAGAAGAGCAACAAAGATGATTAGGGGACTGGAGACTAAAACATGAAGAACGGTTGCAGGAACTGGGTATGTTTAGCTTAAGAGAAAGAAGGACTAGGGGAGACATGATAGCATTGTTCCTATATCTCAGGGGTTGCCACAAAGAAGAGGGAGTCAAACTATTTTCCAAGGCACCTGAGCGTAGAACAAGAAGCAATGGGTGGAAACTAATCAAGGAGAGAAGCAACTTGGAACTGAGGAGAAATTTCCTGACAGAACAATTAATCAGTGGAACAGCTGTGCCTCTAGAAGTTGTGAATGCCCCAACATTGGAAGTCTTTAAGAAGATGTTGGATAGCCATTTGTCTGAAACGGTATAAGGTTTCCTGCCTAGGCAGGGGGTTGCAACTCTGCTATTGTATTATATTTGATGACACAACCTTTGAAGCAAAATATATAAATATTTTCTAATCTACAAAGAAACATATTTAGAAGAAAAATCCAGTGTTAAATACAGGTGACAAATTTAATCATAAAATCTTCAGTATGAAATTTATAACTCACAATTTCAGCTGTTCCAGAGGTAAAGCTTCATTGTAAAGAGGGTATATTGGTGTTATTTCCAGTAAGACTGAAGACAGCATGTTAAAACATGCTAAAGTAAAGAACCTACAGTATTTTGCAGTAACATGTAGAAACTTAGTTAGGATGAGACAAAAGATTTCCATTTTAAATAAAAGGGAAGTACCTAACATTCTCTCTGCAAACTGATATCCATTATTTGCTACTTGATTAATTCTTTAGCTTTGGTTAAAAAAAAGTGCATGGCTATTTTAGATAGGCCTTGTAAATTTACCTCCAAAATCTTATTCCAGACTGAGGAAATATAGCTAATACTGTCAGTCAGGATGATCCCTTGGTGAAGAATGTTAATCTAAGGCAGTAGATCTTAGGTCTACTTAGATTTAAGCCACAACAGTAACTAGATTTATTCATTATCCATTTTCATAATTTTTGCACTACTTTTCATTTGCAAATTTCAAGGTTATTTAGAATAATATAATGTAGTTAAAAGTAAATATAGAGGATAAGTTCAAAAATGGCTTTTTAAAAATCAACATTGAATTACTAGGTTAGCTGACAACATCAGAGGGAGGTCTAGGCAAATAAATCAATTTCCAATTTTGGTAACAACACTCTATTTTGGGAGTTCACTGACTCTCCAAATAAAGTTTCTTCTACAATGTGGGCACCGATACAGAAATTGTTTGTCTACATATCTCAGTTGAGTGAATGTCAGCAAGCCATAGTCTGATCAGTAGATCATCCTCTCCTGATTGTAAGGACCAGATAGGCCACTGTGGAAGGAAGTAATATACAGTATAACAGTATATAATAAACAACCATGTGTTGAGGGAAAGCTTCACTTTACAGTACAGAATTTACCAAATTTCAATTTCTTTAGATTTCATATGCAATAACTTTGATGCCCACTATGTAGGATAGAGAAAAGGAGAATTGCAGCCCAACATTTCTGTGATTAAGTTAGTGAAAATTGCTGCAGAAGGCCATTAATATCTTATGTTCTGGTACCTCTATTTTGTTGATTTCATTACATTTGACAGAAAACAGAAAGAAGAGGGGTAAATAAGTTTTCAAGTTATAGAGTAAGAGAATTCTGATGGCAGTGTTTTTCCTTTTCTTCTTTGTAATTTCCCAACATACTTAAACTTTTTTTATTAGGAAATCTTATAAACAAAAATAGAGGGTGGTTAGATAGAGAGATATGATAAAAAATGATACTTTTTCCCTTTCCTTTTTCCCACTGGGTCTCAAACAAAGATAAGTAATTTCCCTGCTTTGATGCAAAGTGTTTCCTATTTGTGGAATATATTATGCAGATTTTTAAATAAATTATTGTAGCTGTTGTTGTTAGGTGATTCTGTTTACTTCATAGCATCAAAGCAACAAGGAGGTCATAGATCACTTAGCTTTATCATATTTATTATATTAATGAGGTTTATTCTGTTTTTTTTCTTTTGTTTTCTCCAGGGAATATTATTATCTATGGGAATACAATTGATGTGTACACCACTATAGAATCCCTCTTATCATTAGGAATTAGTGGCTATTGTATACACCTTGTGCATCCTCCCTCGAATTTCAATATTACTTCTCTCAATAACAATGCAATAGAAAGAGCTATCAAGAAAGCAATGTCCAAGGCTCGTGTAACTGAATACCATGATAGTTTATTGGCTCAATGGAATGATGGCAATCACCCAGATCCAATCACATGTGCATCTTTCACTACAAATACAAAGCCATTTAAGTTGCAATGTTCTGTAAGTATGTGCCTTTGCTGAATTTTAATATATATCAACTGAACAATTGGAACAGGCTTGAATTCTAGAATTCTGCTTTTGGATCTTGCTATGCTGAAACCTAGCTTGAACCTCAAGCAGGAATCATATTTTAGTCTGATTATGCTATCTTTTAAGTTTTAAGCGTAACTATTTCTTACAGAATAAGTTAGTTTTGTCTTACAGAATAAAATTATACTCTGGAGTTTGGGAGATGTCTGCAAAAGTAATCTACCTTTCATACCTAACCCTAACCCTAACCCATTTTTTTTACTTTAACATTTTTTATTTTTTCATTTTCATAACATATAATCACATGTATACTATTACATAACCAACATCATATTGTATTATTAAATGTTTACATCAATTCATCTTACCAACAACTCCCAAAAACCAATTATTGGCTCTTCTGCTCTCCATACACCATATTTGTTCCTTATCCATCACTTTCTTCTCCCTCTCTCCTCTCCCTCTCTCTCTCCTTTCTTCCCTCTGTCCTCCTTCCCTTCTCTACTTCCCCTTCCTCTCTCCTTTTCCTCCCTCCCCTCACCACTCCTCATTTCTCTCCTCCTCTTCCCTCCCCTTGCCCTCTCTCCTATCCTTCTCTTCTTCCCTTACCTCTTTCCTCTACATCCCATTCTTCATCTCATTTACTTGGTGTGTTTCAGCTTCTCAGCAAGCTCCATTTTATGTTGATGGTATTTATAATTCCTTTTCAATATACATATTTAATTTTAACCTGTATTCTCCTCCTTTTAAATAAAAAAATAACAAAAAGTATACATATATAGTCATTGTGCTTTTAAACACCCCCCATCAGCCTAATTTTGGCCAAGATGTAGACCTGATTACAATTCCCCACTTTCTCATCATTATCTTTATATAATTATACATCCTTACATGCCCCAAATTTGAGATTCTGTCTTTTAGGTATATTTCATATTCCCACTCCATTTTTCCATATCTTGGATAAGATTACCCTTAATTGTCTCTAAATGGCAATCTTCGCTGTTCAATGTTCATTACATTTCCCTTAATCTATTATATAAAATAACGAGCGGTAAACATCTCACTTTATTCATCATCTTAAAAATTCTGTATATGTCCGTGTTCCATATATTTTGACCCAGGCTTAGTTGTCCTTCTATTGTCATATTCCATCAATTCGCAACTCAATTTAATTATCATGTATAAAAGTGGATCACAAACCTCTGCTTTACAACCTCCCCATATCAGTTTCATATTTATCCATATTCCATATATTTTAACCTTTATTTAGCTATCTTTCCATTATCATATTCAACCAGTTAGCAACTCCATTTTATTGTCATATTTAGGAATAAACCCCTTATTTTAACTTTATATTTCCCCATGTAACAGTTTCTAGTTGTATGATTTTTTCCTTGTAAGTCTTTTGTCCCACTTCTCTGTTCCTGTCTTCTCCCTTATCTTTATTTTGACACATCCACTCTCTTCAATTTTCCCCAGGTCACCATCAAAAGGATATTTTATATTTCTCTTCGTTGGGGCATAATCTCTTGCTTCAATTTTCTTTATGCCACTAACAACCTCCAAAACCACTTTTGCCTGCTTTTTATTCCCTTTTGTTGGGACACCTCCCCTTTTTACTACTTTCCCTACACCACTGCCAGGACCAGTTTTTTGCCTGCTTTTTATTTCCCTCCATTTCTACCCCTTCATTGTCTTGGCCCCCTTCTTCTTTAAATTCTTCTTTAGATATCTGCTTCTCTGGATTCAGAATTCTATTTAGGCTTGATATTTTTTCCATGATGTCCAGTTCCAAAGTTATAGTTAGTTATACAGTTCTTATATCAGAGTTATGTTCCACCTTAAATTTATCTACTTCAGTTGCTGTGGGGAAGAACGATGGGAGCCATCTTGGTCTTTTGTTCTTCCTAATGTCCAGTTCTAAAATTGCAGTTAGTTATACAAATCTTATTTCGAGATTCTGGTCCATCTTAAATTTAATTCAACTACTGTGAAACCGGAAGAGAAGCTGGGGCCATCTTAATCTTTTGCAGAGAGAAAAAAGAAGAAAGGAAGAAAACCTTTGTATTTCCCAGTTCTTGACTCTGTTATTATTCTGTTGTTATTCTTTCCCTTGCCGCCTTCCAGGTCGGGTAGATTATAGCAGCTCAATATATATCACTTGGAACAAACTTGCAAACAGCCAGATTTGGGTATTTCTCTTTGCCTCCTGCTTTTCCAAATTCTAATTTATGGCAGTTGGTTAATTAAAACTTCCGGCACGGTCAAGGTTAGGTAATCGGTTATCAGTGAGAAGAAGTGCTTTTTTTGGAGTTGCTTAAGATATATTAGTTGGAAGAAATTCAAACAAAGTAAATCCTTCGGAATGTTTGGTTTCTATTTCAAATCCAAAACCAAGTTTAGAGTTTATATTTGAGTGGGTTTGTCACTTCTCTGCTTTCTCCCTTTCTGTCCAAAATTGTTTCAAACAAATAGTTTTTTGGGGGTGGGGTGTTTCAATCCTCCATTTCCCTTTTCTTTCTTTCTTTCTTTTTGAAAAAGTCACAATCTGATCATCAATATTATTTATGCTCTCAAGTTTTCTTTGCCTTTTCCGGGTTTGATTTATAGCTGAGGGTTAGATAAATTTTCTTACCGGTCTTTCATCTCTTCCACATCCTCCTGTTCATTTGCTTTGACAAGAAGCCAGCATCTTGTCAGCCATGTTGCAGACTGTCGCTTTGACTCCAATTCATAGGGCAAATCTCCGACCTGCAAGGGACCTAGTGGGGTTATTCCTGGGAGGGATGAGCAACAATGATACATATTTCCAGCATGCCACCCAAGGTGTAAATGTCATCCTAGTCACCTGGCTAAAATAAGCAGCCTCTATATATGACAGTAGCAAAATAGGAAAATGGCAGCAGTAAATGATCAATTTATTAACAATGGCAACAGTATTATTTCATACCACACAAGAATAGGCAATGCTAAACCACTCCTGTGATTTACTAAGAAAACAATATGGAGGGAAAATATAGCATGATTTATGATACAGTCCTCGATCATGAGGTGAGAAACAACTGGGGACATGTCAGAGTCAGGGTGACATATAAATGTAATAAATAAATAGCCAAGATGGGTTAGATAATATTCACTACTTACAAGAATCTTTAGTAGAAAAAAATGAAATAAGATCAATACTATGGTTGTAACCTGGTTGGAAGTCTAGGAAGTAATGTAATAGGCGGAAAAATATGGCAAGCAGTAGAATCAGGATGAATACTGGTTGTAATCAAATCATGCCAGCAAATCCAGACAGTGGAAGATAAATTGAAAGAAATTCACATGTCGGCACCAAATAAAGAAGAGTTGGGTGTGCTAGCTATCATACATATCCCTAACTTCACATACTAGCAAACTAATTATCCAATGCAGATTTGAGCTATATTTGGAAAGGGAGATGCCAGGTGTTATTTTTTTTAAAATAGCATTTTAAAATACAATAAAGACTATAAAAATGGAAAAAAGATAAAAAGAAAAAGAAAAAAGAAAATAAGATTTCTACTCTGCTTTCTATCACATAGTTTCTATCTTACGCTTTCTCCTTCCTCTTTTTTTCTCTTACTTTGTAATTCCCCCCTTCTCTCCATTTCACCCTTTTTATTCCCCAAATCCCTAAACCATCAATTCAATATTTCCTTCTTTCTACAGAAAGTCCATATAAGGTTTTTAGTCTTTCAAAAAAAAAGTATCATATTTTTTTTCATGGCAGCAAAATAATCCTTAGGTTCGCCCAATAGGAAAATAGAAATGTCAGATGTGGTTTCAGAAAAGGCTGAGGAACTAATGCATACTAGATAATTAAGAAAACAAAAGATTGCCAGAAATAAGTGAATACATGCTCATTAATTATAGAAAGGCCTTCAGTCATTTCAATCATGTCAAGCTGTGGAAAGTGCTTGGAAAAGTGGGAATTCCAGAACATCTCATTGTCTTCATGTGAAACCTATACCCAGATCAGGAAGCCATAGTATAGACAGAACATGACAAAACAGACGGGCATCATTCATTCATTCATTCATTCAATCTATATGTGAAATATATATATGGAAGAAAGCTGGACTGGAAGAAAATGAGCATAGTTTTAAAACTGGAGAAAGAAGAGGCAATAATTTGCATTATGCTAATGACCTTGATACATGAAAATGCAAATAATTTGCAAGCTGTAGTATGGAAAGTAAAAAAGCAAAATGAAAAAAGAGAAAATTATGATTAAATGTACTTGACAACAAGTACCAGCCTTAGAATTGATACTGAAGAGGTAGATACCTCAACTGGTAGTGATCTAACTGGTAGTCGATAGATGTTCAACTGTTTACTAATTAGAATCAACAGTACAGAAGCCAGCAGTCAAGAGATATACTGCAAACTAGTGCTTGGTAGAGAAGTTATCAAGGCCATGGAAAATATATTCAGGATGTGTCTATACCTACAAAGATCAAATTATTCAGGTAATGAGTTTCTCTGTTCTCTGCTTTATGGAGGTAACTGTTTAAAGAAGCAGGATAGAAAGAGCATTGTTACTTTTGAACATTGGTGTTTTTATAGCTAGCTAAATAAATAAATGGATTATCAAATAAATCAACCCTGAGGCACAATGTCCAACCTCATAGTTTGGATACATTATGAAAAAGCCTTGTTTTCTGGAGTAGTCTGTAATGCTGGGAAAGATGGAAAGAAAGGAAAAAGGATGTTCAGCAGCAGTGGGTGCAATATTGGAAGATCTGAAAGACCAGTTTCAGGACAGGTCCTTGTAAAAAAAATCTTATGTATGAGCTCACTAAGAATCAACACCAATTTGATGATACTTAAACAGATTATTGAGCCCATAGTATGAAAGACGGACACTCCTGTCTTGGAAGCCTTGTCGATCTTTTGGAATTGCAGTTTGATAGTTTCTGTTGCTGTTATCTAACTTCCAGGGTTTGCCTCAGCTGGCATTTCCCCCATAGCTTCAGTGTATGACAGAAATAAGACTCTCAAAATCTATACTACATTTGTAGTGATTAAAAGATCAAAACACAAAAAGTAAATATTTGTAAAGTGATATCATCTAAAGCTCTTCCAAAAGATAGGGGGAGGGAGGGAGAGAGCGCACAATTTAACTAAACTACATTTTATTTTTAAAAAGAACATAGCATATAAAAATACTTTTTAAACTTTAAATATTAAAGGCAAGCATTCAGTACTGAAAGAGATAAATCATAGAACCCCCAAATCATGCTTACAAATGAATTAAAACATAAGATCCCAAAAGAAAATGTTCCAAGTAGACAACACAATGGCAAAGATCTACTCTATAACAAGATGAGATAGTTTTAAATTAATTCTACAAAGACAAATTGTAAATTATCATTACTATTAATTGTATAATAACGTGATGATGTAGTAAATAGTTTATAATTATATGCTATAATAAAAGTGATAAAATATGATAATTAAAAATATAATAAAAATGAAAATAACAAAATATTCTATACTAATGGGCCCAAGCTGCAGTGCAAAATACACATATGTTATAGGAATATTAAATTAAAATAAATAAAAATGAATGAAATTGACCAATATGGCAAAGGTACTGATAATCTAAGAAAATAAGCAATAAAGAACATGTTATATAGATACAATCTGTCCAAACTCATTGGGATATAAGAATTCTGGAAAAGAATGTTCTACATTTCAGAGCTCCAAGATGCCTATGATAAGCTTCAGGGATTATTAACAGAGATTTTAGAAAAGATGCTATCTTCATTTTTAAAGAAGAATCTGGCTTGCTCATAACCAAAGAAAAGCAAAGGAGAGACTTAATAAAGATAGTTTTGCTGATAGTGAGGATCAGAATCTATCCTTTGCTGATAAAAGAGCTAAGCTCATTGGGAAACATGTTAATCCTACCCAGAGGATAATTATACCCAGAACTCTAAACTCTATTTTCATCAAATAGGATTGGAGTACCACATATTTTTTTACATCTTCTTACATTTTTTCTTTTTTCCATTTGATAAATTGGGAGATTAATCTATTCCTATGTCAAGACTCATATTTTTCTGCAATATCTATGCTTTCTTCAATGTCTTTTTCCCCTAAACTCCACTTTTGACTCTATCAAAAATGACTTGTCTTCAGAACCTCTCATCACCCTTGTATCTTTCACTAATACTCTGATCATTCATAATTAAACAGTAAAATCAGTTGGGTTCTTAGCTTTGTATTGATTCTTTTTCCATGTGTACATATGAATAGACATGTTTATACCGCATACTTAATACAAAGCTTTTTTTAAGCAGATGCTCATCAGTCACTATTCTCATTTATTCTTGGAACTGCTAATGGACAAATCAATTTTTCAGTACTGTCTTGTCTCATTTTCACTGATTATCTAACAACTGTTTTCCTCTATACATCACATTTATTTAGAATTTTACATACTTTCCCCCTAACCAAGAATGAATTAGCAGAAAAATTATGTGCCACGTTACCTGTATCTATGATTAAATTACACCTAGTCCTTGCTTAATGACTGTCCTGTTTAGCAACTGTTTGAAGTTACAACAGGTCCTCACACTTCCAAACAGCTCAGTGTTCCCATGGTGACATACCATTATTGATATTTGGGCACTTTGCAGTTGGTTGCAGTTGGTAGGCATTTACAAACATCCTGGTGTCCCACAGTCACATGACTGTGCCATTTGCACAGATTAAAACCTGCTTTCTACAAGCAGAGTCAATGCCAACTAGCAGTAAAACTGAAAGTCGTGATCATGTGATGTTTCGCTTAAGAACTGCGGCAGAAACAAAGGCACACGTCCATCTTGGTCGCATGATGTCTTTCTTAGGAGCTGTATTGCTTAATGTTGGAGCTGCCAGTCCAATTATTGTCATTGAGTGAGGACTACCGGTAGTCCTCAACTTACAATAATTCATTTAGTGACCTTTTGAAGTTACAATGACACTAAAAAAGTGAGTTATGACCAGTTTTCACATTAACAACTGTTGCAGCATCTCCATGGTCATGTGATCAAAATTAAGATGCTTGGCATCTGATTCATATTTATGACTGTTGCTCTGTCCTGGGCTCATGTGATCATGTGCAAAGTCAATGGGGAAGCCAAATTCACTTATCAAGTGTGTTATTAACTCAACAATTGTAGCTAGAAAGTTTGTAAAATGGGACAATGTTCACTTAACAAATATGTTACTTACCAACAGAAATTTTGGGCTCAATTGTGGTCGTAAGTTGAAGACTACCTGTACTTGTATTCATTTTTTCATTTGAACCAATGACCTAGCTGACACAATTGATACTTTCTGAAATACATTTTAACCATCTCATTTGTAATTAGACGTACACCTTCTCTTCCATAAATATATTCATCAATTCCACTCCACAAGTTTATATTGCTTATCTATTGCATCCTTGACAACCATATTTTTCTTTAATTTCCATTTATTAATTCCAACTGTTAATTATTTACTCTTTAAGTCACAATCTTCCATTGTCATAGTTGTCATC
The DNA here is from genome assembly GCF_964273705.1 of Natrix helvetica. Lineage (NCBI taxonomy): Eukaryota > Metazoa > Chordata > Lepidosauria > Squamata > Natricidae > Natrix > Natrix helvetica. The sequence continues at coordinate 74,014,150 of NC_138550.1, forward strand.
AGCTCATCTTGACCTTTTCCACATCATAGGTTTGGTCAGTTGAGGCTTTCATTAATTGATGGAAGAAATAGCTTTGGTTACTAGTCTTAATTATACCAATGCTCCACACAATATACAGTGCTTTACTAGTGGAAAATTTACCAACGGTAAGTTTAATATATTTTGTCTAGTGTGCTGCAAATGCATCCAAAGCCCTGCTTTATCCCATGCAAGCAATATACTTTGTTTGTGTTCTAACTATTGGAAAGTGTCTGCATTATAGTGACATAGGAAGGATACATATCTGCTTTGAACATGAAACATTCTAAAAACTAAGCTCAATTATTTAATTAAGAAATTATCTATGATTGACTAGAAAGTTACTAAAGTATTCTTTACTTTATTTCTTTCAACTATTTTAGGCATTCTTTAACTTTACCAAAAGAAAAGTGGATTATGAGACTTTCAAAGCAGTTAATGATGCATGCCTTGTCTATGATGGGAGGCTTGTGATTGATACCAACTTCCATACTAATGATGTGAGCATCAGGGCTGCAGGTCCTTTAACCAAATTTTCCAATGTATACTATGCTAATGAATGGACACACAGCAATTTCAGCTCAAAAGAGATTGGTTTTCAGCTTGCTGCTGCCATGCTGAATCTTTTTGATCCAACTCTAGAGCCAATTTTTGAACCTTCGGAAGATTTAGATAGACTAATTCGTATGTACAAGGGATGCAAAATTCAAGGTGAGCCAAATACATTCATTTTTAATAATCTTGCATTTGTATAAGTTTCACCTTGATATATCAAAAATACTTCCAATTTGAAGTAAAAAAAATAAATTCATGATATATGAAATTCAGAAAGATAACATTATTACTCAAAATAATTTAATTTTTCCTATTCTGTTTGCTTATTTATTTAAGTATTTATAATAATAGTGCTCTGGGATTAAAGAGACAGGCACCTGCCATATAACAACTCAGACTTAACAATTGTTGATAAAAAATGACAAGTCTAGACAGTGGATGTAGCAGTACCTGGAGACAGCAGAAGAGAAAAGAAAGAACTAGAAAAGAGAAGAAAACAAAATGCAATGGTCTGCAAATGGAAATAGAGCAATTATGGCAAAAGAAAGCAAAGGTAATACCAATAGTAATAGGTGCCTTGGGTGGAATCCCAAAACAACTGGAAACTCATTTGAACACCATCAGCACTGACAAAATCAGTCAATTGCAAAAGCCAGCTTTACTTGGAACAGCTTTCATCCTGCAATGATAACTTCAACACCACCAAAAATCAATATCTGCCTAACCCGGGACCTTGGGAAGAACTTGATAGGTGGATAAAAATGCCAAATCCAGTCTGAACATCACTGACTGCACGATGAACCATTGTAATTTATGAATCTTGTATGTCACTTAACGTGCAATGACTGGGCAGCTCATAACAAAGAAAATACAATGAAATCAATGGAACATAAAAGAAAAATATAAAAGATTGCAAGTATGATGAAATGAGAGGTTCCTTACTTGCCAAAGGCCTGAGTGTTACCCCATTCAAGATCAGAATGAAATATCTCCATATCTGGAAATAGCCACAGTTACATGGCACAAATCTGTATAGCATCCAGGTACTCAGATATTGATAGCCTCAATATAATTGAGTACCATCAGCAACCTTCTTCATCTTCCACAGCTATTTTGGATCTTTTCCAAACTCTGTGTCACCTGCAGAAGTCTCAGAGATCTTAAGTATCTTCAGGACTTCCCAAAAGTTTATAGAGCTAGTAAGTGCCTTCCTCCTCAGCTTCTCCCTCAATGACAGAGAGTTCTGCCCCCACTAGCTCATTGGTCAGCCAAACACCCAAAAAACACCATGTAGAAACAAAAAGACATCATCCACACCAGTGGTGGGTTGCCAATCTTTTTACTACCGATTCGGGTGCGCTTTCTCTCTCACACACGCAAGAAGCATCCGGGCAAGTGGGTGGAGCCTCCTGCCACCGCTACTACCAGTTTATTCGGTCCAAGGAGCAACCCACCTCTGATCCACACCAACTCCTCTTCAGCAAATTCCTCAGGAACTCTAGGTGGTTTACAAATATTAAAATAGCAATAAAATAAAATTACACAGTAAACCTTCAGTAAATAAATTGCAACAAAAATAGGAAACAGAAACAGGTAAATTTGTGTATATTTGTACACACACACTCATGCATATAGAGACAGGAACATATTTACGTGCTTCCAGAAATCCTTGAGTCCGAGGGGCATCCTCACCTCGACTGTTTCAAAATAGAGGAGCTACTAATAAGAACCCTGATATCTCCTCTACCTCTCCTGGTAGAGAGGACCATTAGAACACATTTTCTGGCTGTCAGGATTAAACAGGTAGAGATTACTTTAAAAAGATGGCCTTTGTGCGTGCAGCAGTGCAAGAAACCAGAAAAGCTGGTCTTCTGTTTTCCAGTGTGAGCATGTTCACCGGCCAGCTGATCGTCACATGAGCTACTTGGCAGTAACTGGAAGACTGGCTAGGCGGCATGCATGTGCGCACAGAAAATCAGAAGTACATTTTCCAGTGTGCACATGCCCCCTGGACAGCTCCTCTTCCTGGTCTTGGCCCAGACAAACAAGCTCACGCGCAAAGTGCTCTCTTTTTGGCATTTGCTGCCACGCACACATGTGCGCTCCCTTTTCAGTACTTGGTGCTCTAGGCTAAGGCCAAGTAGCCACCAGCCTAGCCACCAGCCTAGAGATGCCAAATTTTAAGGGGTGGCAAAATTTAAAAGACTTCTAAAAAAACAGTTAAAAAAAAGCAAAATGTAGTAACAGTGCATTATGTGAACCAGAGTGGTTAAATATAATTTAAGGACTAAATACAATTACACAGTGTAAGTTAATGAAAAATGTCAAAGAAAAAAAATGTCCAAGGGAGAAAATAATAAATATAATGCTCAAAAATCTGAACAACAAAAAGAAGCAAGAGAATGTCTTTTTTTGCAATTCCTAACAAAATTGGAAGATGAGCCAAACAATTGGTGTACCAGAATATGGCTGCCTAAGGTGCCAGAAAATCCAGCACTAGCTCTGGTTTTGGCGATATTCCAAGTTCAACACTAGCCTGAGCAAAAACTATTTTTGATTTGATTCAGTCTAAAACACAACTTGATCGTTACCAATGTTTTAAATAAATTTTCTCATTTTATCATAGAAAACAGGTTTTGGAGGCTCAGAGAGGGACTACACTTAGAGTTTTGGGGTCTGCAAGCAGCCCAGAAAGCCTCATACTATGCACAGTACATGAAAGAAAATTGGCCAAAACTTTGCCATCTTTTTGTTGAACATATTTACTCTCTTCTTCTCACATTCTTCCTTCTGCTACTTTTCTCTTCAAATAGAAACTAGAGAAAATGATTTAAAAGAAGTGATAATTGTTGCAGTAGAACTTATAAAAAGAGATACTTAAAAAATATTTTTCCTCAGAAAGAAATGCTGTAGGTGCCAGGTATTTAATACTCAGTAATAGCCCCTGAAATAATTGTTGGATATTTGTTTTTGTAAGACTGACACATTACACATTTTGGCTTCCAAAGAGATAAAGATATAACAAAAAAGAACAATTTCTCACATTTTGCAAACTTTTATGATCGAATCAGTTGTTAAATAGAAAAAAATCATTAGAAAATCATAACCAACCCCACTTGCCTGATAAATCTGTTTCCTCACTTCTTTGTCATACAGTCATATTTTCCAAGTTACATATTTGCATGGCAGCTCCTGTGAGAAAAGATGCCAAGCATGAAGTAGGTCTGAGAATCCAGTAATCTCTTTTCATTATTAAAAAGATCTTGAATGTTCATCCAGTATTCTGATCCTCTCAGTTGTGCTGTTTACAGAAAGCAGAATTTACCTTTTGCATTTCTTTAAAAGATAACAATGATTGAAGTTAGAACTTCAACCCAGCATGTAGCCACCACAGTGCATACCATCAATTAAATTGCAACAAAGTTTCATCTGTCCTTCCAGTCACCCTGGATTGGTTTTAAAAAATAACAAAGTACTTTAAAGGCCTAATGAATAACAAGTTTACTTATTTTATATAATCTACATGTCTTGATAACATTGTTTTTCACAGGTGGTGTTCTACCTGGAAAATATAATTATCTGCATGTTTTTAAACCTGGGATTCCTGCCCGCTTGGATGTACAAGAATCACAACCTGATTATGTAAGTACTCCCTAAGTAATAAACAGTTGAGGTTTGATTTACAAGTATCTTGTATCTTGCAAGGCATTGATATGAAGCATTTTTGTAGTAACCAACCTCACTCCCCATCTTCCTTGTTCTCTTCCTGGAGTGAGTAGATTGATATGTGGTCTAGCTTTGCCCAATAGTTTTCTCAATTTATTATAGGGGATGGCAATCACAACAGGAGATGCAGTAAAGGGAACTTACTTCAGAATACATGTCAACCAATACAGCAAAATAGAAACCATTACTTGCTTTTCAAAGGAACCTATTCCTGTTTCCAACTACATATGTTTATTTGGACAACATGAACGTCTTCTTAATAATCTTTGTTCTCGCTGGAGGGAAGGGCTGATCTCAAATCTCTATAGGTAAGAAATTTTTTTATTTTGCTTTTGAAATCTATTATAATGCAGATATGTGGGGCAGATTTCACTTTTGGAGAAGCATCGTGTCCTGATTCTAGGCAACATCAGTAATGGGTACTTGTTCCTGAAAGGTAAACAGAGAGTCCATGGAGAATATTGTTAGGAAGAGTTTAGTGACTTTATTAGTCTGTATATTTGAATATACTACTGTATCAGCTACTATCAGAAATCTTGATTGTAAATAGGGGGATACACATTTTTCAAAGAGAGAAATTAATTAAAATGTGGCTAATCTTTGGGACTGAGAGCTATAGTACTGTGTCAGATTTTGAACACCTGTGATAGATGTACTACAAAATTATTGTTGTGGGAGACTTGCCTGTTCACTATGCTGGATAAGGTCTGTCCAAAAATACTAATATGTCATAGAAGCTAATGTTTTGCTTTGCTGACAGCCAGTTCTTGATTTTTTGAAAATTAAAATAATATGTAAAGAAAAGAAAGTGGGGCAGAGATTTTTGTTTTAGTAGTATATTGATGGTTGTCGGCAGCAAACTGCTGTTGCTGGTTTTTAAAAACAGTTGCTTCGCTGCCTTTCCTAGTAGAAACTTGGATGAGAAAATAATGTGCAAGCATTTTTTTCTTTATTCTGGAATGCTTGAACTAAGAGATGTTTCCAGACTCAGTGGCTTGAGGTCCATCTGTTGAGGAAAGGCATCAAGCAGCCTCAATCCACACATACTTGAAGTTTTTAAATGCACCAATGTGTCATTGACATTCAGTCAGCATACCACCAAGCAAAAATATATGAATCTTTGGTTGACACAGTGATTAAATCTCTTTTTTTAACATATTACATCATTATGGTGAGATATCTTCAGGGATGGATCAGAATAGTTAGTGTGATGCTTGGCAGTTAAAGCGCTGTGCCTTTTTTACATATGCCACATATGCAACAAATGTTAAAAAGGGTCAGGGATCATGGCTTCAATCATGCAACACCCTCTTGAAATTTTGACCCTTCAGAAGCTGCCCTGATGATGAAGATTATTTCTTTAAGGAGTCTCGGGGTAGTGTACTTTAGCGATAATGTAAATTAGGGAACATGCATGCAAACTGATTTTGATTCATAGAACCCTAGTAGAAATCCTCTTTATTGGTCCACTTTAGAGCATAAGGAAAAGCTGTTTTGCTAACACTTCCTTTGAACAAACCATTAATTCTTAATGTTTCCACATCACTTTGAAAAGTGGGTTTATCGTTTGCATTTATACCTAAGAATCTTTTTTTAAACAATTTTTATTTGTTTTTGAACAAGGACAAACAAACCAAAATAAAAATAAAAAACCATCTTCCATTACAAATTGTAGAAAGTGTGTCAGTTGGTTCCAGTATTTCCATGCATCTCTTCCGTAGTCACCACCTGCTTTTCATATCAAATCGCATATTTTAATTCACCTATATTCATGTATATCACAATTATTATATCTCAACCTTAATTTGACTATAATTGTTTTTACATCCTTTTATATACGTATAATATTCAAAATCTAGAATGGGATTATATGATAACATTCCATTAAATCATCCTAAAATCATCCAATCACAATACATCTTTATAATATATTTTAGATAAAACTTTTAAACCTCCTCTCATAATCTCCATGTGTTGTTTATATAAAATTTCATATTATGAAACTAATATATCTATATGTATTGTTATCATTATTAATCATTATTTAACTATAGCTATTGTCGCTTCATTTTATACATACTACTAGTAAACTAAATTTAGCTTAATTTTTTATTATACATTTTCATTGCATCAACCTGTATCTTTCCAGTAATAGTACGGTCTTATATCTCTTGCCATATGTAGAATTAATGTTCTAGTTACTTTCTTAATAAATCTTGTCTAAACTTCTCTTGGCAACATGTTATTCCTTTCGTATCTCATAAAAACTTGAAACCCAACATCTGTTCTTTCCATCAGCTTATCTTTGGTTATCGCTAGTGCTTCTGTCAAGATTTCTCTCCTTATCTCCGTCAACTTTTCTCTCTTTTCTTCTTCTGTGCTTTGAAGTCTGGGGTAGAGTTCCAATCCATCTATCACCCCTTTCCATATTCCGCTCTTGCCATTACCAACCACACTCACTTTGTTGTCAGTATCCACAGTTTTCTTATCTCTTTGCTCATTTTTTTCTTCCATCTTTTGAACTCTGTCCTCTACTTTCTTCATTTGGTAAACATCCTCAGTTTCTCCATCAGATTTTTCTGTTTTGTATTCCATATTCTCTAATCTCTTTTCAATTCTCTCTATCACAACTAATAGATTTTGAATTTCAAACATAATCATTTGCAATGTTACAGTTTTTTCCCCCCTGCTGAGCCATTCTTTCAATTTTGCAGACATTGCCACTATAGGGTTCAAGGCTATTTTAATAAACTTCAAACAGGTTCATTTATTATCTTTCAAGTAAAAATGTTGACTTCCCTCCAATAGCTAGTGATAGAACTTCCAAAAGGCACCTGTATAAACAACTTGTGCTCTTCCTACTATCACTGTCAGTAAACAAACTGAAAGAACCTTGAATCTCAAGTGATCAAAGAGAAAGAAGAAAAACAATGTATCCAGCCTCCAGCCTCTAAGTGGCAGTGTAACTGCTTTTCCTCATGTTGTTACAACCCTCTTTATAATCCTTCTTATTATCTTCTTTATATTCCAATCTTAAGAAAGAAAAAAACCCTTAAACGGAGATCAAAAACAATCCAATCAATTCAATCAAGCATTATATAAAAAAGGAGAATTTTAATCCATAGGTATAAGCAAAAGTGAAAAAAGAAGAAGGAATTAATCCATTCAGTTTAAAAAATAGGGAGCCCCTGCAAAAGTTCCATCCGTGAAAAAAAAATTAGAAACTGGATAACACACTAAGTTCAATGCAGATCAATCTCGCCGCCTACAGTCTTCTGCCTTCAATCTTAACTTAACTTAAAAATTTTTCTTGGGTAGTCTCTTCCTCTAATAATAAAATTTCCTCACCAATTTTACACACTTTCTCTTTCCGCTTTCTTCCCATTCCGGAGCTGTCCCAACTTCAGCAGCTTCATTAGCTGCATTTCTGTTGCTGGAAAAAAAGGGCTATTCCTGGATCTTTCAGGAACTTTGTGGTGTCCCTGAGATCAGCAGGAGGTGCCCTTCTCAATCACCATCTCTGCGGGACGGTTTAGGTCCAAATGGACCGTCCAGCAGCAAAAATTTGACTGCGATCTCAGAACACCAAGATCGTATGTCGTGACGTCAGCTCTCCTCTCCTATACCTAACAATCTTGACCATTTCTTTGATGATGCTGTACATCAAATAGTATCTACATAATCAGAGTATATAATCAGAGGAACATGAAAAATGAGAAAGTAACCTGCATAAAGATGTACAGTAAGAAGAAAACAAATGCATTTTGTCCCAATGTTGAAAAAATGTGGGTTTTTAAAAATGCTATCATTAGAAAATGGAACACTAACAGGGCTTATCGAATGCACAATCCTACACAAAATGCATCATCTGCCAAATGTAGAAAGACTTGTATATTAAATCACAAATTACATGTTTTGTTTTTATAGCAATACTTTTTTTCAGAATTCATATAATGTAAAATGTCATCCCTAAAGATCTTGCTCTGCTGAATTGAAGAATAAATCATGCAAAAATCCATATTATTTACTTATGTGAAAACCTTTGAGTTTTATTTTTTTGTTCATAGATTAGACTCTGATTCTAAATTATAATTTAAAAACACAATGGATGGTTACCACATTTCTAGAAAGATATAGACAAGTTAGAAAATGCTCAGAAAAGGGTACTTTGAGAACATGTCCTTAGAGGACAGACTGAGTCACTTGGATAGTGAGATGGGCAATGTCTAACTTTGCTAAATAAATAAATACAGCCTGGAGTAAACACATAAAAGATTCATAATATCAATTTACTAAAAGGATACTAAAGGGAAGATGGTTAGAAACTATTTTCCACTGAAACTAGAATTGATTGGATATAAATTGCAGCTACCTAGATTTCCTAGGTATTGACAGAGGTTGTGGATTCTCCATTTCTAGAGTTAGATGCGTTTTTTAAAAAGTTGGATAGCCACTTCTCAAGGATTGTTAAACAGGTTTTCCAGAATATTGCAGAGAGCTGGATTACATTATTTTTGTAACTCCACAATTCTGTAATTCAAACTATATTATGGCTTCATACAATGTATGAACCCAGAATGTCAAAATACTGAAGGAAATTGTAGAAAGTATAATACAGGGGTGTCCAAACTTGGGAACTTTAAGACTTGTGGACTTCAACTCCCAGAATTCCCCAGCCAGCCATGTTGGCTGGGGAATTCTGGGAGTTGAAGTCCACAAGTCTTAAAGTTCCCAAGTTTGAACACCCCTGGTATAATACATCTTTCAAAGTTATTATAGATACCTGCTAATGCCATCTGTGCCAGTAATAAGAAAGAACTCTTTAACATTTTAATAGTTCATTCCTTTCCATTCAAAATGGAATAGCCTGTATTTTTCTTCCAATATTTTTAAATTTAACTATGGCATTTTTAGGACAAAAAAAGGATAGAGATTTTTCTATTATTTTACATGGTTGCAATTAAGAACATATTTAATATAGTATCACAGTATATGTAAAAGTACAGGGGGTAGATCCAGTGATCCATGTCTACTTGGGCTTAAAATTCTATATCTCTGATATTTACCTTATATTACCTAACAAATACATAGTCCATTTTAAGTACACTGTTATTGCATTTTTCCAAGTTCTTTACTCCAAGGCTAAAGTACGCTTTTAAAAAAATCCTTTTATAACTGGATTAGTTTTCCCCAGCCTGGTAGCCAATGCCAAGAATGAACTCAGTGAAACAGCTGTCACCTGGGAGTTAATTTGCCTCTTTGTGACATGCAAATGATCTTTTAAATTAGAGGACATATCTAGCCATGAATTGTATTCATCAGGTTCAAAATTTTAACCTTTTGATGATGAATTTTATGAAAGCAGAGTTGTGTTTCAAAATTAGTTAAATTTAGAACTGGTTTACAATAATAATAAATCCCACCAGTTCTGACAATACTGGTTTTACATTCCAGCTGAGTTAATCCCTACTATCTGTAACTGGAGCTTCAGACGCAGCACTTCTTTCAATTTCCAATAAACAAGTGTTCTGTTTTCTTGAAAGTGACTTAACTGTTTTCTCCACTGTTTCTCCCTGAACCAAAAAAAATTAGGCCACAACATTTTAAAAAGTAGATTTTGGTCAACATCCCACTATTAAAATAATTATTGGGGACTATAAACTTCTGCTAAATACTCTCTTATAAATTATTACATATGATTTTAACTTCTTGCTAATGTAAGAAAAGTCCCTTTATTGGGAATGCATACAAATAACAGTTGTCAGGTAAAGTTTGACATGCTGGATTGTGAATTCCGGGGGACTGTGATTTCAATGTACTGAAATTAATTCTGAGCTTTAACAAGACATCCTTCCAACATGAAAAACTAGCTGCAAATCTACAAAAATATGTGCATTTTAAATTTCTTAAAATAAACCCAGCAGAACAGAGAAGCCAAAGGATGCTTTCCCTTCTAATAATTATTACAAAATCTTTTCAATTATGTTTTATGAAGATTTTGTGATAATTGGATTTTCCTGCAAGGGTTCCAGTCCCAAGAAATTGTAAACAAAATTATATTAAATGGCCAAAACCTTACAAAATCAGCAGATCTTGCCACTTCCTTGTTATCTTACCTCTGAGATCGTGTTTGATTTTAGGTATACTGAAATCACACACAGATTTGATATTGCTTGAACCTTGATGGGATTTTGCCTCTCAAATGATTTGTAAGACCCAGAATCTCAATCTCAAATGATCTGTAAGACCCAGAAACCTCTTTGATAGTCTAAGAAAAATTTGTCAAATTATTTTAGTTAATTATTTTTTTTATCAAACTTTGAGGCCACATAATGCCTTGATGATTCTGGAGAACAGAACAGAATGTCACAGCCAACCTGAGACAATGCACCAAATAGAAACCAAATATATAACTAAAGGACAACCACCCTATCCAAAGGTGTTGAAGGAGAAAATAAAAAATAATTTCTAAATTTAATAAGGATGGGAGCCATACAAATCTCTAGGGTGATACTGTTTCAGAAATTAGATGTCATTGTTTAATATATAGGATTCTGAGTTCATCCATTCTGCTCGATTGTATCAGTGGGGCAGAGGCAGTTTGAAATGAGGGATCCCTCAGACAGCTAGATCCTGTGCCATGGAAGATTTTAAATGTGATAGCCAGCATCGAGAATTGCATCTAATAACCTGTGTAGCTGAGTTTTTAAAATTGATTTTTTAAAATTTAACTTCCAAATCTAACAAAAATCTTCTATACACTTCATAGGCAAAATTGTTAAGTGCATCTTACCCTATCTTATGACTTTTCTTGCTATGTTTGTTAAGTGAATCGCTTCAATTGTTAAATTAGTAACATGGTTGTTGAGTGAATCCAGCTTCCCCATTGAATGTGCTTGTCAGAAGTTCGCAAAAGGGGAGCACATGACCCTGGGATACTGCAACTGGAATATGAACCATTTGTCCAGCGTCCAAATGTAAATCAGATGATCATGGGGATGCAGTGACGTGCGGTGAGGTTTATGACTGGTGAGGCATTGACACAGTGCTGGGTTTCAAATATTTTTAGACTTGTGGACTTCAACTCCCAGAATTCCACAGCCAGGCATGCTCAGTTCCAATTTAAAGCGACAGCATTTGTTTTTCTCCTTTGCTCCTTCTTTCTTTTTCTTTTTCTTCTCCTTCCCCTCCTTCCTCCCTCTCTCCCTTCCTCCCCCTCTCTCAAACACACACACACACACACACACACACACACACACAGAAGTTGGATTGGACTATCTCTCCGAGTCCCTTTGGGGAGAGGGGGCGGTATAAAAGTCTAAATAAAAGTAAAGTAAAGTAAAGTCCTACCCCTTCCCTCTCTCACTCACTCTCAAACAAACCCCCCACACACACACACAAAAGTTGGATTGGATATCTTTTCCAGTGGCTTGAAAGCAGCTCCTCTGCCATCCCCCCCCCCCATTCCCCTGCTGCATTTCCCAAACACCTCCACCATTGCAAATGCAGCCTGCTGTCTTGGTGGGAAATGCCTGGAACACATTAAAGCCCACCCACCACCTCCTGCTGGCAGGCTGGGGTGAGAGGAGAGGCAGAGAAGCTGGAGGGGAGCCGAGCCGAGCCTTCCAAAAGAAAGAGGCTGGGGGGGAAGTGTGTGTACTACAGCATGGCTCTTTGCTTGGCTTCCTGCCTCCTCCTGTGGTCTCCTCAGTGCTCCCTTGTGCTCTCCCTCCCCAAGTGTAGTTTGATTGCAGGTGGAGCCATGTTGCCTTTTCAAACTTGTAATCAGTGAAGCTGGGCTAGATTTTTATATAGTTTTATCCAGCTGTGTGTGTGAGAGAGAGAAATGAATGGGGGCCTGGGGAGGAAGTCACTACACTTGGGGAGGGAGAGCACCAGTGAGGTTAAGCAGAGTCATCCACGGTGAGGCAGCAACTAGCTCAGCTTTTTCCTTTTACTTTTTTTTTTCATGATGAGAGTGGTGAGGCTGTGCCTCACCTGCCTTACCTGACTGCACGTCACTGTGGGGATGATATGACAGTCATAAGTCTGAAAAATGGTCATGAGTCACTTTTTCAGTGCCTTTGAAACTTTGAACAGTCACTAAATGAACTGCTATAGGATTACCTGTAATATCAATAGTAAGATTGTTGTAGGTCAGCTTATCAGCATGCTGGAGTGGTCTTTCTTCTGCACTGTGTTCCAAAAGTTCAATTTAGCCTTTCTCTTTCTACTTTCAGGAAATAAGGTGGGTTTTTTTTCTCTTCAGTGATTTGACTTAGATTTTACTCCAGAGTATCCATAGAGGGGTCAGAAAACTCAAAATGGTGACCACAACTATGTAACTGAAGCCTCACCAATTTTTAGCTTTCTCTCCCTCTTACTAGATTACATCTTTTCATATTCAGCCATCTTGAATGTTGAAAATTTAATATATCTATTTACTAATGAGATTTTAGTTCTGTATATAAGAACTCTGCTTGTCCAGTTCATATGAAATATCCTTGGGAAAAATCATAATGCATTCCAAGGTGGCTCTATGTTAAAATGGCAACTAAAATTACTCCCATCATTATTTCTAAGGTGCTTCTAAGACTATTCTTCTATGTATTCAGAGAGTGCATTAAACACCAAAACAATACTGTATGCATAAATATACTGTAAATATGTGTGAGACTTTGTGGCATTGTTTTATGACTCTCCTGTTTAAAATATGTTTTCTTAAACAAATACTTTCAAGAAAAGAAAAGAAATATAAATAGAAGGAAAAATGCCTGAACACTCTTAAATAGGGAAGTAAAGAGAGAGATGTTAGCTCCCTGCCATTGTTTTTGTTTTCATTCCATTTAGGAGTTTATATAAAAAGAAAAATAAGAATATTATTTAATTTTCAGGCCTAACCTTGAGACTGTTACGAGTATTAGGGAATCTTGAGTCTAATAGATATAAGCCAATTCTCAGGATAATCCGTTGTGGGTATAACTGAGAAATATGTTATTATTCGACTAGGATAGAGAATTCATCTGGATAAGAGAAGAGCATTAACAACTGCTTGACTTACTATTACCATATTTTTTGGAGTATAAGAGGCACCGGGGCATAAGACGCACCAAGGTTTTGAAGAGGAAAAAAAAAAAAAGTTTTTGCACTCTGCAAATCTCCCCAAAATGGCCCATTTTCTGTGAAAATGGGCCCGTTTTTTTCCCCCAAACAAAATGAATAGCCTTTAGGGGGCTTGCAGAGTGCTCCTGGGTAGGGGGGGGGGTAAAAGAGAGCAAAAAATCGCCAATTTTTCGCGAAAACAGATCTGTTTTTTTGTCAAAAAAAATTGCTTGCATAGCCTTTAGGAGGCTTATTGAGTACTCCTAAGGGCTGGGGGGGGGGGAAATTGAGCAAAAATCAGCCCGTTTTTCACTCATTTCTGCCTTCCCCAGCCCCCAGGAGCTCACTGAAAGCCTTCTACAGGCTCTGCACGGCCATTTTGGTGAAGGGGCGGGATTTCGGAATGCAAAAAATGCTGTATTCAGTGTATAAAACGCATCCAGATTTGCAGCCTCTTTTTTGAGGGAAAAAGGTATGTTTTATACTCCAAATAATAATTACATGTACTGAGAATAATGTGCAACATAATACTACAAATATTTCAGCTATGTATATTTAGGCCTAAATATACATAGCTGAAATATTTGTAGTATTATGTTGCACATTATTCTCAGTACATGTAATTATTTATGCCTTCTGAATTTCTGAACACTGAAATGTTCATGTTTGAAATCATACCTACTTTCCCCACATGTAACATGGAATGCAATCCTAATCCACCATCCCCTTACTATAACATATTTTTTCAATTGAAATAATCTCCAAGTATGAAATCATTACCTTACTTTAAACATTCTTAAGATTTAGCCTGTTTCAATATTTGTTGAAAAATGATCAGGTAGACATTTTGTACTCTTAAAAATGCTTAAACCTTCATATTCAACATTCATTCGGGTTTTATCTTGTTTGAATATCCTATTTATAAAGATATTTTACGTAAATATATTTACATGAACATTGTAATGTTCAGAATATCCTTGAATATCCTGTTTATAAAGCCATTTAATGTAAATATTTTTATATTAAATGTAACTTCAACCACATCTTTTGGAATACTTTATTTTGTTGTGACATTATAAATACATTACTAAAGATTTTAACCAGTAGATATTCTGAGCTTTTATTGTAAGAATGTAAGCATCATGCTACTTGGAAGCTGATTATCAGTAAAAATTATTTTGATAAAATAATGAAAGAATTTGTTTTTGAGGTTGGAGACTTAATGGTGTATACAACCTTTGCAGTCAGTTCTTTTAAAAATAAGTAATAAGTAAATGTTCTAAACAGATTTTCAAAATGTCAAGGCCACTTTACTTACAGTGCACAAGTCGGTGAAATATAGTCCTGTAGTATTATTGTGTGCACAGATTCAAAAGGGTTATATCTTCATACTCCAGTTTCTCTCGCAAATTTCTTTAAGTCTGTCATCAGTTTTCTTTTATGACAAAAACAAAAAAGGATGTGAGTATGGCTAGATGTGTCTAATGCTACTCAGTAGACTTTGAACTCTAATTAGGACAACGAGATGTTCATTTTGAAGAAATAAGGCAGAATAAAAAGAATACATAAAAGCTATAAGAGCTTTTCTTTTCTGGTCAAATCAAATCCCAACCTTGAATTGTATTATTAAAAGTAGACTTCTATAATAGATCAATATAAATAGCAAAGAAACACTAACAAGCATTAGAGATATCACTCTTGTATTACATTACTGGATTTTTAAATGAACAACTATACTCCTAATGAGCAATAGCTCAGTCTAGAAAGCAGGGGATTAAAAAGCAGCTGTATGGCTTTCTTATGTTGAAAATGGATTACACTTCATTCAATAAAGTTTTGAAAATGACTAACACTTGAGGCACAGTCATGAGCAAAAAGCTGTAGGGCAGAAGTAGTAGATTCAATTTTGATGAAGTTAATTGTTCTTTCCCTCACTGATTAGAGTGACATTTCAATTAGCCATGACTAACTATTCTTAATTATTTAGGTAGGACCTAAGCATGACTAATTGAATTTAGAGCCAAACCATAATTTACCACATAAATTTTCTTTAGAGATTTTCACATACTAACAATTAATTTTGCTGGTTTTTATAATATGTATGCTGGAACTTTAAGGGCTTAACTTTAGCATGATCTATTAAACAAAACAACTATATCAATGTACTGTATAGAGATGGTTCAAAACTTTAACTTCTAATTCTTGCATCTCTGAAAACCAATATAACAGCTCATGTTGTCTTGATGTAGCAATACAATACATACAGAAGTAGCCATGCACATAGAGAGATGGAAGCACTACAGATAGTTCTTAGTTAATGACATCTTCAATCACTATTTGAACTTATGATGGCACCAAATGATTGATACTTTTGACTGACTGGTTCCCAAAGTTTTGGCTATCACGGCATCCCCATTAATATATGATTGGGATGTTCCGCAACTGGCATATACTGTATATCTAACTATCACAGAGTCTGCAGTTCCGTGATCACGATTTGCAACTTTCATTACTTGTTTGTTTCCCATAAACAAAATCAATGGGGAAGCTAGTATGAAGTCAAAAGTCAGTCATGTAAAAGTCCACACTTAATGACCTGTGGTGATTCGCTTTAACCTAGTAACCAGAAACTGATGGAACTGCCTAGAAATTATACAATAAAGGAATTTGGTTTAGATGGTTATTGCCAGAGGGAATGTTGATCTTCTGGGAGGGAAATAGGATAAGAATTAATACAGTGCAGGCGGCTGAAGCCTTCATTAAAAAGCATTTCCCCCTCCTAGAGGACGAACACAGCGAAGGTAGTGAAAAGGATAGCAAGGTACAAGACAAGAAGGAAGGGGGGGGCGCTGTGGCTCCCTCAGGGGACAGGGAGGAAGGAGCAATATCGAAAAGGCTCAGGTCACAAAAATAAAAGTATTTGAAATAATAGTAATTGTTGATATTCTAGAAAGTGACAAAAGAAAAATGATTGAACACATGGTTGACAATATAGTATAAGACTCTGTTTTCTGCTTATCTTTATCTTTTATGTTTTGTTTTTAAATTGTAAAAACTGTGAGATTTGGATGGATTTCTATCACTAGTGTGGGAGCTGCCAAAATTTTCTATGTATCCCCTTACTTTTTCCCATAAATGTTTAAAAAACAATAAAAATTTTAAAAAACTGATGGAACTGCCATTGCTAAACAGCACGGTTATTTGAAATCATGCTTTACAATTGTATCACTTAGCAACCAAAATTCTGATCCAAATTATAGCTGTTAAGGGAGGACTACCTGTATCACTATCCCCTATTTTCATTAATACAAAAGAGAATTCTGCTGTGAAATCTACTAATGTGTGTTCCAGTCCCATTGGACCTTCCTTACTGTTAATGTCAGCATCAAAGAAATATACCAGTATTTTTATCTCTTCAAAAATAAACAAAAAACTAAGGAAATAAACTGCTGAAAATTGTAAACCATCAATAATAATTACAATTTTCATTTTAAAAAGGCTTACTTTAGGGCAGGAGTCACTAACCTTTCAACCGATCTCAGGGACCACTAAATTCATAATTTTAAATCCTGTGGACCACTAGTATGAATTTTTAAAAAAGGTAAATAGCATTTAGTGCAATATAAAAAATGCAAACAATTTTTCTGCTGATCACCAAAATTTTCTCGCAGACCACTAGTAGTTCACGGACCATTGGTTGGTGACTGCTGCTTTAGGGGAACTCACATTTCAAAGCCATGTATTATAGTTTACCTGTTAATGACTGAAAATCAGATGTGTTGTAATTTTTAAAGGTTGAGGCAAGTCCTCCCATAACTCTCAGTTTACAGTATAACTTTAATATTAGAGAGGAGATTACATGATAATATAAGAGGGATAAGCAAAAGAGTAGGTTTGACCTTGTCATTATCAGACTTTTTCCCAACAATCAGCTGTCAACCACGGTGGCTGATCAAATCCCTGTTTTCTGGAATATTTTATATACTGTAAATACTTATCCCAAAAGTTGTCTGCATGTCTGTGGAGATTCTGAACTTATTTAAATTCTTGCCTTCCTCATTTCATTTCTTCTCATCTTTTATTGCAAAATTAGCAGATCGGATTGTTAATTCATCTTCAGTTGGGTTTCCCTAGCTTTGCTTTATTGATACAGTCTGTGATTTTTACTTAGCTTTGGAATTTCATTAACAATATACAATACTGCTTTATTGAATCACAATATTATTTTAGTAATATAAGACTTTGGATTTAATAATAATCTTATTTCTGACTCTTTTATCAAGCATGAATTTAAGTGCATGCACCAACTAATAAAAAATAGAAGGCAATAACTGCTAAAACAACTTATTTTAGAAAAGTGTGCCAGAATCCATAGTTTACATGTTCGTATACTGTAGCTGTCAAAAGATTTATAAAGCTGGTTCTATTGTTGAACTGCTGTTATCATTAGGAATTTTTTTCTGTTTTTGGAAACAAACCTTCTTATAATTTATGACTATTATTGTTTCCTACACTCCTTATCCTCTTTTCTGTCATCTTTTTGATAAATGGAAGCCCAATTTTTCTTCATTCTATATCTGTGACCTTATTTTCTGTTTTACAAGGACATAATTTATCCTACTGCATTTATTTTCAGAATATTAATCTAGTAAAATATTATTTTTAATTTAAACTCTGTACTTCAGGGAATTAGCTGTCTTCACATCTCTGTCAGAAAGTGCAGAGAATGATTATAAACTTTCAAATCATTTTCATTATCAGTATCATAAGCATATTGACAAGTTATTGATATTTTCCTCCTCAATTTTATTGATACTAATATTCTTGTAAGTTTCCCCCAGTATTTGTTCATCATATAGGTTAACTAAACAAAATTAGCCTTGTTCCTCCCTTTTGTCAAGTTAAAGCCAGTTTTGTTATACTATATGTGGACTATGGTTGCCTGTGCTGAATATAAGTTTCCAACAACCAACAGATTTGAAGGCCTTTCTATAATTAATTAAGCAACATATTTCACTTCATCTTCTAGTATCAAATATTCTTTTTTTAAATTTTTCTATTTTTATTTTATTCAAAACAAAGTTAAAATACTAAACTCCCCCCCCCACAATTTTTTTTTAAAAACCACAATCAAGACATTAAAATTGTAACACATATAAACATATTATCCCCAAGTTGAATACAAATTAATACATTATTACAATATTGGTTCCTACCACTTGTGAAAGAGCCCCCCCCCCCCTATTCTCTTTGTTTTTCATGTCCTTAATAGCATAAATAGTATAATCTTCTAAG
Organism: Natrix helvetica; assembly: GCF_964273705.1. NCBI lineage: Eukaryota > Metazoa > Chordata > Lepidosauria > Squamata > Natricidae > Natrix > Natrix helvetica. Next base: position 74,032,846 of record NC_138550.1, read on the forward strand.
TGAAAGTGTCCTATTCCAGTCTCTTACAAATCACTGACATCCAAGTTTCAACGCATAGTCATTTCATTTCATCTTTCTATGTCTTGGTCATGCTTCTTGTTGTACATATTCCTACTGTAATTCAGTGATTGAAGGTTTGGATTTTCTTTTCCTGCATCACCAGCAACTAAGTGTCCCAAAAGCTTTAATCTAGCCATTAATAAACACCATTAGTACTTCAAAAGATTCTCAACATTTTCTCAATAGCATGTTGATTACCATCTGACCTGAGAGGCCCATTATCTGACACGGTATCATCAGTCACTTTATAATATAGATGCCTGGTCTGTTTAGCTGGCAGTTGAAATGACTTTTACTCTGTGATTTACTCTACTACACTCTGCTAGGAGTGTATACTTTTGTCATATACTCCTGACATTTTTTGCTCATCTCTACCAAGAACTCCCTGTGACATAGCAAGACTTGCTGGGGAAGTTATATAATTCAAAATTAAAATGAATAAAATTAGTCTTACATTATTTATTCTTAACAAATTCATGTTGTCACTAAATAATTGGTGCATTTTTAAGGTGTTTCACATACTGAATTTTATTATCTGTCCCAATGGACAATAACTTAAATATGATCAGCTGCAGCTGCCAAAAAAAAAACAATGTAGTCCTAGGCTGCAATAACAGAGGGATAGAATTAAGATGATGTGAAGTGTTAATATCACTTTATAATGCCTTGGTAAGACCACACTTGCATCTAGTTTTGGTCGCCATAATATAAAAAAATTGTTGAGACTCTAGAAATAGTGCAGAGAAGAACAACAAAGATGATTAGGGGACTGGAAGCTAAAACATATGAAGAACAGTTGCAAAAAAAGGGTATGCCTAGATTAATGAAAAAAAGGACTAGGGTAATATAATAGCAATGTTCTAGGGCAGTGTTGGCAAACCTTTTGGCACTGAGTGCCGAAATGGGAGTGCGCATGCATGCACACACATGTGCCAGAAACCGGAAGAGCAGCCGCCCAGTGGGCATGTGCCCACTAGGAAGATGATTTTTCATTTCCAGCACATGCATGTGTGCCAGAAACCAGAAGACCAGCTAGCCAGCGCTCATGTGCGTGCCAGAAACTGGAAGATCATCTTCCCAGCATGCGCATGAGCACCAGACGGCTGCTCTTCTAGTTTCTGGCACATGTGTGCATACAAAAACCAACTGGCCGGCACTCACGTGCATGCCGGAAGCCAGAAGATCAGCTTCCCAGTTAGCACATGCACGCATGTGGTTGCTTTTTTGGTTTCCGGTGCTCCCACGCACATGAAGACCAACTGGCCAGTGTGCCAGAACCCAGAAAAGCAACAACTGACCTGCCCGGAGAGTTGGCTCTCTGTGCCACTTCCAGCACACGTGCCATAAGTTTGCCATCACAATTCTAGGGGCTGTCACAATGAAGAGGGGGTCAATGTATTTTACAAAGCATCTGAAGGCAGCACAAGAAGCAATAGATGGGAATTAATCAAGGAGAGAAGCAACCTCTCCTTGATTAAGGATAAATTTCCTGAAAGAGAGAACAATTAACCAGTGGAACGACTTGCTTCCAAAAGTTGTGGGTGCTCCAACACTGGAGGTTTTTAAGAAGAGATTGGACAACCATTTGTCTGAAATGACATGAGATCTCCCGGGGGTTGGACTAGACTCCAGTGAGCCTTTCCAACTCTGTTATATATATGTGTGTGTGTGTGTGTGTGTGTGTGTGTGTGTGTGTGTTGTATTTGTACTGATAAATAAATAAAGGGAGACTAGTATAGATCTATTTCGAGCTAATTAGCTCTCATCAGCTAGCCATACCCTTACTGGGATTTGAACCCGGGCTGTATATATCTTATCTATATATCTTAACACAAATATAAAAAGGCAACATTAAAAATAAAAATATGGTTTTCTGCCTGCATGGTCTTCTGTGATAAGCCGAAGGACAGAAAGAGGGAGTAGTGACCTTCCTCCCATATTTAGGCATACCAGGGGTTGTAACACAAATACATACCTATTTCCCTGGCTCAACTGATAAGGAAGTGAGCCCGTGGCTTAGTGGCTAAAACTCCTGCCTAAGATATATACAGCCCGGGTTAGGGTTAGGGTTAGGGTTAGGGTAATATATATAGGGTTAGGGTAATATATATAGGGTTAGGGTAATAATTATATATATATATATATATATATATATATATATATATATATATATATATATATATATATATATATATATATATATATATATATATATATATGTATGTCTTTGGTTGTTCGGGTTTTCTCCCGCGTAGAATTGGAAGTATCTTCACGACGTTTCGATGAAGTCTCATTCATCATCTTCAGGCTGCTGCTTCCGGCTTGGTGCTTCTGGCTTGGTGCTTCCAGAAGCAATGTGAAATCTCAGCCGGTTCCTCTTTTTAACTGCCAGTGGGGGTTTGTGCTGATTGGGTGGGAGCTTGGCTGCATTCTGATTGGGTGGAGGTGTATTCTGATTGGTAGGGGGCTTGGCTGTGCTCTGATTGGATGGGAGTTTGGCTGTGCTCTGATTGGATGGGGGCGTGTTCTGTTTGGGTGGGGGCCTGGTTGTGCTTGTGTTAGTCTGAGTTGCAGAGGGATTTGAGCTGGTGAGCTGCGTTGCTGTTGTTTGGCTTCGCGTTTGTGGTCGTGCCACATCTCCGTGGTGGGCATCAGTTTGCTTCATGTATGGATTGGAGGGGTTTAAAGTGGCTAATAATGCAGCTGTGGTCTGGCTTCTGGTTTGTGGTCGGGCTTCTGGTTTGTGGTCATTATCGGTGTGGGTTTGGGCTTGCTTTTTGCGTGGATGTGTGATAGTGACATCCTGTGTGGTTTTTGTGAGTGTGAGTCTGGTATCATTCTTAGTGTTAGGGACTCGTTTGTCAGTGAGGGCGGGTTTCCAAATGGCTGGTAGGCGGGAGGTATCATCTCGTTTATTCATGCTGTGTGGTCGTTTTTCTATCTCAATAGCTTCTCTGATTATTCTGTTGTTAAAGTGTTCAATTTTGGCAATAGTTCTGGTCTTTTTAAAGTCTATATCATGTCCTGTGGCTTTGAGGTGTTGGACCAGGGAAGAAGTTGGTTCCTCCTTTCTGACTGAGTTTTTGTGTTCTTCAATGCGTGCCTTTATTCTTCTGTTGGTTTGTCCGATGTATGTGGTGGGGCAGGTGGTGCATGGGATTTCATATACTCCTTGATTTTCTAACTCTATTTTGTCTTTGGGGTTTCTCAGGATGGTGGATATTTTTTGGTTTGTGTAGAATGCTGTCTTGATGTTGTGTTTGTGGAGGATCTTGCTGATTCTGTCTGTGGTGCCTTTTATGTATGGGAGGAGGGCTTTGCCGTTTTCTAAAATCACTGTCTTGGATTTTAGTGGGGTTTTCTTTTTGGATTAGGTTAGTGATATTGTTTCTTTGGAATCCGTTGGATGTTAGTACGTTGGTGAGAGTGTGTAGTTCGGTTTTGAGGTGTTGTTCGTCAGCTAAGCGTTTTGTTCTGGAGATGAGTGTCTTGGCTACAGAGTTGATCTGTGCTGGGTGGTGGTGTGAGATCCGATGGATCCCTAGGACACACCTTCTACCAGAAGAAAACACACACAAACCGCTATTTGCACGCACTCTCACACCACCACCCAGCACAGATCAACTCTGTAGCCAAGACACTCATCTCCAGAACAAAACGCTTAGCTGACGAACAACACCTCAAAACCGAACTACTCCTCGGTGTCGCCCGTTGGCATTGCCTAGTGGACGGCACCAGGAGAAGCCCCTCCCTGTGAGAGTGAATTGGCCGCAGGGATGTGTGTGGGAGGATGCGATCCCGCAGGTAGCTAGGCCCTATGCCATGGAGCGCTTTAAAGATGGTAACTAGAACCTTGAAACGCACCCGAAAGACCACAGGCAGCCAGTGCAGCTCGCGCAGGAGAGGTGTTACGTGGGAGTACCTGGTACTCCCCATGACTACCCGCGCGGCTGCGTTCTGAACTAGCTGCAGTTTTCGGGTGCGTCCCAAGGGAAGCCCCATGTAGAGAGCATTACAGTAGTCCAGGCGAGACGTCACCAGTGCATGAGTGACCATGCGTAGGGCATCCCGGTCCAGAAGGGGGCGCAATTGGCGCACCAGGCGAACCGGGTGGAACGCCCCCCTTGCCACGGCTGCCACATGGTCATCCATTGACAGCCGGGCATCTAGGAGGACGCCCAAATTGCGCGCCCGTTCCACAGGGGGCAATTGTTCGCCCCCTATGGCCAGTGATGGAATCAGCTGGCTGAACCGAGGTGCCGGTAGCCACAGCCACTCGGTCTTGGAGGGGTTGAGTTTGAGTCTGTTGTCCCCCATCCAGACCCCGACGGCTTCCAAACACCAGGACATCACTTCGACAGCCTCGTTGGGGTGGCCTGGGGTTGAGATGTACAACTGAGTATCGTCAGCGTACAGATGGTACTCAACCCCAAAGCCACGGATGATCTCACCCAGCGGCTTCACATATGTGTTGAACAAAAGGGGCGAGAGGACCGACCCTTGCGGCACCCCACAAGAGAGTGGCCTCAGGGTTGACCTCTGCCCCCCAGTCAACACACATTGCATCCGGCCGGAGAGGTAGGAGCCGAACCACCGTAAAACGGTGCCTCCGACTCCTATCCCCTCCAGCCGGCGCAATAGGATACCATGGTCGATGGTATCAAAAGCCGCTGAGAGGTCTAATAGGACCAGGATAGAGGAACAACCCCTATCTCTGGCCCTCCAGAGATCATCAACCAACGCGACCAAGGCTGTCTCTGTGCTGTGCCCGGGTCGGAAGCCGGACTGGCGTGGGTCTAGATATACGGATTCATCAAGGCGACGTGGAAATTGCTGCGCCACCACATTCTCCACAACCTTCGCTAAAAAGGGGAGGTTGGAGACTGGACGATAATTAGCTAGCTCCGTTGGGTCAAGTGAAGGCCTCTTGAGTAGGGGCCTCACCACCGCCTCTTTCAAGGCAGCCGGTAAGGAACCCTCACTCAATGAGGCGTTCACCAGGCCCAGGAGCCAGCCTCGTGTCACCTCCCAGGATGCCAGTACCAACCAGGAGGGACACGGGTCCATTGAACATGTGGTGGGTCGCAGCCGTCCACGCAACCCGTCTAAATCCTCGGGGGCAACAGAGTCAAACTCCTCCCAGAGTGGACTCACAAGACTCACTGTTGATGGCTCGTCCGGCCCACTGGGGGGGGCCCATCCGCTCCGGATCTGAGCGACTTTGTCCTGCAGATATTCCCCAAACTCCTCTGCTCTACCCTGCAAGGGTGCCCCCCGCGTCTCCTGCGACAAGAGAGAGCGGGTCACCCTAAACAGGGCAGCAGGGTGGTTATCCGCAGACGCAATGAGAGCGGCACAATGTCTACATTTGGCCGCTCTCAATGCCACAAGGTAGGTCCGTAAATAGGCTCTTACCTGTGTTCGGTCAGACTCGGAGCGTGAGGACCTCCACCTGCTCTCTAGACGTCTCCTATGGCGCTTCATCACCCTTAGCTCCTCAGTGTACCAGGGAGCCCGGGTGGGTCGCTGCCGTAGGAGAGGTCGCAAAGGTGCAACCCAGTCCAAAGCCCCCGCCGTCGCCCTATTCCAGGCGTCGACTAGGTCCTCCGACTGAGCGCGGGTCAGGGCTACAGGTAGTGGCCCAAGCTCCGTCTGGAACATATCCGGTTCCATCAAGTGCTTGGGGCGGTACCAGCTTGAGCAAACTGGCTCCGCCTCCTCGCGGTGGAGGGTAGCGCCAGGGAAGTCCAGCCGGAGACATGAGTGATCTGACCATGACAGGGGAGTAATATCTAAATCCCCTATTCCCAGATCACTCGTCCACTGCTCAGATACAAAGACAAGGTCCAGTGTGTGGCCACCTTCGTGTGTGGGGCCCTGAATTAATTGGGTCAGGCCCATGGCTGTCATGGAAGCCATGAACTCCCGAGCCACCTCAGACGCTGCTCCCGTCGACGGCAGGTTGAAATCCCCCATAACCACAAGCCTGGGGATCTCAACCGCCGTCTCCGAGACCAGGTCGAGGAGCTCGGGCAGGGCCGCTGACGTATAGCGAGGAGCCAAGTATACAATCAGCAGACCCCACTGCCTCCCTGGGCCCCATTTCATACCTAGTGACTCACACCCGGGTATCTGAGGAACAGTGAACTCTCTCGGCTCTAGACAGTCCCGTATGACCACCGCCACCGGTATCTGAGGAACAGTGAACTCTCTCGGCTCTAGACAGTCCCGTATGACCACCGCCACCCCACCACCCTTACCCAGGGCCCGAGGCTGATGGAATGCACGGAAACCCGGTGGGCAAATTTCCACGAGGGGTAAGCCACCCTCGTGGCCCAACCAGGTCTCCGTTATCCCTGCAAGGTCCAGCTTCCCCTCTGAAATCAACTCATTAATGAGGGGGGCCTTGTTGGTCACGGACCTTGCATTGCAGAGCATCAGCCTCAGACCCTGGCTCTGTAGTTCCTGACCACCTAGGTTGCGGGGGTTGGTACAAACGACCGGGCGTAGCCAGCAGCCACGGTCTCCCAACCGACCTTGCGATCTTTTCTTGTCCTCGCATCCCCCCTCCCCGCGACCGTTGTAATAAAACAACCCTCTGCTGGAATAACTTGTTCCCTCTCCCCCCTCACCCCGCTCACTTCCTTCCTGGACTCACCCGTTCGTCTGGCGCTGGCTTCCCTCCCGGCGTGGTTGTCCCCCCCCTTCCCAGAACCCCCTAAAAACAGTACAAAACATTTTGATAAAAAGCCCCTCAGCTTCCTTTTCTTCCACCTCTCGGGGTTCGCAAACCCGTCATCAAGGCTTGCCCTTGAAAGAGCCAAGGGCCATACCTGTGAGAGGGGCTTCTCGCAGGTGGAGCAGGTCTAACCTCGAGTAAATTGTTGAATGTTAAAAGTCCCAGTAGGGTAAGGGTGCTGATGAAACACAGTTAATAGTTAATAGCCGGCAGGGCTAGAGTCTCAATGGAGGACCATGAGTTTTAATGTCCAGGTGTTAATTTGGTAATGTCCAGATGGTAATGTCCAGATGGTAATTTGGAAGAAGGGGGGGGGAAGGTGGGAGGTATTTAAGTGTCCCAAAAGATGGAGAGAGACAAAGATGGTAAATGAGAGGGAGATGGTTCAGATGGTCCCAGATGGATATATGTTCCTTAATGGGTGGGGGGGGGGCATTCTTGGCCCGGTTGTTTTAGCCTAGGCAGCTGCTCAGACCTGTCCATAGCCCCCAGCCGTTGTTTCAGGTCTCTAGTGGCCTCGAAGGCTCCCAGCCGCCCCCAGCCGTTGTTTCAGGTCTTCATTCACTTCCCAGCCAAAGCGGAGCCGCCAGGAACGGCGAGATAACATGAGGGAGTCCCTGGCTGCGGCTCCTTCTACTCCTCCGTCGCCGCAGCCATCTCCCATAGCTTCTTCTGGCTGCCACTGGCTGCCTCCCAGCCCTGCTCACCTCTCCGGTGCCTCTCTAATGTCTTTAATGCCTCTCCGGCGCTCCGTTGTTCCGTTGTTCCTCCCTGTGCCCCCGGTGCCTTTGGTGTCCCTCCGGTGCCTCCGATGGCTCTCTGGTGGCTCTCCGGTGGTTCTCGCCCCTTCCTTTTTGTTTTTTTGGCTTTTCCGGCTTTTCTCCAGTCTGTCGGCGCCAGCGCCGTCAGCGCAGCCGCACCGTCGCCATTATTTCACGAGCTTCTCCCAGCCGCTTGCCGCTTACAGCCCTCCTTTCCTTCTTACCCTCCGATCTTCACCGACCACCCTGGCAGGCCAAAACAAGCCCAGAACAAGCCAGGGTGGTCGGGCTATCAACTCTCAGCCCCTCTGATGCCATAGGGGCAGCTGCAATCCCCTACCCGGTCGGGAGCTCCGTAGTTCTCTTAGGAGCTCAGGAGGCGACCGCCATTGCTTGCCTCCAGAAGTTGTGAATGCCCCAACACTGGAAGTCTTTAAGAAGATGTTGGATAGCCATTTGTCTGAAACGGTATAGGATTTCCTGCCTAGGAAGGGGGTTGGACTAGAAGACCTCCAAGGTCCCTTCCAATTCTGCTATTGTATTGTATTATTGTATTGTATTGTATTGTATTGACTGATGCGAAGAGTGAGTTAAGCAGCTCTGCTTTCTCTCTGCTGCCTTTTACTTCCTTGTCATCTTCTCTCTTTAGTGGACCGACTGTTTCCTTGATTTTTTTCTTGTTATTTATATGTTGAAATATTTTTTTTTTTTGCTCTCTTTGACTTTTGTTGCAAGTCTTTGTTCATTCCGAGCCTTTGCTTTTCTGACTTCGTCTTTACATATTCTGGCTATCTGCTGATATTCTGCCTTAGTTATGTGTCCCTCTTTCCATTTTTTGTACTTGTTCTTTTTGTCCTTTAGTTTATCTGCGAGGTCTTTGTGGGTCATGCTAATCTCTTCTTGGATTTCTTGTTTTTCTTTTTCAGTATTGAACTGGACTAGGCTTTTATGATCATATTTTTTAGAGCTTCATAAGCTTCTTGAGTTGTTTTCCACCTTTAGGGTTTTCATCCAAGCAATCTTTCCCAAGTGCTCTGAATTTGTTAAAACTCCTTTAAAATCTAAGACTCTGGTATCATAGTGTTGTATTGTTTGTGTTTGAATTATGCTGAATTCCAGTATGACATGGTCACTCTACCAACCAAGGTTCCTGCAGTTTCAACTTCCTCTATCACTTCTTCTCTATTCATGAGAATTAAGTCCAGTATGGCTGTCCCTCTAGTTCCCTCCTCTACCTTTTGGACCAAGTCTGAAGTGAAATCAGAAGGAAGGAAGGAATGGACAAATCCACAAGAGTGCATCTAATGATCAAACTATGATTTAATAAATGTTTCTATATTTGAAAAATTACAAACATATTTTGTATAGAGAATTGACACCTGACCGGACAGCAAGACAGAAAAAAACATACCATTGTAGACTGAATGCAGAATTTAAAAAATAATGAAGATAATCAAATGAATTTGAGAAACAAGTAAAAGAAAAAAGATTAAAATTAAAATCAAGCTAACAGTATCAATAATAACAATAATGGTAACAATGACAACCATGCACGGAACAAATATGTGTTTTCTAGCATTAATGAAATAATTTGATTATTTCATCATATATAAAAAGTAGGGGACCTAGATGAACAAACTAATCACAAAATTGGGGGAAAAAACTATTTCTTTTTTTAGTCTCCAAAACTCATCAGTTTGAAGCAACAACATGGAATCTTTCCTAGCATGAGGACTGAAAATTAGAACTAATTAGCTAATTAAGTACAAGAATGGGCTACATGGCAGGATGAAGCGAGCAAACCTAACCCTCACAGACATAAATTACATATCATTGAACCATGAAGAAAATCTAACCACTATCAAGTCCCTGCTAGGATTTATAACTTTAGCTGCAGCATTTTTGCTTTTCATTATGTAAGTTATTTAAAACAATTGCCAGTTCTATAAAACAATCAGTGACTTATTTGCCATGATGTTATTAAGTTTTCAGCGGCAACTATTTCATCCTGAGTAACTCAGTTGTCTATTCTTTATATTTGTATCATTTAGGTGTATAATGGAACTTCACTGTTGTAGAAGGGCTTCCCAAGAATCAATTTTTAAATTATCTTTTATTTTAAAAATGTATTCAGTTTTAGCCTTTGCCTTATCATAAAATGTGGGGTCATTTACATAAATATCTATCTGTACGTTATTGTTTTCCATATATATATATATATATATATATATATATATATATATATATATATATATATATATATATATATATATATATATATATATATATATATATATATATATATATATATACATACATACATACATACATACATACATACATACATATATATATATATTTGAGAATAGACGTACTGAGGATTTTTTGTTTGACGAATTAATTTGGCTGCAATGCACTAGTGCAAGGAACATATTGCAACATGATTATGGCCTGTTTTCTGGCTTTATTAATCCAGAAACCTAAGTGATAAACAACACTTGTGTCATTGTCTACACAAATGTAATTTGTTTATGCAGAAGTTCAGTTAATCCTACCATCTGCTTTTCTCAAATGAGAACAGATAATGGAGAGACAGCTCCTCACAGGTCTTCAGGCTTTTAAATTCTGATAAAATCAGGATTCTTCACTGGCTCTTGCCACAGCTCTGAATTAAGCCACTTTAAATGTAATTACTGAAGCTGGCTGTACATCAGGAACATCCATTAAAAGAATTGATTGACCATGCTGTTATGGCAGGCATTTTATGAACAAACTATCATGATGGGTCCAGAACTGTAATTTATAAAAGCAAAAAAGCAGGTAAACACTTTATTAGCCGTTAATAAGAAGCACACTGGGTAACTGAATTTTGTCTTTTTTAACCAGCCACTTTAAGGAACCTTGGGCCTTGGCCATCTATCACGATCGTTTTAGTGATCTGAAGAAGGAACTACGTCAGATCTTAGTATCTACCCAGGTAAAAAAATCCTCCCCATATGCATTTAATATAAGCATTTATTATTGCTGATTATTTGTTTTAACAAACTGGAAGTTTGTTGTTTCTTCTTTAGTCTTAAACTATAAAGATTCAGAATATTGTCAGAGCTTGATTGGTCTAATAGTTAAGGCACCAGGCTAACAAGCTGAGCAACCTTGGGCCAGTCACTCTGTTCCAGCCCAATTCACCTCACCAGGTTGTTGTGGGGAAAATAGGAGGAAAACTGTGTTTTATACACAGTTCATATCAATTTCAGTGCCCTGTTGTTTCTGTTACTTTATGTGCATTGCATCATTTTGAATGGATTAATTGCTTTCATTTTCTTAGAGTAATTACTTAAGAACACAAGAGACCTACAGGATCAGTTCAACAGTTTATTAATGCAAAGTCCTGTTTCCATAGCTGGCACCTAGAAAGCCAATAGCCAAGCTGTGAAGGTAATTGTTAATAGAGCTGTGTAAAGCATTCAAATGAGGTACTTCTCCTTGCATGGGAGCAAGAAGGAAACAGGAAATACCTCTTATTAACTCATAAAGTAGTGTCTCATAACCTAGTGTGATTGCTTGGAAAGCTGCTCCCACATGCCTCTACCTGAATGCAGTGGTGGGATTCAGCCAGTTCACACCACTTTGGGAGAACCGGTTGTTAACTTCCTGAGCAGTTCGATTAACTGGCTGTTGGAAGAAATCATTAGGGCAGAGAACTGGTTGTTAAATTATTTGAATCCCACCACTGCCTGTATGTCCATCCATAGTTATACCTGCTTTTCAGCGACTACTCAGTATATTTGATATACACTCCCCAGAGTCACTTATTCAGATATACAGCTATAGAAATAAAATAAAATAAAAATGGTTTTTGCATTCACTGAATTTTACCAGATGTAGTTATTTTGCTTGCGGATGTTTCATTACTACTAGGCAACATTGTCAGTGCTTGTAAGTGTGGGGTTTGCTCCCTGTTTATGTACAGTAGCTTGCCCTACCAGTGTTGGTGGGGATGCCATTTTCTCCTTAGTGTTTCCTTGATTATTGATTACCCCTCCCCTAGATCCCTGCAGGCCTTTTCTCCCCCATGCCAAGTCCCCTCAGGCCTTTTCATCCTCATTTGGTTCCCACAGGATTTGGGCCTCCATCCCACCCTCATTACCCATAGTGCTCTTACCTTTTGAAGATCTCTGGAGCTCCAGAGCTTTCCGCAGCACTGCATACAGTGGTTTAGGCAAACAGAATGGAATGGCCCATCCTAGAAGTGACCACCATTTCAGCGTGACCACAAGTAATTGTGGGCACACTAAAAATGGTGGCCACTTCCAGGAGTCAGCCACGTGACCTGGGAAAAGTGGCCTGCCCTCCTTTCCCGATATGAGGTTTTGTGATCTTCAAAAGATAAGTGTGCAATGGGTGATGGGAGGTGGGGAGCAGGCCCAGTGGGGGTGAGAGAGATGGGAGGGCGAATGACCACTGGGGCAGTGCAGAAGCTGTACTTCAAAACAGTATCATAAGTAGTTTTTTGTGGGGGTCTAGTTGTTAAGAAAAGATAACCTGTGCTTGTTTATACAAAGTCTACATCTAAAGACAATATGCTTATAAGTGGCAAGTGCAATCAGATCTTCAATCTATTGAATAAATGGAACCATGCATTTATTTTCCCAACACTGCTGTATCAGTCTTATAGTCATGAAAGGAAATGGAGAATCCATTTACATCCGAGTCTCAAATACCATGTATTAGGTACAGGTAGTTCTAGACTTACAATGGTTCATTTAATGACCATTTGAAGTTACAGTGGTGCTGAAAAACGTTACTTATGACCAGTGGTGAAATTCAAATTTTTTTACTACTGGTTCTGTGGGTGTAGCTTGGTGGGCATGGTGTGGCTTGGGCATGGCTTGGTGGGCGTGGCATGGGAAGGATACTGCAAAATCCCCATTCCCACCCCACTCTGGGGCCAGCCAAAGGTGGCATTTGCTGGTTCTCCAAACTACTCAAAATTTCTGCTGTCGGTTCTCCAGAACCTGTCAGAACCTGCTGGATTTCACCCCTGCCTATGACCATTTTTCACACTTATGATTGTTGCAGCATCGCCAAGGTCCCATGATCAAAATTTGTATGCTTGGCAACTGACTCATATTTATAACGGTTGTAGTGTCCTGGAGTCATGTGATCACCTTTTGCAACTTTCTGACAAGTAAGGTCAATGGGGAAGCGACATTCACTTAACAATTATGTTACGAAGTTAACAATTGCAGCGATTCACTTAACAACTATGGCAAGAAAAGTAATAAAATGGGCCAAAATTCACTTAAACATCTTTTTTAACAACAGAAATTTTGGGCTCAAATGTGCTTGTAAGTCGAGGACTACCTGTATATAGTTCAAAAGAATATTATCTGAATGTTCTGAAAATGTCCAAAAAGTTTCAAATATTGTTTTTTGTTGTGTAAATAATAATTTGAGACCCATTGACATTTGCTATAAAAGTTAAACATCCATTGTCTAGGCCAGTGGTTCTCAACCTTCCCAATGCCGCGACCCTTTAATACAGTTCCTCATGTTGTGGTGACCCCCAACCATAAAATTGGTGTCTCGGTTCCTAAGACCATCGAAAATATGTGTTTTCCAATGGTCTTAGGCGACCCCTGTGAAAGGGTCATTCGACCCCCAAAGGAGTCCTGACCCACAGGTTGAGAACCATTGTCCTAGAGTCTAGGCAATATAGGAACCACTAATACTTTATTTCACTCATACTAAATTTCTGCATCTCAAATTAATTTCTTGATAACAAATATATATAAAAACTGATAGGTATTTTAGTTTTAAAGGATCTAACAGTTGTTCTAGATCCCAAGTGTTTCAGAAGCTAAAATGCTACTAGTCCAAACAATTTAGTTAGCAAATATTATAATTGTAAATATTGCTATTGGGTTATATCTGATAAATCAGGAGTGTTAAACTGGTGGCCCATGGACTGGATGTGTCATGTGCAGGCCACGCTCCCCTGGCTCCACAAAGGCAAAAAAAGTTGTGATACGTTGCAATATGTCACAGGATGCAACTGAGTTTGGAATCTGTGTGATAGATGATATTTGTCTCTTAGCACAGAGTATTTTGTGGTGGCACAGTGGTTAGAATGCAATACTGCAGGCTGATTCTGCTGACTGTCGGCTGCCAGCAGTTTGGAAGTTTGAGCGTCCTTCTGAGGTTGGAAAAATGAGGACCCAGATTGTTGGGGGCAATATGCTGACTCTGTAAACCGCTTAGAGGGGGCTGTAAAAGCACCGTGAAGCAGTATACAAGTCTAAGTGCTATTGCTACTGCTATCTTCATAAGTCATCTTCAACATCTATCAGTTGGTCTAAAGACAATGTCACAGTTTCTATTCAATTTTTCTAAACTGCCATCTTTTTCCTATTTTTGAAGTTGGGTTTTTCCATAAAGTCAAATTGGCATGAGAAAAAGGGTCAAATATTTTTATTACACATTCATAGTTTTTTAATTGACATAATCGTTTCCAGAGATGATAGATTTTTAGTATATTTAGATGCTAATACTGTCCATACAACAAAAGTTGTTATATATGTATGTTCCAAAGTCCCAATTGTAAAATTAATACTGATTGACTTCTAATATTTAATATTTGACAATAGGTAAGCATGATAATATAACTCCAGATTTGGAAAATTAAACCCTCCCTCATTAACTGGTAACTGCATTTCCTATTAAGTTACTCTCTGAATTGAAAAACCGATACAAATTTTCTTAACAGGAAATATACTTTTTGAAAATGTTTTCCAAATATATAAACTGGAATTCCTTTTGGAATATAATTAATCTGAGAATAATATTCATTTTGACATCATTCACTTTTCCCCAGAAAGGGTTAGGCTAAGGCTTAATTACCTCTGTTGATCAATTTCTGAAGAAACCTCTGTATATATTTTATTTATTTAACATGTAATTAATATCGCATGTTAGTAACAGAGATATTCTTTAGTATACACAAACCAAGATAATTAACGGAGATGGTAAAAATGCAGAATTAATATTGCTTAAATGGATGGGTAATTTAACATTGGCATCAATTCTGATTTGGACCAATAGTAGAGTAATCTGTTATTTTGCTAAAGGCATTTATCTTTTGCATCAACATTGGGATAGTAGAATAAAGTTTAGAAAATGGGTGTTCTAAATTAAGAGAATTTTTTTTAAAAATGCAGTTCAGTGTTTACCTTCTTTAATTAATCATGATTTTTTAATCATGATAACAATCTTTAAAGCGCTCCATGGCTTAGGACCTAGTTACTTGCGGGATCGTATTCTGCCCCATACATCCCTGCGACCAATCCGCTCGCACAGAGAGGGCCTCCTCCAGGTGCCGTCCACCAGACAGTGTCGAGGGGCGGCGCCTAGGAGTAGAGCCTTCTCTGTGGCGGGCCCAGCCCTGTGGAATGACCTCCCCCCGGATATTAGGAATACCTCTGACCTCCGCTCCTTTCGTGTAAAGCTCAAGACCCACCTTTTTCAAGTTGCTGGCCTGGCTCAACTTTGATCCAACTATATCGCTCCTGACGGGTTTTTTATTTGGGGTATTTTAATTGCATTCAATTTATTTAGGGGTTTTTAAACATTGTGTTTTTACTTGTTTTTATCTATCAGTTCACCTCCTCCTTGTATATGTCGTATATATGTCTTGGTATATGTTTTGTTATATGTATGTCGATATATTTATTTCCTATGTTTTGTTGTACGCCGCCCCGAGTCCTTCGGGAGAGGGTGCGGCTAAGAAATAAATATTTATTATTATTATTATTATTATTATTATTATTATTATTATTATTATTATTATTATTATTATTATTATTTTAAAAAGAGGAGGCAATAGAAAATCATAGATACAGATGAAAATAACTGATATCTGGATCACTCTCCATGAAAGTTCTAATTTCAAAATAGTTTCTGAATCTGAAAGCTCCTGGTAGCCTTCATGACTAATAACTCTGAATAAATCCATCTTTATTGCAGTCCTAGTTCAAAGTAAACAAATATAATCTAAAATATACTTAGTACAGCATCTCTGTCATACTTTTAAACCAAGATTTAGATCTTGGTTGCCTAGGTCCTAGGAGGTGAGCTCTTTACTCTATCTTCCAGCAGGGGGCTCTACAGACTTCAAGTCAAAAATGTAAACTTTGCTAAATTAGTGGTCCCTCATTCATTACAATAGTTTAAATGAAATTTGTTGTATCTGGTATGAATGGAACAAATGCATAACTTTTATTCAATCTATTAATTCATTTGATCCTCATTGCAATGTATCGCTTTTGAATCAGTATGGTGAAATTTGTCAAGATGTATGCAGATGTGAGGAAACTATAAATCCAGGGTCAATAGACGGTGACCACCATCTGGCCTGTTCATTATCACCTAAAATGAGTCCAATAAGTGAAACTCATTCATTGAAATAGTGATGCAATCAATTGTGTTGGTATCCAATTCCCAAAAAGTGTTGTATAACTATTACAATTAACTTACAAATAACAATTAAATTAGGCCCAGTATTCTTCAATATCTTCATAAATTATTTAGATGAGGGAATAGACGGGGAACTCATCAAATTTGCAGAAGACACTAAGCTGGCAGGAATAGCCAACACCCCAGAAGACAAGTTCAGGATCCAAAAAGATCTTGACAGACTATCCAACAAAATGAAATTCAGTGGTGAGAAGAAGAAAAAACCAAGGTTTTACACCTAGGTAGGAAAAAACAAAGGTACAAGTACAGACTAGGTGAAACCTGTCTCAAAAACAATAAGTGTGAGTGGGAGCTTGGAGTCCTAGTGGACAATCACTTGAATATGAGACCACAGTGTGCAGCAGCTGCCAAAAAAATTAATACAATCCTTGGTTGTATAAACAGAGGCGTAGAATCAAAATCATGTGAACCACATACAGCTTTATAAATGCTTAGTAAGACCACACCAGGAATACTGCCTCCAGTTTTGATCAAAACATTACATAAAAGATGTTGAGACTTTGTAAAAAGTGCAAAGAGCAACTACAATGATTAAAGGCCTGGAGACAAAAACATATGAAGAACGGTTTCAGGAATTGGGTATGGCTGGTCTAGAAAAAAGGACTAGGGATAACATGATAGAGTATTCCAGTATTTGAGGGGCTACCACAAAAAAGAGGGGGTCAAATTATTCTCCAAAGCACCAGAAGGTAAGACAAGAAACAGTGGATAGAAACTAATCAAGGACAGAACCAACTTGGAATTAAGGAGAAACTTCCTAATAATGACAACAATTAACCAGTGGAACAGCTTGTCTTCAGAAGTTGCAGGTAGTTCATCTCTGGAGGTTTTTAAGAAACAAATGGATATCACCATATAGGGTCTCCCCCTTGAGCAGGGGGTAGGATCAGAAGACCTCCAAGGTCCCTTCCAGCTCTATTCTGATTGAATGTCTAACACACACACACACTTCACACGCACATAGACTATATTTCTCTAACTTTTACTATATACTATCCAGAGGTGGGTTGCTAATTTTTTTACTACCGGTTCAGGTATGCTCCCGTGCGCGCACACACACATAATGCTTCTTCGCATGTGCAGAACCGTCCAGGCGGGTGAGTGGAGCCTCCTGCCGCTGCTACTACTGGTTCGGTCGATCTGGGCTGAACCGGCAGCAACCCACCTCTGATACTATTCAACCCACCAGGAGGCTGATAACAACACTGGGACTGCTCTTTACTTTTATTTATCCATCCATCAATTGACATAACAATTCTGGCCTTGCATCATCTATTGTTTGCTGTTACTTTTCCTCTCTTTGCATGTTTGAGATAAACACACATACAGACATTGATAGATTTAGTCTGCATGTATTGGCAAGATAACTGTTTAAAACATGTTTTAAAAATGTAAAAATCAAATTAGAAATAAGCTTTATGAAATATTACAAGCTTTTGCCTTTATTCTTTCCTTCCTTTTTTCTTGTCTCTTTTTTTTAAGTTTAGTGGTGCTCAGTCATAGCTATATAAGAGAAAACTTGGATGTCTCAGTGGTTTTAAATGGGAAGCTCACATTTCCTAACTTGAAAGATTACCAAAGTATATAAATGATAATTTTTAAAATGGCCCTAGAATTTCTTTCTCCAGACAGTCCAGGTAGTCCTCAAGTTACAACGGTTTGTTTAGTGACTATTCAAATTTACAATGGCACTCAAAAAAATGACATGACCATTTTTCAGACTTACAACCGTTGCAGCCTTCTCATGGCCATATGATTGCAATTCAGATGCTTGGCAACTGACTCATATTTATGATGGTTGCAGTGTCCCAAGGTCACATCATCCCCTTTTGCAATCTTCCGACAAGAAAAGTCAATGGGGATGCCAGATTCACGTAACAATTGTGTGACTAACTTAGCACCAGTAGTCATTCACTTAAAACTGTGGCCCGAAATATTGTTAAATGGGACAAAATTCCTTCACAAATGTTTCACTTAGCAACAGAAATGTTGGACTCGGTTGTGATTGTAAGTTGAGGACTACCTGTATGGAGGTCACTTATTGGGACTGTTCATTTGTTAGCTAAAAATACTGAGAATTTGGTATCAACCTTGCAGAACCCTAAGTAACCTTTTCCAGTTCTTTACCCTTCTCTAATGTTACTTTTGACTGAAGAAAGAAATCCTCTTTTCCTCAACTGTAGTTTTACTATTGCCATCCAAAGGTGTCAAAGGTTTATGTTTGAATTAAATCGAAGATAGTTGTGAATTGCTTCTTTGCCTATGTCTTGCAAATTTCAGATTAAATGCAATAAGTACCCGAGGTCTGATTTTATAATGCTTCTCTACAAATGTATGATACTGTATTTTAACTGCCAAATATATATATATATATATATATATATATATATATATATATATATATATATATATATATATATATATATATATATATATATATATATATATATATATATATATATATATATATATATTAAAAATACATCAATTTCCTTTGAATTTCCATACATGTATTTTTATGTACCTTATCTTTACAGCATTCAAAATAATAGATTTTTTTTCTATATCACAACATTTTTCAAATCCTTATAAACTAATTTATTCTATGATATTCTATTTATTCTATCATAAATAATACAATTACATTGATAATACAATTACATAACTATCTTTTTATTTTTATTTTTGAAAATAATAGAGTAGATGTGAGTCATGAGTACTGCTTTTAGTTAAGAGGAACTATTAGAGTATAATTGGACCAAAACATATTTTAAAATATTCAGATTTAATCAGTACTGTCTAAATATATAATTCAACTATGAAAAGAGATTTCATTATTTGGCTTTACATATAGTAGTCCAAATAATCATTGGAAACCCAAAAATCCTCATCAAGTTGTGGCTGCTGCTCAACAACAAAGAAATAAGATAGATGGATGGATGGATGGATGGATGGATGGATAGACAGATAGATAGATAGATTAGATTAGATTAGATAGATAGATAGATAGATAGATAGATAGATAGATAGATAGATAGATGATAGATAGATAGATAGATATCCTTAATTAATTAGAATGGAATATTTTAAGTAAGTGTTTATATGAATGCATATAAAGCTGTCTTCCTATTATTCATCTAATGCATTGATGAAATTCAATTTTTTTTACTACTGGTTCTGTGGGTGTGGCTTGGTAGGCGTGGCAGGGGAAAGATGCTGCAAAATCTCCATTCCCACCCCACTCTGGAGCCAGCCAGAGGTGGTATTTGCTGGTTCTCTGAACTACTCGAAGTTTCCGCTACTGGTTCTCCAGAACCTGTCAAAACCTGCTGAATTTCACCCCTGATCTAATGGTGGAATGGAAGATTCTAGAAGGAAACTGCTGGCTCAGCTTTGGATTTTAGACTGTGGTTTACATTACATACAGGGGAAGAGATGGGCTGCATCTCACAAGGACCGGGAAGAATGTGTTTGAAAAACAACTGGCTCGGTTCATTCAAAACCCTAACCCTAACCTAAAACTGGAAAGCGAGGGAGATCAATCTTTAAGGCCAAACTCCAAACATAATCCACAAGTCAACCAATCAGACAATGAGAAAGGAAGTGATGAGAAGGAAGAGGAACTCATGTAGAAAACAGGAGACATGGGATGCAAATGCAAGATCAGCCATAATGAGCTTTGATGCCCTTACACTCATGCTCAAAATTTGGGTATCAAACAGGGAGAATTTAAAGTTCTAGTATATCAAGGCAGATGCAATATTGTTGCTTTTATTGAAAATTGATGGGATGGCATCCATGACTGGAACATGCTACTAGAACGATATAAATTGTTCAAAAGAAACAGGACCAAGTAAAAAAGGGAGGGGGGGATTTGCATTGTATGTAAAGAATTACTACACCTTTGCAGGAATACACAATACTAGGGATGAAAGCCTTATTGAAAGCATTTTGGTGAATATCAGGGAAAAAATAAATTAAATTGTAATACAGATCACCAACCAACAGAACTTGTTGCAATTATTCAAAGTACACAGGAAATATACCGCTGTACTAATGTGGGACTTTTAACTACTCTGACATTGTGGGAAACAAACTCTTCAGTGAGTGGGGGATCAAACAGGTTTCTGATATGCTTAATTGACAACTTTGTCACTCAAAAGGTGGAGGTGGGGACTAAAGGGCCGGCTACATTGGACTTAATCCTAACTAATCGGGATGAAATGATTGAGGGATAAAGAAATTGTAGGAACTTTGGGGGAGAGTGACCATGTCATATTAGAATTCACCATAATGCAGGCACTAGGTGACTGAACAACTCAGACTTTTAGACTTTGAGGGAGCTGACTTCAACAAACAAAGAGAGAGATTAGGAAGTACAGGTAGTCCTTAACTTAACAATCATAATTGAGCCCAAAATTTCTGTTGTTATGGGAGACATTTGTTAAGTGAGTTTTGCCCCATTTTATGATCTTTCTTGCCACAATTGTTAAGTGAATCATTACAGTTCATAAGTTAGTAACCTGGTTGTTAAGTGAATCTGGCTTTCCCAGTGGCTTTTCTTGTTAGAAGGTTGCAAAATTTGGTCACATGATCCTGGGACACAGCAAAGATCATAAATATGAACCACTTGCCAAGCATCTGAATTTTGATCATATGGTCATGGGGATACTGCAAAGGTAATAACTATGAAAAACGGTCATAAGACACATTTTTCAGTGCTCTTGTAACGTTGAACAGTCACTAAACAAACTGTTGTAAATTGAGGAATATATATTCCTCAATTTACAACAGTTTGTTTAGTGACCGTATATATATATATATATGAGCTCCCTCCCATATTTGGGCATACCAGGGGTTGTAACACAAACACATACTTATTTCCCTGGCTTAGCTGATAAAGGAGGAGAACCGGTGGTGTAGAGGCTAGCAAGAGACTGCCTAATATGTAACACATCCCAGGTTCAAATCCCAGTAAGGGTATGGCTAGCTGATGAGAGCTAAACAGCTTGAAATGGATCCATACTAGTCTCCCTTTATTTATTTATCAGCACAAATACAACACACACACACACACACACACACACACACACACACACACACATACATACACATCTTTCATGTAAAATGGTTTGAGAGTTATCTGGAATACCTGGCCTTAACATATTCATACTTTTGTTTGGTAACCTTAATTTACTTACTGAGAATTTTACTGAATATTGATGCTTTAGTATTAGCAGCTTTCTCCAACTAAATATAATGCAGCAATTTAATCCATTTTCACAGAATGCAATTCTGTGAGATAATTTTATTACAACTCATCTGTATTATTATAATATACTTTATCTTGGACTATATTATTGCAATCTGTGCTATTACTTTCTTTGATGTTTAGTTTATTATTATTCATTGTGCCTTTTAGAAAGGTGGATATAAATATACAAATATACAGTGTGTGTATATATATATATATGTTTGGTTTATATAAATAAATAATATGGGAGGAATACCTATTTCCCTGGCTCAACTGATAAGGAGGAGAGCCTGTGGCTTAGTGGCTAAGACTCCTGCCTAAGATATAATACAGCCCAGGTTCAAATCCCAGTAAGGGTATGGCTAGTTGATGAGAGCTAATTAGCTCGAAATAGGTCTATACTAGTCTCCCTTTATTCATTTATCAGTACAAATACAACACAAATAGAAAAAAGCAACATTAAAAATAAAAATATGGTTTTCTGCCTGCATGGTCTTCTGTGATGAGCTGAAGGACAGAAAGAGGGAGTAGTGACCTTCCTCCCATATTTAGGCATACCAGGGGTTGTAACACAAATACATACCTATTTCCCTGGCTCAACTGATAAGGAGGAGAGCCTGTGGCTTAGTGGCTAAGACTCCTGCCTAAGATATAATACAGCCCAGGTTCAAATCCCAGTAAGGGTATGGCTAGCTGATGAGAGCTAATTAGCTCGAAATAGATCTATACTAGTCTCCCTTTATTTATTTATCAGTACAAATACAACACAAATTATATATATATATACATATATATAAATTTATTTATATATACCAAACATATATATGTGTGGTGTGTGTGTGTGTGTGTGTGTGTGTGTGTGTGTATACACACACACACATACATACATACATTCATACTAATTCTAAAATTCTAGTTTTCTGAGATGGTGGGTTTGGGGTTTTCATGAGCTGTATGCCATAATCATCACAATTATGACAAATCATGGCTTGAACTATCTTGCTTTGCATGTAATGAGTCTTATCTCATATACTAGTTTCACCTTTTAAGTTGCATTACTAAAATAAATGAACTTTTGCATGATATTCTAATTTTTCGAGTTTCACCTGTATTAATACAGGCTGTAGCCTGTATTAATGGTGCTTTACAAAATACCTTAAAAGTAAATTTTGTGAGTTTAAATAGCTGATGTAACAGATAAAGGTTTGGGAAAGAAAAATGGAAATGGAAAAAATAGTAATAAGAATGTAGCATTTATGCATTTTCCTTTCTCATTATAGATAAATGAGAAATTATCCTCTCACACTCACTGTTTATCACACATGTGCGATAAACTCTGCACTTTAACTGGTGTCAGGCTTCCCTAAATGTGAGTAATAAAAGTGTTCTGTCAACAGCGATTCTATTGAAATGAACATGGCATGTGCTAGGCAGCACTTTGAGGATCAACTGGCATGTCTGCCTGTGTTCCAGGGAATGTGGTGAGCAGCTGCTTCTCTGAATTCGTTGTCAGGGCTTTGGGAATAAGTGAAGGTGAAAGAGAGGCTTAAGAGGTAGCCTGTGGCTAAAGATACAAAGCAATAAATCCCAGGTTGACTTTGGTTTTAGATTAGAATTCTCTTTTTGGTGCAGCATTTTACTAATGTGTGCTAAATTTATTTATCTGTGGGTTATTTGGAAATCCTTGTGCATTACTTATTAGACTGATAGAAGATGATGATGCTACACTGCGCACTCCAATCCTGCTAATGATTGTCTTCAGACATTTACTTTTCTCATTTCTTGTTTGTAGGAAGAAGATATACCTTCAATGCAAGAACTTGTGCGTCAAATAGTAGAAGGTGAAATTTCATTACTTGAAAGGCCAAAGACATATCTCAAACAATGCTTTAAACAAAGTATATGCAATAACATGGTACAAAAAAGCATTCTCAATTATCTGAATTATAATAATTATCATTTACCAATGTTTGCCTGGCCAGGAATAGTGTAAGTATAAATGACTAAATATGACTATTTTTGCAATGAATATACAATTCAGAAAAGTGTTTGGAGTGAAGTGTAAGTAGTTAAGCTCTAACTTTTTATTATTAGCTAATGAATAAAATAGAGGTTGCCATTCAAGTATCCATGCTATTTCTACATATTAAATCATTAAAAACAAAATCAGCAAACTATACTGTTAGACAATGATACATAACCATGAATGCAAATATATTAAAATAATAAAATCAAATATAGTTCTATTTATGTGACTTGAGGCCAACAACATCAATAATAAAATATGTCTCAGTGCTACAGACTCCATAATAAAGTAAAATAAAGTATTTCATTTCATCAATCTGACTCTGCTTCTACATTTTGCTGCTTTTAAATCCTGTAGCCTCCTGGGCAGTGCTGAGGACTCCCTCCCAAGCAGAACTTGACAGATGGCTAGTGAGATTTGCATATTGCATTTTAGCTTTTTAATTGTTCATTCAAAATGTGAACTTTGTATCTCTCTGTCTTCCTGGACAGAAGGTACATTGTAGTAGGAGGAAGGTCAGTTTTCTAATGCACTGGTTAGTGACCTGGCAGCTGCAGGGTTAACTCTCTTTCAAGGGGCAGCTCAGAAACTCTGACCAATTGCAGTTTAGCTGCGGAAAGTAGTGGATTGTTCCAGCCAATAGGAAGGAAAAAATCACCAAAGTAAGGAAAATAAAGTGAATAAAGTGACTTCTATGGTGAAAATGAATTGGTATAATCAGGTGCAGAACTAAAGAGCTATCAAGAATTCTGGCATAAACTAAAATATTTTAAAAGAGATGGGGTAATAGTATGATGAGAATGATAGTCAAGGATGGAGGGTGGAGATTATAACACACAGTCTATCTAGTATCTGCAGGCATTTTCCCATCAACTGCTGTTCTATTCAGTCAGAAAGGATAATCTTATACATATCCAGCCACAAAGCAATCCCATAACATCAGTGGGGTTTATGAGGAATAGGATTATTTGAGGTCATGTCATGTAACGTGAAAAGGTGTGTATTGTTTCATTTTAGCACTAAAACAGAAGTACAGAGAAAGCTTTAGAGAAGTAAAAAAAGGTTGCATATACTGTTTAACAAATTGTACAACTTGTTTGTTTTAAACTATTTCTCTGTACGCCATATCAGTGACATCACAGAGCTGTGTACAATCAATTTAAAAATGAAACAAGTCAAAACTATTAAAATAATAGTTAAATTAAAAAAAATAGAATCACAATAAAAGACTACCTCAGCCTATGGAGCTAAGTAAATTGGTCTAAAAGAGCATGGATAACTTTCCTTGAATTAACACAACTGTTGCATCAAAACATTATACAAAACTCAACAAAAATTTGAATTCTCAGTTTGCACCTAAATCTGCACCTAAATAATTCATCAAAATTATTTACCAATTCTTTTTTTAAAAAATATTTTTCATCAGAATTTTATTACAACATAAAAACGTAAAAATGTAAAAAAAAATAAGGAAAAGGAAAAGAAAAAAGAAGTGAAAAAACAAAAAAAGAAAGTTGACTTCCACCCTTGAAAACTATGTTCTAATTCCAAAGGACTGCTGCTAATGAGAGATATATCTTATAATTTGTGGTATTGGTTCAAACTAGAAAAGTGAACTTCTGTTTGGTTACTCTCTGAAAAGCTGTTTGACGGCAATGAGCTTAAGTGCTCCAAATTCTATACAAGTCTATACAATTTATTCAATTTAGGTAAACATCTTTGGTCTGATTCAGTGTGATTATGGTTGATATTAAATTAAGATATTTGAGAACCTGTTCTGTTTGCTGGGAAGAAAATTAGTTTTTCTTGCCTAAGGTATTTTTCTGCTTAGACCTGCAGATGATTGAAAATGGACTACAAAATAGTTTTTTTTTTCAAAACTATATACATTTAAATAAAAAGTAATTGGTCTGTCCTTGAAAGTAAATCAAAAAGTAAATGACATAAAAGAAAGGTTTTATTAATATAGTTAAGGTTTAACTTTTAGAAGTCCATAAAATAAATAATAAAAATAAAACATTGGAAATTATAAGAAATTGTGATACTGATAGTATTAGATCAAGAAAAACTGTTATTTTACATGACATCTGCATTTTGAACTTTCCATGATCTTTTTTCTGATATTATATGTAAAATGCATATTTTCTTCATTTTAATACTATATTGATTGCTTCTTCTGTTTCCTGTTTGCCTTTTTTTCCTAAACTAGCAAAAATAAAGAGATGCTAATTCCTTAGAGTTCAATAGCTTTTGTTCCTTTTGTAATAAAAATAAAAAAGAATAATGTCATTATTGTTTGAATAAACTATATTTACTAAAAGGGGGGTTATTCTATCGCTTTAAATTTTTCAAAAGAGTTATACCCCTAGTCCAATTTCCACCGCAGGCCAGTCCTTTGATATTCCCAGGCTGGCCCAATGGGCCAGATTTATTTATTTATTTATTATTTATTATTTATTACTTGAACTTATTAGTCGCCCCCTCTCCCCACAGGGACTCGGGGCGACGTACAAAGGTATTATATAGCGTATAGAGGAGGTAAGAATAAATAAATAAGTTACAATACTTAAAAAGTTAAAACCCCAGTGAAATTAACCCTTAAAAACTAAAATTACAATTAAAAATGCCCTGGGCTGGGGAGGTTGTAGAGTTATGCCAGGTCAGCTAGTCGAAACAGGTAGGTTTTCAGCTTCATACGGAAGGAGCGAAGGTCGGTTGTAGTTCTGATGTCTGGGGGGAGGTCATTCCAAAGGGTGGGGCCCACTACAGAGAAGGCCCTACTTCTGGGCGCTGCCCTCTGGCACTCTCTGGAGGACGGCACCCGGAGTAGTCCCTCTCTGTGTGAGTGGACGGGTCGCAGGGATGTATGGGGCAGGACGCGATCCCGCAGGTAACTAGGCCCTGTGCCATGGAGCGCTTTGAAGGTGGTAACCAGTACCTTGAAGCGCACCCGGTAGACCACAGGAAGCCAGTGCAGCTCGCGCAGGATAGGTGTTATATGGGAGAACCTCGATCTCCCCATAATTACTCGCGCGGCTGCATTCTGGACCAACTGCAGTCTCCGGGTGCACCTCAAGGGGAGCCCCATGTAGAGAGCATTACAGTAGTCCAGGCGAGACGTCACCAGCGCGTGAGTGACTGTACGCAAGGCCTCCCGGTCCAAAAGGGGCCGCAACTGGCGCACCAGGCGAACCTGGTGGAACGCCCCTCTCGCCACGGCTGTCACATGATCTTCCATAGATAGCCGGGCATCAAGGAGGACGCCCAAATTGCGTGCCCCTTCCACCGGGGCTAATTGATCATCTCCGATGGTCAGCGATGGCATATGCTGGTTGAACCGGGAAGCCGGAAGCCACAGCCACTCTGTCTTGGAGGGGTTGAGCCTGAGCCTGCTGTCATCCATCCAGACCCGTACGGCTTCCAGACATCGGGACATCACTTCAACAGCCTCGTTGGGGTGGTTTGGGGTGGAAATGTACAGCTGAGTGTCATCAGCATACAGATGGTATCCCACCCCAAAACCACGGATGATCTCACCCAGCGGCTTCATATATATGTTGAACAGGAGAGGCGAGAGGATCGAGCCCTGTGGGACCCCACAGATAAGGGGCCTCGCGGTCGACCTCTCCTCTCCTGCCAACACACATTGCGTCCGGCCAGAGAGGTAGGAGCGGAACCATCGTAATACGGTGCCCCCGACCCCCAACCCCTCTAGACGGCGCAATAGGATACCATGGTCGATGGTATCGAAGGCCGCCGAGAGGTCTAATAGGACAAGGATGGAGGAACAACCCCCATCCTTTGCCCTCCAGAGATCATCCACCAACGCGACCAAGGCTGTCTCCGTGCTGTGACCGGGCCGGAAGCCGGACTGGCGCGGGTCTAGATAATCAGCTTCTTCTAGGTGACGCGGAAACTGCTGAGCCACCACACTCTCAACAACCTTCGCTAAGAAAGGAAGGTTGGAGACAGGACGGTAGTTTGCTAGCTCCGTTGAGTCCAGAGAAGGCTTCTTGAGCAGGGGCCTCACCACCGCCTCTTTCAAGGCGGCTGGTAAAAGGCCCTCACCCAGCGAAGCGTTCACCAGCTCCAGTAGCCAGCCTCGTGAGCCCTCCCAGGAGGCCAGTACCAACCAGGAGGGACACGGGTCCAATAAACATGTAGTGGCTCGCAGTCGCCCGCGCAACCTGTCCAAATCTTCGGTGACAACAGGGTCAAACTCCTCCCAGCATGGTCTCTCAAGACTAGCTTCAGACGTCCCCACTGGAGCACTGAGGTGGGTCCATCCCCTTCGGATCCGATCGATTTTATCCTGCAGGAACTCTCCAAATTCCTCTGCCCGGCCCAGTAATGGGGGGTCCCGCTGCCCCTGTGACAAAAGGGAGCGGGTCACCCGAAACAGGGCGGCAGGGCGGTTCTCCGTGGACGCTATAAGGGTGGCACAATACTGACGTTTGGCCACTCTTATTGCCACAAGGTAAGTCCTTACGTAGGCTCTTACTTGTGCTCGGTCGGATTCGGAGCGGGAGGACCTCCACTTGCTCTCTAGGCGTCTCCTAAGGCGTTTCATTGCCCTTAGCTCCCCGTTAAACCAGGGGGCCCGGGTAGATCGTGGCCGTCGAAGAGGCCGCAAAGGCGCCACCCGGTCTAAGGCACCGGCGGCCGCATTATTCCAAGCGGCTACCAGGTCCTCTGCCCGGGGGTGGGGCAGGTCTGCAGGAGGTGGCCCAAGCTCTGCCTGGAACCTATCTGGCTCCATCAGACGCCTGGGGCGGAACCATCTGGGATAGTCTGGTTCCGCCTCCCCGCGGTGGGGAGCAGCGCCAGGGAAGTCCAGCTGGAGAAGTGAGTGATCTGACCATGACAGGGGCGTGATGACTAAATTCCCTCTTCCCAGATCACTCGTCCACTGGTCGGAGACAAACACAAGATCAAGTATATGGCCTCTCTCGTGTGTGGGGTCCTGAACTACTTGAGTCAGATCCATGGCTGTCATGGAGGCCATGAATTCCCGGGCTGCCCCGGATGCCTCTCCCGTCGATGGCAGGTTAAAGTCCCCCATCACTAATAGCTTGGGGGTTTCAACCGCCATCTCCGTGATCCGCTCGAGGAGCCCGGGCAGGGCCGCTGATGTATGGCGGGGAGCCAGGTATACTATCAACAGGCCCAGCTGACTCCCTGGGCCCCATTTCACACCCAGAGACTCACAACCAGAAATCTGCGACACAGTGAATTCCCTCGGTGCCAAATCTTCCCGGATGATTATCGCTACCCCACCACCCCTACCTTGGGCCCGTGGCTGGTGGAATACACGGTAACCTGGAGGGCACATTTCCCTGAGGGGCAACCCCCCCTCTGGGCCCAGCCAGGTTTCCGTTATTCCTGCGAGGTCCGGCTTCCCCTCTGTGATCAAGTCACTGATGAGGGGGGCCTTATTAATCACGGACCTCGCATTACATAACATCAGCCTAAGGCCCAGGTTCTGCCGATCCTGTCCACCTAGCCTGCGGGGGTTGGTACAAGCGACCGGGCGTATCCAGCGGCCCCGGTCTCCCAACCGATTATATGTTCTTCTAGTGTCCACCCCTCCCTACGACCGTCGCAATTGGAATTCCCCTTGTAGGAATGGTGTTTCCTCCCACCCCCCTCACTCCGCTCCCTTCCGTCCTGACCCCACCTGTTGACCTGGCAATGTCCATATCCCAAGGCAAAGTAGCCCTCCCCCCCTCCCTGGAACCCCTTAAAACCTTTAAAAAACATTTTATTAAAAAACCCCTAATCCCCCGCTTCCTCCACCTCTCTGGGTTAATAAACCCCTCATCGAGGTGGGCCCTCTTCAGGGCAAGGGGGCATGCCTGCGAGAGGGGGGACCCTCGCAGTCGAAGAATGTCAGACCTTGAATAGATAAAAATTTAGGCACACTGTGGGCTGGATCGGGCCCATGGTCCTTGAGTTTGACACCCCTGACTTAGATAATAATGATTTTGGTTTGGAGTGATAGTAAAATGCTATCTATCTACTGAAAAATCCTCCATTTCTTTCAGAAGAAACTGTTTCTCTTGCTTGTTATTCCCTACTCTCTACAAGTTTTCTTATAATATGCTTTTTTGTCTTTGTGTGCATAAAACCGCTGTCTTCATTAATACTGTATGTTGTCATAATGGGCCAGTTGAACATCATCTGGGTATGCATGCCATGAAGCTTCTGAGATCTCCAGAGTGTGTGGAGGAGTGCTTGGTGTGCTGACTTATCAGTCCTGCGTCGCCATCACATTCGTCCTAGATTTAGTATCTTCTCCTTTTACCTAATCCTCAAATGCTTCTTGTCCACCAGTTCCAGTATTTTCAATACAATGCCATAGGCACCATTCTGCTCATGACCGTATTGAGGTTCTTGCTAGGCTATTTATCTCATATATGTGGTCAAAGGAAAATATCCATGTATTTGAATGGGGAGGAAGCATCCCAATGAAATATAACTCTGGGAGTTGGAATTCCACTGCAGCAAGCATTCTCCCTTAGTAGGAAGCAACCCTCTCCTACCAGACATCAACTGAGGAGTTAGTTTACTCTTTACATCACATGCATACACATGCTATTTTCAATGGGAAAAGGCTTAAAATGATAGAACTGTTAAATATAATAAGTAAAAGTGAATCAGTGTGATGTAGTGGTTAAGATTCTGGACTAAGATCATGGAGACCCAGGCTCTAGTTCTGCTGTAGCTGTGAAGGCCAACTGTGTGACCTTGAGCAACTCACTTCCTCTTATTCCAAATTAAGGTCAAGGTCAGTCTGCAAGAAATTGATTAATCACATGAAGCAAAATCAAAACTTGTTATAAGAAGTAGGCAAGCATAATGCAAAAACATGCAGGATAGCCACTAACAACAACCATGTAATAATTGTTTCTCAACTTTGGCAACTTTAAGATGTGTGGACTTCAACTCCCAGAATTCCCCAGCCAACATACAAGTTAGGAGCTTCTGGGAATTGAAATCTACACATCATAAAATTGCTAAAGTTGAGAAATACTGATATAAATAAACAATAGTACAGAATAATTTTTGGAAAGTCAGTGATTATCTTGAAAGTGATAAGAGGGCAATTACAAAAGCACATTAAGACCAAGAAGTGAAGAGAACGCTAGAAACTTCACTCCACCTTAACTATCTGAATATAAGAATGAGTGAAGGAAAAACAGAGTTAGGTTTTCAAGATTGAAGTTAGACGCTATCAGGAAACAGACTCCCCAGGAACGCTGAAATTTCTATTGATGTAGGGCAGGCTATACTGTACATGAAACAGAATCTTGAAGGATTTTAGGTTTTTTTTTTACCCTTCCGCATCTCAATCTATAAGCTTGTCTTTCTGAATGTATATGCTTCATTGTGCTTGCTCTTCACTGGCTGGATTTCTGCATTAAGCTTCATTGGTCACTACGTTATTCCTACATTTTGGGTCTGCGTGATCCATTACAGTTCAAAATGAACTATTAAATGCTTAGCTACAAAAAAGACAAAACAAAAACCACGAGTTCAACTTTTTATTGACCTGTTCAATGTCATTTTGCAAACTAGTTTGTCACTCTTTTTCTCTGTGTGTTCCTATTTGCCTATCTCCATGATGGTGAACCTATGGCATGCATGCCTGAGATGACACACAGCGCTGTCTGATGGCATGCAAGCCATAGCCCCAGTTCATCTCTGCCGCACATGCCCATGTGCCTCCCACCAGTCAGCTGGTCTTTGGGTCTTTGCCGTGCTTGCCCGGGGGGAGCATGGGAGGGGCATACACATGTGTGGGAGTGGGGCACATGCATGGGAGTGGGGCACAAGCACGGGGCACATGCACATTGCATTTTGTGGGTTTGGGCACACATGCACATGTGCATGCCACACTTTGGGCACTCGGTTCAGAAAATGTTAGCCATCACTGGCCTATCTGATCTTTATGTCTATGTGTGGCCCTTGGGCACTTGCCATTATATGCAAAGTAATTACACATTTGTACTTCAGTCTGTTAGGCTTCTATAAAGGGAACTAAGTTCCATAGAGGCTACAAAGAGATCTTCCTTTGAATAATGTCCCTCAACCTCTAAGAGGTATATAGTGGAAGCATTCTTCACTTTTACTCGTTGACCATACTCCTGTACTATTATTTTATTAGCAGTGATGATCTTTCACATGGCCCTTTTAAAAAGTATCACATAGCAAACCAGGTGTCCATAAAGACACCTTCCCAATCAATCTTCAAAACAATTTCTACTAAGAATCCAACTGGTGGTAACACATAGCTATTTTTAAAACTGCCTATTAACAGTCTAATCCCCATAAACTATTCTAATAATCGTGCAGAGATAAGCAAGATCTTGCTGTATCTAGCCTATTTCACAGGATAACTATCCATGCACTGTTAGAAAATATATCTGAACTTAATTTCTCACAGAGTTTTATTTAAAGGTTCTATATTTCCTTTGGTGGAAAGGTAACAGTGTTCCGTGTGCTGTTGGCATTTAGTCATGCCAGCCACATGTCCAAGGAGATGTCTTCGGACAGCACTGGCTCTTCTGCTTTGAAATGGAGATGAGCACCACCCCCTAGAGTCAAGAACAACAGCATGCGAGGGGAAACTTTAGCTTTAGCTTCACTAAACGATCACTATTAAGCTAACTATCTAGTAATTTCCTGGATTCTTAAATCACATTGGTTCACAAATTAATTTTCTGAACAAAAAAACCATGTGTTCTGTAATGTTCATTCTCTAACACCGTACATGAGACAATTCCCTTATGGGATGGTTTTTTTTAGCAAGACTGAGGTCAGATTTAGCTACATTCAGTGAAGGAATCCTTCCCCACTGCTGAGTTAAAACTTCTATCCACACATTCCTGAATCATTAGAAACCTTTTTGGCATGTAATTTTCTGTTTTCATTGCTGATTTCAATTTTGATCTGTTTCAAGTCAGCACGATAGCCAGACTTCCTTCTAAGGAGGTCAACGACAAAACCAAAATGAAGGTTGCACATCTTCAAGCTGCCTATGGACAGTGCCAGAATGGGGGCACTAATACCACTACAGCTAAGGGTGACTTAAGCCTATCTTATTGATGAGCTGCAGCAAAATTAAGATCAATCATAAGTGCAATGAGGAAGAAAAAACATGTTGCCAGGGTTGTACTAAACAGCAAGACAGAAAAAGCTCCAGCAATTGGCATTTTGTTTTTTAAAAAAGCCCATTTTATATCACTTTCCCAATTGGAGTACTGCAATCAGGGCCGGATTTAGATGAAAAGAGGCCCTAGGGCCTAGCTATTCCACTTATGGGGTCCTTTCACCTCCCATTTTTAAGTTTGTAAATTACATGAGAGATAATAAAATACATCATTACTGTGATATATATCAATATATTAAATGAAACATGTTGTAATTGGTACTAATCTTTATAAAAAATGTGGCACGGATAATAAATAAAAATAAAAGGCCCCTCTTGATCTTGAGGCCCTAGGCTGAAGCCTAGTTAGCCTATAGGAAAATCCGGCCTTGACTGCAATGGATTTGGTTGTTTGCCAGTATCTATAAGGCCCGAATCTAAAGAGAGTTCAGCCTTAGAGTGATACCCAGTAGACTGGGATTGTGGGGATATGTGATGCAAAACCCGCAAAATGCCTGAAAAGAGGTCACAAACTTAGACAATATTTTCCAACGGTGAATCTCCTACGATGAATCTTCTCCAACTCTGGCACAGAATCGGCGCCTGCGGTGCTTGGAAGGGGCTTATACCCTCTTCCTTCTCAGCAAGGAAAGAAGGAATAGAAGGTGGGAAGAAGATGTAAACCACGCTTAGGTTATTTTCCGACGGGGGGGGGATGGAGAGGGCAGAGCTGGGAGTGGGCTCAGTCAAGTGTGAGAAACTGTTGATTGTTCTAGTTAAGGAAAGAGATGATAAGGCCGGATAAAGTGTGCTTTGCCCATAAGGGAGGAGGAGGGACCGCAGCTGTATGCTAATAGGACACGAAGCGACGGCCTCCCTCATTAAGTAGAGACTAGGCAGGGAAGGCACACATCGCTGAGCAAACACATTTGCGCCGGACAAATGAAACACGCGCGCCCTTGACGCACCGCACTCCCGCACACGCCGCCACAGAGCAAAGGACAAAGAGCCCGCGAAGTAGAGGGCCAGAGATTTGGGAGGGGCGCCCAAACCCCCGCTGTATCTCCTGCCGCGGGGGCGGGCAGCTGGCGCCTGACCTTTCTGCTGCAATTGCCTGTAACTGTCTGTCTCTAAGCAGCTTCACTCGAAAGTTAGCGCCGAGTGGCTTGAGCTGCAACTCCACCAGCCCGCCCCCGCCCCCGCCCCGCCCGCTTCTGAGCGATGTTTTTTCAGGTTTCTCGAAATAGTTTCTTGGGAAGTCTTTGGCCCCGGCTTAGTTGAGGCGGGAAATACGGCCCAATATATTCGCCTGCGGCCAACTGGGCTGTTCCTTCTCCTTATCATCTGGACGCTTGACTCTGGCCCTTCCGGGGGTGGGGGGGGGGAAGAGGGCTTCAACCTCATTTGCCACCAAAACGGCCAAGTGTCTCCTCTGGTTCACCTAAATTGCAGCAGGACGCAAGCTGGTCCCGGCATTCAATGGGCGGACATGAAAATGGAACAAGAAAAAATAGATCTCTTCCTCCCTCCCTCCCTTTCGTGGGTTTTGTTTTTTCTTGTTTTCCTTCTTTCACATCCCCCCTTCTTTGCGGCGTAATTATTTAAACGGGAGATCCGTGGCAGCTTTATGCTAATAGTGCCGAACAAAGGGGGGGGGGAGATTGACAAGCAAGGGAGGGCCCGCAGCTTAGAAGGAGAATAAAGGCCGAAGCCGGGCACGGGGAGGCGGGCGGAGGACGTTCGCGTGTCTCTCGCGTGTCCCTCGGGCTGGCACAACAATCGCTAATTCCTGTGAACACAAAGGCCTCTCTCCCGAGGCCCCGCTTGGCCCGGGTCAAATAGTACTCAGCAATGCCACCATTGTTTCCTCCGCGCAGGGAGTAAGAGCAGTGGTTCTAAAGCCGAGGAAGGTGCACGACTAGCCCGCCGGAGAACAGCAGGGAGGAAGAGGCGGAGGAGAGAAAAGATGCGGAAGGCTGCTCGGATCGAGGAGTGGGCAAATGCGGCCTTCCAAATCTACCCAGCGAGGTGCCCCTCAAACTGTACTGCGTGGTTTCTTTCCCGAGCCGAAGACCCCTCCCCACTACACATAGATGCTGCTTGCTTTTCTTTCTTTCTTTAGCACATGTAATACAAATATTAAGTGTGGCTAACAAAGTAATGGCTCTGAGATTTATTGTAATTATACTAAAACATAGCAGCCCAACTGGTAGTCAATGGGCATGTAAGAGGACTTGTGAGGAGGGTCCAGAGAGCACCTTTCCATTTTATCACCTTCCATTCATTAGGCAACTTTTCAGAAAAGTTCTGTTTTTTTTCTACTTTAAATTATCCTCATCCTGAACCCATTAAGGAGAATGGTGGATCCTTAAGGAGAATAGTGGATGTCTTTCCATCCAGCAGTTGGATCTTGATGGAAAGGGAAACAGAGCCAGGGAATCAACAATCACTCTCCTTCAATTGCTTGGGCTACAACAATGAATAAGGGGAAGACCATTTGCCAACCTCATTACGGTGACAGAACAAGGTCTGGCAACATGAGAAAGCAAAATTTATGCCAGCAAATATTCTGATCCTCATGTATTGGTGGAGAACAGTTTAACTTGGCTGCCGGAAACAATCCCAAAAGATAGAAGTCATCAGCAATGATTTGCACTATATTTTAAAATGAATGAAAATACTAAGCTGAGCTTCTTTGCAAAGCAACAATAGTGGGAATAATGAGCATTTTTTGATAAATTGATAGCATAAATTGACCCTCGGGCATTGGACAGATGTTTCTCTTGACTTGAATGGAAAACTAGCTCAAATATGCTACTTTATATTAACTCTATTAAGTGCCTTCCTATCGTGTGATTGTCAGTCTCAGCTTCAGTTAAATTCTGAGTTTTAACTTATGTGCATGAAATCTTTTTCACTTTTCAATCTCCTTCATCGTGTATAGTTAATAATGGCCATTTCTTTTCTACTGATTTGACCAATTCTTATTGTGGCAATTTAACCCTGTCCCTCATTATTGATGTATCAACATAGTGATGAAGTCATAAAGCACTCACATATGCCTGATGTTGGAAACAAGATAGGAACAGAGTGCTAAGACAGAACATAGGAGATGCCAGGACATTCTGATACTGATGTCAATTTTAAGTGAAGAAAGACTCAAAGGCAATACATGGCCCACACTTTGTTTATTGTCATCATGCTGGAAGTGGCACAGAATATGTGATATGGTAGAGAATTCTGATCTATCTCATTTCCCATTTTAATGTTTGTATCACATATCAGACTCATTTTAGTCCTATTTAACCAGTGCATAAGAAAACTAAGTCTCAAGCCTGAACACGGTGCATCCTAGTACAACTCTAGTCATTCTTTCTCTGGTCACATCATAGCTTCTTTTTGTGGCTGCAGAAAGTCTAGGCAACATTTCTTTTCTGTTAAACCAAACACTTCCCATTTTGATAGGAAGCAATCATAAAGTCTGCTGCAATAGGACCACTATTAGACCATAGAGACTCTTAGCTAGAGTTTATAGGCTGCAAATCATGTGTGTGTACTAAGGATGGAACAAGAGTGGGCAAACTGAGAGAAAATGACAAGAACCTAAACATTCTTCTCTGTTGGAAAGGACTCTGTGGCATTAAATAATATTTGACTCCCATTAGTTAGCAATGCCAGTTAGCCATAATGCTGGAAGGCAAGCATAACAGATCAGATGTATGTCCACTTGAACATTCAGATGAAGTACTGCCAGTCTGATTTCCTGGTACTTCTATAAGTAAGAGAGCCAGAAGCCTTAAAATGGCAATAATTCTGAGAAGGAGCTTGGAGTCCTGGCTTCCTAGGAGTCTTATTGAACTCCAATACACAATTTGTTTTCACGAAGAGTATGATTTGTGCAAGTATGTTTTTTTTAAAAGGCATATGATGTTACCTGTAATAAGGGGAAATTCATGCAAGATATGGGAGAGAGAAATCTAGTCTGCTCTGCCCCCTTCAATGGAGTGTCTTGGTGACTGAAGGGAAGCCTTCAGATGGCACCAATCTTTCTATGTACTCAGAGACACAGTATTTTCTGCTTCAAAAGATCCCAAGTACTGAAAATAGTCTTTTCCCATTATTCTTCCTATCCCCATTTGAATAATACACAAGTAAGCAATTTAGCTAAAAGTTGTCAGTGACTCATTTAGTAATATATAGGTTCAAACAGCACACTAAATCAGGTTGAAATGGTGTTGGATAGTGTGTTGTTCAATATATTACAAGAAATTCTATGATTGTCTTAAGCATATTGAGTGATCCAGATTACTGTATCATATTAAACTATATTTTAGTTGTTTGAGCATAGCATGTGTTGTAATCACAGCTATTGCATTTAGTTAACCTGGTTTAGGGCCAATTGTACTGTGTGAATCCAGCCAACCAATATTTCTTTTGACACTTGATTTGCAATGTACTGTAAATCCTCCATTAATGAGAGTGATTGAGTCGCAATTCAAGCCAAGCTCAGAGCACTTCATAGTGCAATACTATATAAGTTTATTTAAGGCTGGCTGACTCCAAATGATGCTTAATTTCCAGGTAAATTGATTTAGAAAGTCTCATTTATTTCAGTGGGAGAAAGAAAAAAATTAGTATTTCTTCCTGGAATGTTTTAGTGGAGGATTCTATTCTTTCTTAATCATGTATACATCTGGTGCTTCTCGTGTTTTAGCCTAAATTTATGGAATCTACATTCCAATACACAAGACTGACAATTCTCCACCAAGTTTTTTCCCCTTAGTGATTAAGTATCTTTAGCATCATTTCACAGCATCACTGTGGCACTCTGAAGCCCATTCTCAGGATTATTGCATGGTTGGATGAGCTAGATGATGTCATAAGTCACTACTGGGAATCACTCTTGGTTTGCATATTTTTGGGAGCTTTATGCTTGACTGGAATGGCACAGGAAACACAATTTTTCATCCTCTAAGAGCCTTAACATTCTTAGACGCCAACAGAATTTCACTTCATAAAAAATAATTTGTGAAGTACAACACTTCCAGCCCTAATCTCTGCTACTTGCATTAGAGGAATTCCTCACTTTTGTTGCTGTTTCACCTGTTTTATAAGCTGCAGAAAAATTGCTGTGTCCACTGCTGATCCATCCGTTGCTCCTACTTCCAATCTTCCGACTAATGGCTGAATAGTGTTGTTCTGCATAGAAGAGGCTGTTTGTTAAGATCTCTGAATCTACTACCTCGTCTTTTAATATAACACCATCCAGCAAGAAAAAACAGTCACCAGCACAGATGTCTACTTACGGATTCCTCTGTGCTGTTTGGGAGGCAAGGAGGCAGGGGGGGGGGCGATTGGGGACATACATTCCTATCAGTTTTATGGTATTTCAACCTATTACAATATTCTGTCATATCATTTCACTGTTGTTCTACTTCAAGCCCAGACAGGTAGTTGTGTTTCATGTGTTGCAGTGTCCAGTTCCCTAGGGAGACAGCAGCAGAAATGGTGGCTGGCACGGTCAAGTAGGGACCACGGAAGAGGGTTTGCCCTATTAGCCTGAAATGGCCAATAAGCACCACTTGGGGCCCCATTGGTTGCTGGTCACCTGATTTTGTCTCTGATGTAATGGGTGGAGTTTTGACGCACACATGGTAAGTGGGGGAAAGGGATTTTTTTAACAACAGTCCAGCTGAGTTCATCTTATCTCAGGGGAGCAGAGAGTTTCAGAGTATGTCCGCAAAAAGGTTACATGTAAGTGGAGGAAGGACTGCCAGGCATCCTAAGATGCTTGCAAAAATGAGAGAAACTGGGTTCTCCCTGACTAGTTGCACACATTTCTGTGAGGGCTGCTTGCGCTTGCTTTGAAAAATGGTGCTTCCCATGTTTCTCCTTCTTTTTCTCCTTTCTCATGGAAAAACTTAGACTGTTCTTTTCAAATACTTTTGAAAGGATAAGATCTTAAACTGAGGGTTCATGTTTACTTTCATGTGGCATTGGATAAAAGGCAAAAAATCTCAAGCGTAGTCAAGAGTTTACTGTGTGTTTTGTGTGTGTGTGTTAAAACCTCTTACATCTTTTGAGCCCCCAGTGATTTAAATTAAAATAACCCACTGTGTTTTAAATCCATCTAAAATTTAATGACAACTGTATAGTACAGAACAGGGATCAAATTTAATTGGGACAAATTACCAATGTATTTAACCCTGGCAATTGGAAAGCTCCCTAAATCTAAATGAAGAGACTAATTACATTGATATTAGTGGTGCGTGTTGGAGAGAAGAGAGAAAGTCACTATAGAGAATAGTTGAGAGAATACATGGAATCCATACCCAAACTACAGATTACAATACTGAATGTTGATAACTTGGTTTTAATATAGAAGGACAGAATTAAATACTTTCCCCTGCTATACAATTAAAGAAGAGTTATTTCTCATTTATTCTTCATTTTTTAAACCAGCTTTAAATGAGTAAAAGGGTCCTTTTTGGGGAAACATCTCCAAAAAAGATTCTGTTCATCTGTTCGAGGTTTTGGGGAGAGATTGGAAAATTGACCTGCATAGAGCTGAGAGAGAGAGAGACTTTTGCGGCTACTGTTTAAAGGGGTTACAGATCGACGAGAGAGAAGGTGGGGGGGAGGGTGTCACCTATAGCGGGAAGTACCGGCTTTCATGCCTTTCTCTTCGGCCTAGTGCCGTAGCCGGCCCTGAACAAATCCATGTTCTGGTTAACTTCATAGCAGTCAGCAAAATGAAAGGCGCCGGGCCTCGAATGTTGCCTATTGAAGGGCGGCTTGTAGAGGAGCGAACCAGCGCCGGTAAAGCGGTTAGGAAACCGCGCTTCTACTCCCTCTCCCGCTCTTCTTTCCCCGATTACGCCGCCCGATTTGCTTTTTTTTTTAACGGGCCAAGCGCAAGATCTGACGGGAGAAACTTCTCCCTAAGGCTTCGCAGCGCCCGAAGATCCGAACCGGCTAGCAGTGGGTTTGGGTTTGCGCGTCCGCTGAGGAAGGCTTAGCACGGAGTCTCTCCAGTCCTGCAAACCCCCCCCCCTCCCATGCCGCCAGCAGCACGCGCCTCTTGCTGCTCCAGATTGGCCGCGGTTCCCTTTCAATACCCAGAGGTTAATTTCCTTGACAAAGGTGGCGAGGGAGACAGAGGAAGACCTCCTTGGGCAGACAGGCCCTTTCTCTCCCTCCCGCTTTGGCTACTTGATTAGACCCCTTGATTTAGCATCAGATGTCAAACAGCAAAATGCCCTCACTGGATTAAAATGCATGAGCCCCCTCCGGCTCCGTCCTTTCTCTCGCTCCCTCCCTGAGCCGCCAAGGGCGCCTTCATCAACTTTAAAGAGCCTGTATCAGAATGGCGACCCACCATCAGCCCACTTAAACCGAATGAATTCGGGTTTGAACCATCTGGTGCTTTGAGGAGGAGGGGGCGATTCTCTGCCCCTTTTGAAATGCAGCTCAGCTCCTCCTCGAAGATCGCTCAGGAGAATATCGGATCAAGGCCAGAAGGTGGAAAGAAACAATCCTATCTACCGACAGGAAGCCGAAATAAACGGGCACGGTTTCCAAAGAATTGGGTTCACTGTAATTACATGTTACGCGGGGGGTGGGCAAAGCGGTTAGAAAATAGAATTTCGAACCTGGCAAGCAGAAGGCAGAAGAGTCCAGACGCGGCAGATGGGAGGGGTCCTCGGGTGTTGCTTGAGCCCCCCCCCCCCCCGAGCCTCTGATGGCAAGAGTAGGGAACATGGCCCCGCTGCTTCCCTAACCGGGTAGAAAGTTGGCCAGGAGGGGGATTTAAGCCGCGGAGCTGCACAGTCGCTGTTATTCCTGAAAACCGCTGGGTTTTGAGTCGGACTTGTTGCAAAGACTTGAAGCCAGATCCTGCCCCTAACTAACTAGGATCCTCAAAGACGGCTGGAAGAAACGAAGCCCCCACTCCCCGCCACCCGGAAGGTCTTAGAAAAGCAAGTAAACGGTCCATTGCTCAGGATGCTCTTAGGCCCAAGGTGTTACCTGTATTTACAATACAATTCTACAGTATGTCAAAATGTCTCATCGAGTCAAGGCACAAAAGCCCATTCCACTCTGCTCAGTATGGCCTTTCACATTGATAAATACACCAATGCTTGAACAGGGTAAACAGCTGAAGCAGCAGTGACGTGACATGCGCATCCCCAAGGCAGCGGCGTTTCGTTCCTGAGCGTCTGCGCTACAGCGCACATCTTTGCGGTCTGAAACAGCCACAGGTCTCCCCGGCTGTCCGGCAAGTGTTGCAATCTTCTGGTTGCGGTTCTTCGCCCGGAGTAGAACTGGAAAGGGAATCGCCTACGAGCGCCTGGGATTTCGCTCCCCCCCCCCCCCCGGTTGTCCTGATACGTTAAAAATGGCAATACCCCACTGAACTTTATGGGTTTGCTGTTGAGTAGGTTTGCACAGGATTAAGCTGGACAGCAGGGGAGAGGGTTGCGAGGGGAGGGGGCTTTTTTTCCTCAAAAGCGCCAGCGCAGCCGCAGTGCTTTCTGCGGACAAAGCTTTTCGCCGCGAGAAGCCTTTGCCTTGGCAAAGACAACAAGCGGCTGGAGGCGAGGCCGGGCTGGCGCGCGTCGCCTTGTCCTCCTTTCCTCCCCTCTCCTCCCCGCCTCCCTCCCTCCCGCCCCCGCAGCCCCCCATGTGTGGCGCCGGGCTGCTTCTGTTCCGCCACTAGAAGCTCGCGCGCCCCACGATTTCTATAGCCGCCCCTTTCCTCAGGATTGTCCTGGCCCCAGAGGGCTTTTGAACAATTGGCCTCCTTCTCTGGCTCCGCATCGTTCGCGGCTCCCTCCTTTTCTCCCGCCTGCATTTTACCCTCCTCTCTTCGGCATATTTCGACTCATTCTTCTCTTTTGTTGCTATTTTGCTCGCGGAGGTGTGGGCAGCTCTCTCCCCCCAACTGCCAACACACTCGTCCTCCCCATCCCTTATTGTCATGCTGATGGCTATTTCGATTTGGCAGCTCTTGTGCCCCGCCTGGAGAAAAGACACAAAAGGGAGGCACGTGCGCCTTCCCATAGAAAAGCAGCAGACCGTGAAAGGAGGCGGAGCTGGGCGTGTGCCTTTTGGCGGATGAGGAGGGGAGGGGGAAGGGAAGGCCTAAGAAAAGAAAAGGAGGGGGAGGAAAAACAAAAAGAAAAGAGAAGCGCCGAGCCCCTCAGGTACATCTGCTGCGCTCTACCTAGCTCAGCCACTTGTTCGGCGGGCGCCTGCCCCCTTTCTGCCTCAAAGCCAATGGAGCAGCCGCGGGAAGCGCTGATTGGCTCCAAGGAGGAGCAGGAGCCCAGAACAATGCTGTCCTCCCCCCTTAAAAAGCGGGCGGTGAGGCTGGGCGACTCGGGGGGGGCAACTTCATCGAGAGTCGGCGGTCGTGGCGCTCTGGCGGGGACGCCCGGGGAGTCCTCCTCAGTACAGACTGCGGGCGCGCGAAGTGAGGAGGCGAAGAGAAGCCTCCTCCTCCTCCTCCTCTGTTTCTCTCTCTCTCGTTTGCCTCGGCTGTCGGAGGGAAGGCGGGCTGGTGGAAGAAGGACCCAGTTGGATGCTAGCACCGCGCTTGCCGATCAGAGATTGAGGCAGCATCAGCATCACCAGCCGCAGCCGCAGACGCCTTCCGGAGCTGTCCGAGGATGCCCCGGGGCTTTTTGGTGAAGAGGAGTCGCAGACCTACGCCCATCTCTTACCGGACGCGTTGCTCCTGCTACCCGGCCGCTGGGCTGGAAGGAGGCGATCCGGTGCAGCTCTTGGTGCCTCCGCCTTTTCCCGCCCCTCATTTCCCCAGCGCAGCTTCTGCCTCGGAATCCGCGGAAGCGGCGCTTCTGCCTGCGTCCGCCGTGCCGCAATTTGGGACGCCGGAGGGCCCCTCTTCGCCGGCGCCGCTGCACAGTCCAGCGCGAGCGGTGAGCGAGGAGCGTAGCCTCCACCTGGCCTCGCCCGTCTCGGCCGAGTCCTTTCCGGCGCCGGAACCGTTACTCTTGGGCCCTGGAGGAGAACTCAAGCTTTGGGCAGTCGCGGCGGCCGCTGCCGCCGCCCTCGCTTCTGGCCCGCCGCCTGTCCCTCAGCGCAGCCATGGGCCGAGCCCAGGCGCGTCGAAGCGATCTCAGGGCAGGAAGGCCAAGGCGGCCCGCAAGTTGCACTTCGAAGACGAGGTGACTACGTCGCCGGTGCTGGGGCTGCGGATCAAAGAAGGGCCGCCGGAGCCTGCTCTAGCCACGCAACAACCGCAGCAGCAGCAGCCGGCTGGCTCGGCCGCTGGGCTGAGAGCGGGGAGCGCGCAGCCGCTGGGCGAATTCATCTGCCAACTGTGCAAGGAACACTACCCGGACCCGCTGGCTCTGGCTCAGCACAAGTGCTCGCGGATCGTGCGCGTCGAGTACCGCTGTCCCGAGTGCGACAAGCTCTTCAGCTGTCCGGCCAACCTGGCCTCGCATCGCCGATGGCACAAACCGCGGCCGGTCAACGGCCCCCCGACCAAGGCCAAGCCTGTTCCGGAGGAGGCCGCCAAGGGAGGAGGGGGCGGCGGCGGCGGCGGCGGCAATAGTAGTA
This sequence comes from Natrix helvetica, assembly GCF_964273705.1. Classification (NCBI taxonomy): domain Eukaryota; kingdom Metazoa; phylum Chordata; class Lepidosauria; order Squamata; family Natricidae; genus Natrix; species Natrix helvetica. The sequence continues at coordinate 74,075,956 of NC_138550.1, forward strand.
GCAGCAGCGAGCGGGATACGCCGAGTCCAGGGAGCGGTGGGGGAGGCAGCAGCGGAGAACCGGAGGCCTCCGGAGCCGAGGAATTCGCCTGTCCTCGTTGCGCCAAGCGCTTCCGACGCCAGAGCGCCCTGCGGAAGCACCTGCCGCTCCACCACGAGCCCCTTGACGGCTTGTCCCAAGCTCGGCCGCCTCCCGAGGCCTGTCTGGAAGAGGCGGCGTCCGGCCACAGCCCGCTGAGCTTGTCCGGGGAGTGCCACCTCTGCCCAGTGTGCGGGGAGACCTTTCCCAGTAAGAGCGGCCAGGAGCGTCACCTCCGCGTGCTCCATGCAGCCCAGGCCTTCCCCTGCAAATATTGCCCAGCGACGTTTTACAGCTCGCCAGGCCTCACCCGACACATCAACAAATGCCATCCCTCGGAGAACCGGCAGGTTATCTTGCTCCAGGTCCCCGTGCGCCCAGCCTGCTAGAGGGAATCCCGCAGTGCCTTACCTCCAGCACCAGCACCAGCACCAACGCCGCCCCGACCGACCGACCGACCTACGGAAGGGCAAGGACTTCTAGACTTGGCTGGCCCTTCCTGCGGGAATCCGGCCGGGTCAGTTTGCCAACTAGCGACGATCCTTCTTCAGCTGCTGCTGCTGCTGTTTCGTAGGGCTCTCTCCCCCCCCCCCCCGACCCCTGCCAGCCATTGAGCATCTGTGTGATGTTGGAGTTTAAGGCGTCGTATCCGTGCCGCTCGGAGGGCGCACTCTGGAGCAGCACCTTCCCTCTTTTCTCTGCTCCCGGGAGCTGCTCCAAGGTCCGGGCTATTTTAATGGGAAAAAATCCCCGTTCTCTCTCCCGCTTCCCCAAGTGAATCTTAAGGAATGATGATGGATGCCTTTACATTTCACAGGCTGTGAACCGAACATTTACCTACTTGATTAGCTTTATTATGGCTTGTGAACTGCTGGGATCTGGCTTTACCTTTTCGTTGTTGTTGGTTGGTTCGTTTCCTTAAATTTTATTTTGTATGTGAACAAAATCAAACCGCTTAAAGATATAACTTTGGTTAGTATAGCCACAATTGCCTTGACTTTATTGTTGTTGAAAAATGTTGTAGACGCTGCCTTAATATTATAAAATGCCAACCGTTCGAGTTTCTTTTTTGAACTAGAGATATTTGTTGACACTCTGTGTATATGTTGATTTATGCGCAATGGTTATTTATTGGTTATTTATTAATTATGGTGTTTATATCATTTTTGATGTGCTTTGCATTTCTCTTACCATTTCACTGTGCTCTTAAGTGCTGCAGTCCCAAACTCCCCTGGACAAAAGTCCTTCTGAAATCTGTGGGGCTCATTTCTAGGTAAATATACATTGGGTTGCACGATTAACTTTTTTTAAAAAGCAAATCTGCTGAAAGGGATTTAATTTTTATATCTAGAATAAATGTACAACTGCAACTCTTATTCTTGTTTGGAGAGCTCTCAAACAGCTCAGTTTACTTTTAGATGCAATCTCTTTTCTACACACATTATTTTCTTAACTGTTAGCTATTTATAGAATGCTTCAATAGAACTGTTTTAACTGTATAATTATTTATTATTCAAATAAAATATTTTCAAATTCAAGTGTACATTGTGTTTTCCCCATTTTTCTATGCTTTATCCATTCCTACAGAATGGCCATTAACCATTCTCGTTGGGCAAGATTACTCCATTGGGATTGCTGAGGCTACAATTGGAAAAAGAAAAGTGTTGTGCTTAGCAGCTGTTAAATAAGTCTGAGTTGGCAATCACGATTTGTCTGCAATTTGAGGGGAGCATCTATTTCTTCAATTTAGGGGCAAATGCCTAATAAGTATCGGAGCTCATCACATTCATTCCTGATTTATTATTTCATTGTCTGAGCTCAGCCCCAGAAGCAGAAAGAGGTGGTAAAACAATACTCTTGAAAAAAATGCAGAGTGACCTTAATGGTAGCACTACCCTGGTGGACATCCTTTGAGTTAGACTAAGGGAGCGTTTTTGGTAGAAAGACACTAAAGCAATTAACAGGGAGCTTCTTAGAAAAGCCCCCTAGAGCCTTCAAGCTCTTTTCTGCTTCAGCTCACCATTCAGATACCTCTTTTCCACCAACACCTAAATTTAATTTTCCTCTTACTGCTTTATTGTACTGAATGCAAGAAACCACTCCAAAGTCCTGAATTTATTAGTATTTTAGTGCAGAAAAACTTATTTTCGGCAGATGTACCAAATGGTTTGGAAGTTCTTTCTCAGAAAACTAAGGGTTTTCTTCTGGATGCAATGGAGCATGGAGGGAGAGGAAATGTCCTCCAGAACAATTTGTTGGGCACAACAACACTAGCGGGGAGTCCACCAGTTCCAGGGAAGGAAAACACGACCAGGCTCCATAGAATTCAATGGTGAGTACAGAATTACAGTCCAGTCCTTTGTGGGTTTGTTCCAGGTGAGTCTCATTCATTTTAATGGCGTTTCCTGGCTGGATGTGAGCGTGGTTGGTCAGAGAAAACAAAGCAAGGGGAAAACTCCTTTTGGCTTGAACCCTCATTCATTCCCCCAAAAATCTCCCCCCCCACCCTTGCAGACGAGTTTCCTTTCCACGGAGGCCTGCAGAAAGTCGTCTTCTCTTAGCTGTTGCCCCTTCCAAAGCCAGGGACTCTAGTGGCCAGAGCCGGCGCTCAAGGAAGCCCTGCCTGCAGACGCATTGGCCAGGGGGCTAAGGCTGCCCTCCAGAGACCGAGGCGGGAACTGCACAGAAAGGGAGCCGCGCAGGTTGTGCCAGACGAGGTGACCCCGAGGACCCTTCTCTGGGGTTTTTTATATAGCGTTACGCATTTCCGGCCTTCGCTACAGGCAGCTGCAGCTCCACAGCCGAGGAGACGCGTCGTGCAAGGCGCGCCCCAGAAGGAAGGTAACGCGCGAAAGGCGGGGACTCTCAGTAATTCCTCCCTGATATTTCAGAGGCAGGGGGTGCTGGAGGCGCAACAGCAAAACGGCAGGACTTGGCTTGTTCTAAGAAATACACTCCCCTGCCCAAGGCTCCTGCCCGCGCTCCCCGCTTTGTCCGAGGGTCGCCGCCGGTCTCCGGGGCAGGCAGCAGTTCTAGCCTTCCTCTCTCCCGAGGCGCTCTCGAGCTCAGCACGGACTTCCTGGACAGACCGTCCTGTCGCCCCCACCCCCGCGGGCTGTAAAATGTGGGCGTTCTGACGTGAAAGGTGAGGATTGTTACGTCACCCGGCGCTGCCTCTGGCCCAGGGCTGCCTTCTGTGCTTGACGCTAAATTTCGGAGGAAACAGAGGTCTAGAACAGTTTCGTCTAAAGTTTTGTATTTTGCCAATACTGCGCCTTATCCGAGAGGATTTCAGTTTTTTTCAGCGGCACTGAGCAATTTCTATGTAATCGCGAGACATTTATCGCCTGGGCAGGAATTCCGCTCCCGATGGCTGCTAGGATGCCAGCAGGTGCGCTTTTCTTACCCTGCACCCGCAAGGGCGGGGGGTGGGTGGGGAAGGCCACTGCTACACAGTTGAAGCCTCACCCCTTTTCGCAATTTATTATTTATAATTTGTAATAATTATTTCTATGCCACTAACTTGGATGACTCCAAAAGACTTCTAATTAGAATGAAAACCTTCATTAGGGCATTGGAATAGTCTTTTTTTCCTATTTCAAACATATTTCTTGCACTCAAAATGATAATTTAAAAAAATGACTTCTGCTGTGACACGGTAAAGATAAACCTATTTAATCTGGCTTTAATAACCATGGAGCCATTTTAAGCAGGTGTATGTCATCCAGGGAATGAATTATATGTTACACATACAATTTATAGCCACTTCTGTTGGGGATCAGAAAGGGAATGTTCTTGCATTGTTGATTCTTGTGTTGGGCAGAAATTCTTGCATTAATAAGCTGGCTAAGTGTAAAAAAGAAGGACGAATCAAGATAAGTGTTAAATCTTCCAAGGTCTCTTTTGTGGTGACTGACACTGATCCTATAATTATTTTCCTCAAGGTTGGCTTCTTTGAGGTCAACAATGGTTATGCAGGGTTTTGTCTTCATTCAGAAAGAGGAAACCCACAGACCCAAATGTCACCTTTGTTATAAGATGGCAAAAATTGGGGAAAAAATCTCCCCCCCACCCCAGAACTTTGTTCTGTTTTCTGAAAAGTTACAAAAATGGAAAGACTTATTACTGATCCTCAAAATTCAGGCCATAGCTATATAGTCCCTATAGTCACGTGATATTAATTTGGGCCTACCTGCATTTATGATAATGTTCATTAAAATGTGCAAATATAAAGATAACAACTATTTTCTTATCTTGGTTATACAAACCAAGAAGAATATAAAAAGTAAAAATGAAGTGCAGAAAAAGAAAATAATGAAGAAAAAAGATAAAGAAATTACTTCTTCCTCCATTAAAGCAAATACAAAATTCAGTAACGTATCACCTTCTCTGATATTTCAACAGAAGATACCTTATTTAATCTATAAAGCCTTGTCATTCAATCTGATCAGCAAAAATCCATTAAGAGTTACTAGGTATAATAATATATATTTTAACCTTAACCCAAAAAGTCAGTTTTACATTCCTTTCCTTTTAATGCAGTAATTTATCACTTTCCTCAAAAAAGATGGAAATCCACCCCCCTTTCTTCCAATATTTTATTTATCTATTCACATACGTACTACTAAAAGGGTTGGTAACCTTTAATCAGATGAAATGAGGCATCATAAGGCAAAACATTTTCAACCAAGGTATTTGAAATAGGATATTACAGAATGCAATCAAAATCTGGGATCTATGACTCATGTGGAATTGTAATTTGTCAAATTCTATAAAATATGACAAAAACTTTATTGGAAAGCATTTTATTATTTCATACAAAATGCCATAAATCATTTCCTGCAGTCAACTCCTGAAGTTTGACTATACTATACAGTTCAATATGGGCTACCTTCAAGGCAGATACCTTTCTGAATATTTCTCTGAATTTTTAAGAACTTTTCCAGTGAAGGCAGTACATCAGAAGCCCTTGAAAGCATCATTTTCTATGTCTTCTCTTAGAAACTCCTTTACTAGTTTAACACCCCTCTTTTGTAAACATAATAAAGCTGTCCAAATCATTCTTCTGATGTATTACTTGTTGGTCCCTTTTAACTATTAAAATATCAACTGGTTTCATTTATAAATTTAGTGTAACATTGTTTTCCATTTCATTCTTGTAGCCTGACATTTTAAAATCCATTTTCAGATCCACATTCAAACCAGGATCACTCTGTTTTATCCAGTAAAATTTGTGTCCTCCATAAATTTCTTCTGAATTCATTTTTTTAAATAGCAGACATTCTTAACAGTAAATTTCCTAGTCCATTGTTTTGAAATATTAAATTTCAATTCTTCCAAAGTCAAATAAAATTCTGTATCTCCATTCTGTATCAAAAGATCTTTTCTTTTAGTTTTCTGTATCCCTCTAATCAACTTTCTAGGTCACCTCCTATCATTTCCCCCCCAAGATCCAACCAGGTCCATATTTCATTCATAACTTTTGGTTGATTGGCTAGTACCTGCCTATCTTTCTGTATCTGGAAGTCCCACAGGATCTTAGCTTTCTTATTCCCTGTGACTTTCTGTGGGATCTCCCATCTGGACTCAGGAAGAGCTAGCCCATATTCTGTGCAGATCTTGCTTTCTATGGGTCTGGTGCTTAATGCTTGTGTTGCTATGGTCAGTGCCTTAGTGCTGTCTTTAGTCCAGCCTTTTCTAGACACCAGTGGGATTCCCGTGTCTGCCACCTCAGCTATCTGCTGATGGTACATCTCATTTAGGGTCTTGTCTTGCCATGGCATTTTCTCTTGTTTAAGCTTCCTCCCATGTCTGCTGCTGCCTCAGGCATTCGCTCAGCAGCTCAGTTTGGGTGCATCTTATTGATGCATTCCTGGATGCTCTGGATTTTGTCTAGAATAGATACTTTGACACGCACCATGCCCCAACTGCCCTGTTTCCAGCTAGTATACAATCTTTAGGTGTTGAACCTGGAGTGGAAACCTCTGTACATTGTGAGGAGCTACCAGATCTCCACATCAGCAGCTTCAATTTCCTTCTTTGGCCAACTCACTATACTGACAGAGTAGTTGACGATTGGCAGGACATGCATATTGATGTTCTTCTCATTGAACTGGCTCTTAAAAACCTGCCACAACCTTGGTAATACTTGGATGTTGCTGTCTTCTTGCCTCATCATCATGCTTTCCATGTGACTGTGGAATACCAAAGAAATTGAAACTGATCTGTATATCTGCTATATGGCCCAGATAGTTCCACCCCATTAGTCTTTACTTTGCCTCTTTTGATCATCTGACCAACATTTCTCTACTTTGAATGACATCTCAATGTCCTGATTGTACATCCCTTTCAGATGCATCAGCAAGTTGGTGTCTCATTCACTCTTAACATACAAGTTGATGTCATCCACATATAGGAAGTGGCTGATGGAAGTTCCACTCTTGAACTTGTATCCATATCTAGTCCTTGTGATTATCTGGCTGAGGGGATTCAAGCCTATGCAGAACAGCAGCTTGGTATATTATTTATTTATTGAATTTAAATTGCCGCCTATTCGACCATGGTGACTCAAGGCAGTTTACAGAATATAAAATCACATTTAACATGATAAAAACTAGCAAAAAGAATAAAATAAATAAATATAGTACAATATAACAAAATCACTCCCCACCTCCCACTCCTGCCCAGGCGACAGCAGATCACACCAGCCATTTAATGGGCTCCATTTAGCTCTGGGTTCCCCAGGCCTGCTGGCAGAACCAGGTCTTCAGCACCTTCCGGAAGAGTATTAGAGTGGGGGTCATTCTAATTTTTGGGGGAATGATGATCCAGAGAGAGGGAGCCACCGTGGAGAAGGCCCTTCTTTTGGGTCCCACCAGTGTTTCTCCCTTGGGGATGGGACCCACAACATTCCCCGCCTCCCCACACTGAGGGGTTGGGTAGATGTGACTGGCAAGAAACGGCCCCTCAGATTACCTGGTCCCAAGCCATGAAGGGCTTTAAAGGTGACAACCAGCACCTTGAATTGCACCTGGAAGCAAGTCAGCAACCAATGCAGCTCCCACAGGAGAGGCAATACATGTGCACACTGGGGCCTGCACAAAACCATGCGGGCTGCTGCATTTTGCACCAACTAGAGCTGCTTCTAGATGCTCTTCAAGGGCAGCCTCATGTAGAGCGCGTTGCAACAATCAAGATGGGAAGTGACTAGAGCATAAGTGACTATGAGTAGGGACTGTCCAGGAAAGGGTATAACTGGCACACAACCTGCAGTTGCACAAAGGCCCTCCTGGCCATGACCACCACTTGCTCTTTGAGCAGGAATCGTGAGTCCAGGAAAACCCCTAGATTACGCACAATCTCTGTTTGGGGTAGTGCCACCCCATCCAATTCTCCCTGAGCCAACGAACCCCAAACCCAGAGCCACTCGGTCTTGCAAGGGTTTAGTTTTAACCAGTTGCTCCCCATACAACCATATGTAGCTCTCGATGGTCCCTTGTGTGAGCTCTCTTGAGCTGACTTCCAGTGTTGTCCTCCACAGTCACTCTGACTGTTTGTGTAGGGTCCTGTTGACTTTGTATAGCCCCAGGCATTCAAAGATCCATGCCTGTGGCAGTGAGTTGTAGGTTTTCTGAGATGGCAGTCTGGCTGATGCTGGGCTTCAAGTAGAAGAGGAAGTGGCAGCAGGCTTAGATTGTTCAAGTCCACCACTACAGAGTGCTGCTTCAACCATCACACACCCATACACCCTGGTGCTTGCCCACAGCACTCACCTCTCAGCCTGTAAATTTCACCTGCCAGCTGGCCTGTTTCTCTTGTCTCTTCCTCGTAGGAGTCGCATGAGTGCCTCATTTAACAACCAATGTGGTTCTGGGTTTAGGACAGCAACTATCACTGCCAGCATTTCAACTGTTAAGTGATGTGGTCATGTGACATCACACTTTATGACCATGTTGCTTAGCGACACATTGAGGAAATGACTAGGGCCTAGATATTGAGAGGTAACTTAGGGGAAAAAATAATTTATCTGAATTGATTTTTTTTCTTTGTCTTGCAAACAGTCCTTCAAAATCTGTCTTCCAGTCAAGAGCAAAAATTCATATCAAATGGGAAATGGAAGTTTTCCAGTAAGTTAGGATTATATTTTTTCACAAGATGGAATGTTTCATTTTTGATTTAGTACTAAGATATTATCTAGCCTTTTTGGTCAGGTTTATGTAGAGCCTGACAGAACTGCAATTTTGGTTATCTTCTCTGCTATGTTTAGTTTTTGATTTAGTTGTACTGAAATTCTTGTAGTTAAGCACCTAAGGAAGCATTACATTCTATTGATTCCTTTTAAATAGATGATAACTGGCATTTATAAATGACAATGCTCTCATATACACCTTTTCAAAAGCTGCATTGGCATGTCCTGATACTTTGATATTTATAATTTTGAAGAGCTAATTTTGTTGGAACCTATTATTGCCTTATTTATCTATTTAGATAAATACCAATGCTAGTATTATATGATATATATAATCTAGGACTTGAAATAATAAAGATATATTTCTAAAGTTATTTTAGAAAATTGGATGGGGGGGAATCCAAAACAAGGACTCAACAAAGTAACCGTACACAGCTTGGTGGTGAGGTTCATTTTAAATCTATTCTGTTGTTCCTGGAAAACATCAAAGTTGTTTTTCCTGGTAAAATGTCATAGCAACAGCAACTATTCTATTTTCTTGCCTATCGAGTATGTAAATGATACAGCAACGGGTCTGTCACTAACATTTGAAAAGTTCCTATTAATCAGAATTTATTATTAATATTCAAATTGTATTTCACAACATTAAAGACTCCAAAGCCTGGCACACCATACAATGTTAGTATTTAGAAGTGCCCAAATTATGTTTGATATTCTATTCCTGCATAATAAACTTACAGATCACGCTGTTTGTGGCCTTGAAACATAAGAGTGACTGATGATATTATGAATGTAATCCACAAAAGAAATCATTCATATGTTATAATTTTATATTATAAATTAATGCATACCTGGAAATAATGCACTCATAGCAGTTACAAAGACATATGGTATGTAATTTGAACATGTATCCAGGAGTCATCATTTTCCCCATTGGGTCAAATGCAGGCTGCTCCCCAGCCCTTTTCCATTGTATGTCTCTGTTTTTCTTATTATTATTAAATGGCAAAAATCTATAGGTACATATGTCAGTGTTCCAGATAGCATCCAAAATTAAATTAGAGTCCAAGGCAACGTGCTGCTTAAGGTTCCAATTTATTAAGAGAGCCATGCAGGTACATCTGGGGGAAAACCTGAATCTGAATTCAATGTAAAGTTCAAGATCTTGCCCCCATACCCACAAGTCCATCACATAGTCTAATGTTCCCCTGCCATGCTGGCAGTTCCACCCATCCAGTTCGGGTCAGGGGCAGAGCCACCAAGACAAAGGATGACCTTGGCAATCTAAAAGGAATTTTATTTGGTTACATCACATCCTACTCCTTACTATCCCCCTCCCATTCCCCCACTATAGAAACAGCATAGAAGTGTGGCAGGCCAAAGATCCAAAAGGAACATGGTTGTAGGCCTGACATCATATTTATTTTGTCCTATAGGAACAAGCAGTTTTCAGGGCCGGGGGAGAATATTAGCTGGAAAAATGACACGGGGAAAAGGATGACTACTTATAACTTGAACTAACTCTGTTTAGGGAACTGTGTGAAAATCTCAGAAAGGAGTCATATAGGAAGTAGAAAGAGAGACTGGTCACCCACCAAATGTGTTTGGGATCCCAGGTAGGCAGAGCAAGAACAAATTAAGAAAGAACTAGAATCAGCAAAGAAATTTAGCAACTATAAAAACGGTTTCTATTATGCTGAAAATACTGTAGGAAGAGAAAAGAACACTGCCAGTCAGTGTTCCAGGGTAAGAGCAATGTTGAATTAACATATCAATAATTAGGAGATGGAAAGGAGATAACAATATGACAAATGCTCATGTCAACAATATTGTTAAAAAATAATGGCTATGCTAACATAATAAGGGGCAAGATGGGGTCATTGTAATACTTAGTTAGATGGCCATATAAACCTGTTCAATAAATAAATAAATAAATAATCACATTGGTGAATCTAAAGGCCCACAACATAAAACCCATAAAATTTCCCACACCTTATGGCATAGTTATTCTAAACAGCCTGTTTAGGGTTACCCGGACCCTTCCAGTAAGGGGGAACCTGAGGTTCATCTTCAGTGCTCTGTTGAGAAATTTTCAATACACCTGGCAAATAAAATTGCTCAGATCCATTCTCAGTTGGAGACCCAAGCATGGTGCAGGGGCTTTACAGACTTTCTCAAGCCAGACAAGAGTGTAGATGATACTAAACTATTTAGTGTGTAAAAACTAAAAATAATTATGAAAATCTCCAAATGATCTTTCTAAATCGGAGGACCAACAAACTTTGAAATATAATTTAATTTAAATATGTGCAAAGTACATTGGGGCACCTCCCTGACCTCCCCATCTTCTTATATATATATGAAAAATGGCCAATATTGTAGTGCCCTTATATATATTTATGGTATTTCCATATCTAGAATAGTATGTATAGTACTTGTCAGCACAAGGATATAATAAAGCTTGAAAAATGCAGATGGGGACAATCAGTGAGAATGAATTGTATAGAGGTTTAATCAGTTTTCAGGTAGCGCTGCTTCTGGTCAGTGGAATTTCTTGAATGTCAGGCTTAGCAATAAAACAAAAATCTCTTGACTTACTACAGCTGAACTTGGCCCTTAGGCTAGAACTTGCAGAAATATCCAGACTGCACCTTGGCTATGTAACTATTTCAATTGTAAAGAAGAATTAATAAAACAGTTGATTGCCCTTTACCAGTATATGATTTACACTCTTTGCTTTTCTCTCTTGCTCTTTCCATGAATTAATATCTACATTACTTAGTCCTTGGTGGCCCTGAAGCTAATGGGTTATTCAATGTTTACCAAATTGCAATTTTTGCTTAACTATTTTTGTCTGTCTTTAACTCTTACAGATGACCAATTATTCTGGCCTTCCACTGCCTACCTTATATTTCTTTGAAAGGGATATCCCTTCAAAATTATAACAGGGACTCATGTAACATCTATATGGCTTCTAATTCCAACTGGAATTCTTCATGATTGCTGTTTCTATACTTCCAGGCAGACCTTTACCAATGTATCAGCATTCGTCATAGGTGAGCAACATTCAGTTAAAATGTTATTAGATGCCCCACTGGATTTAACCTCAGAATGAGAACAATAAATATTTCACTTCTGACCACCTTATTTATTAATCAATGTCAGAGATGGACTGATCCAAAGGTATATAAACTTTAATGCTGTATGTACTGTCTCATGTAATGCAGGTAAAATTATAGTAGTTTACAAGGTGGTTCCTAGATTAGAGGTCCTTATCTTGCATAAATAGGATACTTGTGATAAATTTGTTGTACTTAAAAGTATGTTGTCTAAAACATATCCCAACTGCCTAGCACTCTCTTTACTATTAGCAGAAATACAAAGGGCACTTACTCTTTGGGGGAGGGGGGATCTGGAAAGTCCTTAAGAATGTGGTTCTGTTCCAGGCCAGAGGTTAATATGTGCATGATCTGTTGGTGGGGCTTCTCGTATTTTTAAAAAATTTTATGTGGTCCATAATTGCTTTAATCTGGGCTGCCTGTCTTTGTGGGTTTTCATTGTTTTATCTGTTTTAGTGTTCTTTGTGGATTTTGTAGGCCCAGAGCCTTTTGGAGAAGGCTACTGTATCATTATAAATAAATTCAATTCAATTAAAAACAGGGAATGCTGCATGTGGCATCAGTATGATTAAGGCTCACAACCTATGAATAAAAGAAAAATAGATATGATTTCTATCTATGAAACTAGGAGAAATGAGAAGGTAGAATATATCTGAACATAGATTCATAGAGCTAGAAGGGACCTTGGAAGTCTTCTGATTCAACTCCCTGCTCAAGGCAAGAAGCCTCATACCATATTGGATAAAGGGTTGTCCAATCTTTCCTTGAAAACCTCCAGTAATGGAGCATTTTCAACTCCAGGAGGCAAGCTGTTCCATTGCTTAACAGTTCTTACTGTCAGAAAATTCTTCCTTATTTTCAGATTGTATTTCCCCTTGATGAGGTTCCACCCGTTGCTTCTTGTACTACCTTCAGGTGGTATGGAGAGTAAATAGATGCCATCTGCCCTGTGACAGCCCTTTAAACTGTTATCATATTTCCCCTCAGTTTTCTATTTGTTCAGCTAAACATACTTAGTTCTTTTAGCCCTTCTTCGTAGGATTTAGCCTCTAGGCCAGGGATGTCAAACTCAATTTCATTGAGGGCCGCATCAGGGAGGAGGGCTGGGGGAGGGGCATGCCCAGGGGTGTGTGGCCAAGGTGGGCATGGCCATGGGCGTGGCACGGGACTTGAGGGGGCACCTGTGGTGTCCAAGTGCTAAGGCAGGACTTCCCTGAGATCCTCCCTCACTCTCATTATACAGGTAATCCCCGAGTTATGAATGTGACAGGGCCTGCCAATTACATTTGTAACCTAAGGATTTGTTTGATTGAATCATGTTAAATGAACGTGATCACTCCCTGCTTTCTCAAATGCATTTGTTAATTGAATGTGCAGATCACTAAATGCACATGAGGTCTCAGAGTGGGGAAGAACATGCAGGGCCTAATGCTGCAAGCAGGCCATCCAAGGCTTCCCCCAATGCACTGAGATACTTCATGCTCCCCTGGGTCCCCACAATTGCTTTCCCTTCATCCTGCCCCGCCAGGTCTCCACACACCGAGCCTGCTTTGCTAGCATCCCAGATTCACTTACTCCTCCCCACCCCATTTTCCATGGATTACTTACTTTTTGAAGATCTCCAGAGCTCCACAACAGGCTGACCCACTGGCAGAGAAGCCAAAGTGTTTTATTCAGATGATTGCAAAGCTATAAGAACATGAAATCTAAGGAAAACATTTTCACCAGCTTCTAAGTAAAAGACTTCGGCTGGGGCCATGTGACCAGCAGGCCTAGGCCTGGACTGGGCCACAACATGGTTAGGATCTGGCCCGCGGGTCTTAAGTTTGATACCCCTGCCTAGAATAGCTTATTTTCGATCATTATTAGAAATCTTTGAAGTGGTGTGAGCAGAATTTATATTATCTAAAAATTCTGAATGGCCATTGTTTAATTAAATAAATATTTGACTGTACTATTTGGGCAGGAGACATTATCAGTGCCCTGAATTATCATTGGAAAGAGTTTTGGAAGATTTAAAAAAAAGGTTTATAAAATGTACAAGTAAAGAGTATTGATACTATTTGCTACAGGTAATTTGCAAGCTAGTTGGAATGAGGAGTTGGAAAATTTTATTTTAGTAAGTTAGTGAACTATCCTTTTACAGATATTAAATATGGATCTTTCATCTACCCTATTATTTGCTATAGTAAAAAAATCACTATAAGAATGCTGAAATACATAGTTCTCACCTGAGGGAATTAAGCATGAAGATGTTTCCCATCTTGTGCTATCTGGTTCACTTCCTTCCTCTGCGGCTGCTCTCAGTCAGTGTTGATAGGAGGAGAGATATCTAGCCCTCACCCACTGCTTTGTGGGGTTCCGTAGGGCTTAATACTCTCTCCGCTCCTGTTCAACATTTATATGAAGCCGCTGGGTGAGATCATCCGTCACCATGGAGAGGTATCACCAATATGCTGATGATACTCAGCTGTATGTCTCAGCCTATGGTAAGTAAAACGATGCCATAACCTCCCTCTCGCAGTGCCTGGAGGCTGTTAAGGGTTGAAACAATGGCAATCTGAGTGGCTCTGTTTGGGGTTTGTGGGCTCAGGGAGAATTGCCACCTATGGTCTTGGATGGGGTGGCACTACCCCAAACAAACCCTGTTCTAGGGGTTTTCTTGGACTCACGACTCCTGCTCAAAGAGCAAGTAGTGGTCATGGCCAGGAGGGCCTTTGTGCAGCTATGGGGTGTGTGCCAGTTACACCCTTTCCTGGATCAAAAGTCCCTACTCAGTAACTCATGCCCTAGTCACTTCCTATCTTGACTATTGCAATGTGCTCTATATGGGGCTGCCCTTGAAGAGCATCCGGAAACTCCAATTGGTGCAAAATGCAGCAGCCCACATGGTTTTGTGCAGACCCCGGTGCCGATTTGCTTCCAGGTGCAAGTCAATGTGCTGGTTGTCACCTTTAAAACCCTTCATGGCTTGGGACCAGGTTATCTGATGGACTGTCTCTTGCAGGTCACATCTATCTGACCCATCAGAGTGAGGAGGCAGGGAATGTTGCGGGACCCATTCCCTAGGGAGATACACCTGGTGGGACCCAGAAGGGCCTTCTCCGTGGTGGCCTTCTCCCTCTGGAACATCATCCCCCCAGAGATTAGAATGGCCCCCACTCTAGCACTCTTCCAGAAAGTGCTGAAGACCTGGTTCTACCAATGGGCCTGGGAAAAACAGAGTAGTTTGGAGAAAATATGTCTACAATCAATGGCATTCCCTTACAAGCTGCAGTGGTGTCAATATGTGATGACATATGTGTCATGATGTCATTTTGCAAGGAACGTGGAAGTAAATGCCAGTAAATAAATAATTTTCATCATAAAATAATGCCGTTGCTATGCTCCCCCCCAAAAAAATCTCTTTAGGCATGTCTATGGTTAAAGTCCTGCTAATGTCATTCTAGTCCACTAAGTATTTATAAATTACCTAGTCACTTAGGTGAGATGGGTGGTGTAGAATTTTGATAAATAAATAGTAAGTGTAACCAATAATACTATATTGTGTTTTTGAAAACAATAATCTTATCTACTTGTAATTATAATTTATCATATTACTTTATTTATTAATTATATTAAAAATAAATCATTTTATCAAGACAAATTAATTCTAGGCTATTTTGTTTAGTAAAGAAAGACTTTATTAATCATTAAACATATTCAGTTGCTTTTAAGTAACTTTATCCCTGAAGCCAACATATGGTTTGCTTCTTATCCCATTATGCAGTTATAGTCAGTAAGCTACAATGAGCATATGAGAAGTTTTAGAGTCTCCCAAATATCATTAAATGCCTACAGTTTGCTGGAAGGATATGAAATTCTTAACCTCTTAAAACTTTAACTGCTGTTAGTAGATTGTTGCAGTTTGATTCTGTTTGGTTTAACATACATACAAGACATCCACAATTCTACCTCTTATTTTTACATGCCAAGCAACTTTCATAATATGGTAATATATTTCAAAGATGCAATGCATAATTGAAAAGTATTTTTGGGACAACCATGACCTGCATGACTGAGAATCTCCATAGACAACCATTGACTATGTTATATTCATGATAATTGGCCCAATTCAAACCTCAGTCTATGATGACTACAACTTAGTACAGTAGTTATGAATTAGGTTTGTTATATCCAATTCTATGTCAGGAAAAGGGCTGCATTAATTGCAAATAGCACCAGAAATAAAATAAAATAAAGCTATGCCTTCAATCATTTTTTTTCCACTGGGCCCATTCCCACCAATATTGTTCCCAAATACTGTTGCTTCATCTATAAGCTTTTTTGCCTGTTACCTATTATATAGATTAAAAAACTATGGATTTTAACTTTATTGTAGATCCATAGAAATTAATGGGGATTTGGGTGACTCATGTTCCCTCTTCTATCTTTATGGTGTTTTCCTTAAATCTCTTCTGAAACTTATTTAAAGAAAGGAGCAGAGAGAATCAATTTTGAGGGCAGAACAAGAAAGAAGTATCCATTCCATCAGATTCCATGATATCAATATTGTGCAGACCCCAAGAGGTAATCTGCAGCAAACAAAAACTGATAAAATGACTGTAAAAAAGAGTACCCTAAAAACTATTACTGCAGTCATAGGGAACCTTTTCATGCAACTGCAGTGTTTTGAAAACAAGATTCTCATAAGTGAGACCATAAGAAATGATTTTACAGATAGGGTATTTTGTCGCTCAGGTTGAATTGTGGGGTCCTTGGTATTCTGCCCTCAAAATTGCTCTCTAAGCTTGTGGTACCACCAAGTTCAGAAAACACAAGATTCCACAGACAAATGTTTGCTACTCTCTTGCATTTGAGTAATAAAGCTTGGTTGTCTTCATTGTAGCTTATGCATGTTTGGGACTGATTGCTATTTGAATAGGAAACAATCAAGAAGTCCTGGGTTTGAAAGCTCTGCTGGGAAGTCAAAAACCATCCCGGCAGAAGGGAAGAGTCGGCTATCTTCTAATGAGGTAATAAAACCAAATCCTGCATGGATGTTTTCAATAAAGTCCTCAGACTTCAAATTCAGTTTGGAGACTTTTCCTACTTCGGCAACTATATTCAGCAAACATCACAGAAAAATAAATAAAGGTAGCCCATGTTCATAAGTGTTCATAAGAGGTATCTGATTACTAACATTGTCTATTGTGCAAGGACTTTGGTAGTTTGCACTGATATCCCAAACAACACTTTACAAAAAGGCTTTGTATACCTGAATCAGATTGATTCCTCTTCATATAGAAATTATTCTGCTTGTAAATTCTGAGTGGTTTCAAACAAGCTGCCAGGAAATGTGTCTTGTGCAAACCTCAGGTGGGATCATGAGTTTATGATTCACTGTATTGCATGAATCCAGGCAGATGGATTGAGCAAACCATAAGTAGCGTGCAGTATGAAATGACTCATATTGATCCATATTTCCCCAGGTGATCAGTTAAGTAGCTGTTCTATGTTGATAAAGTAGCCAGTATTCATAAAAACAATGAATTTAAGGATTTGCTTGGTAGTTTTAACAGAACAATCAGAAATAGGAATGTTGAATTGGCACGAGCCACTGAACTACTCACTGTAAGATTTAAATGCCATAGGTTCACACTATATATCTTGCATATGAAATAGTATTTTACCAGGCAATTTAAATGTAGATTTTACTACTGTTGTATTTATTTAACTATATAAATATTTAAAAGCGCTATTGATTGTTAAATAGGAATTCTTGGTTATAAGCACAACAATAAAGTTTGGAAATAAGTAATATAAAATGATGTTATATTGGAAAAGATATTGTAAAGGCATAATCACTTATCATCTATATATTATGTAGTTTGTACTTTACAGCATTTTTATTTAATATAAAAAGGAAATTACTAGTCAAAAGTCCTTCATTTTGGTTAACTGTGGCTCTCCATCAATGAAATAAAAAGTACTTTCTTCTAGTAAATTTTAAATCACGCTGAGATTCCAGGGGCACGATGGCTCAGCGGTTAAAGATGCTGGAGCTAATCAGCTTTACCTTTACAATGAGATTATTAACGTTACATTTAAGAAATTTTCGAGAGGAAGGGCTTTCAGTGACTGTTCTGAATTCTCCTTTAGAGGACATAAAATCGGCAAAAAAAAAATTAGATAAAGCAAGTATCTAGAAAGATAGACTTCAATATTTCATAGCAGCAAGCTATTAACTGAGCTTCAAGAACTAATATCGGAAAATATGAAAAAATTAACTTTGAAATTTAAGGAATAATGATTTCATAGCAGAAACAGAAAATAAAAAAAAACCCTTCATTATACAGTCTTCAAATTACCACCTGGAAAGAGAGCAGATGAACATGTAGATTTCTTCTATTATTTCAAATTTCCAAAATATTGGTGAAATCTGCTTTGTTTATTCGGTCCTTCAAGGTGCAGTAAAATCATCAGTCAAACATGTAGTAATGTCTGCAAAAATGAAGAATATATTAAAACATTTATTAAAGAACCTACAACATAGGCCACTATACATTTATTGGTTAAAAAGATTCTACAATGCATGGAAGGCTGAAATAGAAGCCACACAAGATTTAAAGCTGATCAGCTTGCTTTCCTATACCACCTCTTATGTCCAGCTTCTCCCTCTACAAGCATATGGAAAGGGCTGTCAGGGAAGTGGTATAAGGCAAATGATACCTAAACCTGTTGCCCAGCTGGCACATCACTTTGCAGACTTTCAAACTATCACCAAGGTTGCAAACTGAGGACATCAAAAACAATTGTACACCTCCATGGAGAAAATGCCAGATATTTTCTCTCTTCTATAATGTCTTCACAAAAATAAGGTTTGTCCTTCTGCTGGCAGTCCTAAAGGTCAGATTTCAAAACATCTTTTATAATAAATGAAATTATCCTCATGGATTAGGAATAATAGAAAATGCTATTTTATTCATATGACTTACTGTGAGGCTAGGAGAGCCAATGCTTGCATTTTTTGCAGAGACAATATAGCTGAAATTGGCAGCTAAATGTGATATAAAGATTGTCAAAATTCTCTCTGGAAGAAAGACAGATCTGAAGTTGTCCATATGTATTTTAGACAGCATTTTTGTGAGCAGACAGTAGAAACATTCATTTTGCAGCCACTGAACAGTCCCATCATACTCTTAGTTTAAATGTAGCCTTTCAGGATTAAAGGTTTGACAAAACTTTATCTTTTTATTTTTAAAAATTTGGAATTTTATCTTTAAGATTGAAAAACCTTCAGAACCACAAGTCTACCAGTTGCTAGATGGGATTCTTCATCCCATCAGTCTAAAAAGAAAGAACATCAGCTTTGTAAGATCTTTATATTTTTAAATTTCTTCTAATATATAGCAAAAAGGTTCTATCAAGAGTTGTTCCTGGGAAGCTTCATTCATTGCTAAGGCTTGTGAAACTAACTTAAAGACAAACAAGAAAAACAAGAAACAAGAAAAAAAAGTTTGCCTCTGCCTCCCAGCATCCTTTTAGTATTCATCTGGCTAGTGTCCTTGCAGCAAATAGCAAACAGCCTGGTCAGCTTCAGCGCGTTATCAGAGCCCCAGCATGTGGCTTGTCAGGGCTCCGCTCCATTATGCCCACCAGTGGTCAACTGAGCTGAGCTGCTCCCACCGCTGGGGAACACTGGAGCCTTCACTGCTGATCAGCTGTTGGCAGTTGGATTGGCCTCCCGGAAT
Organism: Natrix helvetica; assembly: GCF_964273705.1. Taxonomy (NCBI): domain Eukaryota; kingdom Metazoa; phylum Chordata; class Lepidosauria; order Squamata; family Natricidae; genus Natrix; species Natrix helvetica. The sequence continues at coordinate 74,095,074 of NC_138550.1, forward strand.
ACTGCCGATCAGCTGCTCTAGGTGACAGTGATCAACCTCGTCATTCACCGCCACTGTTCACCGTTCACCACTGCCACATTTGGTGGTGGTGATTGGTGGCGGCAGCAATCCCTGCCGCCTAAAACAGTTTAATAGTATAATGGATTAGTTTTTGATATCTAAATAAAGAGTTATTATTTTGGTAATGTTTAGTAGTTTTTAATTCTTTTCTGCATGTTTAATTGTTGATAGAGGGAGGAGGGGAAGTTAGATTAAATGAAAAGGAAGATTATATACCTCAATTATTAGGCATTTTTGTTTATTTTTATTGGATATTTGCTGATTTCTAAGGAGAACAGAAGATTTAGATATTTTTATAGAAATTAGGGGGAGGTATGGAATGAAGAGGTATTTGACTGTGTTTTGAGAGGCACTGATAAATTATTAATGTTGAATATCTGTTGGGTGTAAAATGTAAATTTTTAAAAGTGGGTTCTGCACTTTCTAATTTTTTCTTTTATGAATTATTTTTGTATTGCTTTTATATTTGTCTTGTCTGTTTAATATAATCCATAATAAAATTATATTGAGAAAATGGTACTTTATGCTACCTTTTAGAGAGACCTCATTACACTTCCCCATTTGAATTTTCCAGGTTGATCACAGCAATTTTGTAAATTCTGACAAAAATCTCATTACATATAATGTCACAAAATTCCGTGCAATAACACATAGAGCCTGACATGAGATACAACAAGGCAACTTTTGTGAATTTAATTTTGTCATATCAGTCTTGGAGCATTTTAGATTTTAAATGTTTTTGTTTATGTAGATTGACTACACTGGTCAATTCTCTAACAAATGACTTACTGTACAGACTTACAAACAACACAATTGCTTAGTCATTATGCATTCTATCTTGCTTGCTTTGGCTATAATTTATTTCTCTTTCTACTCTTCCTTCTCTGTAGACTAAATAGTGGATTAGAAAAATTAATGTGGCTTGTGATTCTGAATATCTGAATGAATTCATTTACAGTTGATCATTGAAAATTGTACAAATTCTCAGTTACAAGAGGGTAATATGTATAATATGTGTATGTATTTGAAGGGTTTATTATAAAATTCTTCATTTTTCTTATGTATTCTGATGAAATCCATATTCAGAAATGTATACACAATTGCCTTAGGACTATATCATTTCAGATGGCAGACAGAATTGTATACCTCCCTAGATCTTTTTAGAAAATCCATACAAATAAAGATATATTCTAGGCTGTTTCTAGGTACATTACATACAACAACATATCACTTGATGATCATCACAACTGAATGTGTATTGTTATTTTAAAATGATTGAATCTGATGGAGGCCATAAATGTTCTCGCTAATATGTTCACCAACATGACTATTTATCAGATGTTGACAAGCACTTTGCATTAATTCAGGGCTAGAATCTTCGTGATTGACTTCCTTGCAGGGAAGTACAGATTTTAGTAAAGTCTACAGCTGATGTGATGGAGGTCTTGAAGTGTGGTGACTTCAACTTCAGTGTTCTATATCGCATCTGTGCTATGGCTGGGCCACCTTCCTCTGATTCTTGGGGGCAAAGTGTGCTCTCCCAAGATTTACTTATTTTAAAATGTCATCCATTTTCCTACTTTAAATGCATGAGGGAATTTTACGCTATGATCTCGGAGTGGTGTTGGAAAGTATGCAGATATAATTAATATTTTAATAATAAAATATGTAACATTTATTTATTCAACATCACTTTGTAAGGCTAATATACATTAAAGATAATTTAGAAATCTTTTAATAAAGCAAAGTTCCTAGGTTTCAGATACTGACATGAAAGTTCAAAATCTGGAGTGACAAACACAGCAAAGGGGTTTTGGTGTAAGACAAAGAAATGAATGCCATCCATTTTATATTTTTGTATCAAAATACAACTGGCAATAGTCCTCAGATAGCTTAGCAAATTATATTGGCGGCTATTCCAGACAAACATGAAAACATTAAGAAGAAAAAAGGAAACTAGCTGCTACCACATGATGCAATTCCTAGAAGAGTAACATGCTCACACTCATAACAGAGACAGCATCACCAGCAAAATTAACAGTTTACCTGTGATGTGTGTCTCTGTGTCTGCCAGCTGTAAAAATGTTTGGATTCATGTGAGCAGTAGTAAATTGATATCAGCTTCTGAATTGGATTTTTTAAACAAATACTTCGGAAGGGAAACTCCAGGGAAGCATAAAATAGCTATGATACGTCTAATAGTTATGCTTCCCATCTAGAGATTTTAGTTTCTATTTTCACTATATTGTTGATCCAAGAAATCTGTTTTTTTACTGTTTACATAAACATTTACCTAAAGTCAAATAAACTTACAGTCATATAAACAATTTGTGCTGATGTAAGACCAAGTTCATAATCTTAGGATGGATGTGTATGTTGGGAGGATAAATGTGAACATTATGGAATAACAATTGTTCCTTATGTTCTATTTAAGATGTATATTCCTCTATATATAAACAGTTTATTTTTATATAATACTCTAATTTCCTGAAAGATATAAAGCAGTTTCTATTTAAATTAATATTTCTCTTGTACAGACATCATAATTTACAATGTCTATTTATTTAGAAATACATTCTAGGCTATTTAAAATGGCTGAGTTTTTGTATGTAGAATTTCAGCTAAAATTGCATCTCTTCTAACTGAAGAGAAAAACTTACTTAATTCAAAGGCAATCAAATTTATTTAAAGCATATATATACATGTACATAAGACAATGAGGATGCAGGATCTCTAGTTAGTTCCTCAGCATAATTATAATCAATGCTCCCAGGAACAGAGAAATGCATGTTGCAATCAAGTACAGTTGTTGCTACTGTGTCTTTGATCTGTCTCATGAGACTTTTGTAAATGCAAAGGCCATTTCATCAGCTCTCTCTTAGTAAAGAACTTTTAAACAACGTTATCCATTTCCTGCAACGTCATGTGTATGTTTGTATATGCCCAACACAATATACACAATTCTTTTGAGAATACAGTTAGTTGTGTGACTCCCATAAACAGAAGAAAAAGATGGATAAATTTGTATCTAACACTGCTAGTTCTTCTGGTTTTTTAAAATTATACACAGGAAAATGCATTCTTAAATGAAAATGTTTGCATTGTACATAATGCTTCATCTTGATGAAATGACAAAAAGGAAATTTATCATCAGAGTGGAATAGTTTTCAAAGTGGCCTTACATGTTCCTCTGATACCACTTTAAGCAGAACGGGCTGAATCATTTAAACAATCCATGACAATCCACACATCAGCCCATTTCCAGATAAGCCAACCCTCGCACTGTTGGTATTTTGGTTAAAAATGTGAAAGTCAGCTTATCTGCAGATGGATTATCTCTGAGTATATAGAGAATATATGGGTATTTGAAAAAGTATTATTGTATATACTTGGAGTTAAGCCCATATGTAGATAAGCTGAACTCATCATCTAAAATTCTATAGACTTATCTGCAAGTATATATATTAATTATATCTTGCCACTCAACCACAAAAAAAAATGTTCTTTGTTCTTCATTCTTTTCCAGGGGTACAGTACACATGTCTTCTGCTATTTTATCTTCTGGAGTGCCTCTGAAACCTGGGGGCTTACGAGGATCCACATGTAGTGGGGGTCTGCACAATTGTGATATGACCTGAGCCCAACATCACCTCTGCATTCTGGACAGCAACTAAGGCCTCCGTTGATTTGTCATCAAAAACAGAAACAATCCCAAATTCCCTTTGGAAGTGAGCAAACCATCAGCACCTGGGATAAACTGATTGAATAGGACATTCCTCTATTAGAGGAGTCTGCTCTCCCAAAACACCAACTCTCTCCTACTTTTATCTATCACATCCTCATGTCAAAAGGCTCCACCACGTAACACAATCATGGAGAAAATCTATCTAAATAAGTCCAACAATCTACTGACATACTAAGAGAGGAGCAGTTTTGCTCCCAACACTATCTCCCAACAGTGGCACTTATTGCCACTATAGCTGAATCCAGCTAGTTTGCTCCTGGCCATCCTCTTCTTTTTCTTTACATTTTTCTCAGGATCAGAGCCTTTTCTAGGGATCTAAGTCTTTTTACAATGTGTCTGAAGTAAGATAATTTGAGCCTGACCATTTGTACCTTGACTAAGAATCTGCATTAATTTGTTAAATAATTATAATGTACTTGCTAAGAATCAATATGAATTCGAGAGCACATAATCAACCAATTATTGGTATTATTGATTCTTATCTATCTTATGTTATTAAATTTTATCTTGGCATTTAAATTATTGATTATATATTGCTGCTGCTTTTTTGTTGTTGTTGTTTGACAAATTACTGTGAATCCATAGGTAAAGATAAAAGTTTCCCTTGTTCAACTCTAGGGGTGGTGCTTATCTCCGTTTCTTGGTTGAGGGAGCCAGCATTGTCTGAAGACCTTCTATGCCACATGGCCAGCATGACTATATGCCAAAGGCGCATGGAACCCTGTTACCTTCCCACTAAAGTGATACCTATTTATCTACTCACATTTGCATGCTTTCGAACTCCTAGTGAAAGTGATTATTGCTTTTGAACAAGCCTATTATTGATCACCATGATGGCCAATGTTGCAGGTATCCAGTTTCTTCTTAACCTATGTATCACATTGGCTGTCCTGTAGGTTCGACATTATTTATGGCATTTGGGCCACCTGGTTACAGCCTACATATTTCAATTATTTCAGATAAGCAGGGAAGTGTTTTTGCTATTACTGCTCTTTATACATGTGTGAGGAACAGAGATTGTGAAGAAATACTAAAACAGACTATTTAATTCTGCTCTTCTGAGGATTCATCTCTAACCTACTCTACTTTCTTATCAGATGTTCTACAGTTAAACTACCTTTATTTCAGTTACTGTGAAAGCAAATGGAATGGAGATTTATGTTGTGAAATGTTTGCTGGTGAAGAAATTGGGCTATTTCCACCAAAAGTTATTTTGGGACCAAATTCTCTGTAGGTATACAAATACAAATATGTGAATGTGTAAATGATATTAAAGCACAATTCAAGGCTAGTAGTCTGCTGCTAGTTCTTTTGAAAATTTTTTTATCCTGAAACCTCTTTGTTGCAGATGTATTAATTTAAGCAATTTAAAATGGAATACTATTTTTGTTTGAACATTTAGATATTTCATAGAATTAGAAGGATAATTTCAATTCAATCTAGTAAATGTAAGTTGAGTGATAGAGAGTTAAAACAATACTTTTCTTGAGGAAACTCAAGCAAAGCTCATTCAAAAATCTGGCAAGAAAAGTTCAACAAATATGGAAAATATTGCAGGACAAATAAGGAAAGATGGTCACAAATGAGACATTCCATTCAGTCATAAAACAGGTCAGTCACATAATTTCACGGTCTTTTTTGGAGCAGTTGTTAAGTGACTTCAGTGGTCGTTAAGTGAACCAATGCTTTGCACTGGGTGCAATTTTTGCTGAAAAACAGGAATAAATGCTGGCTTTTGGCAAAACCATCATAAAAAGCAGATGTGACAGTGGGACCCTGCAAATGGCTGCGAACGCAGCTCAGTTGCTGAGTGCTGTTTGGTCACATGATTACAGGGAGCGGGGGACTATTGGAACTTAGAACCTCAGTCATAAGTAGACCCAGGTAGGTCCATTGCAAGTCAAAGACTGCCTGTATTTCAAAAGCAAACATTTAATCAGTCAGGATTTTCTTGTGTCATGTTAATAGGGAGGGGTGGATTAATCTGTTCAATTTGATTTTGCCTGGTTTCTCATTTTTTCAAACTTAGCGCCACAGTCTCGTGTTTAATTCAACTATCCTTTTTCATAGTTCATATGTAAAGGTTCTCATACACATTTACATAATACTATATTTTTCCTAATGAACACACTTACACATTGTGCTTTCCTTTCATAATGCACTTTTGTACTGTTTTCACTGATATAAACAGTTTCCACACATTTTGAAATATTACTTCATTCTGTTTTGGAAAATGCAAATACATTTTCCCATTTGATTAATGTGTATGAAAAAGTTGCAGAATTAAGAAATAAATGCAAGTAATATAGCCCTGTTATATAAATATTTCACCGATATGGCACAATTTTCAGCTGCTCAGGTTTTTTTCTCATCGTTAGGAATGGAATCTTGTTCATATTCCTTTATCACTATATAGAAAAGAATAGTGCAAATACTATTCCCATAAAATAATTCAAATGTTTTAGTGAGAGATTATTATAGCAAGAGGCAGATAGAATGCATTTTTGCCTGGTGCAAACTATGTAAACCATTAAAAACATATTTGGTTGGAAAGTATGTCTCGACATCATTCATCTTTGAATAATAAAAGACACAGTCTCCAAATAAAATATTAGGAAATTGTATGATTTAAATGGAATCACTTCCAAGGAAGGCGAGCAAAGTTAAATCGATGAAACATTTATATCTAATAGATATGTTACTCCTTGAAACATAAATGGCTTCCTTTCCTTAGGGACCGTTCATCATAGAAATTTGCTAAATGAGTATGTAACTCTGATACAGAAGGCTAGTTTTCAGTTGATGCAGAGATATAATGCAGACTCATTGACCAACCTGAAGAGCTGGCCATTTAGGCAAGCTGTTCTTTGAAAACTCAGTTCTCTTTATCCGCAGGCTGGTTTTGCAAGAGTTAAATCAACGTCCCAGCAACCCAGTGAGTGCATCTATCCAGCAATGCTCTGCTGCCCAGCAGCTTCCTTCTTCCTTTTCAGGATTGCACTGAAATTGCCCAAACAAGCAGAACCAAGCAGACTGCAAAGGTCACACCTGGCGTGTGGCCAGCTTGCTCTCCGGCTCCAAAACTGTACCCCCAATTGCCAGGTTCAGGGCAGCCTATGTTTTCCCTCTTTTGTTTCCCTTTTCTTCCCCCAGCTGTTCCATTCATAGGCCCAAGCTCAGCAATCTGCCCTTCCCAGAAAAAGAGCCCCTTATTAAGCTGAGCTAACTCAAAGGGCCACCACAGCACGTGCCACTCCTTATCGGCACCATCTCAAGATCCTATTCCATGGTGCTTAGGCAACAAAAAAAGTAAATGGTTTTAACTCCCATTGGCTCCCCTACAGCAATTCAAACAAAAGTGCAAAGCAACAAAGACATTTTCCACCATGGCAGGTGTTGGTGTCAAATTCTGCCTGAAGCAAACAGGCGCAAGAAAAAGAAAGACGAAAGAAAGAGGAAGAAAAAGAGAGAGAGAAAGAAAATAAGGAAGGGAGAGGGTTTTCTAACAAAGCTTAGACCTTCAGGCCCAGAGGGCTACGAATAATATTCTTCCTAGTACTCCTTAGCGAACCAGACATAAACAAGAACCATTTGATCTCAGAACAAACCCAGTGGAAAAGCAAGAGACCAATCAAAATTAAATGACAGCTATTTCAGCTTCATGCAAGCAACAGAAGGAATCTAGTTAGTAAATTGAGAATGACGCCATGTGAGCAAACTCTTACCTTTCTCAATTACCGTAACGAGATCATTACATATTTTAATCTAAAGGGAAAGAACACAAATGTATGTAAATATGGGAATAGTGCAGCTGCTGCTCTGATGACAGTCTTATACATACATTATTACAGAGTTATTAGAGGAGGACACATTGGAAATAAACCTAATGAGCATCAGCAATATTATGAAATAAGATGCAGATAGTAATAATTCTACAATGCTGTTTTTGCTTACTTGAATACATTGTCTAACATAATTTATTAAAAGCTTGAAAATTGTACCTGGAGTTATCAGGCAGATAGAGTAGAATATTTGTATATTCAGCTTTATTACAATCTTCCCCCAAAACTCAGAGTAATGTTTTTCTTTATACAAGTTGTGAACTTGTAAATAAATATTTAGAATAAATGGATATCGCCCAATTAAACAAACAAATCCCTCCTTACTGTTTTGTTTTTACAGAATGGTGGAAGTTTGTATTTTTGACAAATATGATAGAATATTGTTGTACTTGTTATATTTTCCCATCCCAATTTTTAAAGGTTTTACAGGTGGTCCTCGAGTTACGAATGTAATGGAGTCTGCCCATTCCATTAGTAACTCGAGGATTCGTGGGAGTAAATCTCATACCGTGAACATGATCGCTTCCTTTTGCTCACGCATTCTGTAATCAAATGCATGACTCATTAAGTGCACAAGGTGTCTTGGGGTGGGAAAGGCCATGAGGAGGGAGGGGGCTAGTGATGGAACAGGCCACCTGCTTCAGACCATTCAAGGCCTCCCCGACCCACAGATACCTCATTCTCCATCTCTGGGGTCCCCACAATTGTTCCCCTCTATTCTGCCACGCCAGGTCACTTACCTGATGAAGTTCTTGTCTCCTCTCCAGCTTGTTTCTTTGCCTGCTCTCTCCTTTTTCATCGCCAAAACCTTCCTCAAGCAGTTTGGCGGCAAGAAAGGAGGCATGGAAGGGCACACATGCCCTTCTGGGCCTTTCTTACTGCTGAAGCACTTGAGGACAACGTTGGTGATGAAAAATGAGGCCCAGAAGGAGTGCCTGTGAAGACCTGGAGGGAGGGGGTGAATAGGCAGGGCGAATGTTGCAGAGCCTCTGCAGTTATTCATAAAGGTGAACAACTGCCGTGGTGCTGCAGTATTACTAATTTCAGGATTTGTTCGTAAACCCTAGGGAGTGCTTATCGCGTAACTTCGAACGTTCACTAAGGGAACGTTTGTAGCCCTGGGATTACCTATATAAACTAGGTTTTATACTAAACAATTAATTCAGAAAGAAGTGTTTCTTTACCACTTGATTTTTGAACATGCCCCATGACATACAATAACTTTTAGGATTCTGAATTTTGATGAGCTAGCAAATCATTCAAGGGACGTAGCTTGGCCCTCTGATAATCTTATGATATGGGAAGTTATATAGAGAGTTTAGAAGATTAATAAAATACATAATGTAGCACACAATCACATTCCCCATACTTTTTATTTCTCTAGCTCATCATTTTCAATCTTTTGGATTATTAGCAAATCTACTCTTCAGAGCACAGATGGCAAAACATTACAGTGTATCAAAATGATTACTCTTTTGCTCATGATGTTATAAATATGATGTTATAAAGATATCAAGGCAGGAGTGAGACATCTTTAACTCTCAAAGGAATGAAGTATGAGGGGAACTGGTTGATATCCTTTTGTAATTTAATAATCCTAATATATTGACTGAAGAACCATTTGGCAAATCAAATGGCCATCAACTCAAAGCCCATCAACAACAGTACAGAAGATCTAAAATTTCCCCCCCTTTTTTGCCAATTTTGTCCTGGTCTCTTTGCAAACCCTCCACTGGTGGAGGATAGTTAATAACCAGGTTCTCATCTACACAGTAGGAATTAATGGCTCCCATAGTTCTTCTTTATCCAATACTACCAACTGCAGTTCAGCAACAGCACAACGAAAGATTTACTTATTTGATTTTGCAGATGAAATTCCTTTATCATGAGTCTCTGCACCAAAGCATTAATAAAAATTAGGTAACAATGGTTCTGGAATACAAGCTTTAAGACAGGAACTGGGATAGGCAACTGCCCATTGCTATTGTTGCATGTAGGTATCTTCATGCAACATCTAAAATTAATACCAAAAGCCTCTGATCCATGATCTCTCTTCTTCAGAAGCTTACTCCATCAAAGAATTGTAGAACTGAAAGCTGATTCAAAGTTTACATTTAAGATTTTTCAAGGTGAGTGTTTCTGTGTGTGTACACACAGAATATATATATACTGTATGTTGTAAACCTGAACACTGATCCGTTGCAACTAACAGGCCTGGTCCTCAGCTAATATGTTCTGCACAGGTATACTATAAGTTACATATAATTCCTTTACAAAAGTTACGTTAGTCAGTTATCTTGTACTACCAAGCAGCCTATTTGGTGAGACCCTATTGTAAACATATGGTTGATTGTAATAAATTCTATTATTTGTGCCTGTATTATGCTTTTTGCATATGACAATATAGTATTAACCTTTTAAAAATACTCTTTCCTATCTTCCAAATTATTAGCCTGCATATGAATGAGCCGTTCTTGTTCTTGTTGCTGACAAGATGTGTCTCTTGTCTGGCTGCTGGGCCAGGTTGGGCTTGCTTTCGGCCGTGGGGGAAAAAAAATCGGCTGTGGGAGAAAAAAAAAGAGAGCCAAAAGCAGTCCCTGAGCTACAAGCATGTCCTTTGCCTTTGCTGCTTCCTGCAGCCAATCCGGGCATGCCTTGTCAGCAATTGGATAAAGACACCAAAGGCCAGTTTCTGGTGAAGCACAGGGCAACAGGGGGTCAAAAAGGCATAGATGGGGAGGAAGCTAGGTAACTGGGGGGAGTTGAAGTGCCTTTGTGGTTATAAGTGTGTTTGGGCTGCCCCGTATCTGAAGTTCGATCATATATTGGGGGTGCTGGAACAGTCATAACTTTGGGCACAAGTTGTAAGTTCCTTAAGAGCTGCTTAACTCATTCCTTGCATCAGACTTCACACAAAAAGAAACAATAGCCCAGCCCAGGGGTCACCAACTTTTCGGACATCAGAGACAACTAAATTCATAATTTTAAATCCCGCAGACCACTAATATGATTTCCCTAATGACCGGCTGGGTGGGCGTGGCCAACTCGATGCACTCATGTTGAGGGGGCACCTTGCCAGCCTCTACTCACCACTCCTCACCTGCCCATCCGGGCTCCTTAGGGCCCCAACAGGAAGCAGTTGCCGGAGCTAAGCAGCCACCATGACAAAGAGTTTGAAAAACAGCTGGCTCAATTCAAATTGGATCTGACTGAGAAGGAGGCTCAGCAGAAGCACCTCACTGAGGACTACGTGCACAGGCTTTCCAAGCAGAGGGAAGACCTGCAGGAGTGCAAGGCCAGGTACCGGCACCTAGAGGCTCAGTGGGTTGAGATGGTCAGCCAGTTCCAGGCCATGATGCTGTCCCACTGGAACAAGGCCCTCTTCACCACCAGCAGCACTTCCCTCCAGCCTTCGCCCAAAGCCCCACACCAGGAGGCTGAAGCAGACGCCCAAGTCGGAATTTCTGCCTCCCTCTGACCAGAAGGGGAAGACTCTTTGCAGCAACACGAAGATTCATTCCACATATTTGGCCCAGGGGCACAGTTTGAGGACCTCTGATTTAGTGCAATATAAAAAAGGCAAACAATTTTTCTGTGGACCAAAATGTTCTCGTGGATCACCAGTGGTCCATGGACCACTGGTTGGTGACTGTTGGCCCAGCCTACCAAAAACATAATTGTAAAAGATGGACTAAATATAAAAATTAAAATAAGCAAGAAAATGGAAAGAAAACACCTGTTTGATCTTGATGAATATAAATCACCAGGACTTGATGGATTACATGCCAGAGTTCTAAAGGAGCTGGCCGATATTATTTCAGAACCATTGTACCACATCTTTCAAAAATTCTGGCGCACTAGAGAACTAACAGGATCGGAAAAGAGTTGATGTGGTTCCCATCGTCAAAAGTGTGTGTGTGTGGGGGGGGGGGGAAACAGTCCCAGGAAATTACACACCAATCAATACTTGGGAAGATATTGGAAAAGGTAATAAAAAAACAGATTTGTGAGTATCTAGAACAGGGGTGTCAAACTTGTAGGCCCCAGGGCGGATGCGTCACGTGCCAGTCTCGCCCACCCCCTGTTTAGCGAAGGGGAAAAAAGCCATGATACATCACGTGATGACAACGTGATGATGCACGTTTGTCAAACTAGAAACTAGATTATGATTAAGCACAATTAGGGGAGTGAAATGATATAGTTCCCAACACCTCTATCAGAGTGGCAACAAGAAATTACATTTAGTATACAGACTTTAGTATCACAGAAAACAGTATGCTACAGATGTAGGACTGGATAAAATGTTAGGAGGCAACACAATAAAGCTGATATTTAGTTACCCTTTTTGTCCCAACATGGCATGGAACTATATAGTAATAAATGTTAGTAAGGACTAGGATCAGGGTGGGGCCGAATTTTGTCTAAATATGATACCGACTGTTCTAATCACTTTGTGGGAGATGTATAATGAAAATTAGATGGGTGATATTTTGCTATATCTCATGAATCTCTTGGTAGCTTTCAACACCATTAACCACAGCATCCTGGCTTGTCTTGTGGGCACAGGGCTTTGCGGGAGGGCATCCTTTCAGAAGATGGTGGTGGAGGATGTCTCTGACATCTCAGGTTTCTGTCTTGCCTTCTTTGCTTTTTAACATCTACATGAATCCAATAACACAGGTCATTTAGGGCTTTGATAGAGAATGCCATCAATATACTAATGCAGCTCTATTGTTTCTTAAATCTAATTGTGAGAAAACAATCACTATCCTTGAATGTTGCTTAGATTTAATAATGATCTGGGTAAGGGAGAACAAGCTGAAAATAAATTCAAGTAAGATTAGACAACCCATGACCTGTTCAGTCAGAGATATTTCCTTTCCAGATTCCTCAATGCCTTCAATAATGGCATTGCTTCTAATGCACTTTAAAAATAAAAAATCAAGCCTTAAAAATTCAAGGACATATTCAGAGATGTATCTGTCTTGAAAGTCTGAATGGTACAATTTGCTGATGCCACCTCGCCACCACCTCACCTCCATCATCTAGCCATGGCCATCTCGCCTCGGGACATCTCAGCCAGGCCAACACACTGTGGGGAACAACTTGCTGAAATCCTGGCCCTTCCACTCTGGTTTCCCAAGCCGGCCTGGTTTAAGGAAAGCAAAAGTTCCAGCTATCCTCTAAAGGCTCACTTTCCAGCAGCCATCAGCAAATAGCAGGCTAAGTGGGAGTTATTGTCCCATGCACACATATAGTACACACACCATTCCGAGTTTGGGGCCTTTTATCTGCATCCAAACTGGATCCTGACGGTTCCCAGGCAGGGAAGGGGGCAAGCAAGGACAGTGGTAGGACCACTACACCTGGAACAGTGACTCCCACTTAGTCCACCTTTCCCGGTGTGTGTGCGTGCGCGCCCGTGCACTGGAAAGTGAGGTGAGGAAGTCTTTGGGGGAATGCAGGTGGGCCACGGGAAAGTTATTGTTCCAGGCTTCAGTCTTTGCAGCGATGGCTGTCGGGAGTCAGTCACCCTATTACCGTCTCTGCTTGCCCCTCTCCTCGCCTGGGAGCCATCAGGGTCCAGCTCAGCATGCTGAAGGAGAGGTTCTTTTTCCCAAGCCTGGGCACAATTGGCAGCTTGCCAGCTTAGATGCTGATAAAAGTCCCCAAACTTGGAATGATGGGTGTCTGTGTATATGTGGGGAACAATGAGTCCCACATATTTGCCTTTTGCTGTTTGGAGGGAGTTGCCCTGTCACTATCCCTGCTTCATTCTCTTCCTGCCTTGGAGCTGTCAGGGCAGCACACCAAAGGAGAGGTCCTCCCCTAGTCTGGGCAAGAGTGCCAGCTTGGATGCAGATAAAAGTCCCTATCTCAGAATGGTGTGTGCGTGCAAGCACACGGAATCATGACTCTTCCTTAGCCTGCCTTTACAGGGGGACTCTGGAAAGTGAGGCAAGGGAACCTTCGAAGGAGGAGTGGGAAACTTTGCCTCTCTTAAGCTGGGTCAGCTTTGAAAACCAGGCAGAAGGCTCAGGCTTGTAATGAGTTCTCCTGGTGGCAAGTTGGCTGGGTGAGGTGTCCTGTGACAAGGTGCCAGTGCCAGGGCCAAGTTGTCACAGACCTCTTGAAAGTAGCCCATATTGAACTGTATAGCCAAATGAAGTATCAGGATTTTCCCCTAGGAAATCTGTTATGACATTTGTATGTCATAATATGTTTTATAAAATTTGTCAAATTTCATTTTTTTAATGGGAATAATGGATCCCAGATTTTGGTTGCATACTGCAAATTAGCCTATTTGAGGTATCTTGATTACAAAAGATTTTATATTAAAGTGCACCATTTCACCCTGTTAAAGATTACAGACATGAAAGTTTTAGTAATATATGGCTAGAGATGCTGTTGGTAAGGAGACTGGACTCAAACACTGAGATAACCCCTGATTTGATGAGGTTGCACTCTTCCTGCATGTACAAGTTTTTCGTTTGGGACCACTCTAAACTTGCAACTTATTCCTCCTCCCGCTTTTCTCTTTCTATTTTTTAAATTCTCTCTATTGCATTTTTTAAATGTAATTTTTTAGTATTTCAAATTTGCTAAACTTGTTTTGTTTTAGTCCCTTTTTCTTTCCTTATCAACATGTATAAAACACATATATCCTTATTCATTCATACACATACCCCCCCCCCCAGTAATAACATAATGTAGATTAATATAAAGTTATTTAGATTAGGACATACATCATTATTGGAAAATAAATATCTCGATATATGTTTTTTCCTTAATTTCTAAATTTCATTTCAAATGTTCTACTTAATTTTGAAAAAGTCAAATAATAATATGTGTAATATTAATATTCACAACTATAATATTGGTAGAAAATCTACTTTCTCTTATCTATATACATTATTTTAAGACATATAATTGAACATTAAGAATCTAAGTATATTATATAAATATCACTGTTGAAAGAACATATTTCATTTAATTTGAACCTGTACTTCCATTTATTCTTTATTACTTTTGTCAGCCAATCTTCAATTCCATATTAATCAAGGCATTCCATTATTCAATTCAATCCAAGTTTATTATATCTTTTTTTAAATCAACAATTGTAAAATAATTTCATTCTTGCGTTCATGCAATTTCAGTAACCTGTTGAAGAGCAAAAACCTAGTCTGACATCCTCTGCCCAGCATAAAACTGCACTGACCTTTCCAAATTTTGTCCATTCTAGTGCTTGTATTCCTTCAACCAAAATTCTATCAGACATTTTCCCAGCTACACTTAATAGGTTTCTCTGTAGTTTTTGCATTTTTTCTAGCACAAGGGAATACAGCATGGACACACCATAAGTACACTTGATCTTAGCCAAAAGGCTGAGGACCAATGACATGCCATAAATAAATCACATCCATATTTTAACTTTTTCCCAATTACATCACTTGTACCTGCAGTCTTACCATTAAGCATGGTGAATATTCTCTCACTGTATTTAACAATGCTGGTTGAAAGGGAGAGAGATTTGATTGGCTCATTAAATTGAATTTTATGAGATTTACTGCCCTCCATTTAAACTGACTAATTAACTTTCATATCTAAATTGCTGGGAATGTTTTCTCCCCTTCATTACATGCATGAATTCCAGAATGTCCAACTAGAATTATGTATAAATCACATGTATGTATATACATTTCAGCTAGATGCAGGCTGAATCTCAGTTCTCCATAATCTAGGTACGCTGTTTCATAAAATTTAACTTTCATGAATGGATTTTTATAATGTATTCTTTGTAATCATTCTACTACTATTGTTACATAAACAGTTCAGTTGTTCACAATGCTCAAACCATGTTGTTCTATAAAATTATGAAACTCTTTCATAAAACAATGACAAATAATCTGTGTTTGATAGAATATATAAATAACATATACAAATCAATTCACAGCTGCACATTTTAATAGAGAAAAGATTAATCAAAGCTTTATTTATAAGCTTGCCTAGTGTTGTTTAGTATTCCAGTTCAACAAAGATCAATAGAGGCCATTCCCGTCTCTTGACGCCTCTCCAGGAAACAGAGGTGCGATTATGTAAATAGCACTAGTTCCTCTATACTTCTGCCAGCTTGCTTATCTCCAAAGCCTTCTGCCTGCTGCCATTGGCGACCAATACAGTATGTGCATCTATCCCATATCTCTTAACAAAGCTCGGGAAGTACAGCCAGTCATGTTAAACCGTGATGCATGCCTGGTTTTATTTGTAAAGTGATTCATTTCAATACCTTTAATCTCTGTTGTATTTAGTTCATATATAAAAAATAGCTGATCAGTTAGAATAAGAAAGAAAACAGATGCATCCAGACATTCACTGGTGCTAGGGATAATCCATTGACTTAACAATGCAACACAGCATTGCAATATAATTAGGAAATGTCAGTGTCAGAAGATGGACATTGACTATACGGAATAAAGGAATGTTCTTCTAGAACGGCACCTGGTTGGTTTGCTATTCTTTGCAAGACAGCAGTAAATCATAAATTCAAAATAAAACAATTATGTTTTAAACACTACATAATAATTAAATAAATTTATCTCATAATAAAAACAGGGTTGCAATAAATCAAACATCTAAGCACTGATATTGCCTGACAAAACATTGCATTTATCTTGCACTCTCCTAGCCTAATCTCCATTTAACATTACTAGCAATGGCTCCTACTGTGAGGGAGTGCTTTTTTATAAGAATGCACTGATTCACAAATAGCTTTTGCACAACGTATTCTCAGCTCAGCAAGAAGTCTACACTCTTGAATGAACCAGAACACATTAGTGAGAGAAAGTTCATTAACCTTGCTAGATTCAGAGGGTTAACATGATACTGAAAAAAGGAATTGAGTGAAAAGCTCTGTTGCAAAACAAATTAAAATGAATGTCATCATTCCTTTTGATATTCATTAGCTAATTCACAGGGAAAGTGGGTCTTTAAAAAAAAATGCAGCTATTTATCAGTGAAAAACAGGTGTACACCTGCTGTTTAAGTTGTTCTTAGTGATGATAATGATAATAATAGTAATAATAATAGTAACTGCAGTACTAATAAATACAATATAGAGACTTACCGCATCCACTACGGGAGTAACTGGGAGAGGGGGAGAAAACCTGAGCAGCAAAATCTTCAAATGACAGTAATTCTTTATGATTCCGGATTATTTCATCAAGATATATTGCTCTTTCCTCATAACTGTTGGAAATAGGCTAAGGAAATACATTCTGTTACCAAGCCTTAGCTATTCAACTTTGTATTTAATAAATAACATACGGAAAGAAAAGTGTACCACAGATGCTATGGTATATTTCCAAAGCCACAGAATTCTAAGTGTTGCAGTAATTAACATTTAGATTTTTTCACATAAATGTAATAGATTCAGTATTAAGCAAATTATAGTATTACAAACACTGGTTTTCAAATTAAATATAATGGATCTTTATCAGTGATAAATTGATAAATTAAAATTATATAATAATGAGGAAAAGTGTTATAGTAGATATATACATGTAGACATACTCTACCTTAATATGAATATAGACATGCACATACATTTGAGATATGACACGAAAAGAATTAGAAATGTTAATTATTTAAATTAAGAATATATATAGCTATCAATTATATTCTTAAAATATGCTAATGTTTCATACCTGAGATTTTCCAGAAATACTGGCTAGTCAATCTTGAAAATAGTCAAAATTTTAAAATAGAACATGTAGTTTTAGTTTTAAGCATCAAAATTAAAGATGTTGCCTTTAATTAAAAATCAGCAACCTGGAACACACCCCATATAAATGCATAATCAAAAGCCAGTCACCAATAAAGCTTACAAGCATAACAAGCAGAAGCAACTTTCCAGCTGTCTTAACAGGACCCCTGCTTGTGATATCTTTTCATGGGGAAGACAGCAAATCTCTCTCTTTGTGTGCAATTTCTAATTTCTTTGACGATGAGTATAGTATTTTGTACATATCTGGTGCTGACAAATTTATCTTATATTGGACTTTATGACTTCAGTGGTTAGTCATTATGTGGTCAATCAATAATCACATATATTGCTATTCAGATTGAAAATATGTTTTCAATTGTATCCATTTTTTAAAAAATATATGAGAAAATTGCTTACTTTTATATGACTCCTTCAGGGGTTGGAGCAAATAATAAATCCTTTACTACACTCTTATCTGTTATTTGCTACTCCTTAATATTTTACAAATGTGTTACTTGCATAGCACATTTCACTTTAAAAATACAACAGAAGCAACTTGTAAGCACTTTCTAAGAGGACAAATAACTTCTTTCTTGGTCATTATTACTGAAATCAACTGATTATCATATAAAACAAAACAAGGTGAACATGGTTTTTAAAGGTTTTTTTTCATATCTCTGTGTCATTATTGTGCAGGGATAGAAACTAACTTCACACTGCATACCTGTTTATTTTCATCCATTCCTCTGGTTTATTTAGTTCCCATTCCTAGGTATTGTTAGATATGCATTTCTGTTATATGCTGAATTGCTGATGACTGGATGCCAAACTTCCTAGGAGAGAGAGCCATGCGCCTAGAACCTATTCTAAAGGGACTGACGGATGCCATTCACTTCTCATTATGAACATACTTATTCTGCCTGGTGCTTGGCTGTTGCTAGGGATCTCAATTCCACACTGACACAGCAAGTGCTGGTCCTGAACAGCAGGATGTTAGGCCTGAGTGGCCGTCTGGTGCACAGACTTTCTGACACTAAGCTGGCATGTGCTGGCGCAGCAGGGGAAAGCCAAGGCGTGACAAATTACTGAAAGAGCTAAGCTAAACTTATGGTTGAAAACCACCTGAGCCTGTGGACCACTGTGGGCTTGCCATCTCTTCTCAATTCCTTTCCCCTTTCCCCTTTAAGGTCCATGGTTTCTATGTGGCCTCACTTTTGTGGAAGCAGTTAAAATAAACATTGCTTCCGTGCTATGTCTATAAACATAGTAAATGGGAGAGAAGGCATAACAATTTGGGAGGAAGGCGGGGATGCTTGCATATCAGAAAGTCTGATTAGCCAATTATTTTAAACAATGAAATCAATAATAGTACTTCAGAGGAGGATAAATATTCACCCAATAATAACTGCCAATGATTAGCAACAACATCTGGAAATTATTATAGATTTGCAAAATAATATCCCCTCCCCTGCCCTGGACATACACCAGGATAGGCAAAGATGCCCTTCAGTGGAGTTAATGTCATAAACTGCCAAGCTCTATACCAAGTAGTTTTCTTGGTAGCTATGTGGAAGTGTTATTGCTACTGCCCTCTGATTTACATTTACATTTCTCAGTCTAACATTCAACGGTTGTATTTCCTAGTTAACTTTCATCAAACTAAATTCTGCTCTGCTTAGGCAGTTTCAAAATCTACTAAGATCAGCTAAGTATTTCCAGTGGTAAATTATATAAATAATAATAAACATATTTTAAAAGTTTCCTTAAGTGTAATATGGGGAAATTTTCTTATTAGACGGTAATTAGAGAATAAGTTTAAATCAGTATTTCCTGCATATTGAAAAGGTAAGACTGTAAAAAATACAGCTACATTTACTAACAGTGAAGCCAACAAAATTTAAAATTCCTGTTCATTTTTTATCCTAATTTTAGATAATTTATAGTATTAGGTTATTCTAGGTGAAGTAGTTAGTAGGTATTAAGACATAGCATAATAAAGTTTAGTTTCCTTTCATTTTAATTAAGCCAATAAATGTTAAAATTTTAAGGGAAAGTAAGATTTCAGTGTATTTGGTGTAATAGTTAAGATACCAGTCTAGAAATCAGGAGACTGGGACTTCTAGTTCTGTACAGACAACTGGGTGATTTGGGCCAGGATTTCAAGGCTCCTCATAAAATTATACCCAATTTGGCTAAGTTATTTTTTGAGTGCAAACCAATGCTAGTGATTTAGAACTGACTGCAGTATGGATGCTGCCTGACCAGGCGTATCTTTTAGTCTGACATATCTGAGAACTGTACTTGGAAATCACTACCTGTCTTTTGGACTCACTTCCTTTCTGGTTATTAAAAACTGTTAAAAAAAACTACCTGTGTCAGGGACAGATAAGTTTTTTGGCCATATTTTTTAGTAGCATTCACATGTATATAATATCCTAGGAGGTACGTGCTAGGAATGATTAGTATCTAAGCAACGTTCTGAGTGGCCCTTGCTTTCTCTGTCAGCATTAGTCATTCACAATTTCCCTGGTATTATTTGCTGCCTGCCAGGAAAAGAAGCGGAGGGGCTTGATCATAGGAGTATTCTAAAACAAAAACGGGCAACCTTTTTAGTTACTGCAGCTGAATCAGTTGACAGATTGATGACAGTACACATGCATGTGCATCCATTTTCTCTCTCACTCATTCACCACTGCATTGCCTTCTCTTCCCAACAATCTTGATCAGGGGCATTAGGAGGAAGTGGGGAGAGTTATGTATTTTTGATTTATTAGATGTATAATCTATGTTTTGTTTGGAAGTCAAGGCAGCCAACACTTTCATCACTACACCATGCTCCACTGGTCCTCAGTGGTGAATAAGGAAGAATTCTCCTTTCAGGTAACTGACATCATGTTGTAGGAAACCAATTATTATAAGTCAGATAGCTGGAAAGAGGGTGAATTTCCCCCCCTTGTTTTGTGTACTTTTGCTCAAAATAGACTGAATACCAGTAGCAGCAGAATCAGCATTCTTGCATAAGGATACAATAGGGGGAAGCAACAAGTTTCCCCCTAACATCCTGTTTAACATTTCCTGTTGTCAATAGCAATAGAAAATGAATGATTTATTCTTTACTAGCACCTATATTGTTGGATTGTAATACTATTTTTAATGTTTTGAAAAGATTTACACTAATAGAATAGATCATTAAAGTTAACATAATACACATCATGCATAACAACAAAACAGCATACACCTGAAAAGTTTTTGCTTTATTGTTTTGTGATAGTCTCTACCATCTTAAGCAGCATCTGCCCTGGGCACCCTTCCATATGAAGCACCATGGCAGTGTCTTTTTCCAAAACAGCACTACTGCTTACTAGGCTTATGATAAACAATACTATATGACAGCTGCAATATTCAAAATATGAGGACAAGTTATACATTTGTAATTGCAATAATTATTCATATTTTGCTGTAGGAAACTAGTGCTTTTTCTGAAGGCTTTTTCTGGGGAGCAATGAAATATTGTTAGTGATTAGCAGCACTGTGGTTGTACACACTCATTACTGTTATCTATGAACATGAGTAGATTTTCAAAAATCACTTCAGGTAATTTAAATTTTGCAAGCATATATTACCTGCAAACTCAGTAACTTCCATAATGTTTCTCGATGATTGTGTTCAGATAACCTAGCTAGGCCATTTTCTGTATTTGTACAATATTCTGAATTATAAACAAGTCAGATGAACTTGGCTTGTGAAACGAAGTGTTACAAACAACAACAACCCTAAGGTTAATACCATCCAAACTTAGTATGTACAAATCTAGTTGCTAGGTTTAAATTGATCTGGTTAGTATGTTGTGCAAGCATAGCCAATGTCCACAGAAAATTTCCTATAAAAACAATAATAAATCTTTATAAAAATCAAAATGTTGAAGGCATGGGAAAAATATTGTGGAAGGAAAACACTGCCACAATGACTGGTTAGAACCTGTATTGTTCTAAGTGGGAAGTAATGCTAACACTGACAGGATATTACTCCCTACAGATCCGATTTATATAGCTAATCATCAAACCACAAACTATTATTGATGACAATAACATTTTTGATGATAACATCAAATTTGCAGATGACATTAATGTGGCAGGAATTGCCAACACCCCAGAAGATAAGCTGAGTATCCAAAAGGATCTTGACAAACTTGAATAATGGGCCCTATCCAACAAAATGAATTTCATTGTGGAGAAAAGTGAAGTTTTACATTTAGGCAGTAAAAATCAAATGTATAAGTACAGATTAGGCGAGACCGGGCTCAACAACAGTTACTGTGAGAGGATCCTGTAGTCCTAATGAGTGATCACTTGAATATGAGCCAGCAGTATGCAGCAGCAGCCAAAAAAGCTAATACAATCCTGGGTTGTATAAACAGAGACATAGAATCAAGATCACGTGACGTACTAGTACCACTTTATAAAACCCCAGTAAGACCATACCTGGAATACTGCAACCAATTTTGGTCACCATACCACAAAAAATGTTGAGACTTTGGAAAAAGTTCAGAGAAGAGCAACTAAGATGATCAAAGGCCTGGAGACTAAAACATATGAAGAACGGCTGCAGGATTTGGGTTTGGGTAGTATAAAGAAAAGAAGAATTAGGGGTGACATGATAGCAGTATTCCAGTATTTGAGGGGCTGCCACAAAGAAGAGAGGGTAAAATTATTCTCCAAAGCACTAGAAGGCAGGGCAAGAAACAATGGTTAGAAACTAACCAAAGAGAGATGCAACCTGGAATTAAGGAGAAACTTACTAATAGTGAGGACAATTAAACAGTGTGTTTTGACCCAGCTCCCCAAACACAACAAACCCTCTGAAGTGAACTCAAATATTCCTGTCAACTCTCCGTGTTGATATTCCACACATACCATCAGCGGAGCCGGATCTCAGATTACAGTAGTTGGTTTGAGATGGGTGTATCTATTGGTTAATGTGATTTATGACACAGACTGAGGGGAGGAAAGGAACAGGGGCAAAGTTCAGAAGCAGATAAACAAACCAAAGGAAATGGCTGCGAATAAATCTTGCCTAATGAAGCTGTCAATAAATCACAAGTTTCTGTATTAAAACATTGGCTCTTATTATGAGTTAGTTACGGCATCGTTAGGAAACTTTACAATTCCTTTATTAGGAGTGCTGGCAGCCCTGGAAACAAGTTTCTCTTTCAGCACAGGCTAACAAGTCCATTTGGCTGGAAGATGAATAGTTGTCTTCCACATCTATTCATCTCTGTCCCCTGCCTTTTATCCCAGAGCTAGTGTGGGGCCTCACTAGCAGCGGTGGCTCTTCCTTCCCCAGGATCAGCCCGCGACTTTCCACTGCTCTCCTCTCCTCGGCCTTCTGCGCAGCCGCACATCAGGCACTGGACCCAGCTGTTCTTCCTCTTCTTCATCAACCACTTCCTGACCTGGGGGCTGTTGACTGATCTGAGGGCTGATGGCTGGTCCAGGCTCCGCCTCTGTTTCTCTCTGCCAGCTCCATTCCCTCTTCCCCCTCGGAGCTCTCAGGCTGCCTTGATGCTAACCCTGACTCTCATGCCTCCTCCTCTTCTGATTCAGCTGTTGGAGGGGCTGGCAGCCGACAGGCCACAACACAATGGAACAGCTTACCTCCAGAAATCGTGGGTGCTCCATCACTAATGTTTTTAAGAAGAATTTAGACAGACTGTCAGCGTTCCAAATATCATGCAGAATTAAATCATTGTCCAAGGCAAAGTAGTCCTTAAAACTCCAATTTAATAAGACAGGCATGTTGGCATTAAGCTGGTGAAATTTCAACTCTAAGGTACATCCGGTGAATTCCCCAAGTTAAAAGTTCATCATCTATCCCCACACCCCATAATTCATCACATGGTCCAATCTTCATCTTCCACTCTGGCATGTACACCCCTCTTCTTCCGGCCAGGTGTCGAGGTGCGGAGACAAAAGACGACCTTGAGCTTCTAAGAAATCCATAACAATACATTCCACAATCCTACTCCTTTCTATTCCCCCCTCCCAACTACTATACCAATGAAACAGCATAATATGTATGTTTTAATTATGTGGCAGGCCAAAGATCCTAAAAGGAACAGAATTACAGGCCTGACACAGACACTTATCTGAAATGGTAGAGGTTCTCCTGCTTGAGCAAGGAGGTCCCTTCCAGCTTATTCTATTCTAAAGAACAATGTCAGAGAGAGTATAGACATTATTTCTATATTGTTTTGTATCTAATCAGGAGATTTTCATCTCCTAGGTAGTTGAGATGTGAAATACCACATATTATTATAGCCACCAAAAACTATAGCTATATAATTTTAAAAAATGATGTAAACAGAATTCTTTTCACTGCAAAACAACTGTTACTTAAGAAATCCATTTCCAAGGGAGTCTGCAAAGGAACTACTAATCAAAAATCTAAACTTATGTAATTACATAAAACATTAAATATGTACAGGCAAAATTAACATCACAAATCTACTGTACATATCAGCATTTTGCTATAATTTGTTGCAGATATCTGTAGGTATGTTTCAACTGACTTAAACACTGCAATGGCACCTGGCATTGAGATAAGGCTTTAAAATGCTTTCAACCAATTACTGTAAATCAATAGCATAAGACTAATACATGAAATTTATAATCCATTTCCATTACCTGGTTTTAGATTTTTCTGTTGGTACTGTATATGCTCCTAAAATCTGCTGATGCAGGCCGACTACTGCAGGAAATAAACATGTGAAGAAAATGTGCATGATTTTAGAAGCTATGAATGACTTTGATATACAAGTAGTCCTTGACTGGTAACCGCTCATTTAGTGACTGAAGTTGGCACAGAAAAAAGTGATTTATGACCATTTTTCACACGATCATTGCAGCATCTCCATGGTCACATGATCAAAATTCAGACAATTGGAAATTGACTCATATTTATGCTGGTTCAAGGGATCATGTGATCCCCTTTTGTGAGCTTCTGACAAGCCGTCAATGAGAAAACCAGATTCACTTAACTGTTACTAACTTAACAACTACAGTGATTCACTTAACAACTATGGCAAGAAAGATCGTAAAATGGAGCAAAATTCACTTAACAAATATCTCAACAAGAAAATTTGGGGAACCAATTGAGGTGGTGAGGCCAAGACTCCTGTATAAATCATTATTTTTTAATTTGGTATAGTTCCATTTAATGGGTTTGGTGAACTTGACTTTCTTCTATTATGGGGTTTCCTTCTAAGTTACTTCCCCCTCTGTCTCCATGCAAAAGGGAAAATTAAACTAAAAATAAACATACATTCGATTGCTATGAATTGGCTGCCTGTAACATTACAAATTAAATGAGAACTGCTGCTATATTTTTGATTCATATTTGACATACATCAAAACTTTCTGAAACTAGTACTAAAATAATATTGTTTTGGGCTTAAGAAGGTTTTTCTGAATTAATTTCCTAGCATGAAGCACATTGGTAAGAGGCTATGTGCTATATTATTTATAACCTGGTCAACATGATCTTATTTTATATAGCAGGAAAGGATGATAGTTTATGTGCAACTGTGCAAAAAATAAAATTGTCATTGCTGTAACAGTACTTATTCTTGTATTGTTGGAAGTAAAAGCCATATGTTTTATCCATATCCAATAAGCAAAAGATAAGCCACGCATATAGCAATTCTCTCTTGCAAAGACTCACTTTCTTCTCCCCCCCCCCCAATGAACACACAAACACATAAATCCCTGAAAGAGATGAAAACAACCAAAACAATAAGAATGCCACGTGGAAGGAGGGCTGACAAAAAAGCATCAGTGTCCAGGATGAACTTCAGGAATGCTGCCCATCTTTCACCAAATACTTCAGGACAATTGTTACTATTAAGCCAGTGTACTTCAGAGGTCTGTTGTGAGGATGGAAATGAAGGAGAGCTTTTGTTTCCCAAGAAAATGCTGGATACAAGCATAATAAATAAATACACTATGTTACTGAAGTTCAAAGTTGGACTGATTGGCATTTAAATTACCAACTATATAAATCTTGATGTTTAGAAATAGCAGCTTGAGCAACACCTCGTTAAAGAATGGGTGGCTTCGGAACATCCACCACTTTCCTTTGGGAAGCTGTCAGCTGTTTACACTCTATCAGAGCAATCACCATTGTGTTGCGCTTGCTTGATAGCAAGGAAAAGCAGATGGACACGGAACATTTCCGTTAGGGATGAAATGGGGGGAGGGAGAGGTAAAGATTCCTCCATGTTCACCAGGTAACACAGGAGGAGTCAGAAAAAGGGATAGGCTAAAGTGAGACGAGAAAGCAACAGGTCTGGTTGAATACATATCATCTGGCAGGTGATTTATTTTATTTGAAGGGACACTGGCTTTACACCCATCAGTATTAGAGATAGAAACCACAAGAACAAAGCTGGCTTCCACTTTCACATTTCATTCTATAACTGACAGAATGTAAATCGCATGGCTTCAACATCAACCACCCTTCCTTAGCTTATATCATCCATCTCATCCTTTCAAAATAATTCAAACATTTGCACATTATTTTCTGACACTCTGATTAGCTTAATATGGAAATAAGCAACCTGAGCTTTAAAAAGCTATACAGCTTTTTTGTAATATAATATAATCATTCAAAATTTACAATATAAAGAAACGTGTTATAATTTATAACATTTTCAATTTTCTTGACATTTCAAGGCTCAGGCAGCATTGCTTCCAACAATATCTCAATCGAGGATGTTCTTTGATTTGTACTTTTGTGTTCTGGCTACTATTTAGTGCTAACATATTCAAAGATGAACAAGGATCACACATTCATATTTTGCCAAGCTCAAGCAAGAACTATTAAAACTAGACCAACATTTCTATATGGAGAGACAATCTTCAGATCAAAACAAGGATGGGCAGTTGTCAATGAAAAGAGTGAAAATGAACATTAGCACATCAAAGGCACTTGTTGTAAAAATAAGACATGGCACACACTTTAATCTTTTTTGACAACCTATTCATGAACGGAGAGACTTCTGACACAACTGTGAATACAAGGGAATCTTTGCCAAAATAAAGGATGTGCAGAGTCCTAAAACTTTCAAACAACGAAGACCACAGCTTGCAAATACCCCAAATTAAAAATTATTTAATTGCAAACATGAATCAGAAATTTCAGTTTCCTTAATAAAAATATGCAAAAGACACAGAAACATACACACACACACGTATTACAACTGCATTAGTGTCATTAAATAACTCCAATACATGGAATTAAAAGCTCAGCAATAGATTTCCTTTGTGTTGCCAGGACTGATTATTGTACACTGATTGTAAACACAAGATTCCTCCTGTCCATAGTATGCCTGGTCATTTCCCAGAAAATTATTGCCCTGTGATTTGCTCATACAATAATGCTTGTTAGACAAGCATGGGAAAACAACACATTTATTTGGAGTATTAATCTTTTTATTTCAGTCATGGTTGATTTAGTGCTTTTAAAAATTGTTACATTTTCTGAATTTTTTTAAATATATTGCCATACTTTGATTTTTATATTACTGTTATTATGACAGAAAGTAAAGTTTATTGGCAAGTCTTCCAAATTATTTGTTGTTGGTTCTTCTAGTAATATGAGAAGTTTTATTGTGCTTATGGCACATACACTGACATCTAATATTTCTGCAAAAGAAACAAAGATATTCATTATTTACCAAGTATTGTGTTTAAATGGTTAGTTTTATAACCGGTACTAGTAGCAAGTATAAAGTCTTTGCTTTATAATGAAACTTTGTGAAATAATAGCTTTGGTGATAATTTCTATTTTTATATATTTAGGATTTACAAGATGAAAGCCTTCACTGAAGCAGAGTAAATATCAACAGTTTTTAAAATATGTAATCGAAATTCACAATTTTACTTAATCATCTTCATTTTGTTCTTAGATCTCTGAATTGTCATGTAGGGTGGTATCATAGAACATGGGTAGGCTCCCACTTTAACTTCAGTAGGAAACTACTGTCACTGTTGCTATGAAGAACTCCAAAGTTAGAGCCAGATATAGAAGCACTCTCTAGATATAATATTTATGTAATTAACCAACATTGATTGCATAAATATTTAAATCACTATATCTAAAACAGTGCTTCTTTACCTGTATTAAAGTAAGGATTTTCCAATTAAATCCCGAGATGTAGTATTAGCAGACTTTGACATGTAATACTTGGCTGTATTATTAATCATCATTACAGAGGTAATGCTGACTGCAGAATGTAGCTACAGAATTTTGTATTCATCTTTATATACAAATTCTAAAGATTGAAAGCCTGTTATTTTTGGTCAATAGGAAAAATAAGGCGTAGTTCCTATGATACATACTATTTGATAGTGTTTATAGGGAATCAAGAGTTGACGTACATAATTTTATAAATTATTTATTATATACAACAATGTGAAGTCACAGCTGCCAGTTCTTTAGCTGGTGTTGGCCTTTATATGCATTAAGTCATTTATTTATTTGATTTTTATCCCACCTTTATTTCTTTATAAGTAGCTGAAAGTGACTAACATACGTAATATCTTCTTCTTCCTATTGTCCCCATAACAATCCTGTCAGGTGCTTGGACTGAGAGTGAGTGACACAAAGTCACCCAGTTGCCTTTTATGCTTAAAATGGGCCTGTAATTCAATCTCCATATTTCTCACCCAGCACTTTAACCATTATGCAAAACTGGCTCTCTTCCCAAGAACCTAGGATGTTCTAACATTGGCGTAATATATGTGTGGATTCAAGCACTGTGAAAATTTTGCCAATGTGAATATTTTCTGGGTGCCATCCAAGATTTTTGGATATGGCACCCAATGTGCTGATAACCATTGGGACCACTATGTTGGTTTATGTCATAATCTTTCAATTTCTATTTTCAGATCTTGATACTTTTATGACCTTCTCCAACATTTGGCTTTTATTCCACTACCTCTTGGCATTATGTTTATCTAGTAAGGATTTTGTCTGTTTTATCAGAAGCTGACTTAGTGGAATTATGATATAAAGGCAAGAGATGCTTTAGGTTTTCATGTAATGGAAGCCGTATTAGATAGTGCAAGATATTGTTTCTTAATGACCTTTAAGAGCCAATGAAATGGTTGGGATAAGAATCAATGTAACAGATGAATCCCAAGATTGTGCCACCAATTAACTGAGATGTGACTTGTAGTTTTTGAAAAAACAGGGGGTGGGGGGAGATTAGTAAAAAAAATCACTAGATGTAGACCCAGTAGGAAATATCAGCAGAATACTGAATTGAGCAGAGTTCTCTCAAAACCATTGTCACACATTGGACCAGGAAGATGAAATGGATTATTGGATACTATTGTTCTGGAGTGCCATTTCTGGCCAGAGGGAGCCCAGAATGCTTCCTATTTTTGAGAAGATATGTGCAGTGAAGCAAACTGATAGATTATTAGAGTGCAGGTGGCATAAATCATGCAGCAAATACAACTGAGCAGAAGTGGGAGTGCATAATCATATCTGCCACATGGCAGTGGAAGTACTTAAGAGGGCTGACTTCTATAGTATTACTGCATGCTCAGTGAACTGCCCAGTAGTGCTTTCTTTAGTGGTGGATAGCTAATCAAGATTAGGTTAATCCAAAAGCAGCTGTCTACTTAATTAAAAATGCAATAGACAGAATGCTTACCTTCACACCAAATCAATTGGCACACTTCATACAGAACACGCAGAGATCATGGAGATACTACTAGATTTGACTCTGGAACAGTTTGTTATTGCAGCTTAAAGAATGGGACAAGATGCTGGGGTTGGTGGTCTATTACCTGATACTTTGACCAGCTTTTCTCAAAGCTGTGTGTAAATTCAGATGATTGCCTATAAACTTCAACTCCCATAATTTTCAGTAATGCCCATTCTGGCAAGGAAATTCTGGAAGTTGAAATTCACATGTCTGGAGGGCTCTAGTTGGGGGGCAACTCTTACTAATAAAGAGTGGTAAAATGAAACAGAAAGGGTTTAACTGTATGGATCTAGATAGATTAGCATCGGCTGATAAATGATGTCTTTAGAAGAAGCCAATTTGTAGTTCTACTTCTATGTGCTAGAGGGAAAGTGTTATCTACAATTAAAACAAACAAACAGACATAAACATAATAATAATGCTCCAGAATGATATTCATCTATCATTGCCAAGATTAATTTCACTAATATTGACCTACATCTAATGAATTAATGATTTCAGAAAATAGCTCATCATCTCCAGAGAATTAAATGAAATGGAAAACCAGATGTGAATTTTCTCCAAGATGATACCACATACTTCCGTCCATCTGAAAATCTACTACAAAGCCTGTTAAAGGTTTAACTCTGGATAATGTTAAAATGGTACAAACCCTCAATGATGGCAAAGATACTTGGAGAACTATGAATGATACCTGCTAGTGTTTGTAGAAATTGGTGAGGGAACGTACACCTACATAATTTGTTTGTAATTTTTAAAACACAGATTTATAAGTATAACATATTAAATAGTCTATTTTTTTAACATGATGCAACTTTACCATATCATCCTCATTTTTCTATGGTGTAGCCAGTTAAAAATAAACAAGATTAATATTCC
This sequence comes from Natrix helvetica, assembly GCF_964273705.1. Classification (NCBI taxonomy): domain Eukaryota; kingdom Metazoa; phylum Chordata; class Lepidosauria; order Squamata; family Natricidae; genus Natrix; species Natrix helvetica. Next base: position 74,125,136 of record NC_138550.1, read on the forward strand.
TCTTTCTCTTTTGGAAAGAGACTATCAATATATAAAAGGAATATATATATATAAATTTGAACTTTAAAAATCTTCAGTATGGATCAGAACAATTATCTGACAGTAAACATATATTTCAATTTTCATTCATGCCTCTCTTCCTCAGTAAGACAATTTATTGCAATGTCAAATTATCATAAAGACAAAAATAAGAACATAAGAATTTACATTGGTGTGTTCATGCTAGGAAGACTTCAAAAGATTGCTTTTTCAATAGAATTTGCAGCAAAATATGACTATAAGAATTAAAAAAACCTGTACAAATGTTCGCAAGCATGTTCTATCTAACAGTTTTTAAAAAATTACATGCCTTTTACAATGCTCAGGAACATTTAAGAATTTGTTAATTAAACTGCTCATGGAACAGATGGAATGGTTATTTGGGATCTAATTATGTTAAGTTGTCCAGAGTTTGCAGATTTTAACAAGCTCAATAAAATGAATGATTACATATCAATCACAATTAGAGATACCAATAAGATAGACTGAATAATAATGGTAACATGTCAAGCATGGAAACACAAAGAACAACAGGCAATGGAAACTCTAATTAGGAATTAAACAACCCATCTTTACCCCCGGGAAAAAAGACTGAGGATATTTGCACAATTTGTTTCATTTCATGTATGTAGATCAATTCTTGCATTTCCCCTCTTCCATTATTTTATCCATAACCTGAATCCACTTGCACAAATGAACAGACTGTCAAATTTTTTAAAATCAGCATTAAACATACTGAACATGCTGGCTAGTAATGGCATTATCATCTGACTTCTTAAAAGAGTATGTTTCATAGGTCTAAAAAGGCCAGTGTCAGTCAATTATCACTTTTACTCGGGTATTCTGGTATATGTTTAGATACGCTAAACTCAAACTAATCTGCTTTAATAAAAGTTTTTGATATCTGGAAATAATGTGAACAAAAGTATGACTAATGATAATGACCTCATTGAAGACAGGTAGGTCCAGTTACTTTCTATTTAAAAAATATGATTTTGAAAAATTGTATGCAATAAAATTTAATGTATTCAATTTGGGTGCCATCTGACTTAAGACAAGTCTGGGTAGCTCACCATGTAACAAAAAATAAAAACGCAATATGAATAATCAATGACAAAATAAATAAATATAAGTAAATAAATAAAACATACTAGGAACAAAATGGTGACTGGCAACCACTCACATAATACACTCCACAAGGGCTCAATCTACTGCAACTCAATGCTGGGAAAACAGCCATGCCTTTAAGGCCTCTGGAACACCATCAGGGTGGGAGCTACAAAAATTTCCAATATAGTTTTCAATTCTATTGTTAAGAGTTCAGAGAATACATAATCAAAAACTAAAAATAACTTTACGGCAACAGTTTAAAAAAAAGTGTTACAGTATTATGGTATGTGCTGTTTGTGAAGAGTTAATATAGTTTTTAAAAATATATTCTATAAGCTACAGCCTTGAATATCTAATGTCACAACAGTGCAGCATTTCTTTATTCCAGCCATTAAGCAACATGTCCTTAAAGTAGGGCTTGGTTTGCTACTTTACATGAATGAGACACACATGGTCTTAATACCACATTATGTTGGCCCTTATGATTGGAATTCAACATTACATTAACTGGTTTCCACTAATGCTGATTATTCTTTCTTTTCTTCCATCCTGCACATTCTCAATACTGAAAGTGCAAGAGTATGTGTGTGTATGTGTAGGTGTGTGTGTGTGTGTGTGTCAAGGTGGTAAGGGGCACTGCCCCCTCCTTTCTGTCAATTAAACCTTTCCCATTACTGGAAACATAGTGTTAGATTTTATTTTTAATGCTTAAACATCACAAGAAAACTACATAATTTTTTTTTTATTTGTATGTCCTCCACTTTAAAAAAAAATCTTTCTCATCTCTAAACTGTATCTATTCTCTATTCTGTCTCAGGAATTAGCATGCATATCCCCAGATTAAAAAAAGATGTTAAACTGCCTCTGTATCACCACTTCAAAATACTAAAATGCAGGCAGTGCAGCTTGTCCTTCCTAAGATATGCATATAGCCCAAGGCTTTGAGGAACCTTTGCCCTCCCTCTTACTTTGCCAATTGTTTTGCAGCAAGTCCTTAGAAATTCTTTCTGTGTTTAGGGTAGTTATATGAAAAAAAATAAATTAAAACATCCGGGGCATATTTCGGACATATGGTTAAACTATGCATTTTGAATTAATTTGCTTATATATAGTCCTTAGTTAAAGATCATTCATTCAGCAAGTGTTCAAACTTCTGAAGGAGCTTAATGAGTAGTACTTATGACCATTAGTCCTCAAGAATTCCAATCGTCCCAGCAGTTCCAGTCATATGATCATGATCTGGGAGTTTGGCAAACAGATGCACTTAACAACGGTTGCAGAACCCCATGGTCAAAGGTTTGCCATTTTGACTTTCCCTGCCAGCTTCCCACAATCAAAGTCAATGGAGAAGATGGCAGGGAAGACTTCAAGTGCTGTTAAGTCACACTCCTGCAGTCTTTTCTCCTGATCAGCTCCGCTGCAGAGTACAATATCAGCACACATACCACAGCACCTTTCTACCTGTAGCAGCCACCTGCGCACCCTCCCTCACTTGGCTGCAGCCATCCCTGGCTCCACTGAACCGATGCCGCGGCAGCCATTTAATTGTCATCGGCTTGCTTGTGAGCTCCTGGGACTTGCAACTTTCTGCCAGCTTCTTTGCTGACTTTGCTTGTTGTAAGTTGTAAGGAGGTCCTCACTTAATGACAAGGACTGCTATCACTAATTTAGTGCTTTATGACTGGATTGCTTAACAAAGAAATTCTGGTCTCAATTACCACTGTTAAGAAAGGACTATCTGCATTGTTTATGTTGTATATTTCAGTTGTTAATGATAAAATGGTTTGTTTTCTTCAGTTTTAAGCCAGTTTTAAAAACAGATATTGAGCAATGATGGCAAAGTATGATAAATGGCACAGGCTTAAGATTTTACACTACACTATTTGGAAGCACTTGATTGACTGCAGGGAGTTATTACTTTCTAAATGTATTGTCTATTTACTAACTTGCACCAGAACAATTTTATTCTAGAACTCGTTATTTTTGAATGCTGCTTTTAGCGTTCACATAAGCATGTCACATAAGACTGAACAACCTAACTTTGGCTTAAAAGGGCTAGGCATCCATCATATAACTGAAACAAGAACCTAATGTTTTGGTTTTGCAACTATTGATAATGACAAGATATTTCATTTCATATTGATTATGCTTTTGTGTATTCACCGTTGTTCGGATGCAATTTTCAGTGGCAGAATACTTGAACTTCTGAAGACATAAAAACAAGGATTTTAGTATGCATTTGCATATTGATCTGAAGGCTGTTTTAAGCAACACTGACTTTTCAAATCCCAATTAGTTCTTCATTACTTTGTATCGGGCGTTTGCAAAGCCTTTTCTTATTAATCAGAACAGAATCATTTTAGATAAACATAAGGCTGCAATATATAAGAATTCAATGAATTACCCGTCTAACTATATTGCTGAAAATCAGACTTTTAACAAATGTATTTTCAAATTTATTTTCATTAATATATTATTCTACTCAATGAAATTTATGGTAAAATATTTCTCATACCTTTTAATCCACATTTTGTCTAAGAAGTTATTCTTTAGATTTCCAAAGATCTCTGACTGAAGCAAAAGATTTTCTCCCTGAGGGGCTAAAAGTATGGGTGTGGAAGAGGGCTTTTGTTTGAAAAATTAGCAATGCTATGAGTCATTGTGCATTAGTGCTAGAATAGTTTTGCATCTTGTATGAACCCAGACACCATATGTCATGCGAGGACCTATTACTTTATTCGGTGCTGTTGCTGACAGGCAGACACGTGGATATCCCCAATGGAAAGACTGTCTCTTCTCTGTAGTGAGTACAGGAACCCAGTGATCTGAACACATCAGACATTGTAACTAGCAGCAGGAACAGCTGGTAAGCTAGGAAGAAGCAATGGCAATACCGAACTAGAATGTTAATGAGAATGTATGAGCTAAACCACAGTGCTAGCCTCAAAGGGGGAAAAGTCAAATTCATTTTATGCTACTTGTTCATGTAACATATCATTTGGATTTCTTTATTTTGAAAACATACTCTTTCATTCTGATTAAAGGATTAGTTCATATAGTTATAAAACAGTAATTATTAGTGAAGATTCTCAAGGCATCTTTAAATGTATTAAGTTACCCTTTCCTCTAAAAATAGGAAGGTACTTTCTGAAAAGAAGAACCTAAGTTTATTTGTTTTCAATATCACAGAACCAACCCTATTTTAGCTTAGTTAAGTAAACATCAACATGACACTAAAGGCTGCTACAAATAAAAATGCAATTCAGAATACATTTATGTATTTATATAATTAATATAATCATTAATTTGGAACAGCAATGTTTGACTATTACTAACTATGAAAACCAAGGAATAAGTACTTCCTTTATATATGTTCCTGTGCATGTGTGTATATGTTAATGTGAGCTACCTGCTTTTTAATAATAAGTCCACTAGTGTTTTCTCAATAATTTGAGCTGGAAAAACTTTGAACCGCAGTTTCCAATAGAGAAACCAGTGGCTCAGAGACAGAAAAAATATTAATTCAAAAACACAATACAATACAAAGAATAGTATATCTCAAGCCAGGCACATTGTTTATGACAAGCAATGGCCCCTGCATTCTATAGGGCATTGCCATTGAGAAAGAGAAGTTGCAGCAGACCTTTTGAGTAAACACTGGGAAAGTGAGGTAAGGGAGCATTCTTGTCCCCGAATAATAGCTGAAAGTGCAGGGGTGTACAACAAAGAAAAGAACAGCAGTCAAAGTAGGCAGCAATGTTAGGTGACACAGGCTGGAAAGCATTACATTCAACTTGGAGCAGGAAAACATGGGTGGATACCTGGAAGCAAATAGAAAATGGCAGGACCCATTCCCGTCCTCAAGAATGTTGGGGAGGGCATGGTGGAACAACCTGGCAGTGTGTGGATATGCTTTGTTGTAGGAACACTGAAGTGCAATATTTATTCCATTTTGCCTTATGGTCTTTTAAGGGAAAAAGAGTGGTTGAAAAAAATAAGCCTGACTATTACATAACTGACTGCTATGGCCTGGCAGGAATGCATCTCCCAACCATGACTGACCGTAGCAGCCAAGCTCTAACTAATGGTGCCTGACTGATTAATGGGGAAAGGGGGTTTGTACTATCACAAAGCCTTGCCAGTATTCCCCTGGTGCAAAGACTCATTGGGTACTAGGCACTTCCTCTCTGTTATGAGCATCCATGCCCTGCTGCCTTTGCTGCTCTTCCATCTGTACTCAACAGAAGTAGCAGCAAAAAAAAAAAAAAAGGGCATTTGAGGAATAAGGTTGAAATTTTCCATCTGCTGAAGCTCTGCCCTCAACATGTCCCTGGAAGTGGAAAAAAGGGCCCGTTTAGCAAACTTTCAGTAATTCAAGACCTATTGCCTCATTCTAAATTATTATGCTGAAGTATTGGCTGTTTCACTATATCATTCCTGATTGGATAGAATTATCAACATTATTTCTAATGTTTATTAAAAAATGGCACTAAAGCAGCAGCAAGAAAATAATTTAAAAACATGAATTGCTCAACTTATTTTTTCTTTTCTGAAAAGATTTGTGCTTGGACATGAAGATCCACATACAGCCATAATAAAAATGCTTTAATATCAGGGGAAGACAATATCATTTATTAGGGAGAGTACTACTACAAGGCCTAGATTTTTTTTCCCTGGGTCTAAACAAGTGGTCCACAACTTTTCCGGCTTGGTAGCCTGATGGGGAGGAAGAGGAGATGGTTCCATGTGAGTAGTAGACACTTGCAGAAATGAAACTGCGTGTGTGAATGCACACACTCACTGCTTGCACAAGTGGGGCTGTCAGTGTAGGCATGCCTACCACTTCCACAGCCTAGTTCCAAACGGGCTGCTGTTTTTAATACAATACAGTACAATACCAGAGTTGGAAAGGACCTTGGAGGTCTTCTAGTTTGACTCCCTGCCTAGGCAGGAAATCCTATACTGTTTCAGACAAATGGCTATCCAACATCTTCTTAAAAACTTCCAGTGTTGGGCATTCACAACTTCTGGAGGCAAGCTGTTTCACTGATGAATTGTTCTAACTGTCAAGAAATTTCTCCTCAGTTCTTAAGTTGCTTCTCTCCTTAATCAGTTTCCACCCATTGCTTCTTGTTCTACCCTCAGGTGCCTTGGAGAATAGTTTGACTCCCTCTTCTTTGTGACAACCCCTGAGATATTGGAACACTGCTATCATGTCTCCTCTAGTCCTTCTTTTCATTAAACTAGACATACCCAATTCCTGCAACCGTTCTTCATATGCTTTAGTCTCCAGTCAATCATCTTTGTTGCTCTTCTCTGCACTCTTTCTAGAGCAGCGATGGCGAACCTTTTTTGGCTCGCGTGCCATAAGTGGGGGGAGTGCAGGGGGGTCATGTGCAGGTGTGCCGCACCCATAATGCAATGCGCGACCCCCCCAGTGCACATGTGTGCACTACAGGTGCGACCCCCCCATTTCTGCATGCTTTTTTCACCCTCCCCAAGCTCCAGAGGCTTTATAGGAGCATGAGGAGGGTGAAAACAGCCTCCCCCGCCCCTCCGGAAGCCCCCCGAAGGCTTCAGGGACCTTCAAGAGGCTTCCCTGAAGCCTCCGGAGCAGTCAAAACGACCCTCCAAGCAAACAGGAAGTCCGTTCCCGAACTTCCGGTTTGCCCATAGGGCCAGTTTTTTGCGCTCTGAATGCTTCAGGGAAGCTCATGAAGCCTCTGGAAGGTCTCGGGGGGGGGAAGCTCTTTTCGCCCTCCCCAGGCTCCTATAAAGCCTCTGGAGCCTGGGGAGGGCGAAAAATGGCTTTAAAAAAGGGTGAACTCAGCTGGCCAGCATGTGCATGCATGCTGGCCAGCTGACAGGACAGCGCCTCGCATGCCCTGACAAATGGCTCCACGTGCCACCTGTGGCACACGTGCCATAGGTTCACCATCACTGTTCTAGAGTCTCCACATTTTGTTTACATCGTGGTGACCAAAACTGAATGCAGCATTCCAAGTGTGGCCTTACCAAGGCATTATAAAGTGGTATGAACACTTCACATGATCTTGATTCTTTCCCTCTGTTTATGCAGCCTAGAACTGTGTTGGCTTTTTTGGCAGCTGCTGCACACTGCTGGCTCATATTTAAATGGTTGTCCACTAGGACTCCAAGATCCCTCTCACAGTTACTACCATTGAGCAAGGTACCACCTATACTGTACCTGTGCATTTTGTTTTTCTTGCCTAAATGTAGAACCTTACTCTTTTCACCATTGAATTTCATTTTGTTAGATAGTGCCCAATGTTCAAGTTTGTCAAGATCCTTCTGTATCTTAAGCCTATCTTCTGGAGTGTTGGCTATTCCTGCCAACTTGGTGTCATCTGTAAATTTGATGAGTTCCCCATTTATTCCCTCATCCAAATCATTGATGAAGATGTTGAAGAGTACTGGGCCTAAAAGGAAAGGAATGCCGAAAGGAATGACAAAATTTTGGTGCCTCATTGCAAAACTAGATAGTTGATACACTGTTGCAAAATTTCACAGAATATCTGATTGCCCCAATGTTCTACATGCAATGGGAGTGGGCATGGATGTCATGAAGGTGGGCAGTGATATCTCCAGTAACTTCCAATTCTGGCTCCTGCTGCTACACTCTATAGCCCTGTCTAAGGATCTTATTAGCCTAGTTTAAACATTACTCTAAAAATATTACAGAAAAATATTCTCATGGAAGCTTGACAACCTGGCATAAGCTTTTCAGATTACTCATGGCAACAGATTTCTAAAGCAACTGAAATTGAGAAACAAATTATACATAATTCTAATCATGTGGCTGATTCCCTTGAGTGCATTATTTTCTTTTTTTGCTAATAATGAAAGCAGCTTCACTATCTGGAGGACCACATTTTTCTACCTTTCAAGAAGAAAATAAATTTTTTTCTCTGTCATTCTCCTTTGAGCACATTAACAGTTTGTACCTTTTAGTCATCCAGAGAAAGAATCCAGGCAATTGATTCAGCCTAGGCAGCACTGGGCTGGATTAGATAGCTGAGATGAATTGATGGACATTGCATGGAAATGAATGGGAAGAATGTTTGAGATGAGATATATGTAGCAAAAGAAGGAAAGAGAACATAAACAGAATGAGAGGAAGATGTCCACAGGTGGTAGAAACGCTGACAGACTTGTAAGAGTAAAGAGAATGAGAGTTGGATGAGGAGGAAAAGTCAGAAGACTGACACCAAACATGAAGTCACAACATGCAAAATGTTGAGGACTAACAGGAAAGCTGGGAAGAATTGCTATTGCTACAATTTGGTGGAAAACTGTTGCAAGATTAAAGTAGAGTGAAGTCTCTACTTCACTCTACTTCTGAGGCCATGAGAATCAACATGAGTCATTCATGCCTGTTTCCAGACCTGAACTACTATCACAGGTTCCATTTGAGGGTTTTTGACATTATAGGACCTGGCTAAACAACATAAGAAGTATGTACCAATCTTCCTTAGAGGTTGGGGATAGTGTTACCATGTGATGAAGACAAGGACACCTACTTGTGGAGAATGGGAGAGGGTAGCCTGGGCTCACTTTTCTTCAGTGAGGAAGGAACAGTTGCGGGCGGGGGGGGGGAGAAACAGGAATAAGGAAAAGTAATTGGGATGATGGGTGAGGATGAGAAGACAGACACAGAGGAAGGTGACAGAATGGCTATGACGGACACTGTGTCTGAGTATCTAAGAGGCTGTACAGATGAGGAAAGGATGTGATAGGAATGATTATAAGCTATAAGATCTGGTTGCAATTGCCAAACCTGGAACAGGAGTGTCAGAGATAGGATATTTATTCATTGCTTTTTTTAAAAAAATAAATTACTCAAAGTGCCAAAAATACATAATACTCCTTCCTCGTTCTATTTTTCCCACAACAACTTTATGAGATGTGGCATACTGTTTAAGGCAAACCTATTGATGTAGTAACAAGTCAAGAAATATAATGATGGGAGAAGTTGGACAGGCCATTCCAAAGAAAAGAGCTTGACTATTTGATTCTTATCTCCTCTTCTTGGCCAATTATTTCAATGCAACAGCATCACTGGCATCAAATTACTGCTGTTAAATGCTAGATTGATGTGAAATAAGATCAAGTAGTGTCCACAATTTGGCGATTATGCTTACTGGGAAAAGGTAGCATATGTCCACTTTCAAATTCAAATTCAAATCAAATAAGCAAAGCAGGATCCCAAAATGATTCTGCATCAGACATATTCCCAGGGTAGGGAAAGTAGAGGTCAAGATGTAAACGCCTATGATATTGGGCCACAGGCACAAGCCCTGGGATCCTCCTTGGGTACTCTTATTCTCCTAGACCTCCTCTTGGAATGGTGGTAGAATATTCTTTATATTCTGGGGGAACAGTCTCTGGAAAAATCTCTTCCCCCAGAATATAAAAATAGAAAAAAAAATAGATAGTAGATATACAATAAGAGTTATTCTAACAGAACACAAACTTTAATATATACAACACTTAAAAAATTCTACTGCTCTTTCAGCACGAAGCCCTCAAAAGGAAAAAAAAAACCCATCCATGACCTACTTGTTTTTGAAATTTCTCATATTTTTATTTAAATTTGAGAACTTTGAAATATATATAGAAACAAAATCTTGTGGGCACATGGTACCATAATTTCAGAATTTCACAATTAAGAACATGTAACTAAGGAGAAAAATCTAATACATTCTGCAATGTTTATAATTCGGCTGCATGAGATTCTAAAGTCCAAAATGGAACAGAAGTTAAAATAAGAGCAACTAACATGTATAATAATAAAAGGGCTTCATATCTCTGAGGGATATTAATTTTTTTATGGTACCTATGAAATATATTAATTCTTTGTAAACCTATATCACGCACAAATAATAACCCAATGTTAATGCTACTCTGAAAGCTTCCCATATTATTTACAGGTTGGAACAGATTACAGCTATTGATTACTGCCTAGAGAATGTTCTTTCTGTGAGAAGCCAGGCACATGGAAGTGACAGTCAGCTGAGCTATTGATCTACTCCAACAAAGAAACTGCACTCCAAAAGGAGGACAGTACTTTTTCACACCATTTATTAAACCTTCAATAATACTTATCAAGACACTACAGAGATTGGTATGATAGGACTGAGCAATCTTAAGCCTAGTACCTTATAAGTACCATTCAGAGTTTTGGGCTGACAAGTTCTATTTCTTTTCCTTTGGTGAGATAAAACTAATAATTTTGAAAGACAAAAAAGTGAGGCTATTTCAATGTGCTGCATGGGAAAGGTAAATGCAAAATTTTACAACTCACAAAAGGATTATGAAGTTTTTATTGACTCACTATGTTAATGTATTTTTGCCATAAAATTTATATTTCATAATTTCAATCAATTCAATCCTTGAAGCATAAAGGTCTACATGGACCATTTATTATAATAGCCTGAAATTCTATAGGAACCAACCTAACTTCACCTACTCAGAGCCTTCCCAGAAAGATATCAGGCAGACCACGGGAAGACATTAATATAACTACACCATAGAACCTCTTAGGATATATCTAGTAGGTTAGGTTATAACTACAGTTTGGCAAGATTCTGTCCATTAGGTGTAATCAAATAAAGAGTTAAACTCCTCTGCCTAAAGACAGTGAACTCACTGTCTTGTCTCTGAGCTTGGGCCTGACACTATCCCTTTCTTCCTGCATACACTGGACCTTGGAAGGCCTCCCATTATCAAGTCCCTGTTGAAAACTTACTTCTCATCTTCTTTTATGTTGAATTGCTTACACAAGGCTTTTACCAGTCTTGCCTACTCCAGAGAGGTCATCTCATTCTCAATCTTATTATTATTTTGTAAAGTTTTTCTTTTTGCTCAGTAAAAATACAGTACCTGGGTGAAAAAGATTGCTTACATTTTTGCAGAGTAATATTAGCAAAAACCTCTAAGACAAGGGGTGTCAAACTAGTGGCCCATGGGCCAGATGAGTCCCATGCAGGCCATACCCACCCCAGCTCCATGAAGGGAAAAAGTCGTGAAACGTCACATGACAGCAACATGATGCCGTGAGTTTGAAACCTGTGCTTTAAGATCAGGAACCTCAATATGAACTACAGGAAGTGTTGCTTTTTTGTTGTGGCAAAGAGATCCATATTTTTGTAGCCTTTGAAATATTTAGGATCCATTTAATATTCAATTCCTGGATGACTCTCTTCCCCAGTTCCCCATGTTATAGTTTCCTTGCTGGTTTTCTACTTTGATGGGCAAGTGATAACTTTTTGCCTATTCATATTTCCTTGTTCAAGAAACGGATTTTTTTTTGTCCTAATGATTGACATAAGGCTTCACAGAAATACAGTATATCTGAAGGAAGACAACTCAGAACTGACTTTAATGGAACTTTAAAACAAATTCATCCCTTTACAGCCAGACATATTACATCCCTGGTTCTGAAGGTGCTGACATGATTACTAGGTAATCTTTAGAAAAGCCTACAGATAAGACGAAGTGCCAGAAAATTGCAGAAAAGTGAACATACTTTCAATATTCCAAAAAGAGGAGAGAAAAAAACAGAGGAAATTATGGACCAGTTTTAAAAGAGATTACTAAGTAGAATGCCTTCAACTGGTACCAGGAACCAACATGAATCTGTCAAGAAGCTATGCCAGAGCAATGGTATCGCCTTTATGACAGAATAAATACTTAGATAGACTAAGAGAAAATTATAGATATAAATACCTTGATCTCAATAAAATTACTATGTTTTTCATACTATCCTTATGAACAACGTGGATAAAAGTGGGCTAGAAGATAGTGTGGTCCACTGGATTTTCAACTGCTTGAATAATCATACCCATGTTATAAATGGCTCTACATTGACGAGGATGAAGTACTGAGTGAGCTCCCCAGTTCTTTGGGATGTGGAGACAGCAGCCAGACTGTCCAGTAAAGAATTGGACTGAGTCTACATTTGTGATGTCATCGAGCCCTGGTGACTCCTCCCAGTTTAGATGAAGTAGACTGTACACTCAAGTGAGAATTGTGAAACAAAAAGATAACTGTCAACTGCATATTCTCTCCTCCGCACAAAAATGTTCAGTTCAGAGTGACTTACACTAGGGTGCGGCTGGCTGCTGTCTCCACATCACAGAGAATGAGCGTATCAGGTAAGGACCAACGCTCATTCTCCTATAATTGTGGAGACAGCAGCCAGACTGGAACTTACCAAAGAAAGGGCTATCCACTAGAGTGGGGACAATTGAGCAAATATTGTTAAGGCACATGTACTTGTTGTAGTACTTTGCGGCCAAAAGCTGCCTCAGCCGACACATACTTGTCTAATTTGTAGTGGCGTATGAAGGCCGTGGGAGATGTCCAAGTGGCTGCCTGGCAAACTTCCTCCAAAGAAGCCTGTGTAGACCATGCTGCCATAGTTGCCGCACTCCGGGTAGAGTGGGCTGTAATGTCCCGTGGAACCTGTAAAGACTGAAGTTCATATGTTAATTTAATACAAACTCTGATCCACCGGCTCAGATTCGACGGTGAAGCCTTGTTTTCCAAGGACGCCTGGGGAAAGAAGACAGAGAGAGATTCCGAATGGTGCAGTGAAACGGTCGGTTGAGATAGATTTTAAGGGCTCGTTGTACATCAAGGGTGTGCCGTTTGCGCTCCCGTTCATGGTGAGGAGCTGGACAAAAATCAGGTAATGTCAATTCTTGGTCCCTGTGAAACCGGCTGTCGACTTTTGGCAAGAAGGTAGGATCAAGGCGCAATACAACTCAGTCTGGGTGCAATTTGCACAGATCGTGCCTCACAGACAGGGCCGCCAGGTCTGAAATACGTCTGGTAGACGTTATAGCTAACGTCTAAAGTATTGAAAGATAACAATTTCAATGCCGTGGACCTTAATGGTTCAAATAGAAGTGAGAACCTCCAGGACCCGTGGTAAATCCCAAGTCAGGTATCTGTTGATGACAGGAGGTCGGAGGTTCGAGGCACCCTGGAGAAATCTCTGAACCAGAGGGTGAGTTGAAAGATGCTCTGGGGATGAGCCGTCTAGGAGGGAAGACAAGGCGGCTACCTGTTGACGTAATGTGTTTGGGGTGAGACCCTGAACTAGCCCTCTTTGTAAGAAGTCCAGCACTTGAGGAATGGAAGCCCTGAGTGGATCAATACTGAGGGTAGAGCACCAGAGAGCAAACACTCGCTACGTGGCATCATAAATACGGTTCATTGAATTTCTACGAGATGCCTGAATAGTAGCAATGTCGTTGAGGGAGATGTTATCAGCTGTTAAGGCTTGCTGTTCAATCACCATGCAGTTAGTTGTAGCCACTGGGGGTCGGGATGTAGGATTGACCCCTGATGAAGAGAAATTAGTGACTGTGGAATGTGCCACGGTGGGGAGATTGATAGTGTCACAAGGTCGGCCAATCAAGATCTGCGCGGCCAGTGGGGCGCCAGGAGTAAGAGTTCTGCCTCCTGTTCCAACATCTTTTGAACTACCCTCTGGACGAGAGGGAGTGGCGGAAATGCATATAGGAGGCCCCTGGGCCACTGGCACCTGAGAGCACCTACCCCTTCTGCATTGGGGTCCACAAACCTTGAATAATACCTGGGGACTTGGTTGTTGTCCGCTGTCGTAAACAGATCTAGGACTGGCAGGCCAAACAGGATCGTGAATGGAAGAAGTCTGGGTGAACACTCCACTCTGCCTGATCTATTTTGGCTCGACTCAGCCAGTCCGCCTGGACATTGGAGATGCCTGAAATATGTTCTGCCTTGAGGGATGCTAGATGAGAGTTCACCCAGCGGCACAATAGATTGGCTTCCTGCATCAGCGGCCAGGATCATGTCTCCCCGCCTGTTGATGTGTGCCTTGGTAGTGGTGTTGTCAGTCAGGACGAGTATATGGTTGTCCTGTACTGTCTGTTGGAAGTGTATCAGGGCAAGACGGACTGCCTGCAGTTCTAACCAATTTATGCTGTTTTGGCTTTCTTCTAACAACCACTGACCCTGTGCCATCAGATTTTGCATGTGAGCTCCCCACCCTGTCAAGCTGGTGTCCGTCGTAAGAGTAAGATGGCCCGGCTCTCTGAATAACGTCCCCTGCAAGATCGCTGGGGACTGCCACCACCTCAGAGACTGGGTGACCTGCCTAGGGAGGAGAACCCTGTGGGGGGAGCAGCTCCTGTTGTTTTTCTGGTGCGGGAGCATGAACCACTGCAGGGTTCTACTATGGAACATGGCCCACAGTACTACCCCAAAGCAAGACACCATTTTCCCTAATAACTGGGACAGCAGTAGAATGGACACTTTTGAGTAGGTGCAGGACCCTCCTGAATATATCCCTGAGGCTGAGAATGTGGTCTTGGGAAGAAATACCCTTCCTGCCACAGAGTCTATGATGACTCCGAGATGTAGAATGTGAGTCCCGGGAACAAGGTGGCTCTTCTTGAGATTCACCCCGAATCCGTGATCCCGCAGAGTCTGGATGGTTTGGGCTAGATTCTTCTCCGCTTGAAGGGGCAACCTGGACAATAGGAGAATATCGTCCAAGTAACAAAAGCTCCTAATGGGTGACGATCTGATGTGGGCGGCTAGAGCTGCCAGCACCTTCGTGAAGACCCTGGAGGTGGAGGAGAGGCTGAACGGGAGGTGCCTTCCCCCATAGGAGAACCAGAGATATCTTCGGTGGTCTGCGAAGATGGGAATGTGAAGATAAGCTTCGGTCAAGTCTACTGAGGTGAGGAAATTGCCCTTTCTGACTCCCTCCAGAATGGTGTGGAGGGAGTGCATTTTGAACCACTGATAAACAATGTGGCGGTCAATGACTTTAGGTCCAGGATCGCTGTCCAGCCCCCAGAAGCCTTTGGTATCACAAAGAGGCAGGAATAAAAACCCTGACCACTCTGATGCGGAGGGACCGGCTGGATGGCCTGAATCTCTAGGAGATGCTGTATGGCTTGCTCTATCAGCAGCTTCTTGCGAGGGCATTGGGACATCAGGCCTGGCACAAAGTGCTCCTGAGGGATGGAGAGGAACTCCAGAAGAAGGCCGAATTGGATCGTTTTGATTACCCAATTGTCTGTTGTGGTCTCCTCCCAGCGGTGAGCGAAAAACGCTAGGCAGCCCCCGATTGGGTGAGAGTCCAGATAGTCACTTTCACTTTTGGAATTGGCGATTACCTCCCCTCCAATAAGACTTCTTGGGGGGGAAACGCTGGGTGTTTCTATTAGACCTGTCCTGATTGGATCCCTGTCTGGGTGGGAAGGACTGGCGTTGTGGACGGGGCAAGGAGGATCCCCCGTCCGCTGCCCGAAAGGGCAACCTTCTATAGAATGGAGAAGGACGGTTTTCCTGCTTCTTGTATATAGAGGAAAGGACCTTGCGTTTATCCTTAGACTCCATGAGGTAAGGATCCAAGGGAGCTCCAAAAAGCTGAGTGCCACTAAATGGGGAGGCTGCAAGGAGCCACTTGGTCTGGACATCCGCCTGCCAAGGCTTAAGCCAAAGCAGGCGCCTGGCTGTGACTGAATTGGCCATGGCTTTTGATGCAAAATGGGCTGCGTTTAAGCAAGCATCCACTGAATATTCAATGGCCACCCTAATTTTGTTCTGATCCTTGTGTGACCTAGTATCAGTGGTCGCAATACATTCCTGCAGCTGCTGAATCCAGACTAGTGCTGCCCTGGAGAAAAATGAAGTGGCTGTGGAGGCCCGTACTGCCCAGGCAGCTGCCTGGTAACCCTTCACTAAAGTTTGATCTGACCTTTTCTCCTCAGGCTTGAGGACTTCCTCTGGGGCTCCAGAGACCACTGTGGGTGAAGACAGGGCTGCAAATGGCGCGCCACTGATGGTGTCTCAAGAAGCTTGGTGAGTTCTGGAGCGACACTGTAGAGGCGTTTGTCCAAGGTGGTTGGCAGGGGACCTGTGCCAGGGGAGGCCCACTGTCGTTGAACCACATTCATAAAGATTTGGAAATGGGATGACCTCCTTTTCCACTATAGGTTCAGAGAAAAGAGCATCAGGACAGTCACTCGAAGATGACTCAGCAGCCTGGGTCTGAGTAGATGAAGCAGAAGGTAAGTTAGCCACTTTTATTGCTTTGAATAGAAGAGATTTAAAGTGATCAGTTTTGAAGCAGGGTAATCTGGGGTGATACCCTCATCATCCGATAGATCTGAATACCTGAGGGTATCTTGGTCTCCAAAGATGGAAGCCTGACTGACTGAAGCAGGTGTGGTTTGCTGAGTGCCCCTTGATGACCTATGCCTGTGACTATGGGATGATCTAGATGATGGGCACTGCTGAAGCCCGGCAGCAATGCCTTGTTTTATAGATTCTGAAATTATGGCAGACATCTCTGTAGGAGAGGAGATTGAGGCTTGGGGCGCCCCAGTGTTCTGAATTGGAAGGGGACCAGCCTGTTCAATGAACAGTCCCTATTGAGAGGGACATCAAAAAATTTTCCCCTGGTATCAGGCTCTATGGAAGACAATGAGAAGGACAATTACCCATCTGATTCATCTAAAGATGGATAAAGCCCAATAGGTGGTAGTTTGGGGGGGTGAGTGGGTGGGTAGGGGAGGTAGCTTGATCCCCCATGGGAGGGGGAGGAGAGGCTTGGATGTTCTGGCTCGCCTGTTTTTGGGCCCGCTGAAACTGACTCCCAGCAACACTGGGCATCCAAAATGGCGACCACTGCTTCTTCGCATGCTTTTCCAAGCTGCAAGTTGGCCACTGCTGATCTTTGCACGCTTTTTATGGCTGGCAGACTCATAAAATGGCAGCTGCTTCTTCCGATGCCAACCGGGGAGCGAAACGGCTGGTCGTGAGGCTTCTGAGACAGCAGTCACTTCCAAATGGTCAGGGGATGCAGCACGCTTCGTTAAGACAGCCCCAGAGCCGCAGCTCGTGAGCTGAGGAGTCAGCGCCGTACTGACTGAGGCTGGAATGCGTCCCAGAGTGAACTCGTGGTCGCAAGGCAGACAGGCAGCTGAGGCGAAGCCTGAAGGCTGATTTTTGAATCTCCCGCCCAAATCAGAGCAGGAGACAAGGAGAAAATATTCCAATCAAAAAATTTAATTTTGAAAAATGCCAATCTAGTAAAATAGACCAATTTAGAGCAATCGCAAAGAGGAGAGATCAATTCTAGGTTGGACTGAGTCTAAACTGGGAGGAGTTACCAGGGCTCGATGACATCACAAATGTAGACTCAGTCCAATTGATTACTGGACAGAGAAACCCAGTCTGGCTGCTATCTCCATGATCACAGGAGAAACATATGGCTGCTTTAACAGTTTGAAATGTTATTCATGGAAACACACTATACAAGGCAGCAGCTAAAAAGATCAATGTAATTTTGTGCTTTATTAACAGAAGCACAACATCCAGCTCATGGGACATAACCGCCCAAGTGTACTCAGTTACAACATAGTTGTATCTAGTTCTAATTACCAGACTAAAAGTGACATGGGAAAGCTAGAACAGGTTCAGAAGAGAGCTACCAGGCTAAATAAGGGACATAGAAATCAATCCCTTTGAGAACTGATTAAAAGAGCTGAGCCTGTTTAACCTGCATATTAGAAGGCACGATAGCAATTTACAAATATCTAAACAGTTTTCACGTAGAAAAGGAGGCTGGTTCCTTGTTGAAATTGAAGATATTCAAAGCTCTAAGAGTCTGAAATTAAAAAGTTTAAAATTTAATTTAGAATTAAAAAATAAAAATTAAAAGGACAAGATTAAAGCTGAATATTAGAAGTAATTCTCTGATGGTACAAGTTTCTTTTCTTTTTTTACATCAGCAATGGATTCGTTCTCACTGGAGGTTTTCAAGTGGGCTGGATGACCACTAGGGATGGTTTAGTAAATTCCTTAAGTAAAGATGGCTTTCAAAATTCCTTCCAACTTATTTCCATGATCTGATCGTGGCAGGTTACTCTAGTATATAATCTTTAATCGTTTCTACAGCTAACTCAATGGCTCAAAAGTTTAGCCATTTTCTGGAATTCATGTACTGTATGTGCCAGTGTAGAAAATCAATGATACCCTTGAAGAAACTAATCAAGGCTGTTAGAAAAAATAATTTAAATCCAGAAGACGAAGAAAATGATAGAAATTCAAACAATCTTTCCCTTAACTTTCTTGAGTATAAGAAGTAGAGAGTTAGACTTTCATATACTGTTAGGCTTTCAAAATTCTATATTGATGATGTTCCACTCATTCTTATGGAGTCTTGTTTTCTGACCTGGCTACCTTTAAGAGCTTATAGCCAACATCTGGATCATTTTGTTTCAGAGGAAAATTCATTATTTAAAAGATTTTGGCATTCAGCTGTAATCATCATCACTTGTGATCTATCACTTGTGATCTATGATAAACAAATACAAACATCAATGTAGTTCCTGTATGATTATAACTGGATTTGAAGAGAGCAAGTGATATGTTATTTTTTCTGATAGGGAAGAAGACATCGTCATCAAGATGATGGCTTTTCACAAGATAAGGTATCAGGTTTTATAGATCCACAATGTGCTCATTGAATTGGAGGAAATTAGGCTAAGAATCCTTATTCTCCTGTTTGAGCAAAACTCTAAACCAAAAAATGTCCAGAATTACTTCCATTTGTTGTGGGCGGGGGGGGGGGAATTCTTTGTATTTATGATAACGTATTTCAATGTTTAAACAATGAATTGAATACTATCATGACATGATTATTCAGAAAAAGTTTTGATTAATATATTAATCCAATATGAAATATGAACATTCCCTGCAATAATATATAAGCCTCCAAGCAATGACTTCCTTGAAGTGAAAGTGAAACTCCTGCACACATTTTCTCCCCTTCTAGTGAAGGAAGGGAGGCAAATGAAATAATTTTATTTTACGAGCATCAGAACAAACTAGTGTTGAAGCCTTTGGTTTGCTATCTGATTTTCAGAGGCCCATGCCAGATTCTAGGTCACTGTCTGTTATTAGGGGATGCAAGCAGGAATATATTAAACTGAAAAACTCTCAATGATGTTCAGAGCCTTTTGACTCTTAACCAGAAACTGTATGTATGTCAAATATACAAACAATAAACAGTGACATTGTTACATTGTTACCAAGTAATTCACACACAAATTTGCATTGAGAATTTTGCCAGATTTTTCCCTTCCACATATCACCTACATATTTTTCTTCAATATCAGCTTACCAGTTTTGAGGAAACCTTGTAATCTTGAATTCAGCTATGTTTTTGCACTCTTCATCCTTTATAAATTAAATGTATCAGTAGGTTTAAATTTGAATGAATCTAAAAATGTTGTTATTAAAGAGGTTGAGATATAGCATGTTTTTCAGCACATGCTGAAAGATAGATGGATTTTTCAATCCTGATATAGAAACAAGTGAAAAAGGATACAAGCTCTGATAGAGAGTTATAAGAGATTTTACAGCTCTGCTGGCATTGACACATGTGGCCCGTATAAGATTTGGCAACAGTTTTCCAGTCACAATTGCTCCATTAAACAGAGGGCCAAAAAATGGGACCTGTCAATAAACAAACAACATGAATATAAAGCATTAAAGAAGTGAAAGAAATTCCTGTGAAAGAATTTGTATTATATTTGAGTTTTTAGCAGCAAAAGTGTAACACCTATGTGCACACATACTATGTAAAAGTTTAATTTCTGTATTTTTGGTGGAAATCTTTGTTAAACTTGACTGCTATTACATAAATCAACCAATAATTACAGCATTTAAAAAAAATGTTTAAGAGTCTCAACAGAGTTGCCTCTATGTACTAGTTTTAAAACAAAATCATTACAACAGAAACAACTAATATAATTATATATTATGGTAACTACATAGCCCATTAAATATGAAAATATGAATTCTGAATTTAGATGAAACTACATCTCTTAATAATCATTTTCAATTTTCAACATCTGTGCTAGATCAATGAGAAAAATGTAAAAATCGAGTTTCCTGTAATTGAAGACATCCCCTTCCCTTTGACATAATTTTTCCTTTGCTGCTTTTGAAACTAAAGCAACTTTATTGTATGGCATATATTAAAGTAATTTTTTGTAGAATGTTTCCATTCTCAAAATGACAGTCTTCTGCCAACATGAGATAAATCTTTTTTTGGGGTGGGTGAGTGTTATTCATAATATGTGAAAATAACTTTTTGGATGCTATTGGCTAGGATATTTCAGGATTCCAAAAGTAGTGCTTCTAGCAGCCAATAAAATGTACAGATATTTGAGTTTTCTTCAACATATTCTTTCTATTTACATATGTGAATGTATTATATGTATTATATGTATTATATGTATTATATGTATTATATGTATTATATGTATTATATGTATTATATGTATTATATGTATTATCGCGAGGAGGCGGAACCAAACTGTCCAAATTGGTACCGCCCCAGGCGCCTGATGGAACCGGATAGGTTCCAGACGGAGCTTGGGCCATTCTCTGTAGCCCTGACCCGCTCTCGCTCCGAGAACCTAGTGGCCGCCTGGAATAGGGCGGCCGCTGGGGCCCTGGACCGAGTTGCGCCTTTGCGGCCTCTCCTGCGGCGACGACCCACCCTGGCTCCTTGGTTTACCGAGGACCTGAGGGTGATGAAGCGCCATAGGAGACGCCTAGAGGGCAGGTGGAGGTCCTCACGCTCCGAATCTGACCGAACACAGGTAAGAGTCTATTCACGGACTTACCTTGTGGCATTAAGAGTGGCCAAACGCAGACATTGCGCCACTCTTATTGCGTCCGCCGATAACCGCCGCCGCCCTATTTCGGGTGACCCGCTCTCTCTTATCACAGAGGACGCGGGAAGCCCCTTTACAGGGCAGAGCAGAGGAGTTTGGGGAATATCTGCAGGACAAAATCGCTCAGATCCGGAGCGGATGGGCCCCCTTCAGTGGACCAGAGGAGCCGCCAACAGTGAGTCTTGTGAGACCATTCTGGGAGGAGTTTGATTCTGTTGCCCCCGAGGATTTGGATAGGTTGCGTGGACGGCTGCGACCGACCACATGTTTAATGGACCCGTGTCCCTCCTGGTTGGTACTGGCATCCTGGGAAGTGACACGAGGCTGGCTACTGGGCTTGGTGAACGCCTCTTTGAGCGAGGGGTCCTTGCCTGCCGCCTTGAAAGAGGCGGTGGTGAGGCCCTTACTCAAGAGGCCTTCCCTTGACCCGATGGAGCTAGCTAATTATCGTCCAGTCTCCAACCTTCCCTTTTTGGCGAAGGTTGTAGAGAATGTGGTGGCACAGCAGTTTCCACGACACCTTGAGGAATCCAAATATCTAGACCCACGCCAGTCCGGCTTCCGGCCCGGACACAGCACGGAGACGGCCTTGGTCGCGTTGGTCGATGATCTCTGGAGGGCCAGAGATAGGGGTTGTTCCTCTATCCTGGTCCTATTAGATCTCTCGGCGGCTTTTGATACCATCGACCATGGTATCCTATTGCGCCGGCTGGGGGGGATGGGAGTTGGAGGCACCGTTCTGCGGTGGTTCGGCTCCTACCTCTCTGACCGGACGCAATGTGTGTTGGCAGGGGGGCAGAGGTCGACCCTGAGGTCACTCACTTGGGTGCCTCAGGGGTCGGTCCTCTCGCCCCTTCTGTTCAATGCATATGTGAAGCCGCTGGGGGAGATCATCCGTGGTTTTGGGGTGGAGTATCATCTGTACGCTGATGATACGCAGCTGTACATTTCCAACCCAGACCACCCCAACGAGGCTGTCGAGGTGATGACCCGGTGTTTGGAAGCCGTCGGGGTCTGGATGGGGGACAACAGACTCAAGCTCAACCCCTCCAAGACCGAGTGGCTGTGGCTACCGGCACCCCGGTTCAGTCAGTTGATTCCATCACTGACCATAGGGGGCGAGCAATTGCCCCCTGTGGAACGGGCGCGCAATTTGGGCGTCCTCCTAGATGCCCGGCTGTCAATGGATGACCATGTGGCAGCCGTGGCAAGGGGGGCGTTCCATCAGGTTCGCCTGGTGCGCCAATTGCGCCCCCTACTGGACCGGGATGCCCTACGCACGGTCACTCATGCACTGGTGACGTCTCGGCTGGACTACTGCAATGCCCTCTACATGGGGCTTCCCTTGGGACGCGCTCGAAGACTGCAGCTAGTCCAGAATGCAGCCGCGCGGGCTATTATGGGGTGTACTAGGTACTCCCACGTAACACCGCTCCTGCGCGAGCTGCACTGGCTGCCTGTGGTCTTTCGAGTGCGTTTCAAGGTGTTAATTACTATCTTTAAAGCGCTCCATGGCTCAGGACCTAGGTACTTGCGGGATCGCATCCTACCACACACTTCCCTGAGACCGATTCGCTCTCACAGGGAAGGACTCCTCCGGGTGCCGTCCACTAAGCAATGCCAACGGGCGGCGCCTAGGAGTAGAGCCTTCTCTGTGATGGGCCCAACCCTCTGGAATGACCTCCCCCCTGATATCAGAACCACCACCGACTTCCGCTCCTTTCGACAAAAACTGAAGACTTACCTGTTCTGTTTAGCCGGCCTGGCCCATTTATAGTTTTATTCTACCTCCTGGCAGATATTTTAATTGGGTATTTTTAGGGTATTTAAATATTGCTTTTTAACTACTTTACTTCAGATATGTACAGTTTCTTATTGCCTCCTCTTTGTGTTTGTATTTTCTATTTATTGATGTGTTTTTATTTGACTGTACACCGCCCCGAGTCCCTTTGGGGAGAGGGGGCGGTATAAAAATCTAAATTAAAGTAAAGTAAAGTATATGTATTATATGTATTGTATGTATTATATGAAAAGAGGAACCAAAAACCTGTGGTGACAAACCACCTGAGGGTTACAAGCAGATTACAAGCAGTTTGGTGTCAAAACTGCCCGCTAAATTCTAGGGATGAAGTCACAGTAATTAAAATAAGTATGAGATTTCAGTTTGACAATCCATCAGATAAAATGGACCATGTTTAATAAACTTATACTGTAGTCCATTAAAACATATATGAAAAATATGAGTGTCCTATAGATTTTCAAAATTCTTGTGATTGTAAAGCAATATTATCTTCATTTACATTTTTGCTTAGTTGGTAATTATTGAGCAAAATGAAGTAGTGCTATAACTCAATTAAAATACAGTTCAGTTTAAACAAAGCATTTTAGTTCAGAGACCTATCTTTGATAGTAAGCAACATAGTTTAAAAGCTTGTGAATGAGAGAATTATTGTACCAAATGGCTGAGCATTAATCTCTGATGACTGGCTTCAATATAACGAGGCATCTGTGTCCCAGGGACCTCTCAGTGTGTCCCTGGTGGTAGGCACACTGTATTGAGTCTCTATGGCATTCTTTGTCTGCTTTTACAGGCAGCTTTCCCACTCATTGTTTAGAGTATCTTAATGCATCTGTGATGGGTGGTATGCATTCATACTAAAAGACCTACTATTGTTTTCTCTCTGAGGCTTTGTTGAGCAAAAGACTGAATCATAGTTCCCAATAATTATATTGGTTAATTAAACAGACAAAAAAGTTTGTCAATCATTGCATGGTTACCAAGCAGGAAGATAAAAGTGAAAACAATAAAACTGTAGCAATAACAAAAGTAACAGTTATTGCATCAGAGATTCTTATATTATGAAGTTATTAATGCAAAATTGGTAAATGTTTTTTTTTTTTGTAATAAAATTTTATTGGTTTTTCAAAATTTATAGGGAAAAGGGTAAATGGACAGGTATACAAATTTTGGCAGTTGCAAAATGTGAGAGGCACCCCTCCCTCCATACCCATAGTATACATTTATATATAATGCATTAGTATATAATTGATTACAATCAGCATATTAGTTCTATTATTAAATTCAATCAAATTAAACAATTCAATATAAAATCCTAATATAATTCCATTTTCACTTTCGGTCAATTTATAATAATATGATTTTCTTATTTATTTCTGTGATCTGAGTCTTCTTGCTATTGCCCCATCTCCCTCCACTGGCAGAGCTCTGGCCCCTCCCGTGTCCTGCGTGTCCGTTGTGGTGTCTGGTGGTTTCTCTAGGAGTGTTTTATTTTTTTCCATAAAGGCCTGCGCCTCTATGGGTGAATTAATTCTGATTCTTGTCTCCTCCCAGAATATCAGCATACCTTCAGGCATCAACCATCTAAACCACACCCCTTTCTGGTATAATTTATTCGCTAATTGCGAATAATTTTTTCTTTTTTCTCTAATCTTCTTAGGGATCTGCTTCAGAATGGTTATCTCCATATCATGATATGTCAATGCTTGCCCCCTTTGTACACCCAGAATCTCATCTCTTGTGCTTTTTCTAAGGAATTTAATGTGAACCTCCCTGGGTACATTGTGTGTTCTAGCGTAAGCTGAGTTCACTCTATAAACCAGGTCTATATCCCACCCCATCTGTTGTTTTTCTTTGTGTATGTAGTCAGCCAGAATGTTTGTCATGATGTCCCTTATATTTTCCCCATCTTCTTCTATAACATTTTGAAATCTAAGATAATAGGACATTCTCTCAAATTCTAATTTCATCTGTTGGATGTCAAGATCTTTGTTCCCTTTCTGCACAGCTTCCACCCCCCCCTCACCTCCTCCACCCCCCCTTCCACAAGATTCAGTCTTTGTGAGTTCTTATATATTTGGGCTTGATTTTCTTTAATTTCATCTTTCATTTCCCTTAGCTGTTTCTTGATTTCCTCCTGGCCCTGTAGAATTTGTTGAAGCATTTGTTGAAAGTCCATCTCTGTAGTCTTATGTTGCATCAATTCTGTTATCTTTGACTGTGTGGCTGGACTGGATGTTGCGGATGTTGGAGCAGAAGTGGCAAAGCCAGGTTTTCCAGGAGGGGGTCTTTTAGATGCCATCCTTTATAACGTTAGAAGTTCAGTCCAAATATGAAGTAAGCAGTTAGAAAAGAAGGGTAGCCAGGTGAATCCGGGAGCAGAAGAACCAGGCAGAAGAGAGTCTCTCCAATAAGTCTGGCAATAGATAGAAAATTTCCCCTAGAAGGTTGAAAAAATACCAATCCACAAGAGATTCCTCTGGGAGACACGGAGACAAAGACCGGAAGCCTGAGTTTTAAAGGTGGAGTCAGGTTTCAGAGTTCATAAAGACAACGGAAGTGTGCCATCTTGCCCTGCCAGTTTTGGGCACAGAGGCGTAACGAAGTTTTAAAAAGTTCCAAAAGTCCTCAAATCATTGTAATATGTAGGATTAAATTGAAAAGAAAATCATCTCAGCCTAAGTGAGGCTTCATTCGTTGGCTCTCCCCCCTCCTCCTTCCCCGGGGGCTGAGAGCAAAATTGTTTCTCGCCGCTTGTCCAAGGGGGGGGGGAAAACCCCCCTCCCTCTAGCCGCACCTCTAAAATGCTCCGAAAGTTATTTTAAAGTTTTAAAAGCTGAGTAAATCTTCATGCAAAGTAAGGGATGAAGAGAGAAGCAACCTCACCGCACCGCAGCTGCTTCCTTCAATTGTAGCATTCTCCAGTCGGCTTATAGCGAGGCGCGAGGCGTAGGAACGCGAAGCGCCCTCCGAGCTTGCTCCCCGGTGCCTTGGGCGCGCGAGAGAGCTACCGCCGGCTACCGCCGCTGCAGGAGTCCTCCGCGATGCCGCCCCTCCGGCAGGACCCCTCTGCGGGGTGTCCTGTGCCCCCCAAGGAGTGGGGAAGCCCACCGGGGAGCCGGAGCGGGCAAAGAGCTGCCCGTCGCCGCCGCCGCCGGAACCGGAACCACAAAATTGGTAAATGTTAACATTACTCCAGATGTCACTACCTGGATGCAAACAAAAAGGCTAACATTATGAATGTAAAAGGCCAAACGTTACCATGGATCCTGGAACCTGAAAAAAGAAATGACAGCTTTTTCATTTGATTAGAGAACTCAGTTTAAATACCAAGAATTGCAACCAGCCAGTATTTATCTCTACAAGACACTTTCATTCATTCCATGGTCAGTAGCTGATTGACCAAAGGTCGGTCACATTTGCCCCTGAAATGTGTTGATTGTATCACTATAATTATATTTTTAATGGACAATAAATTCAATTTTGGTCTTATTTTTTCCAGAGGATTTTTTAATGATTAATGCATAACTTAAACAAGCTTCTTCCTATCATATATTTGCAAATATATTTTAGATTGTACTTAAAAGTTGCTTTAAGAAAGTTGTCTAGAAATTGAATAACAGCAACCACTTTTAATATAAGCATTACAAAAGACATGGTGTTAGAGGGGGAGAGTCTAATATTTAAATATTATCTTCCAACTGGTTCCTTCCAAGAGTGAGAAATCCCAATGTTGGAATATTAATATTGAGGGGTCCTGGGTGCTCTCTGAGCTTGATTGTCTTCTTGCTGAAGTTTCTTTACCCAAACTAGATAACATCATCATATTTTGAAATATCTACAAGAAAACAATCAAACTCAGAGAGCACCCAGGACCCCTCATTTCAACCCTCAGCTACAAATAGTCTCCTTTATTGACATTGATAAAATATTGGCATGAGATAGGAAAGAAGAAATTAGATTCCTAGAATCTATACCTCTCACAACCCTATACAAATGGCCTTCACTTAGTGACTGCCTTATACAACAGCCATTTGCAGGTATAAATATGATCACTTACCACCAGTCCTAGAACTGACAACCTTCACAGATTTATAAAGGAAAGCTGAAGGAAGATTGCACGCCCAGTTGCAGTTCACCAACTAATTACTTAATGAACAAGTTTCCAGTCCCAAATGTGGTTGATAAATAAAGGCTACCTACATCAAATTACTGGTTTATAGAGAGATAAGCTGCAATAAAATAAAATGCATAAGCTCTGGCAGGGCAACCTACTATGTATAGGGAGCAAAACCTACACTGACTTGCACTGATGATTTACCCAATTGAGCAATGGAGGTCTACAAGCAAGCAACCTTACTCAGAAAGCTAGGTAAGCTGTTACACTGAAATCTCTTGAAACCTCTTCACAAAGAGGTCTTCAACAAAACTTTCAGCAAGTTAAAATTGAAATTTGATTCTTCTGCTTAAAAGCACAGTGTTCTCTCTCTTCTCTTTTTTAGTGCTAGATTTTTTTATTGGTCAAAACCAATCTTTTTAATCAAGTTATACATCTGAATTTTAATAACATAAAAGAGGCTCTGGAAACCCCCGGCTTGAAAACAGGGCAGGAGGTTCAGTTTAAAAACCCACATGACAAATTGATAAACTTTAATATTAATAAACTTAATCTAAAAGTGTTATGTAAATACATTTCAATGAAAGAGATTTCATTACGGAGTGCCAAACAGATGCTTGATTTCAACAAACTTCAATATGTCGGATATTACTACTCTTCATTCTGATGCAAATTTCTAACTGCAAAATGTCTTTTAATTCTCTACACGTCATCTGCTTCTGAATCTGAGCACCTTTTCTTTTTTTCTCTGAGTGCTTCAGTGCCTCAGGGTAACAGCAAGAACTATCCCAGAAGGCTGACTCAGTGTGCCATTGACATCATCTTAAAATGAATTTATTAAGCAGCTGAACATTTTCCCCACACCAAACAGTGCCACAGGACTACATTAATAAACACACACTGAAAAATTTGTGTAAACTGTGAAAAATTACAGCAGCTGAACAGGTGAAAATTAGATTCATCAATTTTGCTACTGGATGATTGAAGGCACTAAAGATTAAAGAAAGAGAAGGGAAAATAAGAGCACATGATCATTTTTGCTCATCGTTATTTGATATGAATTCTTACATCAGATCTTTCTAAGAACATAAGCAGGCATTTTGAGGTTATATAACCATGTATTATTCAATCAAAAATAAAACTAAATAAAAGCGCAAGTTTTTCTCTGAATGTTACCCCCAAACTATGGAATGTTCATTTTTTTGTTCTTTTTTATTGAAAATTAAGATAAAAATGAATACAGAATTAAAAGGAAAATAAAAAAGCAAAGGCAACTCTTTCCCCAAAGGGGGAAAAAAGAAAGAAAATAAAAAGAAAGCATTTTGAATTTATTTTTGGGATTCATTATAGAGTGTGAAGGGCTTTTTTTCCAAAATCTTTTGATCAGAATGAATAATTAACTGGGCGATGATATGCTATGTAAATTTGCTTACTGCCAACACATTGTAGAAAGATTCAATTTAATGCATTTTAATGCCACATTTGGATTATTTTCATAGATTTAAATGACTTAATGAATCAATTAAAAACAACACTATGCCACGAAGAGTTCCAATGAGGTACATTGAGTTTAAATCCCATGCTCTCAGTTTTTTCAAGATTTCCAAAAGAACCTGTCATAATGGATATATGGATTTTATATAATACTGAAAAGATTCTCTTAATTTTAAAACAGCTAGATGTGTATAACTCTTCAAAATATATTAATGGTTGTAAGTTATGAGTTTTATAGCAAGCTTAAAAAAGGAATTATATAACTTGACTCATCTGAAATAAAGCTGAAACATGATTAATCCTTTTGCAGAACAGATTTAACAATATGAATGTTCATAAATAATTACACGTTTAATTCTATTTAACTCAGTTCCTTGTATTAAATACATCTGCCTTTGTAAGAAAACTATTAAAAAACAGGAACAGAAATCAGGAGAGCTTTCATTTTTCAGCTGTCCAAGTTTTAACTATCAATGAAATGACTGTCTAAAAGCAGTAGTTTTTTTATTACTAAAAGGCTGTTGAATATTTTTATTTCATCATATCTTTGAGGCTTTAAGGATCCCATGGATGCCATGGCTTTTTATTGTTTATTCAATTTATTTTTATACATTAAATGCATTTATTGTTATAACACACAGCAGTACTGAAGGACAATAGAAAGAAGATAAAATCATAATATAAAATGCAGATAGAACAACTAAATGATAAACGGTATAGTTCTTATTCTCCAAATACTGCTGGAACAGTTCAGTATTTAAAACTACCATTCTAACTTGGGGGGGGGGGGGGCATCTCATAGTATAGGGCCACAACTGAAAAACACTGATGTCTCCTCCCTCCGCTTTATTTACTTCATGGACTGGGAGTCATAAGCCATTCTGAAGAGGTATGTGCATTTTAAATGGGTTAAATGGGCTGCTTCCTTACAGAAAAGGCAGCCTGTAAGCATCTAAGTGTCAGGGGAAGAACACAGGCAGGTGGATGCCAGATTCCCACAAGGAAACTCAATGCAGAAGCCAGGAGAAAGTCACAATTTGCTCCTGCTTTTACTGCTTTTCTGTCTGCCCTTGGTCATTCTGTTTCTCTATTTAGGTAAGGAAGTATCTCTGAAACAATGATCCAAGAGGTCATGGATTGTCTAGGTTTTTTAAAACAACAAATCAAAGATACTTCACATCCTCTCCTAAACCAGCTCCTGCTATGTCCATAGTTCTGTTTATTTTGTGACCATGGCTCTGATTGCCCTGCGTTTTCTGTGAAAGACATGTCAGAAACTTTCATCTTAAGCTTCCATTTCTGCTATCCTTAACTACAAGGGAACTAGCTATACAGCCTGATCTCCATTTTCATCAACTATACCTGGTCTTCTACAGCCACAGTAATGATAGCATCCTTTCACCTCATCTTCAAAGAGGGGAGAATATTACCAGTACTATCTTGGACAGTTGGCCCTGAAGCCACTTCTTAGAATTTTAGCTGGCTTTTTTGTCCCAATAACTGAGGTTTTGTTGAGTTAAATCACTCCACACATCTCCATTCTATGATTTGTATTTTAATTTCTTAATTTGTTTCCACCTTCCAGTATATCTTCAGTATATATTGATTAGATGCCTTCAAGTCAATGTCAACCACATAAATAGATAATACTTTAAAATTTAAATTCATTTTGTAAATATTTCTAAGCATTTGTGATAAAAAAACCTGCTGCTTTAGCTCTGATGAACATGTCTATGCATAGGGGAAATAATGATATGGGAGGCAGATGTGCCCTAAGAAACTATTCCAGAAGCTCCAATAGAAGAAAAAACTACTTGACTATTATGTCTAAGAAGTTAAGCAACCTTTCTCAACCTTGGAAGCTCCAATAGAGCCATCACCTTCTCTTTGTTGGCATTTGCAATTACTGAAACAGCCTGTATCTTTCTCCTAGGTAGCACACCATAGCAGATTTAATCACACAAGCTGCAATTGCTCTAGATTTTGTTTAAGAGACCAGCCTAAGCTTTGCAGGGAGCTATCTAGGGTAATATATGGCTTTCTTGACTTTGCTTTTCTATTATTGGTTCTGTGCTTTGCTTATTTTTGGTTTTTAATGATGATTTTACACAGTTTGAAGCATATTATCAGGACAGTTTTCAACAAAATATCAAAAATATTATAAATAGGAAGAACATATACTAAATTAAAAGTAGAGAAACTGTACAAACAGAAAAGTGTATCAAAGAAAAAAACTCAACACATCAACAAGCCTGCAGAAATAAGTGAAAATACGTGTGGCTTTTAAGTTATCAGAATGAACAAAAGGAATGCTCTTTTCAAGACAGAGTTCCACATGCAGGGTTTCATCTTTTTTTTAAAAAGAATTTTATTGGTTTTTAAAATTTATGGGAAAAGGGTAGGTGGATATACAAAAAAAATTTTTGGGCAGTTCCATCGTGCTACAGGTAGGAATCTCTCCAATTCTCACAACTTTTTACAGAAAAAAACCCCAAAGGATAAAAGATAAGCAGAAACAGCATCTTATTATACATTGTATCAACCATGTGTTCAATCATCTCTTTTGCCACTTTCTAATATATCAACAATTAGAATGATATTCCAGATATATTTATTTTTGTGACCTGAGTCTTTCTATTATTGTTCCCTCCCCCCTGTCCCCAGGCAGAGCCGCAGCCCCTCCTTCCTTCAAGTCTTGTGTGTTGTCGCCTTTTTCATTACTTCTTATATTTCCTAGGAGGGCACTATGTTTTTTAATGAAGGCCTCTGCCTCCACAAATATGTTAATTCTAATTCTGTTTCCCTCCCAGAAGATCAGCATTCCTTCTGGCAATAAACATCTAAACCAAATTCCCTTATTATATAATTTCTTTGATAAGGAGGAATACTTCCTCCTCTTATCTCTTATTTTTTTTGGAATTTGCTTAAGAATGGCAATTTCTTTATATTTTAGTGGTCTCCCCCTCTGAGCCCCTAGAATCTCATCCCTCGTGGTCTTCCTAAGAAATTTAACATGTACTTCCCTTGGAACATTATGTGTTCTGGCATATGCTGAATTAATCCTGCAAACCAGATCCATATCCCACCACAACTGTTCTTTATCTCTTTTAATATATTCTGCTAAAATTGTACTCATAATATCCTTAAGATCTTCATCTTCTGTCTCCGGTAGATTCTGGAATCTGAGAAAGAAGGACATTCTTTCAAGTTCTATCTTTGCCATAAAGTTTTCCAATTCTATATTCCCCTTCTGGACTGCCTTAACCTCCTCTCCCAGCCCAATCGCGCCCTCCTCTAGCACACCAATTCTCTGTTTATTTTCTGTTATTTGTTGCTGCACACTTTTAAGTTCTTCTCTAAAATCTGCTACCTCCTTTTTCAACTCATTTTGTCCCTGCATAAGAGCTTGAAACATTTGAGTAACAGATAAATCTTTTGAACTCTCTCCAGTCCTTTCTTGTGAAAATGATGAAATTTTTGTCTGTTGAGTCGTTGGACTGGATGCAGTAGAAGTCGGTGCCGAGGCTGCTTTGCCTGTAGGTGGTTTTCTGGGCCCCCTTGTCCAAGTTCAGAAAGAGTATAAATCTTTTGCAAAAGATATGGCGTCTGTGAAGCGCGCAGGTGAGCGAGTCCGAGAAAACAGGCAAATCCAAAAGTGAAAATTAACCCTCTGTCACAGTTCCAAGCCAAGAAGTCACTCAAAAAAAAAGAAAAAAAAAAGAAATCAAATAATCCAAATCCAGAAAGACCACGTAACAGGAGAGGCTGCAAGAGCCCTTCAGGGGGGATAATATAAAGCCAGACTTTCTTCAAAGGTAGTTTCAAAAGGCAGACTTCATTTATAAGTGCGAAGAAGAAGAAGGAAGAAGGCCATCTTGGCTCCTCCTCGGAATCAGGAATAGAACTTTAAAAACTTCCATAAAGCTTTCAAAACAACTCAGCAATCAGCTCTTGCAGTTATGATATAAATCTTTTCACATAGTTAGTTCAAGTGGCTAATTCAACTTTTTGCTCTCTATCTCCATTCCGAGATTGAGAGACAGTCCAAATGCCGCTTTGCCTGAGAGGGGTAGAAGAAAAAAAGCAACCTCCCTCCAATCTTCCTACTTCAAACAGATTGAATCCACAATTTATAAAAAAGCTGCTGCTCATCAGTTGAAAGCAATTAAGGAGATTGGAGCGAATTTCTCACCTCCAGCACTTCAGCCGCTGCATGTAGTTAACACTTTCCTTCCAGAATCCATTCAGTGAAGGTGCTGTTATGCACCCCCTACGCTCCCCGGCTCCTAAGGCGAAACTGGAGACCCCCCCATGGCTGCCGCCTATCTGGGGGGTTCCAGCAAGCCACCCTACGGCAGGTGGTACCTCCAAGACCACCTGTGCTCCTAAAAGGAGTCCACCGGAGAAGCGAACAGCGGACCAACGCCCGTTGCCTTCGGAAACCAGAAGTGATCTCCAGGGTTTCATCTTTTGTACATAGTCCCAGCTATACAGAAATTAGAACACCAGAACAAATTGTTTTCAATGAAGTATGGAAAAAGAGGAAGAGCAAAAGCAATTCATAAAAGTTCATTATAGGTTCAAGTACCCCAATTCCATTTAGAATATAGAATATGCCCTCGGTTGCAGGAGGCCGTTGCAGCCAAAAATGGAGCTCAGGAGCCTGTTTTCACTGGCAGAGCACTCGGGCCATCACAGCCTCCCTGCCCCCCCCCAGGTCAAATACAACCCTTATGCGGCCCTCGATGAAATTGAGTGATATCCCTGGTCTAAAGGATGTCACCACAAGCAGTGTGAAATGTCATGCTATATGCAGGAGGATTCCTGAATAAAACAACCCCAATTATCTTATTCCGAAGGAACTTTTCTGTTCTGGATAATTCTAAAATGGCATGCCAATTACAGGAGATAAAAACAAACACAAATAGAAGGCAACATTTGATTTAGTTACAGTACTTACAAGAGTAGCAAGAATGTTTTGAAGAAGTACAGTATAAAGACAAGGGAAAAATACTATTCATCAATACTAATATGAATGTAGAAAAATGCCATGAGATTATATCAATGTTAGTTTCAACTACAGAAAGAATTCAATATCATTTCAAATTCATTTTAACATCAAACCTAACTTTTGCATTTTTTATTTTTATCTGATTTTACTTTTGTAGTTGCTGTAGATTCATCTTGGTGGGGAGAAAAAGCAGGAATATGTTATTAATTTAAAATTTAAATGTTGAACTTCATTTTTTGTACACTTTGAAGCCATGTATATACATTAAAGGAAGTAATTTTATTCTACTTTCTCTCATTTTTCTACAGTTCCTGAATGACTTTGTAATAAATGAATGAATGTGTGTGTATATGTATGTGTGTATAACACATATACTTTTTTCTGCAAAGCTTCTAAACAGGTACAAGTTACACATCTGTCAGTAATTAAATCAATTCACCTCCACTTATAAATATACCAGACTACTTAACATGGAATTTTCCATTTCATTAAGAGAAAAAACAATTTTTAAGAATAAATTTTCTTTAGAATTAAGAATTATTCTACTATTATAAGAACCTGACCTTGTTGTATTGAACTTCAGGACTTACCTGTGGTTTCTTCATAATCTCGATGTAGAACATACGGTTCCTCATTGGATAAATAACAATTAAAACGTCACCAAAATCTGTTGGTATAATGCCCCTGCGATAATTTCTGGTGTGTTCAGACCAGATAACATGAACTTCATCATTTCCCAAGTGACGAAGCTGTAACAGCAAATGGATTTGCTATTAATCAGAATGACAGAAGAGTTTGAGGAGGTAGGCTATAGGAATGAAATTATAATACCAACAGTGTATCAGCTTCATCAGAGAAGATTGTATAAAAAATATTTTCTGCATGTTAAATAACTTCCTTTTTTCAAATATCATGGGACTTCACATGGATTACTATTTTGTGACAAATGAGTAAAAACATATTAATGACTGGAACATCAAGAAAATGGGACGAGCTAATAAGAGATAATTCACAGTAGATATGCTTTGTATCCATTGCAATTCAATAATTTTCATTCAAGTTTTAGTAACTACATTCAAATAATCAAAGATAAAATTAACAAAGTGAACATTACAAAAAGAGTTTATAATTTCAAAAGCTCTAAGACTTACTGTATTTTTCGGAGTATAAGACGGACCTTTTCGGCATGCCTTTTTATGGTACAAGGGAACTAAAACACAGGGGTATTTTAGAAGACATTACCTACAGAAGGCTTTGCTACTAAATTGGGAGAAGATTAAAAGACAATATTATTTAAAAATTCCAGTCTGGCTATCAACTATCGAAGCCTTTTCATACGCAATAATATACAAAAAGGAACAAACAGATATGGTGAAATATTGAATACAGAGGGTGAACTTAAATCTATGCAAGATCTGGAAGAGGAAGGTATAAAGATGAATTAGTTTTCATATGTGCAAATACAATCTAGATATGACAAGGACCATAAAGAGGAAGGTTTTTATGATAAAATGACTGTTAGATAAAATTTTGATGGGTACTGATGAAAAAATAATTTTAAAACTTTATGGACACTTATTAGAGGTTAAGTTAGAAGAAGAATAAGTTAAAGGAACTTTGATAGCTTGGGGGAAAATTTTTGGGCATGGGATTAAATTAGAGAAGTGGCAGAAATTGTGGTCCCAAAATTACAAAATGACAATGTCAACAGCATATAAAGAAAATTTGTATAAGATGTTTTACAGGTAGCATCTACCCCCGACGAGAATAGCAAGAATGTTCAAGAATAAATCAGAAAAGTGTTGGAAATGTCACCAGACACTGGGTTCATATTACCATATGTGGTGGACTTGCGCAGAAGCTAAAAGATATTGGACTAAGATCCACATGTGGTTGGAGAAAATGACACAAAAACGTATAGACTTTAAACCAGAGACTTTTTTTATTGGGAATTATACCAGAAATATATAATAGAGACTTGAAATACTTGATTGTAAATGTTTTAACAGCAGCTAGAATTGTATTTGCAAAAAATTGGAAAAATGAGAAAATACCAACGCAGGAGGAAACTATTCAAAAAATTATGGAATGTGAGGAAATTAGTAAATTGACATTTGAAATTAGAGAACAAGCTGATGAACAATTTTACAAGGTTTGGGATTTATTTTATCAATGGTTAGATAAAAAATCATGGTAATGGAAAAAGTGGGAAAACGTTTTATATTTTAAGAATAATAGAATGATATATGCAATACTATAAGGGTTTAGCACTGTTAAACAGATTAGAATGATGTAATAGAATAATGTTGTATGTATGATTTCAATATATAGAATATTTTGTTTAAAATGTAGGAATAATAATTGGAGTTGAACTATTGAGGCAAAATGATGTTGTATGTATGGATTCAATCTTCAGAATATCTTATTTAAAATTAAGGAATAATAATTAGTTGAAAAATTGACATTTAATATTAATGTACTTATGTTTCTCTAATGAACAATTTGTGATTCGATATATAATTGTAAGTGGTGACCATGTAAAGGACGCACAAAATCTTGTAACCGACACACTATATGAAATGGAAGAAGGTTTTATGTGTTTTATGTTTTTTTGTTTGCTTTTGTTTGTTTAAAAATTAAAAAAAACTTTTTTTAAAAAAGACGGACCTTTCCCCCCCAAATAAGAGGGTGAAAATCTGGGTGTCTTATACTCTGAATGTAGCTCTGTTGGCCCCCACCCTTCAGACATTTTCAGCCTCCGTGCGTCACATTTTCGGGCGGTTCCAGGGGGCGGGAATCCTCACTTCCACTTGGATTTTAATAATGAGCAGCATAGATCTTTTAATCCATTTAAAACAAACTCTATCACCCTACACACATTTAACTGGAGCGGGTGGGGTGGGGTATGATTTCCATGGGGGAAGAAGAGGGAATTGGCACCGAAGGCTCCACTCCCGAGATGCCCCCCATCTTCCAACCAATAGCTGTCGACATTGAAAACTAAGCTTTCTTGCAGCAAAGCCCGGTAGAGATGCAGCACTTTAGTCCTCCTGGACGCTGTCATCTTGTAAACAGATTGCTGGGCTTCCCAGCAAGTCCCCTGTGCCTTTGCTGCCTCGGTTGGAGCCTGATTCCCGAAGTGGCCTTGGGAGCGTGGAGGACGGGAGTCTGTTGGTGAAGCAGGCACTACGCAGGAGGTGTAAAGCAAGGTGGCTCACCGTTCTGCCTGCCCCTTCGGTGCCAAGTCCCTCTTCTGCCCCTATGAAAATCATACCCCACCCCACCCCACTCCACCCACTCCAGTTAAATGCGTGTAGGTTGATAGTTTTTTTTTTTAATGGATAAAAAGTTCTGTGGTGTTCGCTATCAAAATCCGAATGGAAGTGAGGATCCCTGCCACCTGGAACCACCCGAAAATGCAAGGCACAGAGGAGGCGATGGTCTGTGGCAATCCCTGCAGCCTGGAACAGCTGATTGGGGGGGTATTCCACCTGCCAATCAGCTGCTCTTGCTGAATCAGGCTGCAATAATGTGCTAAAGCTGACCAGGCCATTTGCTGTTTGCTGCAAGTACGCTAGCCAATGGATGCTGGCAGGCAGAGGCAGAAATTTTTTCCCCGGTTTTCCTCCCCAAAAATCAAGGTGCGGCTTGTACTCCGAAAAATACGTTAGGTTAAAATGAAAGTTGGGTTCTTTCTGAAAATTATTTATTTATTTATTTGCGCAGCTACAATCTGATTTTCACTTACTTAAAATTAGTCTTACACAATGGGACTTAACGTAAGTAATTGTATATATTCTTGCATAATGACAACGGCAAGTAAAAAAACTTCTACAATTAATATTCAATTATTAACTTGATATACCATATTTTCCAGAGTATAAGACGCACCTTTTTTCCTCAAAAAAGAGGCTGAAAATCTGGGTGTGTCTTATACACTGAATACAGCATTTTTTACCTCCCAAAGCCCTTCCCCTTCACCAAAATGGCCATGCATACCCTTATGGAGGTTTTCAGAGAGCACCTAGGGGGTGGGGAGGGCAGAAATGAGCAAAAAATGGACCATTTTTGCCCCTCCAGCAACACTCTATAAGCCTCCCTAAGGTTATGCATGCAGTTTTTTTGAGGAAAAAAGGGCCCATTTTGTCAAAAATGGGCCATTTTTTGCTCATTTTTGCCCCCCCCGGAGCACTCTGCAAGCCCCCCAAGGCTATTCATGCCTTTTTTAAAAAAAGAAAGGGGCCGTTTTCATGAAAAACGGGCCGTTTTGGGGAGGTTTGCAGAATGCTTTTTTTTCCCTTTTGGAAAGCTCTTTAACTGAGTGATGAGAATTACATTGATCAAGTGCTGTGCCAGCAGAAACAAAGTCTTATGTGCTGCAGATTGTCAGTGATTTCTTTCACATGGATAAATACACCTGGGAACATCTACCTACCTACCTACCTACCTACCTACCTACCCACTCTCTCTCTCTCTCCCTACCTAGCTACTATATTTCTCTCTCTCTCTATCCCTCTACCTACCAATCTACCTACTCTCTCTCTCCCTCTCCCTACCTATCTACTGTATTTCTCTCTATCGCTCTATATTTCTCTCTCTCTATCCCTTTATCTACCTACCTACCTACCTACCCTCTCTCTCCCTCCCTACCTATCTACTGTATTTCTCTCTCTTTCTCTTCCTCTCTATCCCTCTATCTACCTACCTACTTTTTTTATTTTGCCTCTTCAAAACCTTGGTGCGTCTTATACTCCAAAATATGGGTACCTCAATTATACCCACATCTACAAAATCATAAATTTGGGAGATATTAAAAGGTATAATTATAGCACACATTAAATCTTAGTTAGTTTACTACTGTAATTTTAACAGTAGAAACCAAAAAGCACAGAGAAAGCAAGTAGAAAAAATACAATTTGTTAGTCCATTATTGTCAAAAAGATATACAAAATAATTTCTTACTTCTAAATTTTTCTCTGAGTATTAATTTTTTAATGCTTATTACTGTGTAAGTATGCAAAGTTAGTACAGATAGTCCTCATGTTAGAACCATAATTGGGCCTGGAATGTCAGTCATTCAGCAAAGTAGTCATTAATCACCCCTATGACTGCTGTTGCTCAATGACTGCAATCCTGGCACTCCTGGTTGTGGTCATCAAACGATCTCCTGGGTCATTAAGCGGACCTAGCGAAAGAACGGCATGTCAAGTTCAGCTCTCCTGTGTGCATGGAAAGGAACTGCTCTAATGAGCTGCAGGAATGGTGCTGGGATCTTTGGGATCTGACCTCTATTTTTGCAGCCTTACAGAAGAGTTAACACCCCACCCATGCGTGGAAGTGAACGGCAATGGCAGGCTGCAGGAATAGAGTTCTTTACTGCAAGTTTGCTTCTGCAGCCCTTTGAAGGGTTCATTAGTGGAGAATTCCATTGAAGGCCTGAGAATCAGAGCAGAAGCTTAGTTTCATGGCAGGGGGCAGCAGTTTGCAGCCTTCCCTGTTGTTTTCCCCATTAACTTTCTAGGGAAGCTGGGAGAGAAGATTGAAAAAGATGATCACATGGGCACTTGGAAACTGGTTGTGAGAAAAGATTGTTAAGCATCCAGAACATGATCATATCATATCACTCTATGATAGCTGAAAGTGCATTATGGGTCGACAAGCACCCTTTCCAAGGCGATTGTAACTTCAAATGGATGTTAAACTGCCTGTCATAAGTCGAGGATTACCTGTATTTAAAATGGCCCAAGCTGTTAATATTTAAGAAAGCAACAAATGCTTATACTGGAAATAAATGAACTTAAAATACTGTTTGTTTACAATAAATTACAGATTATATATAAACATTTTCTGTGTATGCATTAAAATAACAAGGGTTTAAAAAGCAAGTCTCAGTTTTTGATAATAAATATTGAGTTCTAAAATGCAGACATTAAAATTAGAAACTGGATCCATATTTTAAATGATCCCAAATAGAAGGACATCTTCAAAGAACAAAAGTTAGTAAAGAGTCTAACTTAAATTTTGCTATCAACCCTATCGAGAATTATTACATTTCTTCAATGTATTTGCATAATAAGATACCCTGTAGATTTTGAATATTTGCTATTTTTTAAAGCCTTTTAACAAGAATTGCATGTTTGGGCATGCAAGTCTATGTGTCATTCGGCAACTACTATTTAATAAATAGTGATAAAAGATCTTTAGCTATTCTCCTTGTCTGCCAGGCTTACACACTAATGCTGACTGTGGTCATGGTATAGACACCTAATAGTCTGACCTTTTTTCCCTACTAATTGTATTATGGAGCCAGCTGGCTTCAGAAAGGAGTTGTCTGCATGATTGAAGAACTTCTGCTAGGGTTAGGCAAGGGTGCTACTTTTACTGAGTAATAGCCCATCCTGACATCCCCATTGTCTTCCTGACAGAGTGCCCATCCTAAAATCGAAGTTTTATTTGTAAATTAACCAAAGAAACTTCCTGCCAGAACAGTGCTGCCTGGAGACTGATAATGTGTGCCTTTCATTCCCTTTCACTCTTACTGTATTCACTGCCAATTTGTTTTCTGCTGCCAGCCAGCCTTAGGCTATAAAAAGCCTTGTAAGACATAAGTGCAATTATAGTCCTGGAGTCAAATGAATTGAACAAATCCAATAGCGCAGCTCTGTCTCCACTTTGCAAACCCCTACAGCAGTTAGATTAGCTGCTAAAAATCTAATCTAGCTATAACTAATGAATTTCTTGAGTAAAGAGCAAAGGTTCATATGGGGGGGGGGGGAGCCGTGTTTCTCAGCTGATTGGCTTTCTGTCACTAATTGATTTTTTAAATAAAAAAGCTACATATAATTTTGACAAGGAGCTGTTAGTTAGCTATGGTGCATGAATCTCTACTATGGTTACAAGATGATTGGATTGAAAACCAAAATGAAAGACTGTACATAATGACAAATCCTTACGACCAAAAAATACCATCAAATGGTTATTTCACAAATCTGCCAGCAATTGCAATTACTTTACTGTTTTCTCACCGGAAAATAGAAAACTGAGTTGTCCTGCTAGCTGGTATTAAGGAAACATGTCTTTAATTATTTTATTCTAAACCAACTAGTAATATTCCTCAACAGTTGTCAAATTTATGGTACTTATTTTAGATGTCATGTGCAGGTGCAACTATTTTACATACAAAAAAGCCTCTCTTAGCATTAAATATTTCTATGACATCTGTTTTATTCTGTGGGTCAAAAAATATACTGCCTGCTGCAGAATGGTCATATTTATAGGCAGTTTTTCTGGGCAGCAGGTGGTATGACCTTCTGTCATGCTATTGAATTTGTCACTAAGCAAGTTATTCAGCTTTCTCCTTCCAATGCTTGGAAATTGGCAAATTAAAAGGAAGGGGGAATGATAATAGCAGGAATACAAGTATCACCTAAATAGCTGAAGAGGCAAAATGTATTGTTAAATAGAGAAGCAATCTTAAAATGTGTATTTTTTCTAACAAGAGATTTGAATATACAAATTTATATAAACGTAATCTAGAAAATAAATATTAAAAATGTCTGCCTCTATAGATAAACTTTTAAAAGATGTTATGGAAGAGAATCAAGTTCTACCACACAAGATCAAGACTGATTTCAAAGTGGATTTAAAAATGATAATGCTACAAGAATGACACAGAAAAGATGTTACATTGGACATGCAAAACAAACCAGGTGATGTCTTAATAATTAAAAGGGATATGCAAATAACATAGCGAGTAAGTGATTATAATTGTAGTCTTTAATAAAATTTCTGCACAAAACCCCCAAACTCAATAAACAATCATGCTGCTAACAGAAGGCAACACGCACTTCTGAAAAGATATTATACTATTTATATTTAGGTTTATATTTTACCTTTTTGGTCAGTGAGTCATCTGAGTCAGATGGCATTCGTGTAGATACATGAAAAATTACTTCTACAGTTGAAGTAGCGTAATATGGGGCTGTTTGTCCTGTGCTACCGTTACGTTGAAGGCCACCCATAAACCCACAGTGAGTTGAAAGATCAACCTTAATCAAGCAAAAAATAAAGATGTTAGCCTTAATTTGTAATTAAAAACAAAGATAAAGGAAATATCCTGTGAATTTACTGGAACACTTTTACTAAACAAACTTAAAATTAATGTTTTATTTTTGTTATTTTAACTGACTTGTAAGTCACTTTAATTGAAGTCCACTTTGATGACATATATCTCAGTTTCATAAATTGGTATAAAACAAGACCTTACAATAACATACACAAACCTTAAAGTAACACTAAAGCAAAACATATAGCACTAGGCACAAAAATCAGTTTATTTTATAATTATTCCTACACAGAACACTTCAGATAAGATATCCAATATATTACAGATATCACAGATATCATACATGTTATATTATAATATATGATATGCCATTAATGTGTATTAAAAAAGTAAATGGTTTCACTGACAATTAAATAATGAGGTCTGGAGTCAACTAATGGGTTGTAGAATATCCAGAAGGGTGTATAAAGTTCTCCTTATAAACATTTTATGGTAGATTTTCTGAATGAGGGTAACTAAGTGCTCAGAACTAAAATTCTTGCAGTAGTCATTGGGACTATATTATTTGGTAACATGATGGGCATTATGTTGGGGTTTATAGATGTTCTGAGTAAAGAAAAATTATAGAATTAGCTCTCCTGGCTTCTTTGCTAAGTAGTAACCTAAGTGATATTACATGTCTGTTGAGAACATGTGAGAGTTGAACTCAGGCTCAGTAACAAAAGAAATGCTGGATTAAATGGATTGGACTAGACCAGTTAATCTAAAATGTGGATAAATTAATATCACAACTCAAATATTCCATTATCACCACTAATATTATTATTTGAAACAAGACATTTGGGCAATATTTACCTCCCAACCCAATCCAGCAATAAAATCTTCATATGCTTGGCTTCCTTGTGGATTGGACAATATTGAGCATTTATCTTCTTGTCCTTCAGCAATGTAAACTACTGCAATCTTATGAGTTTCACGACTGCAAAAACAAACAAAAAATATTGTACCTTTATATAATGTATTTTTATTCTGAAGAGTTTACATGCAGTGTAAAACAGATTTCAACAAAAATAATGAAGAATGTGTAGTTAAAAATATACAAACAATAATTTTGTTGACAACTGAAAAAATATATAACCCCCTCCCACAAGTTTAGTTATTGGCACTTCACATTTTTCTTAAAAATAAACAATTTTAAAAAAATTAAACACTTCTCCCTGCATGGATTGCATTCTTCTCTTCTACTCATTAAACTGACCCTCTGGAGTTAACATTACTTTCTTCTTTTACTATCTGTTTTTCTTTTGTGAATTTGACATGTCTGTAAGCTATGAAATATAATGTTACAAATATTCCTACAACTGCTGAATTCTACTTCATTTGACATTATTTTAATCTTGGCTAGGAATGTAAACCAAAGATCATTGCAAACCATCTATTTAAAAAATCGTAAATTTGTTTCCCAACATTCTGAAATAAAGCATTACAATGATTTAAATATATGTCTACTGAGTACTGATTATTTAAACTCAATTTATAACCATATCAATTTTGTCCTTTTATTTTATCATATGACCACAATTTACAATATTTTTTGCTCAAAGCTGCCATTTACTTCCAGTAAAAAAACCCTCAACAATGCAATTTTTTTTGCACTGGGTTCCAGACAATGGGTTTGCTGAATGACTGTGATGGTCACTTAATGACTGCTGCAAAGAATGCCACTAAGTAAAGGGACTCACTCAGTGACCACTTCAGAAAAGGTCATAAAATCAGGCACAGCCACACACTCACTTGCTTAACAACTGGCCTGGTTTATGGACATAATTCCAGGCTCAGTCATAAGTCAAGGACTACTTGTCCTTGAAAACCAATCCAAAACTGTCCAAGAATCAAATTTGTGTGGATAAGTAGATTTTATTTATATATGTTCAAGACCAACATGATTTTTAATGGAATTTGTTCATAACAATGGGTTTATATTTTATAATTATAAAGAAAGAGTAAGATATGTATTTTTAAAGGTAAAGGTTCCCCTTGTACACATGTGCTAGTGGTTCCCAACTTTAGGGGACAGTGCTCATCTCTGTTTCAAAGCCGAAGAGCCAGCGCTATCCGAAGAAGTTTCTGTGGTCATGTGGCCCGCATGACTAAAATGCCAAAGATGCATGGAATGCTGTTACCTTCCCACTAAAGGTAGTCCCTATTTTTTTACTTGCATTTTTATGTGCTTGGCAGAAGCTGGGACAAGTAACAGGAGCTAACTCTGTAACGCGGCGCTAGGGATTCAAACTGCCGACCTTACTGATCAACAAGCTCAGCGTTTTAGCCCCTGAGCCACCGCGTCCCTATGTATTTTTAGAAAACATTAAAATATTGCAGCTGATACTCTAAACATATTCATGAATTGTAAGTAATTAGAATGTTTAACTTACCATTGTCTAGAGTCTAAATTTTTCAGCTCTCTCAATAACTTAGAATTTTTCTTCAAAATATTAAAACTTTTTCTAAAATAAATAGAATAAAATTATGGTAGAATATCTCATAATACGTAACTGGTATATTTTGTAACTAACAAACTGGTGTATTTTGTTAATTTAGCTACTCTGAAGTCCTCCTATCTGACTGCTTTTGGCTCTCAATAATTCCTCCCTCCAAACATATTAACTTCTGTTTAATGGTCTAGCATCAGGATCTAGAGACCATTTCGTAAC
Source organism: Natrix helvetica (assembly GCF_964273705.1). Lineage (NCBI taxonomy): Eukaryota > Metazoa > Chordata > Lepidosauria > Squamata > Natricidae > Natrix > Natrix helvetica. The sequence continues at coordinate 74,169,262 of NC_138550.1, forward strand.
TATTTACGCAGCTTCGTCAGAATGGAAGTATATTAGTTACTTGATTTTTCTATAAGCATGTTATCAAGTACATAAATTTTCTATTTTCAAATTATATTTTCTAACTTACTTATAAAATTTCAGTTTGAGAAATTCATTAAAATTGAAATATTTCCTACCAAAATAATGTGTGTATGTATTTATGGGTACATACATACATGCATACATACAAACTTATCTGAAAGAAAAAATGAGCAAATTTCAATTAGGTGATATCTGGAAAATAATACAATCGTGACACTTAAATAATAAAATACATTTTATGGTATAAATTCTTAAGAGCAGAGGTTCTTGGGTTACTGTTGTTTTGCTGAAGAAGGCTAAAGTGGCAGTGCCTATGCCTCTGTAATTGAGAGTGAAAACCTAGGATCTACTTTTAAAGATCTATTATGGCAATGGTGACTTAGTTCAAATGTGATAATTTAACTTTTGGGGTACTCTGGTTCTTATAGGACCGTGATGGCGAACCTATGGCACGCGTGCCACAGGCGGCACGCGGAGCCATTTCTGAGGGCACGCGAGGCATTGCCCTGTCAGTTCCAGTGCGCATGCACCCGCTGGCCAGCTGATTTTCGATAGTTTTTTTAAATCTCCAGAGGATTCCCTGAAGCCTCCAAAGGGCGAAAAACAGCCCAATGCAAAAAGAGCTGCCGGAACGGGGGAAAGACAAGCGGCAAGGAAAGAGGCTTCTTTCACTCCTGCTGGCTGCTCTGTTCCCCCCTCTCCCCTGCTACTAAAAAGGATCCTGCCCGATCGCTGAGAGAGCTGCCAGCACGGGGGAGACAAGCGGCAAGGAAAGAAGCTTCTTTCCCCCCTGCTGCCTGCTGTGTTCCCCCCTCCCCCCTGCTACTAAAAAGGATCCTGCCCGATCGCTGAGAGAGCTGCCAGCACGGGGGAGACAAGCGGCAAGGAAAGAAGCTTCTTTCACTCGTGCTGCCTGCTGTGTTCCCCCCTCCGCCCTGCTACTAAAAAGGATCCTGCCCGATCGCTGAGAGAGCTGCCAGCACGGGGGAGACAAGCGGCAAGGAAAGAAGCTTCTTTCACTCGTGCTGCCTGCTGTGTTCCCCCCTCCCCCCTGCTACTAAAAAGGATCCTGCCCGATCGCTGAGAGAGCTGCCAGCACGGGGGAGACAAGCGGCAAGGAAAGAAGCTTCTTTCCCCCCTGCTGCCTGCTGTGTTCCCCCCTCCCCCCTGCTACTAAAAAGGATCCTGCCCGATCGCTGAGAGAGCTGCCAGCACGGGGGACACAAGCGGCAAGGGAAGAGGCTTCTTTCACTCGTGCTGCCTGCTGTGTTCCCCCTCCCCCCTGCTACTAAAAAGGATCCTGCCCGATCGCTTGAATCCACAGGGAAATGAGGAGAGCAGGGGGGAAAGACAAGCAGTAAGGAAAGAAGAAAAGAGGCTTCTTTCACTCAACGTGGCTGCTGTTGCCCTTTTCTCCATTTCAGTGCTAGGGCATCGAGGTTGCCCCACCCACCATCGCCCAGGTCCTCACTTCTCCCAAACATTTCTTTGCCTACCTGATTTCCAGCTCCATCGCGTTTCTTGCCATCGTGTGCAGAGAAACAAAGTTTGTGGGACAAAAAAAAACTTCAATCAATTACAACTTGGGGAGGGGGAAGAGATCTCCCAAAGTTGGAATTGATTGATTGAAAGGAGTTTTTTTTAGTCCCACAAACTTTGTTTTCCTGTCCAAAACGGCAAGAAACATGATGGAAAAATGCTACGGAGGGGAAATTAAATAGGCAAAGAAATGCTTGGGAGAAGCGAGGACCTGGGCGATGGGGGGTGGGGCAGGCTCCATGGAGTGGTGCTGAAATGGAGAAAAGGGCAACAGAGCAGCCCCTTGAGGGGGAAAAAGCTGTTTTTCCTTATTTCCTTGCTACTTGTCTTTCCCTCATGCAGATTGGTCTCTTCCTCATTTCCCTTTGGATTGCAGGGACCAGGCAGGATCCTCTGTGCTAGCACGGGGGAGGGGGGGAACAGAGCAGCCACCTTGAGGGGAAAAAGCTGCTTTTTCTTCTTTTCTTGCTGCTTTTCTTTCCCCTGTGCCAGCAGCTCCCTTCCTCATTTGTCTATTGACTGTAGTGCCCAGGATCCTCTTTAATAGAAGGGGAGAATTTAGCAACTGGACTCACACCTGCCATTGTAAAAAGGGCCCAACCTTTACACAGGAGAATGATAAGGGAAGGTTTTTTGACACAGGAGCACACTTCAGCATCCCCCCACCCCCACCCCAATCTCTGCCCGTTAGTGGCAGAGCAACTTCTCCCCTCACTGGGTGTTAGCCAAGGGGAAGCAGCCAGAGCAGGGAGTGGCGAGGAAGCCTTGTGCAAAAATGCACGGTCCACACAGGTGAGCGGGGACATTACGTTATGTGGGTCGGCACTCGAGTTCGTGTGATAGCGCGCACGTATGTGCTTTTGGCACCCGAGGCGAAAAAGGTTCGCCATCACTGTTATAGGAGATAGACGTCAAAATAAGCACTTTTCAATAAATACCTTTTTATACTGTATTGGAGTAGGGAAATCCTTATCATTGAAGAATAAATTGGAAAATAATTATTTCCTTTCCGCCCCAATGTATTACTCATAAATGCTGAATGCTGAAGCCAAATGACAACTATAGTTCATATCAGAATTTTAATTAGTAAATAGCAACTTAAGCATGGCCTATTAGTTTGACTATAATAAAAATTTAATCCATTTAGGTTGAATTGCTATGCCAATCTAACTTCAGGAGAGGCACTGAGATTATTTTTAGAAGCCCCTATTATCACCCTTTAACCACATGGATAGAAGTAGCAATCTCACTTGAATTACACTAATTAACGCAATTTATTTCCCACTTTTGTGATCTTTGCTCAGATCTGTCCTTCATTAAGGAGGCCAAGAAAATATTAAATTGGAAGGGGAAGAATGATTTTGCTGTTAATTTTTATTCTTGAATTACCCAGGAGGCATTTTCCACCTTGTGGTAGCATTCCTTTTTGTGTTTAAAGACTCCAATCTTTAAAACCTTCTCAGAGGGAGGAGCTATCTGTCTCCCAAACCAGACCGAGAGAGCAAGATTAGCCCTCAACCTCATACGTTTTTTTAAATCTGTAATTTACTTCAGTAAAATGCAGAGAATCAGGATGCATATAGTTAAACTATGAAATTCACTGTCAAAAGTTGTGGTAATGGTAGAAAAAAAGTTTTGTAAGGGATCAAACTATCAATTTTCTTTTTAACTTTTGGGATGTGTGTTTTTTAATGTTGTACGCCGCCCTGAGTCCTTTGGGAGAAGGGCGGCATATAAATCCAATAAAAACAAAACAAAACAAACAAAACAAATTCCTATTAATAATTGATATTTGTTTACTATTTTCTAGTACGCAGAAAGTCTTAGATACTGTCTGCTGAGAAGCAATCTAGAATAGAATAGAGCTGGAAAGGAGCTTGGAAGTCTTCCAGTCTGGCCCCCTGCTCAAGCAGGAGACCCTATACCTGGGATGGTGAACCTATGGCACGTGTGCCACAGGTGGCACGCAGAACCCTCTCTGCAGGCACCTGAGCCGTCACCCAGCTCAGCTCTACTGCGCATCTGCATGCACCTCCCACTGGCCAGCTGATTTTCAGGTCTCTGCTGCACATGCAGGAGACATGCGTGCACGTACAGGGGGGTCTCACATGCACATGTGCAGGGGGTAGCACGGGAGGGGGTGCCCCCCACACCCCATGTTTGGCCCCAGGAGCCTAGCAGGGAGGAACCCTTTTTTTAAGACAGGGCTTGCCTGCAAGTTCCAGGAAGAGATCATTCCAAGGTGGAAAATGTTTTGTGCACAACTCAGAAAAATAAACAGAAAGAAAGAAAAAGGAAACAGCAGCAGCAATGAATAATAAAAACGTAATGGTACAGAAAACTCTGAAAAACTCCACAAACTTAGCAGTTGATACTAGCTGCCAAATTATGTTGAATTACAACAGGGAAATAGATTTTTCCTTTTCTTTTACAGAGAGTAGATCTGATTGGAATTCTGGAAAGGCACCAACTATATCCCCCCCTTTCCACAATAAAGAGCTCCATGTACCCTGTTCTGCAAGTGATGGGAGAGTAGTCCTAGTACTTCTTTCATAATAGATACTGAGTGCCTGACCATTTAGAGGCAGCTTTTAAAAAATAATAAACACCCCCCCCCCTCGCTCACTGTACAAACTGAGTTAGAAGAAGAGGTTGATTTGGTTCTTCTCTACATAAAAAAGGCTTAGCTTTCCTCTTTTCTTCAGAAATAAGTATCACTTGAAGATCCAACCTTACCTAAGATAACTCTTTACTAAGGAAGAATAGGGAACCTTTAGAAAACTTGTGACTAAACATTGGACTATCTTAAGAGAGAGAGAATGTAAACAAGGGCAGAATGACCTCTCCTTCTCCTTGGATACTAATTAGAAGTTGGACTTTAACTCAGTAAAAATTGCTCTCTCCCATTGGGTAAGGAAAAGTAAAAAGCCTTTTAGTCCACTACTACTGGGAAAGGCACTAATGTTCCTCCCCACCCCCTCAAAATTCTTAGAGTACTGTGAATGCTTACCTTTTTTCCCACGAATTCATTCCTAAGTCATTTAGCAAAAGCCTACATAAATGAAATGGTGACTGTGGCAGAGCAGATCTTGGCATCTTCTGATTTTCACTTTTTGTATTATGATTCAGATGGTATCCATGAGCATATTCATTTTCTATACAACTTTGCTGCATTATTGCTTCAATTATATCATTAGCTTGGGCGTGACTCATGACAGACGGGGATGGGGATGGCTCATTTAATTTTATTTGTGGATGTAAAAGACACTCAGGACTACTACTGCCAATCTTTTCTAGCAACCTATCAAGAGCATCTTCTCCATCATCTATCTGAATGAAATCAGTTGGAGACTCAAAGTTCTGCTTATTTTTTTCCATAGCCACAGAGAATTTTCTGTTCATCTGATCTACTGAACAAGCAGCTAATGGTCCATACATCAATTGTCCATCCCATGAATATTTTCCAGAGATATCCCTAACAATTACTCTTACTTCTGAGAATGAGTCTTCCAATTCATCAGCCATTCCCCTTTTTGAAGGAATCTGGAGGTAAGAAATGACAGCATTGTCATTAAATTCAAAGATCTGTAAATTGGGGCTTCGGAAGATTTCAGGTGAGAGTTCAGAAGATTCCATACAAGAATTGCTGTGATTTTCACTGATAAGACTATGTAGAACAGCAGGTCCTTCAGTTAGAGGATAATGGCCCAGATTGTTAACTAGATGTGCCTTAATCATTCGTGCTGTCAGTGGTATTAACTCCAAGCTTCTCCGCTTCATTTCTGAAAATAGTTAATCATAACAATGATTATAATTTTAAAAAATAAAACAGCCTACAAAAACACATACACACCCTTTTCAATTTTGAAATTTAGGACAAGATACATTCTCAATTTTTATAAATTTCTAAAATGAGAAGGTACAAGTTGTACAGTCTGACAAGAAATTAACTAATAATATAATTTTAAGAATAGTATCTAAAGATATGCTATTTGTGGATTTGAAACTAGATAGGTTTGCTCCAAGTATATTTAAAGATACCACATTATTTAACCATACATTGAAAACTGAAGAATATTAGAAACATTTTTTCATAAATCTACATAAGAGAGCAAAAGATCAGGAGCAGATTATTATTTCAAATCATCTGCAATAACTGTTTAATTTGTTCCTATCTGTGATGCTGTGATACTTTGGCAACAATATGCAAGGTGTGTGGTCCAGACTGAAGTCTACTGCATCAGTTCCCAGCCTTTCCAGCTTGGCATCCTAGCTCGATGTGGGGTCGGGTGACTGGCAGGCACACGCATGCACAACAGCTCAATTTATGCAAACAGTGGGCGCTGGCGCCTTCCACTAATGCAAATGGAGTTTTGCACATAAGCAGATGGTGTTTGTGTTTGCGCAAAAAGTTCCAGTCACACGAGCAGAGGGCGCTTCTGCTCACATGCAAAATTCCACTCTTGCAAGTGGAGGGCACTGCCACATTCATGTGAATGGAGTTTTATGCATGACCGCAAATGCCCTATGCTCACATGAGTGGCGTTTTATGCGCAAGCACAAGTGTGCTATGCTCGCGTGAGATGAGCTTCATGCATGTGGGCTTCCCATCTCTCCTGCGCCTGTTTCGAATAGGCTGCTGCCCGGTAATTGGCCCTATTGCTTCCCATCTTTCTGTTCCAAGAAAGCGGCAGCCAATTGTTTTCCTTCCTTTAGGCAAAGCTTAATGCACATAAACAGTTATTTTTTAAAAAAATATTTATTTACATACATTTATCATGTCAATTTAAATTTATTTACATAAGAAAAAAGAATGGAGATGGAGCCAATCAAATGATAAATTTGATTATATTGCTGCTGCCATGGGGTAAATGGAAAGAAAGGAAGGAAGGAAGGAAGGAAGGAAAGACAGACAGACAGACAGACAGAAAGAAAAGGAATCAATTGGTCAATTGGTCTTACAAGTCACATTATCCTGGGATATATATAATCAGAGAACTGGCACTTTAAGAAGTAATAGTAGAAGTGGATCAGAGTTTGACAAAAACAGCTAAAGTAATAAGAATAAGTAGTTGAAATAACAAAAATGTGAAAAAGTCCATCCTTAACTTTATAGTGTTCTAATGTTCTAAGGTTGGATTATACTTAAGAAGAAAAAGGAACTGGCAATAAGGCATAAGTAAGTATTTAAAATTTGTTTAAACTTATGATGAACTGGTTTCTAAAGCTGTGAGCTTTGTACATTGTCCCCAGATAGGAAATAACAATCAAACCTAATTGTTATATTTCCAACAGTGTTTTGAATATGTATTATATACTTTGACGATCAACACTGCATAATATACTAACTAAAAAATTCTCATGCCAGTTTTTCCTAACGATAATATTCACAGTAAATTTAATATCCACCTTCTATCAATATTTCCTTTATTGCATACCAATTTTCCTGTAATTAATATTTCTCTCTGAATTAATAAGCTCTTACTAGGTAAAGCTGTTCGCCTCTGTGCTATTTTACTTTTGATGTTAAAGGGAAGGCCTAGAAATTATTACAAAGCAAATGGTTCACAAAACAGGATTTTTTATTTTAAAAGCAGTTGTGGTGCATTTTGATGCATTTGGATATATAACTTTTTATTATTACATGTTTGTGTGTTTGGGTATATGTCCCTTATACATATGTACTATACATACGTATATCGCATATATGAAAAAGGATATATAGGGTGACATATTAAGAAAGTTATCTGAATTTGAAATGCTTCTACCACACAGAATATATCCTAATGCAAATACGCATACATTATCTATTAACTATTAATCTCTCCCTGCTGCTTCTTTAACTGCAAGCTCTCTACATTGATTTAAGATTAATAAGCAAACTGTTAAGATATCAGCTATCAATTGCTTACTTTAAAAGTGGAATAGGAAAAAATCCTTGCACCAATTTCAATTGCATTTGTAGGAAGGGTAAGTTGACAGGTCTGACTATTTTAAAAAGGAAATACATTGATACAACGGAAGACTAAAAGGAAATGAACTTTATGAGGTAGCAAAATTTTAATATGTATTTTATATTAATAAGGAAAATATATATGAATTGTACTGTGAATTGTCTAAGTAAAGGCATCTTTTATACATAATAATTGAGTTTATCTATTAAAATAGTGGATATATTTTATTTGTAGAACAATAATAAGCAAATTATTTCTGTTATTTGTTTCAGATAAGAGTTTCATTTATGAAATCTGGTTACAAAGAAAAAAATCTTCAAATTTAGAGAGATACAGTATGAGAAGTCTGTTGTTCCCAATTTTTTTTATTTTTATGCAGATATTATCTTCAAAAATATTTAAAAACCACTACATAGGCTAGAAATTAATTAGCACTGCAGCAGTTATGTGTAGGATTATACACGTGTCTTCTCAGTATGTGCAAATTCTCCAACTTAAATAAAAGTGAAGCACCACACACACACACACACACACACACACACACCTTAAATCTCAAAAGATTGACAAACCTCATGGTGCTCTCATCTTAAGCCTTAATTATTTATTCATACATTTTCCATTACACCTTCTTCTCTAGGAGCTCAAGATGGTATGCATGGCAACCTCCTCCTCCCTCAGATTATCCCCAATTAGATTGGGTTTGGTCACTCAATGAGCTCCACAGCGAGGTAGGGATTTAATCTTGATCTAAACCAATACACTACACTGGCCCTCTGGAGATATGGGACAAAGAATCCCAAAACGTAGTGAGGTTTGATTATCCTATAATATTTTGATTATTTTAAACACAGCTTTGATACAATACTAATACCATACCATACTGCAGTTTTCTAGTAGGGTACAAAATGTCCCTGGTGGAGAGACTGAATGACACCATGAAATATTATTCTTAAGTTTTCTTCTGGGTTATTATAAACCATGAACCTCAGCACAAACACAACTAAAATTATTGAGTTCTAGATTATTATTGGAAACGCCCTCTATAAAACCTTGTTGCCAAATATTATAATGAAAGAATGATTAGGTTTCCCGTATTTGCATATGTCAGCACAGGATTTTATCTAAGTATGAAAACTATTCCAAAAGTAATATTTATTGAAAAGGAAGATTCTTCCTTGTCTTGTTGTAGCTCTTTCAGAAAGTATTGCATGATGGCCCTCAAGAAAGATTTGAAATGTGGACACTAAATTATAGTGACAGAAGAGAAAGACATTCAGGTGGAAGCAACTTGCATCAGAACATACTCCAACATGCTGCCTCCAAATTAAAGAGGAGGGTGGAGGAGGGTGCAGTCGGGCTGGGGGAGGAGGTTAAGGCAGTCCAGAAGGGGAATATAGAATTGGAAAATTTTATGGCAAAGATAGAACTTGAAAGAATGTCCTTCTTTCTCAGATTCCAGAACCTACCGGAGACAGAAGATGAAGATCTTAAGGATATCATGAGTACAATTTTAGCAGAATATATTAAAAGAGATAAAGATAAAGTTGTGGTGGGATATGGATCTGGTTTACAGAATTCAGCATATGCCAGAACACATAATGTTCCAAGGGAAGTACATGTTAAATTTCTTAGGAAGACCATGAGGGATGAGATTCTAGGGGCTCAAAGGGGGGGGGGGGAACCACTAAAATATAAAGATAAAGAAATTGCCATTCTTAAGCAAATTCCAAAAAAAATAAGAAATAAGAGGAGGAAGTATTCCTACTTATCAAAGAAATTATATAATAAAGGGATTTGGTTTAGATGATTATTGCCAGAAGGAATGTTGATCTTCTGGGAGGGAAACAGAATTAGAATTAACACAGTTGTGTAGGCAGAGGCCTTCATTAAAAAACATAGTGTCCTCCTAGAGGACGAAAATATAAGAGGTAGTGAAAAAGGCGACAATACACAGGACATGAAGGAGGGAAGGGCTGCGGCTCCGCCTGGGGACAGGGGGGAGGGAACAATATTGTAAAGACTCAGGTCACAAAAATAAATATATCTGGAATATCATTGTAATTGTTGATATATTAGAAAGTGGCAAAAGAGATGATTGAACACATGGTTGATATAATGTATAATAAGATGCTGTTTCTGCTTATATTTTATCTATTGTTCTTTCCTTTCTGTGAAAGTTGTGAGAATTGGAGAGATTTCTACCTCTAGCACGATGGAGTTGCCTAAAGTTTTTGTATATCCACCTATCCTTTTCCCATAAATCTTGTAAAATATATATTTTTCTTTTCCAAAGAGTTTTCAATGAAAAATAAAAGATGCTGTTCCCTTTCAAATTATTTGTTACCTTCAGCAACAGTGAGCAAATTATTCAGGTCTGCAGAAGACTGAACCAGAATTACTTCAGAATTCCTGACATTTCCTAGAGGCATAAAGGGATCATATATCTCACTGGAGAGATCGGCAAGACTTAAAAGATAATGGCTTTGCTGGGTGTACAGGCTTGAACCATAAACACAACAGTTCAGGATCTGCAGTAAAACAAAAAAACCATATATAAAATGAAATACCATGAAGTTATTCAAGAGAAAGCACCTTAGGGATGTTGAACTTGAGCTTCTAATTGTTATGAACATTACTAAATTAAACATAAAACTGCTTGAGTAATTCCTAAAAAAATATCTTTTAAAATGGAATATATATAGATATAAGGAAAAAGCCATAATCTCAAATAGGGTATTGAAATGATACTGAAAACTTGTTCTATTTCACATTTGAAATACATGAATATAGAAAATAAATGGGACAATGATACATTTGAAAATGTATCTAATACAAGAGCAATCGAAAGGAATTAATAATGTCCAAAGCACATATTTTAAAGACAAAACTGGTGTAACAGTATGGGCAGGATCTCAGAGAGCTGTACACAAAGTCTGACGTAGTTCATCAATCAAAACTAATGGCTTTTTTGTAATTGTGTTTCGATTCAGTATGGTGCTATTCATATACATAGTTATCAGGAAGTGAAGTATTTAGGTACAACAATTCATGCTTACCCTATAAATATAATCAAGCAATGGAGTATTAGAAGAATACTGATTTTCAAAATTGGAAGTAAATACAGGCTCCAACAGTATCTTCACTGGCAATGTCATGCACCAATCCAATAAACAAAGTAACAATGAGACTATAAACTAAAACAGAAAAATGTCCAAATATTAGTTACACTTAGAAAGTTGTAAAACCTGATTAAACAAAATTAAATTTATCAGGAAATATATGATATGCAATCAAAAGAATATGATCTGAAAAATCTATGAACAAATACCATTCATTCATCAGCACTAAAGTTATTACCGATAATCTATTTGAACTCTAAGCTAAAATTTGCTCTCTTCCCTGAAAACAGCAATTATCAATTATACAAGCCAAATTGCCCAATTTAAACATTAGCTCTTCGTGTTAACTATGCGATATTGAGACAAAAGAAAGGCATCTAATCATTACACACCTTTTTATCACTTTCCACAGAAGAATATTCTGCACTTGGTAACAGAAATGCAATAGTGGCAACAAGGACCTGTGACAAAGCAATTTTGAAATAAATTTACAGAAATATTCAGTTTCCCAGTCAAAGCATCGGGCAGCTCAAAAATATCAGTGAAATATGAATTATTACTTTGTCATTATTTACCATTTATCTTTTTTCTTCAACTCTATTGCCTAAATGATTATCAAAGTTTCCAAGAGGAAAAATAAAATTTTGTACTAATGTGATTTTCTTTTCCTTCACAGATTTGCAGTCAGCTAAATCTCTTGAATTTGCAAAGATCAGCTTAAAGCCCTAGAACCATGATGGCAAACCTATGGCACACGTGCTACAGGTGGCACATGGAGCCATTTATTAAGGCACACAAGGCGTTGCCCTGTCAGCTCCAGTGTGCATGTGCGTTAGCCAGCTGACTTTGGCCTTCTTTTGAGGCGTTTTTCACCCTCCGGAGGCTTCCTTGAAGCCTCTGGAGCGCGAAAAACCGACCCTAAGGGCAAACCAGAAATTCAGGAACAGACTTCCGGGTTCCCCGTAGGTCCGTTTTTCGCCCTCTGCAACTTCAGGCTTCCCTGAAGGTTCCAGATGGCAAAACCTGGCCCTAAGAGCAAACCACAAGTGTCTTCTGGTTTGTCCATAGGACCGTTTCTCCGGAGCCTTCAGGGAAGCCTCCTGAAGTCCAAAATCAGCCCTATGAACAAATTGAAAGTCACATTCCTAAACTTTTGGGTTCCCCGTAGGTCTGTTTTTCGCCCTCTGAAGGCTTCAGTGAAGCTCCTGATGCCTCTGGGGGCCAGGGAGGCTGTTTTCGCCCTCCCAAGGTCCTAGAAAGACTCTGGAGCCTAGGGAGCGTGAAAAAAACCATGCCAAAAGCAGGGGGTGCTGGTCGCACGAACATGCATGCACGGGGTTGGTGGTGGTGGTGTTGCGCACATAGCATTATGTGTATGGCATGCCCACACATGCCCGCCCTGCTGTTGGCACGGGAGTCAAAAAAGGTTAGCTATCACTGCCCTAGAACATCCTGCAAAAACTTTTTATCAATGTTGCAGTAGCTGATGATATGTTTATAATGAATAATGATTACATGAATGGACATATGAGTAGCTAAAATAGAAAAGGTAGTCCCAAAGATAGCAGACGATCTCATCCCTGGCTAATGAAATGAGTAAAGATTCCTCTGACACTTAATTTCTGATGCTTTGATATACTTGGAATGTTTGCAAATGATGGACTTACATAAATTTTGTCCAACATTTTCCTGTTAAATGAAAGCAGGTGAAGTTTTATACAATCTGAAGAGAAGCCAGATTAAGAAATAAGTTCCCAACTTTCTAAATACAGATATTTTGATCTAAAGAAATCTATGTCCAACATATCAGCACTGGCCCTCAGAATGAACTAAATTCATTGTCCTCCAGAAGGAGGGAGGCAAAGTTTGGTATGATAAAAAACCAAATTAACTTTTGGTAAAAAGTAAGGATTTGGATGCAATTCATTGTCATGAAAATGCAACCCTGAGACAGAAATATAACTTTAAAAATCTGTAAGTAGATGCGACTACCACTAAAATGAGAATGAACTGTTTCTAGAAATTTCTAAAGGCTAGAAAGAGTAGCACTATTAAAATATAGCTGACGTTCCAAGTAGAGAACTAATTAATGTAATAATTCTTTACAATGTTTTAAAGATTAAGATATAAAAGAAAACTATGAAAAAAACCTCAATTGTAATTTCTGAAATAGGTATATTTAAAAATGGAACCAGCAAAATATTGGTTCCTGCACCATATTTTGTGGGTTATTAGAAAGAGAATAAACCCTAATTAGCTTATATGCTTTGTAGTAAATTGCAGCCAGATGGCTTTGGCAGCAGAGGGAGAGAGGACTCAAATACACCACTACAGAATTACTAGTGTTATATCTGCTGAGAGGGACATAGAACATGAAGTGGTTTGTGTTTTCTAAAAACATTTTATAATTATTTTAAACAGCTACTGAAGTGCACAGCATCTCCATTAGCATAGGAGGATTAAAATGTGTCTGCTCCAAATAAGGCATTACATTTCACTTAAAAAGCAAGCATTATAAACAAATACCAATTTCCATATATAACTATTTTGGAAATGAAACATACTTCAATAATTTTTTGAGGTAGAGAAATGTTGTATTTCTGTAGTTTTTCCCAGTAAGATGTCAACAACTGGAAGATATCACATGCTGCTTGTGCAATCTGCTTGTTAGAAAACTGCAAAAATGAAAAACAAATTAATAAGAAATAAAGAACCAATACCATCACAAGTGGATTGTTGTATTTTGAAAAATTTCTTTCTCACTATCACTACATAAATTAACATTAATAAACAAAATAACATTAAATTGGCCTCTCTGCATTATGTGACTTTATATCCAAGGGTAAACGATGCTACAATTTCAATCAACCGTGATTTAGGCCAGCAGGTGGCTTTTCCCATTTGACTCTGTAAACAGCTTAGAGTGCTGTAAAACACTATGAAGCGGTATATAAGGGCTATTGCTAAGTGCTACTTTCCTTAGAATACCTTAAGAAGGAATGGAGTTAACAATTCTCAAAACAGTTGTGTCCCTAGTAGAATTACTATGCTAAACCCATTTGCTAAAAAAAAGAAATCTCAGTCACAGAGGGTAAGGAAGTTTTTTGCTTTGTTTTTAAACATGAGAAACTGAAAATAGGTTATTATTTCAATAGAATTACATAATTCTTTTTGCTATGCTGCAACTCAGCAAATAATGACTATATATAAAATCCAGGTACATCATCCCAAAACAGTCTTTCGTATGTTTTATTAACTCTACAAAAGCTTGAATTATAACAGTTTTATTTAGATATCAGAAGACTTGTTGCTCTAAAAGCTTATTCATAGTAAATAATTTGTAAATACATAATTCACTGTCTCTAATAAATGACAAATGTTTCTGATATTTTCAAAAACATAATAATAGACCAAATAAATGAACCTTCTGAATAACTTAAAGAATTCCAAGTGAATACTCTTTGTTTTTGGTCAGCCCACAGTTGAATACACTTAAAATCATTTGCTATGCTTGTACCTTTAGTGTCACACCAAAAACATTTATTGCATCTTTTACTTGAGGATGGTTGGTACAGTTCACAAGTTCTTCACATATCCAAAGCCCAAGACAACAAAGGGCTAAATACCTTAAAAAAAATTGCTTTGATAAGTCACAAAGTCATCTATATTTTTTTATAGTAGTAGGGTCTTTAAATTGAATTATAAATAATCACCATGCATAACGTTCAGATTGTCTCTATTTTAGGGTAAATGTTTTTTGGTTTTTTTTTAGTGCTAAATGCAAGCCTTAACATTTCTGCCACAAAAAGCAATGTTTGGTCTTTTGCCAAAGTTGTATTCATTTTTTATATTTATACTCTAGCTTTATGATGTTAAGGGTCTTATTCTACATGTAAGGACAATGAAATTACAATTATTTTTTGCCCTCTTCTGTGAGCCGTTGGCTTTACTTTTTTTGTCTGTAATTTACTTTGAGGTGAAATTTGTCTTTCTTTCACCAATATACTGTATGTTCTTTAATTATATTTTGTAACATTTTGTTTTGTTTCATTCAGGTTTTACCTTGAAGCTTCACTTGGTTCCTCTGTGGCATTCTTTAAAAGATTATTTATGAGGCAAAGCTAGAAGAAGAAAATACAATAACAAAGTATTTCTAGATTTTTGCTTTTTTTCAATAAAATTAAGTAACAAAACTTAAAGACAAATAAAGTTAATAAACTCATTGGACATTTCTTAAATCAATAAATGAACAGTATTCGACATCAATTCTGAAAACTGCTACTTAATAAATAATTACAAAATAGCAAATATTATTCTATTTAAACCTTGTTAACATTTGTTTTTGTGGGAAAATGGCAACATTGACCCTCAAAATAGCACACCTGACCTCACTGTAACTATCATTTCTCTGCAAAGGTGTAAACTCTTCTGAAAGCTACCAGCAGCTTAATTAAAAGTATTTTTTTTCCAAATTCAGGAATACATAGTGTTATCCATTAGAAATATATTATGCGTGTTATAAAGGACAATAAATATTTTTTAAAATACCATTTCCTTAAAGAATCAGGAAAAAGTAGAACTTCTAGGTGGACATTGGCGATGCTACCAAATAAATACATTGTGCAGCTCTTTTAAAGTTCTTCCACTTTTCTGAGCCAATGGATAAACTTACATTTTTGAGATGATGGTTTAAGTAATTTCACACAAGAGCTGCCATAGGAAAATAGCATACACCAGCAGGCAAACAAAGCATCAGTGTATGCATTCATCACCTTATTTTCTAAGATAAAATTCAGCAGTACTATTGGCAATAAAGTTATGCTGGAAGCTGTACTTTGAATGCTATGCAAAACATTTAAAGGAAAACTTGTGGGAATATTATTGAAACATCTCAATTATATTATTAAACTTGTCTGTATCATGAAAAACTGTCCCCATCAAAACAAAAAGGCTGTGCAGAGATAAGTCAACATGTGGATGAGGGAGAGCAACTACCTGATTAAAGCTTTGGAAGTATTCTTTGAGTATATCTATACTCACACTCTAACCCTAACCCTAACTTTAACCTGATTTATATCCCAAACCCACTGGTTAACGCTAAGCCTTAACTATATATTATATTGAGAAATATTTTATTTGTCTTATAATTTCATTAAACTAGTTTCAGTGAATAAAACTAAACACTGAAGGATAAATATGCATAAACACAAAACAATTTTTCTTTAATTTTTCCCCATACTATTCCTGATTCAATTTCATTCCAAAAAACATTTAATTCTTTGGCATTTCCTCATGGGGAGCTGTTTCAATGCCTTAATCATTTTGGTTCTCCTTTGACTCATCTTTTCCATTTCTAAAATATCATTTAAGATATAACTATTCTGGCTCTAAGTTGCCAATGAACTGTTTATCACATGTGCATTAAGATCTAAATCCCTTTTGGTATCTCAACACAATTTTTTTAAAATAATATTTTCTATATCATTTAAAAGTAAGAGAATAGCACAAGTTTATGCATGGCACTCCAACACATAGTATACAATATATTAAATGCAACACTTATTTCAGGAAGGCAGCCTGACTACCTATTATCATATAGATCAGCTCACAAAGAAAAAAAATTACTTTGACATCTGCAGTTCCTGTTGTGATTCCTGCTTCAGTAACAGATGATAACAATAAGATGTCTTGGTAAAGGTTAGGGAAGCAAATCAGAGATCCAAGAATAGTATTTGCTTCTAAGCGAGGAGCCTGTAACAAACAAATGCATATGTTTATATTGCTATATTAATAAAAAATAGATCCTGGTAATATCAAAGCAGAAGCCAGTGGTTAAGGCTCCAGTCTAGAAACAGGGAGACTGTGAAGTCTAGTACTGTCTTAGGCATTACAGGCAGCTGGGTGACTTTGGGCCAGTCACTCTCTCTCAGCCCAACCACCCTCACAGAGATGTTGTGGGGAAAATAGGAAGAGCTTTAACACTAAAGCTTTGATGTGTCTCTTATATCAAAATGGCAAAAAATTGATAGTATAACTAGAAGAGCATCCAAAGGCCACAAAAGGAAGGACTGGGGTCCATAAATTCCTTTCCCTTGAACATTTTCAACAACAGTCAATATACCATAGAGGGAAGAATTCACAAGTTTCAGGTACTGTTTGATACCATTTCATTTATTCATCAATGTTTGCTTCTCTAACGAAATTGGCTTGAATTAACAGAAAACTTCAGTAATTAACAAAATCTCTAATTACATAAATATTTATGAATATTCAATCTTTGATGCTTGAAGACACCCACAGAACATTGAATTCCACTGCCAATTTCTGATATCACAGACAGTCCTTGACACAGGACCCCAATTAGGACTGGACGTTCCACCATAAATAAGTGCAATATAAAGTGAACCATCGTGTAAACTGGACCTGATTTTATGTCTATTTTTAAAGTGGCCGTTAAGTGAATATTTCTTCCCAATTGTCTTTGCTTGTGGGAAGCTAGCTAGGAAGGTTGCAAAATTCAATTACATGAGTACAAGATGCTACAATCATCATAAATACAAGCTAGTTGCCAACTACTCAAATTGTGATCGTGATTGTGGGGGTTGTATGACAGATACAACTTTGTGGATGGATCATAGTATTTTTTTCCAAATCACTGTAACTTTGAACAATTGTTAAATGAACAGTTGTAAGTTGTGGACTTCATGTACCCAGAAAAACAATTCGGGGAACAAATATAATTTGAGGGAAGAAAAAAAAATGTTACCACAAAATAACTTTCAACTGAACAATTTTTGAATTCCTTATATGTTTGACTAAACTGCATGATACAGAAGGAAAAAAGTATTCATTTTTTCTTTAAATGGTATTTTTCATCAAAATGACATAACATTTCCAGATGTTCTTCTGCAACTACAAAAGATTGCACCTGCAAATGTAAGATGGACTGCATAAATTGCCATTTTTGAAAATTTCTCTTTCTCAATGAACAAGTGATTAATTTCTGACCAGATCAGAAATTGAAACATGAACATAAAAATGAATGAATTAAAAATGAGAAATTTATTCACATCTCAATCAAGTAAATTATCATTTCATAGCTAAAACAAATGACATCTAGAAAGCTCATTTGTTCTGCTTATATTTATTTTCAAAAAGACTGCATTTCCTAGCATTCAACTTAATATTATTAATATTATTATTAATAAAAATATTCTACTTCAACAACATGAGTTCTGGCTTCACTATGTAACTGACAATGGGAAGTGATCAACAAGATATTTTATACTGTCAATCAGAAAAGAGATATCATAATGAAAAATATACTGCTATCTTGAAATTTGAGATGTTTGGCAAGTTCTTATTTGAAAAAAAAAAATATCCAAACATAATTCTGCTCCAATGTCACACTGCATTAATGAGTTAATACTAAGAGTAAGAAAATCTGCACACTGTTAACAATCATACACTGAACCCTGACTTACTTACCTCCAACATGTTTGTACTAAGAATTCTAGTTGTCGCTGTTATGAAGTCTCTTATTAGCAGTGTAAAGCCGGGTAAGTCCAAGAAGAAAAAGAATGGGGAGCAGTGTTTGATGATAGTGTTCAAAACATCCTGAAAAGGGGAAACAATGAAATGTATGAATAAGTTAAGAATTTTTCATTTGTCCTTAAAATCAGTATCCTGTTCTTAGGTAATAGATCATAGGCGAAAGATGCTCTGGTTCATGAGGACAAATGTACTGCATACTGCAAGAAACCTAGTTTTTTTTAAATACAACTGGCTGTTATATGCAGAGTACAGGTAGGGATGGGCAGCTGAGATCATCTTCATTCTGGAAAGGAAAGTTAAACATATAGATATAATGCCTACTTTGAAGTAAATATATTTCAATATTAAAAATGATTCTTTCAGTATTTATATATGAATTTTAAAATTCACACATGCATGAAAGGTCCTTGGTGCTCTTTGAGCTTGGCTGTTTTCTTGCAAATATTTTATCAAACTAGGTAATATCATCAGACAAATGCTGAAGATGTTGCCTGCTTTGGGTGATGAAATATCTGCAAGAAAACAGCCAAGCTCAGACAGCACCAAGGGTCCCACCAAGGGCCCCTCATTTCAACTCTGAGCTACAAATATTCTCCTTTATTGGTACACATGAATGTATCCTCATTTCAAAATAACATATTGCCTGAGGAAATATCAGCAATACACAGTAACACAGTAATATAAAAAAATGGGAACCTACAAGATTCCAATAATGTTCAGAGGTGCAAGAAATGTACTAACATGGGGAGGAACACAACCCTAATTGACAATATTTTTCTTATATTCTCCTCTCAGTCTGGTAAAGGAAACCCATAGGCAGGAAATCCATAGTAGCAGGACACCCCACCCACCCCCATCCATGTCTAAAAAGCTACCATAATAAACTTTTTGCCAAATAAACAATAAAAATAGCAATGTGATGTTACTCCTCTTTTTTGCAACCATAGACCAACACAGCTCTTCCCCGATGTCTAAAACCTGAAAGGCTTATTTCAGATTTTGAAGATTAGTTTTCCAGCTTCTTTCACAAATGTAGAGTTATAGATGACATGTGACATGTGTTATGTCAAATGGGAGTGCAGAAATGCATATGGCTTTTCCAACTCTGTCTTCTTTTCCTACAATACCATGTCTTGGTCTGTTGGATTAAATTTGGGTCTGTTGCTAGAAAGCTGATCAGATCCTGCCTTAACAAGAGTGACTGCTGGAAATAATCTAATAATCTGGCTCTACAAGATTTTTTCCACTTCTGTTCTGCATTTATGCTATAACTATTCTCAAGGCAAGTTCTTCAAATGGAAAAGGAATGCTACTTCTTCTAACCCTATAGGCAAAAGAAAATAATAATTATTAGACAAAAAGGTAGAAAATAGACAGGAGGCAAACTTCATAGTTAAACCTTCATATGAAAACAATTTAAATCAAAGAAAAAAATTAAAATATTTTTGATATAAATTACATTCTTCTTCCTCTGTGTTATGCTTCCACTGTGGATTTGTAAAAGCCCTGCAGTTTTGTGGGTTTTTTTCTCTAACAAGACTGATATTCAGGAAATGTTAGATAAAAAATGTTACTCCATATGACTAAAACTTTACGGTTTTATTCACTGATAATAAACAGAAACAGATTTTTCTCAAATATTGACTAAAAGGTAAATAAATGTTAGCATCACAACACACAGCATTTCCCCATTGAAACATCACTTCAGTTAATGTTCAAACTGGTTTTAATCACTTCCCATGTTACAATTTAAAGGCAGTATCAGTCAATGCAAACATTCTAAAAGAATGAGCAGATGGAGACTGGAGTCATGAAGTGGCTGGTAAACTCCTGTTCTGAAGGCAGAACAAAAGACCCACCTTTTCCATAATTACTGGACTGATTAATGCATTGCGTTTTCTCACAGCACACCTGTAATTATTGAGAGGTAAGCATTGTGCTGTGTGCCTAGTGTCTGAACCAGCTCTATAGCAGCAGATGGGGCTACATCTCTGTTGACATATGTTACAATAAAATGACTCATGAATCTTGGCATGAAAGGCAGAGTGCAGCATTTTAAAAGATTAATAAATTCGAATTGTTAATCTTGCTGTCTTCTTTCATTAAAGCCATGTGTCCATAAAAAGATTCCAAAGTATTTTTCAAGTAGAGGCTAAAGCCACATTACATGAATGGACTAAAACTTCACTTTCCTTCTAAAGTGAGAGGTGTTTGGGTCTGGGCCCTTTGGGAGTCTATGAAACAAAGGGCACAAGACACTGTAAAGTTCTCCTATGCAAGTCTTAATTGAATGAATGGAACTTGAGCAAACACATTCATGGCACATTGCAGCAAGTTGCTTCTATAGCTGAACCCAGTTATCATCTACGCTGTATATGTTTAAAATCATTCACTGGTAGCATAAACAGGTATGCATTATTTTAAAAATAAATCATAATAAATCATTGTAAGCTTTTTAATTTCTATGGTTCAATATACTGACTTTCTTGAATTGCAATATTGTGCTAAATATAATAGAACTGATTATATAAAATTTAAGAACAACAATATATCCACTTGTGAATCTCTTCAAAATCTCTTCTTTGAGATTAAACTGAAGGACTAAATAACAAGATAATGAACATGAACATGATATTCGGTATCAATGTTGTGGAAGCACACTATTGCTGATATATGCAAATCAGTTAAGTCATTAGGGTGTCACAGGATCTTAAATATATTTGTTACTCATTTGTTTAATTATGTCTGATTCTTCATGACCAAACAAGCATCAATTATCTAGTTTCATTTGTGAGTAATTGCTTAGGTTCTTGTAAGCTCATGTTTGTTTCATCAGTAATAGTTTGTAATTACTTCATCTTCTGTCAAGCTTTTTTACTTGCTGTTGATATTTACAAGTGTTAGGGTCATCTTCAATAACTCTTTTTTTCACATTAAATGTCCAAAATACCTAAGCTAGCTGCAATATTCATGCTTCCAGTGAAAACACTACTTCTTTTAATCTAGTATTAAATTATGTATTCATCTAGTAGTCCAAGGTGTTCTCAACAATTTTTTCTAGCACGAAAATCCATCATCAAGCTTTTATTTTGGATTTTCTGTTACTATATGCACAGAAAAATATGTATGAACAGCAATGTGAATAGTGAATGCAATTTATAAGACTACCTTCAGGGCTCACATCTCTGCTGTATTTGCATTTGATAAAACAGCAGCACTGCTTTAAAAAAATGAATGATGTTGAAGAGAAAATAATGTGTTACGTAAGCCCTTTTGAATTTTTACATACATACATACATACATACACACACACACACACACACACAAACACACAATTCATTTCATTGGGCTCTTTATCCAGTGTTAAGACATGTGGATCACCAATTTTTAAACCTCATTGCTTATGTCTGGAAGCTTTTATATTACATTATATATTAAAAAGCTAAAAGAAATAAATTTAAAAATAAGTCCCACTAAATTCAGTAGGACTTATCCTTGGTACAACTTCCCCAAAGATACAGTACTGAAATCAGTGCCATTCCTATTGATCTCAAAGCAGATCTATAGCTGTTTAGAGGGAGTAGGATGTTACTGTTTGAAAGCTTGATTATTCTTTATGGAAGATTCCCTTAGATCTGCTCTCTCTAGGGTAGCGGGAAATATTCCTCTGGGACTAAATGATTAACTAAATTACTGACCAAATCCAGAAGGTATAGGAAGCAGAGAATTTAAACCCAGAAAATGGTTAGGTGGACTAACGTTAGCTTAAACATACACAGGTACTTGTGGATGAAGATCTAGCTAGAAATAAGAGTAGAAATATGTAAGAGTAGAAACCAGGTAAGAATTTCTACAGAGCTTCTGTGAACTGGGACTCCTAATCATTGGAAATTATGCCATCCTACAACTCTCTGATCATGCTATGCTACTATGGTAGTTCTAGCCATATATATAGTCTGGCTTTGATTATCCAACAGATTTTGTTGTTCTGCATTTAAAAACAAATTCCACAGCTCAATCCTCTTTGAAGCACATAACCTCAATAAAGATGGATTACACAAATGAACCTTGGCCTGCCTAGTGACAGTGTGTGAGTAACTGACCTGAATATTTTTGCTAATTACTGTTCCAACCTATGTTTTAGATAGAATAACTACCTTTCAACAAACTTTAAAAATGGCTGTCTATAATACCAACTTAATAGCCATGTCTGATCTTGTCTCTTATACTGGAAATTAGAGCCTTGTTATTATTTCCAAACAATCTGCAACATTTACTAACTTAAAATGAAAAAAAAAACCTAGCTACAAATACAGATAAAAGTAAAGGTGCCCCTCGCACATATGTGCTAGTTGTTCCCGAGTCTAGGTGGTGGTGCTCATTGCCATTTCAAAGCTGAAGAGCCAGCGCTGTCCAAAGACATCTCCATGGTCATATGGCCGGCATGACTAAACACTGAAGGTGTACAAAACGCTGTTACCTTCTCACCAAAGTGGTCCCAATTTTCTACTTGCACTTTTACATGCTTTCAAACTGCTAGGTTGGCAGAAGCTGGGACAAGTAATGGGAGCTCACTCCGTTATGCAGAATCTTAGCCACTGAGCCACCGCGTCCCTATAGCTACAAATATAGGATCCTATTATATCTTATTTTATATTTATCATCTTGTTACCCTTTCAATTCAAAAATATCTTTAATTTTGTTTTTTTAAATCATAACTGCAATACTTTCTTGAACAACTTTATCCAATATGGTGCCAGTTGTGTTGCATTTCATCTCCAGTAATGCTGAATGAGGAGCATAAGGCTGGATGAGCCAAAGCAAACCAAGCTCTGTTGTCAAAGTTAAATGTTAGAGAAAAGTAACACTATAACTGTAGTTTTGCTATCTTTTCCATAGCCGTATGATGCCAATTCAAGGAAGCAGGGGAAAACTGCACTAGAAAACAAATTGTGTTAAGAAAATGAGGGGGGGGGGGAAGAAATGCAACTCTACATATTCCAAGTCTTATGTCGGGTTACAGCATTAATGTACCTGCCAAAATCAACAGAAAATGTAAGACAAACATGTTACTGAAATATTCTTACAATAATCAAGCTGGGTAAAATGAAACCACAAAAAGAATTGAAAATCAGATGTAGCTAGCTATTTCCAGCATGGTTTGTTAAATATCTAATCAGAATGTATTTTCTCTTGTATCCAATTCTCAGAGATTGCCCAGAGAAGTCTCTTGTGTTATGGCTTTTTTTCAGAAGTGGCTTGCCATTGCCTTTTTCTCACAGCTGAGAAAGAGTGACTGGCCTAAAGTCACCCAGCTTATTTTATATCTAAGGCAAAACTGACTGTACTGCTAAAAACAAGATGTGCTATAATTTTGTAGTACCGTATTCTTAAGTATCATGAATCATATTACTGGCTTTCAGTTTTTTTTTTTAGAATTTTATGAAACTATATTTGCATTCCCATCTTAGCTTAGTGAATATTTATTTTTCTCAAGGTTTTAGGTTGAATCTAAAACTGGTGACCTGCGGGCCAGATGCGTCACACATAAACCATGTTCATCCCAACTCCACGAAGGCAAAAAACGTCATGATACAACACATGACATCAATGTGATGTGTCAAGTTTGACACCCGTGATCTAATACATATTGCTTCTGAAGTGTATGGTTAATCAGTAATTCTTTAAAAATTCATTTTGCTGAATTTGAATTTCCGCATTCTCAAATCAGTAGCCATAATTTAATGAGTTTTGAATTCATCCCATTTGGATTAACCTTGATAAAATACTTGTAAATACGACTTTGTTAATGGGAAAAGCCTACTGGTGAGCCAAATTTAAGCAAATTGCTACTGGCAGTAATATTCCAATTTTTTTTACAACTAATTACAGGAAGAATACGTCTTGCTGATCTCAGGGACATCGCAAAGTCACTGATTGACCCAAGAGAAGTTCTTCAAGCCGGTGACAAAAAATCCAGCCATTTGGCTGATGAAGTCGGGGCGGCTCCAAAATGGAAGGATATGGAAAGAGAAAGTGTTTCCAGCTGGTGAGGAATTTTTACTGTTTTAAAAGTGACTGCCTATAAAAAAACTTAAAATTAATTTAAATTGGAAAACAGAAGAAATAAGCGGCAGAATTAAATTTGGACTGGTTTTGGACAGTGGGTTATCTTACTTTTTAAACGCTATCTTCACGGATGGAATTTATGCAAGTCTTTTAAACGAATGGATTAAGTTTTCTTCTTCTATTTTTTTTTACTATTCTCTGTAATCTATGGACTAAAATTCTCCTCTTTCATTACTGTAGGTGTTTTTCTAACTCATTTAAGAATCAGACTTTTTTTAAAACTTGAAATACAAAAAAGAAACAAAAAGAAGCAAAGAAATTGTAACATTGTAACACTGCTACTCAGAGGCTGGAGGTTTGTGTATTGGAAATGAAACACTTTTTTCACTGATTATCCTGGCTTGGCACTTCAAGGTCTCACAGCCTGTTTATAGAGAGTGATAAGAAGAAAAGCACACAGATGTTCCTTTGAAGTATATTTTTAACCAGAGAAAGGTGAAATGTTATTTTGAATCTATGCTTAATCCTGTTAAAACCTTCTAAGCTAGAGCAGCAGTGTTTGTTAGCTGAAGATAATGGCACAATTTCAACAGCAGAAAGAAGTTTTATGTGTGTAAAAGATACTCTCAGAAATACAAAATTATCAAACACACATGAGAAAAGAAGTTGGAAGTTTTAGTGCACCTAACAACAAAATATAATGAAGAAGTTGAAGATGCTAATCAAATGGAAAAAATGGCAGTTAAAATCCTAAAAATTGAAAAGGAAAATGTATATAAACAAATTAAAATTGCTGATATTTATGGTGATTGGTTTGTCTCTGAAAAGGGAAAGAGTGGAATACTGAAAGAGGAATTAAATGGAGGGGAAATCTACCCCAGATGGCAAGATACAGAAGAAGAGAAAACAAAATAATTTATGGATTTAAAGAGAGAAATTTTATTAGCAATTTCATTGATAACACTACCGACAATCAAAAGATAAACTGATTAAGGAAACAGAGGAAGGGCATCGAAATTACATGAGAGATTTTATAAGCAAAGAGTTGCTAAGAGGAGTCCATACAAAGTTGATTAAGGAGATAATTAGAGGACTGACACCAAAAATGGCAGAAGATATGAGACTGTTTTGCTACTGGAAAGATACAGGTTGATAGATGGAAGAGTATAATTTAAAACTAGCTAAACTTAGTGAAATTTAGTGACAATATATATAGTTAAATAAATAATCGATAATGATAATAATGTATACAATGCATAGTGTTATGATAAGTAATAACTGGGTTCCTTTCATGAATGGTACCCATGAAAGGAAGATTAGAAACCTTTTTGGATTATATATAAAGGTTAATTAAAAAAAAGAATTAAGTTAGAGATTCAGTTAAGTCTTGATTATTAGGGGGGGAAATGATATGGTGCAGGATATAGTCAAATAAAGAAGGGATAATGATAACAACGTATATACACGTATGGATACAACATAAGGAAATTGGATGTAAATTGTAAACAGTGATTTGGAAAGAAGGATTAGAAAACTTTGTTATTAAATATTATGGATGTTTAGCTAGAATAGGACGTAAGGATTTAGTGCAGGGGTGTCCAAACTTGGGAACTTTAAGACTTGTGGACTTCAACTCTGGGAGTTGAAGTCCATAAGTCTTAAATTTCCCAAGTTTGGACACCCCTGATTTAGTGTCATTGGAGGATTTTAGAAATAGTAAATGAAATGCCAGTATGTGGTTATGTATTAAATCTTGGTATATTTTATGATGAAGGACATTTAAACAATTATAGTCAAATGAAAATGGAGGTATGATGATGGTAACATATATAAATATCTGAGTTAAAATACTTGAGTTAATATGAATTATGCTTGATGACTGTCGAAGAGATGCACGAAAGTCTTTTGTAACCAACTGATACACTTTCTACAGTATGTAAAGAAGGAAGATTTTATGTGCTGTGTTTGTTTTGAAAATTTTAAAAAAACTTTGAAAAAATAATAATCCCCGATGGCTTAGATTTATGTAGCTTTTTCACACTGTGCCTAGCTAGGATGAATTCAAGGTAGCCAAATATTTTTTGACAAGCTGTTGCTGTCAAATGTTTGAAATCTTCCCTTTTATAAAGCAATACAGAAAACTGCCAATTTCAGAAGAGAATTCACCTCCAAGGAAATTGCAACATAAGAACTGTGTAATGTCAGGGAGTTTACGAATACAAAAATAAATAAGGTAGTTCAAACATACTAGGTTGTTTCCTTCCTTCAAAGTACAGTTCTCTAAATGTAAATAGCATTCAGCAGCATGCAGCCTAGCAAATCAATCATTTTAATTGAATGCTAAATACACAGAAAGAGTAAGACCACAACCAATAAAAAAAGCACAGAAAAACATCAACAGAAATAGGTTTATAACTAATCCTGCCACACACATCCTTTGCCACGTTTATAGCTGATCTATAAACATGCAAAATGATTTTGGATTATTATAGTTCCAAACCATTCTACAATTACCAAAATGAAAATTTCAAATGAGAGATTGGTTCTGTAAGTGCTTCCATTGTTTACATAATTGCAGAATATAATTTAGTGTCAGTGCTGTTATAGAAAAAAATAGGAAAAAAGCACTGCAAACCATTGCTATACAAAATGTTGTAGAATCAGAAGAAGGGAGAGTTCTGCTTGTGATTAAATATCATAATTTATGTTGATAAATTTACATTTTCAAAGCACCAAAAAAATTTATACTGCATATTTATTTTAATATCTTCTTTTACCTCTATCAAATTTACTGAAAGGTTATAAAATATCTTTTTCTTATATTCATTATTGACTATTGACATTTATACAAGTAACATGATAGTCTGCCATATGTCTTCAGAAAGTTTGAGTTGTTCCTAACCAGAAAGAAGTTAACAGATTAATTCCTGCCTTTAATTATGTAGAGCAGGTTTGAGGTGCTAAAGAGCTTAACATCATTTTCCTTTTTCAATAAAAAGAGATATTTAAATAATAAACTATAGTAGTATGGAAGGCAGCTAAGCAATATCATTATTTAATGAATTATTTTGATAAAATACTCAGGTACACCCAATTCAAATATTTTTAAAAGACTACTGAAAGGTTTATTAAGAACAGCATATAGCACTAATAAACTAGTGTTTGCACTAAGAGTTTAGAAACTTCTCTGCATATCCTTAATTGTTCTGAGCCATTAGATTTTTCTCTGCATCCCAGTTTAGTATTTAAATTAGGCTTTCTGTATAAAACATCAAAACTGCAAACTCCACGTCCAAACCCTCATTAATTGCATGCTATTGTTTCTAGTGGAAATACAAATAATTAAAAGGTTTATAGGAAATTACATTGTTGAAATATTTTTGGACTTTGTCAGCTACATTATTTTCCTCTCTGAACGTAAGATTAATAAATATATAATTGCAGGATGCTATTTCTAAAACACAGCCTCTAATTCTGATTGCATCTAGAGTAAAGTATGCAAAAAATAATAATGATGATGATGCAACTGTTGCATGATGTTGCTCTTTTAATTGGGAGATGTTGCTAGAATAAACTAAGGGAAAAGAAGAATGCAAGACACAATGAAGAAGAAATCATTCTCAATTCTTACCAAATATCAGAACCCCGAAAATTCCTAAAGTATAACAATAAAGTAATACCAACTTTGAATTTATAACAAATGTCTACTTTAGGAATTACATCAACATGAAGTCTGGAAGAATGAAAGGGAACATTTTATTTCAATCAATTGCACTGAATTCCCAGTGTATTCCCTTGCAACCATACAATGATTTCACCTCAACCTTATCCCTATAGCAAAATAGTAACTTATTTTTTAAACTTCAATTAGCAAAACCAGCAAAACTTGTGTGCTCAGATGTTTTCCCACATTGATGGGGTCTACCCTCCTCCCACTTTGTTTTTCCAGGTAGTGGTAATGGTACTTTTCATGCTTGGTCTCTGATACTTCTAGACAAGCCCCTTCACCAGGGCTGTGTTACTGCCCCTCTCACCACATATCTGAGAAAGATTGCCCTGTGCTTTATAAATAACATGGTCAAAATTAATACCTGTTTAAGGACATGGATGATGCAGAATGCTGTCTTCCACCACTTGCACAAAAAAATAGCTAAGAGTATTTTCCTATAAAGGATTCTATTCAACAAAGGGCTATAATCAAGTGAAAGTCATGATTACTTCAGAAGTTTCATGTTTTTGTATAGCAAAAAACAAAACAAAACATGAGAAGTTGTATGGAACTGGCGCCATGCAGTGACTATGAAGTTGAACTAGAGCAGTGATGGCGAATGTTTTTCTATTCAGGTGCCAAAATGCAATGCCCTTCCCCCTGACGCATGTGTGCACACCCCTCCTGCCCTCCACCCTGCACACAGGCCTCACTGAAGCCTCCAGACATCAGGTAGGCCCGTTTCGCTGTTTCACACCCTCCCCTGGCTTCAGGAAAACCTGCGGAACATGTGGATGGCAAAAAACAGGCCCAACTGGAAGGCCCAACTGGGGAGGGTGAAAACGGCCTCTCTTTGCTCTCTGGAAGGCCGAAAATCAGCTGGCCAGCTAGCAGATATGTGCCGGAGCTGACGTAGGGCAACACCTCACGTGCCCTCAGATATGGCTCCACATGCCACACGTGCCATAGGTTCACCATCATGGGAGTAGAGGTTGAGAGACGCAGATAATAATTGTAAACTTTGCTGCTGATCTTTAAGTTTATTTGTGGGTGCTTCCAAAGTTGATTTCCAGAAGAGGGCATTAGTCTCATACCTATCAGCATACATATACAGCAGTATCTTTTAATCTCAGCTGACTGGGACACAATGGCTCAGTGGCTAAGATGCTGAGCTTGTCGATCAGAAAGGTCAGCAGTTCAGCAGTTTGAATCCCTAGTGCTGCGTAACGAATCAAGTTCCAGTTACTTGTCCCAGCTTCCGCCAATCTAGCAGTTCAAAAGCAATAAAAAATTCAAGTAGAAAAATAGGGACCACCTGGTGGGAAGATAACAGCTTTCCATGTACCTTTGGTGTTTAGTCATGCCAGCCAACATGTTTTTCATCTAGGTTTTGCAGGACAGTAAAGGAATTTTTGACATTGACAAAGGCATTGGCTTTTGAAACAAGCCTTTTGCTACTCTTAAATATATACAATACATAACATTATCCCTGTTTCATATAGGTGATCATTTACTATCACCAAGTCTCAATGCTTTACTAGCAAGTAGTAACCTCCTATTGCCAATTAGATCTGTCATTGCCTGGAGGATGCAGTTGAATCAATGTGACCTGTTTCACTGAGCTGTCCACGGTACTTTCATGGCAATCTGGATTACTATCAACCCCACTCCATTGTAAATCATTCCAGCATTCTCTGGAAGAGAATACCTTTTCTTAATTTCTAAGACTCCACAAAAGGGATTTTTAAAAAACTATTTCTGAAAGAGTTCTGTGGATCTGAAATATCAGCAGGAAAATATTGTCATAGTAAACCCTATGTAGAATTTCAGTAACAGATCTGTATTTATGCATGGGGGAGGATTGCCACTGTAGGTCCTGTGCAAATACTTTACTCTGACACATATTTACTCAGTGAGAAGATATATTCCTCCTTTGCAAAGCAAATAGCATTTAAGTATGCAGAAATTTGCTTTGCATGGAGTATAGTGAATGTTTTGATTTCAGGGCCAAAAGTAATGCTTTATTAATCTAAATATTCCAACAAAGGCTTGTTACCAACAATGCTTTACTGTTCTATGCTTATTTATAGCTGTTCATATCCCCATATCTGCTGATTTTGATTATTAATACTACCCAAGAAAGGGCTGAAAAATGAATCATCTGCCTTTTTCTATGTGATGTTATCGTAAGGGGAAATAAAGTTGATTTATCATAAAGGCAATGCTCCCTAAACTGATTAGGTTCAACATGTGACCTCTCACAAATATAATACATAGGAATTATCTAAAGCATTTTTTCTTTTGAATCAGATGTAATTCATGTGCACTGATCCAAAATGTCATCGAAGTATATGTTGGTTGAGCAGACCCTTTAATTATTGTCAAATGTTTGCAAGTTATCTTCTTCTTTAAACCCCCTGCTTTTATCTAACCCTTACAGATAAACATATTGTAACTTTCCAGAATGTTTACATATATAGTCTTAAAAGTCTCACTAGCTTTGTTCAGATTTAGATAAAATGCAGTGTATTCAGAATGGAAAATAATACATGAAGAATCACAAAAGCAATTCTGTCTCAGAATTGCATGTTCGGCTTACTGAAAAATCTGAAGCTAAGTCTGCCACCAAGAGGAATAAAAGAGAATTATATTTATGTTGCTTACTAAAAAATTTAGAAATACTGATTTCACTTCTTACTCTGGTTATGCATGGTTTAAGGTAAACCAAATAAAACAATTTTCTATCATGCATTTGATAGCATTATATATTTTGTATGCTTACATACTATGTAAATTTATTTGGAAATGGAAGCCATGTTAATAGTCGAACTTGGAATTTTCACGTTTGGACAGTTATTACATTTAATATTTGACACAGTCAATTGACTTAATAAAATTATCTTCCTCTACCTTATACTATTTTATCATACTTTTTATCTACTGTTTATCTCATCTATATTTAATTTTATCTCATCATAGCTATTTTATCTAAGGTCATTATCTTATCTCATTTATTGTATTTTATTATGGCTGATGCTCATGTTTGATATGATCAGTTCTAATTGACTAATCAATAAAGTATATCTTATGTTTAATAATAATTTTAAAATAAAATACAGATATTCTTTTTAGTACTAATTTTTATTGTTGCATTCATTCAGTCATACTAAACAAAAAGTCAATATGCTAACTGAGTGGATTTCTATTTAGGAAGACCTTCAAAATGCAAGATATCAACCTACACTATATTTAGCATTATGAGTGGCTGCCATTTTAGAGTTATCTGATAACAGAATAATTCACATTATATAAGTAAAAAAAAAACCCAAATATACCATATATAGCAAGCAAGGAGATAACAGCAACCAATTAGTCTGTATAAAAGTAGAGACAGATTTTTAAAAAGTTTGGTTTGTTTATGTTTCAACCTTTTTCTGCATGGTTGGAAGGCATACTTTATGAACAATATACACGATCTAGTCTATCCAATAAGACAGTTATTGCAAGGAAAACTTCAGAGACATTGTATATGCTATCTTGTTGGGCGAGAACAGAGAAGAGCCATTTTCAGTGAAGCCCCTAAGAGAAACCGGCATGGTTGCACAAAGATCTCTCTGATAAACTAAAGGACAAAAAAGACAGGTACAAAAAATGGAAGGAGGGACAAATAACCAAGGCAGAATATCAGCAGATCGCCAGAATCTGTGAAGACAAAGTCAGGAAAGCAAAGACTCAGAATGAACAAAGACTTGCAACAAAAGTCAAAGATAATAACAAAAAGTTTCTTTCAACATATAAATAGCAAGAAAACAGTCCACTAAAGAGAGAAAATGGCAAAGAAATAACAGGCAGCAGAGAGAAAGAAGAGCTGCTTAACTCATTCTTCGCATGCATCTTCATGAAAAAAGAAACTATACCATATCTTTCAAAAATCCTGGAGCACTGGGGAACTACCAGAAGATTGAAAAAGACTTGATGTGGCTTCCATCTTTAAAAAAAAGAGAAAAAATAAATAGACCCAGGGAAGATACTGGAAAAGATCTGCAAACATCTAGAAATAAATAAAATAATAACTAGAAGTCAGAATGTGTTTGTTAAAAACAGATCATGCCAAACCAATTTTATTTCATTCTTTGACATAATAATTAAATTAAAAGATCAGCGAAATGCTGTGGACATAGTATACTGTACTTAGACTTCCGAATGGCATTTGACAAGGTAGACCACAACATACTTCTTGGTAAGCTAGAAAAAAGTGGGATAGATAGCATCACCATCAGAAGGATTTGTAACTGACTGAAAAAGAGTACTCAATGAGTAGTCCTTAATGGTACTACATCTATAGGAAGAGAAGTAAGTAGTGAGGTACTACAAGGTTCCCTCTTAGGCCCAGTACTCTTCAATATCTTCATAACCGACAGATGAGGGATTAGAAGGGGAATTTATCAAATCTGCAGATGATACTAAGCTGGCAGGAATAGCCAACATCTGAGATGATAGGTTCAAGATCCAGATTTAAATACTGGGCCTAACGAACAAAATGAAATTCAATGTAGAGAAAAGTAAAGTCTTACACTCAGGCAAGAAAAACAAAAAGTATAGATATAGATTGGGAGAAACCAGGTTCAATAGCAGTAACTGTGAGAGGGATCTTAAGAGTCTTAGTGGAGAACCAATTAAATATGAGCCACGGTGGCGCAGTGGTTAGAGTGCAGTACTGCAGGCTACTTCTGCTGACTACTGGCTGCCTGCAATTAGGCAGTTCAAATCTTACCAGGCTCAAGGTTGACTCACTTCCATCCTTCCAAGGTAAAATGGATAAAATGAGGACCCAAAACTGTTGGGGGCACTATGCTGACTCTGTAGACCTCTTAGAGAGGGCTGTAAAGTGATATATAAGTCTAAGTGCTCTTGCTATTGCTAACAGTATGCAGCAGCAGCAGCCCAAAAAGTCAATGCAATCCTAAATTGCATTAACAGAGCAATTCGATCAAAACCAGACCTAGAATACTGCATCCAGTTTTAGTCACCACACTATAAAAAAGATGTTGAGACTAGAAATAGTGCAGAGAAGAGCAACAAAGATGATTAGTAGACTGGAGGCTAAAACAAATGAAGAATGGTTACAGAAACTGGGCATGGCTAGCAGTGGTGGGTTCCGGATCCAGGTGCAACCGGTACGGTGCAATGGGACCAGGTATCCACCACATGTACGCGCGCAGCACGTGCACACACATGTGCACAGTGCGTGCATATGTACTTACCACCCACAACGCTCCAGCTGCTCAGCGGAGCATCGCGCAGGCGCCATATGCTCCATACGCATATGGAAGCCCCGAACAGATCAAATACAGGTAAGGAGCATGGGAGGGCAGGTCGACCCTCTGAAGCACTGTACCAGAATGGTACCTGGTGCTCCCAGCAGGCACAGGTACGCCCGTACCAGGGCGTACCGGCCATATCCCACCACTGGTGGCTAGTCTAGTGAAGAGAAGGACCAGAGTAGATATGATAGCAGTGTTCCACAGAGGCTGTCACAGAGAGGAGGTGGTCAACCTATTTTCTAAAGCACCAGAAGGCCAAATAAGGAATAATGGATGGAAATTGATCAAAAAGAGATTCAAGCTAGAAATAAGGAGAAATTTTCTGATAGTGAGAACAATCAATCAATGGAACAGTTTGCCTTCAGAAGCTGTGGGAGTTTCGTCACTGGAAGGTTTCAAGAAGAGACTATCAGAAATAGTGTAGTGTAGGGCCTCCTGCTTGGGCAGGAGGTAGACTAGATGACCTACAAGGTCCGTTCCAATTCAGTTATTCTGTTAAGAGTTGGATATAGTGTATAAAGAAGAAAGTAAGGAGTGTACGAATTATCCATAGAGGAAAATTATTGTTCTGAATCTTGAGCAGTATTTACACTTCCATATATATGTTCTTATATAACAGACAGCAATGCCTTATTTCTTACTGAAACAACTGATACCAGTTTTCCCTACAACAGCCCTGTGGGGTGGTTGAAATGAGATTGAGTGACTTACCCAAAGTCACCCAGCTGATTTTTCATGCCTCAGGAGAGACTAGACTTTACAATTCTATTGTAAATTGTAAACAATCAACCATAGAACCCAGACAAGGAATAATGGATGGAACCTGATCAAGGAGAGATTCAACCTAGAAATGAGAAATTTTCTGACAGTAAGAACAATCAACCAACAGCTTGCTTTCAGAAATTTGAGTGCTTCATCACTGGATGCTTTCAAGAAGAGATGGGGCAGCATCTGTCAGAAATGGTATAGGATCTCCTGCTTGACCAGGGGTTGGACTAGATCAGTGATGGCAAACCTATGGCACGCGTGCCACAAGTGGCACGCAGAGCCATTTGTCAGGGCACGCGAGGCGCTGCCCTGTCAGCTGGCCAGTGCGCATGTGTGCGCTGGCCAGCTGATTTCACCCTTTTTAAAAGCCATTTTTCGCCCTCCCCAGGCTCCAGAGGCTTTATAGGAGCCTGGGGAGGGCGAAAAATGGCTTTTGGCTCTTGTCGCCCTCCCCAGGCTCCTATAAAGCCTCTGGAGCCTGGGGAGGGCGAAAAAAACATGTAAAAATGGGGGGGATCGCGCGTTGTGCCCGCATGCGCACTGGGGGGTCGCACGTTGCATTATGGGTGCGGCACACCCGCACACGACCCCCCTGCACTTCCCCCCACTTGTGGCACGCGAGCCAAAAAAGGTTTGCCATCGCTGGACTAGATGAACTACAAGTTACTTTCCAACTCAGTTATTCTAATTATTGGTTTCTAACCTAATGCCTTAATTATTAGACCAAATGAGGTTAAGAGTGATCCAATCCATATATGTATGTTTGATCATGAGATTGTCAACAAAGGAAGCTTAAGTAAGAAATTTAAACATTTGGATTCAGAAACTGAAGGAGTTAATCCAAATTGTAAGAGCGGCAATTAGTTTTGTTGGTTTACAAAGAGTGTTCTCTTCCTCTGGAATAATTCACTGAAAACTGCAAAGCAATTTGGAAACTGAAAAGCAAGACAATTTGTCTTTCTTTTGCCAGTCTCTGAAAAAAAAGGAACAGATGAACACTTTATTTGCCTTTTACCAAAGTTTTAAATGTTTTCTGCTGTCTTGATTTAAATGGTCTATTCTTTATTTTTAACAAAATGTACTTTAAATCAGAAGAGCACGTTTTAAGTAATAATCTATTTTTATTGTTTGCTGAAGAAAATGAATGAGAACAAGCCAATTTAAAAGCAGCTGGTGGTTATGCTGTTATAACATGGCAAATGTATCTCTCAAATACCCACAAATAATTCAGCTGAATTTTTTAAGTAATAATCTATTTTTATTTTTTAAGTAATAATCTATTTTTATTGTTTGCTGAAGAAAATTAGTGAGAACAAGCCAATTTAAAAGCAGCTGGTGGTTATGCTGTTATAACATGGCAAATGTATCTCTCAAATACCCACAAATAATTCAGCTGAAGCTGGTTCATCTCCTAATGTTTTCACAACTACATAACTGCTAATTTGCTATTAATATTCTAATTTTATTTTATATAAAAATGATTTTTTAAAAATCTGACAAAAATGGAATTAAATGTAAGTACATTCTAAAATTTATATATATCCCTGAATAAACCATTGCATTCATACTGTATCAAACAAACACTTTTATTAAAAATGATGATTGCAAAATATTCCTGATAAGTGAAATGATTTAAAACATTAAATTGGCTCTCCCTGACTAGTGAATTAAATTATGAATTGAATCAATTTGATTTAAACCAAATCCATCCTATTTATAATTATTCAGATCTTCAGGATCCATTTTTTTAGGAATGCTCTCGTGGGACCTCTTATAATGAGGCTAAGTTCATTCTTTGTAAGACCAAATTTATAACTCCCAGATCCAGCTGAGCATTCTATTCAGTGGTGGGTTCCGGATCCCGTTGCAACCAATATGGTGCGCAGGGCCTTACCGCCTGCAATGCTCCAGCTGCTTGGCGGAGCGCCACACAGGCGCTGTACGTTTCGTGCGCATAAGCCCTGAAAACCTCAAATACCGATAAGGAGCACAGGCGGGCAGGTGGGCCCTCCAGAGCACCGTACCGGAATGGTACTGGTGCTCCCAGCAGGCACCGGTACGCCCGTGCCGGGGCGTACCAGTCATAACCTACTACTGATTCTATTCTTACTAAAGATTACATTACATATAATACACTGAGGGGGATTATATAATTTAGCAATAATTGGTTCCAATTCCAGCTTCTTTACTTTCCCTCTACTCTCATTTCCAAGAAAAGTACAATTCTTTGCCTAGCCCAAAATCACATCTTGCTCTGATGCAAGGACGGCCCACTAACCATTTCCCAAGCATTTGTCCACATGCCTCTAGCTGTAATTCAGTTTTAGTCTGAAGTTGAGCTAAAGATGCTTTAAGAAATTAACCACTCTGAGTCTGTAATTGGAAGCATAACAGAAAAGCATTAGAACCCATTGTGGTGCTCCTAGGAAGAATCCTTGTAAAATTTCCCACCACCACAAATTACAATTGGTTTTCATGAACATATTTAGCTATATAATATATCTGATATATTCAAATATCTTATATCTGAATGAGGCAGAATTTCTGAATAAGCTGTAAGAAGTAAAGAATAACTAGAAAGGTCTTTTGCTGAACAATGTCAAGTATTTAGTTCACATCTTTAGGCCTTTAAACCTGTAAGTCATCCAGAAGAATTCAATCAGATGCTTTTGACACCTTTATAGTCTAAGACAGGCTTTCTCAAAGTTTGCAATACTAGAAGCCCCCTAAATCCTTCTTTACATTCATCTGCTGAAATTGTAATCTAAAAAAAAAGTGTTTGGCAATCCTCTCATGAATAAAATCAAACAAATAATACATAATACATTAATAGGTAAACCAGAAAACATCTGTGATTGTTAGATACTTCTGACAAATGGCTAGATCTGTGAGTTTAACCATCTCACAAAACTATAGGCTTTGTGTTTCTTTGTTGCCTGTGGAAACCCACTTTGGCTTCTCCAGGCAAAGTGAGATTGTAGAAGAACTGCTGTTTCTGGAAAAGCAACTAAATGCTCTTTATACTAGGGATATCTAGGACAACCAGTTTTCAGTAAGAAATGAAGTGAAAATGGTTTGAGGTGAAAGCCCTTCTATTAAAGGCTGTATCCTATGTTGGAAAAAAAGTTATTCATTTTTTCTCTATTCATTCTTCCCCTTAGCCTCATTTCAATCTACTCCAGAATTTCCTTTCATTTACACAAAAAATATCTTATGATCCAAATTAGGCAAATTGTATTAATTAGTGCAATTCAGTTTTAAAATTAGAACGATCTCATTAATACCTGATCTTTATTAGTTAAGCCAATGTGCATGATAAGATAAAAATGCACCAGGTAGTCAGGATTTGGCATAAAATCTTGACGTCTTGTCATCATAGCACATATCAGTTTGTAGGCATGAATCTTTCCTTCTTTATATTCATCGGGTAAAGTTGTAGCCTAAAAAAAACATTTTGTTAAATCATTTGTGAACTCTGAAACCACCAGACCGTTATATATTAAAATATGTAAATATCCTCACCAGGGTGGTTTTGATTCTATTTCTGATGCTAGTCCGAAATATTTTTTTAAACACTCCCAAAAAAATCAAATTGTTGATCTTAAATTGTTAATTCATAAATAGATAAGTTTTCAAATCTAGTGCAAACCTCCAGTAATGCCAAGTGTGATGATACAAGTTTTATATATTCCTTCTCAACAAGTAGGTTT
Source organism: Natrix helvetica (assembly GCF_964273705.1). Classification (NCBI taxonomy): domain Eukaryota; kingdom Metazoa; phylum Chordata; class Lepidosauria; order Squamata; family Natricidae; genus Natrix; species Natrix helvetica. The sequence continues at coordinate 74,207,071 of NC_138550.1, forward strand.
CAGCAAATCTGTTCAAATCCCCACAATTCCTACCTTCCTGTGGCCCACTACCATTTCTGTAGTCACCTATCACTGACTAAGTGGCTCAGTGGCTAAGACACTGAACTTGTCAATCAGAAAGGTCGGCAGTTCGAATCCCTAGTATAGGTCTCCTGCGTGAGCAGGGGGCTGGACTAGATGACCTCCAAGGTCCCTTCCAACTCTGTTACTGTACAGGGCAATGGTTAAGCCTCAATCATTGATTTGCCTGGGTAAGCAGGATCCGTTGTCCCTGAGGTCACACCCCACAAAACATGCTGCATTGTTTCCATAAAGGCGATTCTGGATAACCAACCTTAGGCTACACATAGTAAAAAAAATGCTCACAACTATCTTTTTAAAAACTTTGCTATGGGGAAAGTAGAATTTATGGCTTATTTGCACATATATGTTGGGTTCTACAGTATACCTTCTTGCACACAAAGGTAGACATTAGGTAAAATACAAAGTTATACGCATGCATTAAGCTATACATGTAGTCCTCATCTTACAACAGTTCATTAAGTGACCGTCGTAATGGTCACTTTAATTGAACCATTAAGTGAAGTTATAATGGCACTGGAAAAGGTTACTTATGGTCGAGTTTCACACTTTTGCAGCATCCCCATAGTCACGTGATCAAAATTCAGACCGTTTGACAAATAAAGTCAATGGGGAAGCCACATTCACTTAACAATTGTGTTACTAACCTAATAACTGCAATGATTCAATTAACAACTGTGGCAAGAAAAGCCATAAAATGGGGCAAAATTCACTTAACAAATGTTTTGCTTAGCAACAGAAATTTTGAGCTCCACTGTGGTCATAAGTCGAGGACTACCTATACTTACTATGTTGGCTTTGTTAACTTTTGGTTTAAACACAGAATATGATCTTCATGCTACAGTGGTTAGCAGTATATTTTCATTGGAGCTAGTATAATTTAGGAAATAATTGAACTTTTTATTTGTTCAAATCATACCGAATACAAATAGATTGGTTTCTGGATTTGGGGTAAGTAAATCACTTTAAAAAACAAAACAATGTATTATAATTGCTGCTTCCATTGGGTGTTAAGAGACATTTTAATTTATTTTTATTATTTCAACAAAATTTGCCCTTCACTTTTTTTTTTAGATTGCATAGTAGGAGCAGTCATCATACAATATCACCTACACTATTTTGGGAGGTCTTTTAAGTTCTCATTATATTATGTGGTCGGAAGATTCAGAAAGTTTGGAACATGGATCACTCAATATGTCAGAGTGGATACAGCTGACTCAGAACATGCTGAGTAAGGCTACTTTACCCAGTTTCAAACAGAAATACATTTTCTCTGTCATGCACACCTCTTGTGGAATGTTCAAAATGTTTCTGACTTTCTTCACCTGGAACACAAGACACTAAAAGCATTCTGAGTAATTCTGGAAAATTCTAAATAGGGCATCTTGTTTGGCAATAAAAAAACTTTCCCTCTGTTCCAAGTCCATCCACGAACTATTTGCATTTTCATGCAAAAGGAAACAAACAACTAACTTACCTTGAACAACCATGATGCAAATATTCTAAGTGGTGGAATTAAAACAGGAGGGCATGGAGTAGACTGGTTATCCAGACTTATTGCCAGATTGTCTCTTATCTAAAACAAATAAACAAGAAATAATTTAAGTGTTTTAAATTTCATCAGCCTTATAAAGTTAGTTGCATTCTTCTTAAACATTTACATGCAAAATATTGGTTCTCAGTTATTTTCTAGCTGATTAGAATAAATTTAGTTGATGAGACCAAGACATGAGATGATCTATACATGTTCTTTCTTTTCTTCATTTTACAGGAATCAATGGAATTTTAAATATGCATTTCTCCTATTGCCTTTTTTCATCATTGAAAAAAGTGATGAACAGGGTTCTGAAATTGGAGCAGTTGTTTGCAAATGTCTCCATTTTCTATGGAACAAGATCCATTAGCTTGCCAAAAAGAAATATACATTAAAATTGTTCTAAACACATTAGTGGAATGATGGAGAATCCATCGCTTTCTAAATATTGCTGGATTTTAGTTCATTTATTCCTTATTTAGTCCAATATTCGTTTAGCAAATGTCTGCTATTGGAAACCATCATACTAGATAAAATACAGGGTTCCAAAATGTTTGACGTAGGGACCACATCTAGCAAGTTAGCCTCTGTTTTTTAACATGTGTGGGGCAAAAAAAATGGGAGTACTTTTGTGCATTTTGGGTGGCTTACTGCAAATAGTCAAGGCATTTCTATCATTAAATTATATTGTTAATTATTTTTCAGGAACTACAATTATTTGATTTGAATATATTATACAATGTTTATTTTAGCTGCTTACCTCACAGTAAATTTATCATAACATTCAACCTTACCTTTGCTAATTTGTGCCATAACTCAAAGAGATATTCAACAACTCTGGCATGTATTTTAGGAGACTGGATATTGTTCACATCTCCAAGAATTCCTAAAGTTCTTCTCCACAATACAGCTGCAGAGTCAGGATGCCATCCAGTAAGAGTGCCACCAGCAATTATACTATAGTCATCAGCAAGGAATTCACTGCTGTCTGAAAGAAAGAATGGTTTGCATTAGCCTTTGCACATATTAACATATGTGCAAAAACAGAAAAAGATATCAAATTTTATTCATTTAAAATATAGAAACAAAATACAAACATATAAATTTTATTTTCCCCTATCTTGGTGTAAAGGTGTAAAGATAGACCTTTATAACATCAACAATGCTTAAATACCACTTTATTGAAATCATATACATGTCTTATAATGATGAAATATAAAAGTATTTTTTTAAAAAAAGAAACCTGGTTTTCCATTTAGTTATACTGGAATAAAATCATGCAAATTTCTAGAACAATTGAAATATAAAATACAATATAATAAGAAAAAAGTAGATGATAAAGACAATAAAAGCATAAACGCAGCAGCTTGAATAAAATGTTTTTGAACATCAGCATGTTAAAAATTAACACATTGATTAAATTTCCCAGAAGAAAAAACATATTGGACTTGTATCTAAAACCCAATCAAGGTATGCCAGCTATTTCTCACTTTGGAGGATTATTGTATCAATGGAAAAGTAAATGCAAAAATAAAAGTTTACACTTATACAGACATACACTCTTCTATTACATATATTAAAAGTTAATAGAGTTTAGGCACTTAAGAAATATGACAATACCATATATGTTCCCATGTCTGGGAAGAAATAAAAGGACTAATCACTAGGGAAGGCAAAACTGAAGAGCTAGTACAAGCCTCTGCGCATGGAATGAATGAATGATGTCATGTCCTTTGTTTTATCTCCAAACAAGATGGTAGAAAGCTCAACCATTTCATAACTCAGTTTCCTTAGCTGAAGTATAATGTTATGATTAATACCAATTCAGTTTATCTTTCTCTTTTAAGACTACATACCTGAGAAGTTGGTAGCCAACCACTGATGGGCTTCTGGATCCATGGAAATGTCAGCGTGCATGGATATATCATTATTTTCTTCACATGTTTGCCAGGTAGCCAAACTCATGCCCATTTCATTGTTGTATCCAATAGAAGTATCACTACTAATACTTTCACCTAAATAAAAAAAAGTGAAATATAAAATAGGCTACAGTAATAAAATCTGAAAATATGACTGAAGTAATTAAAATAGAAAATGTTACTATATGAATCTGGTGACATCAGTATACAGTATTCTATTTCACCAATCATTTCAATAGTGATTTTTCTGAAACACTCACATTTTTCTTTCTCTTTCTGATTTCCATGCTGTCTGTCTGTCTTGAGATTTAATTCAGATGGAGTGTTGCTTGCCTGCATGATTTTGTGAAAAAAATGTTTTATATATTAATAGAATAATTGCAACACAGCTTCATAATTTTTCTCTGTCAAAGCACTGATCAATCTCACACACTACTACTGTATAAGCTTCACAATATTGGATATCATTCCTTAATTATTTGATTTCATTTATTTTTCTATGTTCAGAGATGAAAAGGACAGCAAAACTTGTTAAAATAATTAACAGGGATAAAAAAGAAAATAAAAAGGACATGTGAATGTATATGTTAAAAAAAAGAATTGATAACACAAAGCATTCTATTCAAATTCAAAAGGCTTTCATAGAGCTTCTGGGGCTGGGGAGGGCAGAAATGAGCAAAAATGGGCCAGTTTTTGCCCCCCCCCAGCCTCCAGCAGCACTCTATAAGCCTCCATAAGGCTATGCATGCAATTTGTTTGACAAAAAACAGGCCCGTTTTTGCCCCCCCCCCCCCCCCCCCGGAGCACTCTGCAAGCTGCCCCAAGGCTGTTCATATCTTTTATTTGAAAAAAAAAAAAAAACAGGCCCGTTTTCGCGAAAAACAGGCTGTTTTTCGGAGGTTTGCAGAGTGCAAAAATTTTTTTTTCCCTTTTGGAAAGCTCTTTAACTGATGAGAATTACATTGATCAAGTGCTGTGCCAGCAGAAACAAAGTTTCCTTCTCCAGCACATGGATAAATACACCTGGAAACATCTACCTACTTACTCTCTCTCTCCCTACCTACCTACTGTATTTCTCTATTTATCTCTATTTTTCTCTCTATCCCTTTATCTACCTACCTACCTATTCTACCTACCTACCTACTGTATTTCTCTTTCTTTCTCTCCCTCTCTATCCTTCTATCTATCTACCTACTTTAAAAAAAAAGCCTCTTCAAAACCTTGGTGAGTCTTATACTCTGAAAAATACGGTAATTGTAATTGCAATGAGTTTTAAAACTTGTTGTATACAGTATTTTTCAGAGTATAAGACGCACCTTCCCCCCCCAAAAAGTGAAAATTTGGGTGCGTCTTATACACTGAATGTAGTCTCACCCACCCACCAGACCCAACCCTTTGGCCTCTGCCTCCAGGAATTTATCTTCTTGCAGCAAACAGGGGCTGGCAGAGGCTGCAATAGGCTATAGCAGTGGTTCTCAACCTGTGGGGTTGACGACCCTTTCACAGGGGTCGCCTAAGACCATCGGATAAAAACATATTTTCGATGGTCTTCGGAACTGAGAGACCAATTTTATGGTTGGGGGTCACCACAACATGTGGAACTGTATTAAAGGGTCGCGGCATTGGGAAGGTTGAGAACCACTGGGCTATAGTAATCCCTGCAGCCTGAAACAGCTGATGATCAGGAGAAATTTAAAGTGAAAAGGGCGTTGATACACCTCTTCTAATAGGGTGGAGATAGCATCCATGCATGGGTTGACATTGTCCGCCTTCTGATTGGACTGAGTCTGATTAAAGATAGTTAAGACACGCCCCTTGTTGCTAGCTTTTTGGCGAAGAATATGGACCCCTCGTGACATCCATAGACAGAACCCCTCGTGACATCCATAGACAGACTCAACATGTCATCGCACAATTTTAGTAAACAATAACTTATCTACAATCAAATAGTATCAAAACTTACTTGACAATAAACAACCTGAAACATAACCCCTCGTGACATCTATAACCTCAAGATCTCCACCCTATTAGAAGAGGCATATCAGGTAAGTACCAATGCCCTTTCTCAATAGAGGTGGAGATAGCACCCATGCATGGGACATACCCAAGCCTTATTGTCCCTACGGGAGAGAATCAGACTGATCAGAAACAGGCATGGTCGAATGCGCCGCCTGTAATACCCTGCGGCCAAATGCTGCCTTCGCAGATGCAAAAGTATCTATTTTATAGTTGTTAATGAACAAGGAAGGTGAAGCCCAGGTGGCCGCCCTGCAGATCTCATCCAGAGAAGCTTGGGTTGCCCAGGCTGCCGTAGTAGCTGCACTTATCATAGAGTGCGCAGTTATGCCTCTAGGCACGGGTTCATGGTGTGCACTATATGCTGTAGCAATACAGCTGTGGATCCACCTGCAGATGATCGAGGCAGATACCTTCCGACCTAGAGTCGCGGGCTGAAACGTTACAAACAGCGTTTTAGACCTCCTAAAGTCAGACGTGCGACTTATATATACCTTAAGGGCACATTGCACATCCAGCTTGTGCCATCTTCTCTTCAAGGGATGGTTAGTTGAGGGGCAGAAGTTGGGTAAAATGACCTCCTGTGCCCGGTGAAACCAGGATGAAACCTTGGGTATAAACGAAGGGGCTACCTGTAGGACCACCCTATCAGTGTGGAAGGTACAAAGATCCTCCCTCACTGACAGCACCTGCAGTTCCGAGATCCTCCTGGCGGAGGTGATAGCCACCAGGAAGGCAACTTTCCACGTAAGGAACTGCAGTTCCACAGATCGTAGAGGTTCAAATGGGGAGCCCGTTAGAGCTGATAAAACTTTTGACAAATCCCACATGGGGTAGTGGTGAATAGGCAGTGGTCTCAAATTGACCGCACCCTTTAAGAACCTTCTTACAGTCGGGTGATGGGACAAAGGTTCCCCCCCCCCCAAAGCAGAATAGTGGCCAGAGCTGCTACCTGCCTCTTCAGTGGATTAGGTAATAGCCCTTTCTCCAGCCCATCTTGGAGAAATTCCAATACCTGGAGTACAGAAGCAGATGAAGGATGAAAGGTCTTGGCTTCACACCATTTACATAAATTATGCCATGTAGCATCATATATGCGGACTGTGGAGGGCCTCCTGGAGGCCTGGATCATGCCAATGACCCTGGAGGAAAAACTGTCAAGCACCAGGTGGTCAACTGGAGCCACTGAGGGTTTTGATGCTCCAGCAACCCCTGGCTGAGGACACCCTTGGCCTGAGGGATCCTCCAGGGTCTGGCCACTGACAAGGTCTGTAGGTCAGCAAACTACGGCCGTCGTGGCCAATGAGGAGCCACCAGAATCACCTCTGCTTTTGCATTGATCACCTAGTGCAACACCCGAGGAATCAGGTGCAGTGGGCGAAATGCATAAAGAAGCCTGAAGGGCCATCGACACCTGACAGCGTCCGTCCCCTTCGCCCCTTGCATCCGAAACCTCGCGTAGAAGTGGGGGAGCTGTATGTTGTCTGGGGTGGCGAAGAGTTCTACAACTGGCGAGCCAAAGCGATTCAAGATCAGCTGGAATAGATGAGGATGGAGGCGCCCTTCCGCATGGTCCACCTTGGCTTGGCTGAGCCAGTTGGCCCAAACATTTGCCACCCCTGAGATATGTTTTGCTGTCAATGAAGCCAAGTGCCTCTCCGCCCAGAGGCCCAGTCCTTGGCTTCCTTCATGAGTGTCTTGGACTTTGTGCTGCCTTGACAGTTCACGTGGGCTTTGGTGACCACATTGCCCATCAAGACTAATACGTGTTGGCTGGCAATAGTGCCGAGAAACCTCTGGAAGGCCAGGTGGATGGCTCTGAGTTCCAACCAGTTTATGTTGTGAGTCCTGTCCACCTGGTGACATTGTCCCTGGGCCATCTGCACCTGCAGATGTCCTTACCAGCCGCAAAGGCTAGCGTCCATGGTAACTGTCACCCTGTGAACGACCCTGAAGTGGCAGCCCCTGGTGATGGCCGTCGACCTCCACCAGCGGAGAGACTGGAGAATGTCCACGAGAACAGTGACCTTCACCAGTGATTACTCCTGCGTGCCTTCTGAATGGATAAGAGAAACCACTGTAGCTCCCTAGTGTGTAGGCGTGCACAAGGCACGATGTTGATAGCCAATACTAGTTCCCCCAGCAAGCGGGATAAGGTGGCCAGGGAGACCCTGCGCTGACTCAAAACCTCTCCAACCAGTTGTTCAATAGTTGCTTGCCTATCCTGTGACAGGAAAACCTGCCCAGAAACAGAATCAATCCATGCCCCCAGGTTAAAATCCAGGTGGTGGGTTCAAGGTGACTTTTGTCTGTTTATAGAAAACCCATGGACCTCCAAGGTGTGTAGTGTTATCTCTAAGTCCCGTCTTGCTCCAGAAATGACCTGGATTGTAACAATGTATCATCAAGGTAGCAATGGACACGCATGGTCGCAGCCCTCAGATGTGCTGCCATTGCTGCCAGCACCTTGGTGAGTGCTCGGGGGCAGAGGAAAGGCTGAATGGCAGGGCATTGTACTGATAGTGCCGCACAAATAACAGAAATTTGCGGTCTTCAGGCGGAATAGGGATGTGCAGGTAAGCCTCCGTCATGTCAAAGTGAGGTCACCTTCCTGCACCTCAAAATAGAATGCAACAAATGCATTTTAAATCTGCAATATTTTAAGTGACGGTTGAGCTGTTTTAGGTCTAGAATTGCTCTCCAACCCCCTGAGGGAAATAACAAAAAGAATAGAATACAAACCCTGATGTAATTGGTCGCCCAGAGCCAGTTGGACAGCCTTGATGTCCAAGAGGTGTTGTATTGCCAAATTCATGAGGGTTTGTCTGTCTGGATTGCGGGACACCAGGCAACAAATAAAGAAACTTGGGAGTGTGGAGAGGAATTCTAGAGATAAGCCTGACCTAATGGTATGTCGTACCCAGTCGTCAGAGGTAATCTCATCCCACTGGTCAGCGAAAAAGGCTAAACACCCCTCGATTGGTATGGAGGTGTAAAGGGATCTAAAACTTGCGGAAGTTGTGACCTCCCCTCCGAAAGGGCTTCTTGGTCTGGCTGCCCCTCTGGTATCTGTAGGATTGCTAACGCTGTCTCTGGCAATATCCCCCCTGGGCCCTAAAACCTGGGGACCCATAATCGTGGCCTCGAAAGGAGGTACCGTAGTTCTGCGCCCGAAAGGGCTTTCTCCTGGTATATGGTGTTGCACGGGGTGCCCCTTTCCTGGAAGCTGAGGATAAATTTTTTCTTTTATCTTTGTTCTTTATAAGAAGTGGCTCTAGAGCCTCTCCAAACAGGGACCCCCCTTTATAAGGGGCAGAGGCCAGAGGCCACCTATGCCTCATGTCCGCCTGCCATTGGTGAAGCCATAGATGAAGCCATGGCCCTAGATACAAATCTCGTGGTATTAAGTGTAGCATTGGCCATGAATTGGACTGCAGCCACTATCTTATTTAAATCTTGATGTGCCCTCGAATCAGCTGCTGGAATTCTTTGCTGGAGCTGTTGGAGACAAAAGAAGCAGGATTGTGAGAAGAAAGATGCAGTAGTTGAAGCCCACACTGCCCAAGCCGCCGCTTGATGACCGCGCTGCATTGTGAGGTCAGGTCTCTTGTCCTCTGGCTTGAGGACCTCTTCTTGTGATCCAGACATAGTGGTCGCCGTGAAAAGGACCGCTATCGGGGCGTCGATCATCAGAACTTGGAGATGTTGTCCCAGGTCATTGGCCACATTGTAGAACTTCTTGTCTATAGATGATGGTGTAGGGCCTGATATTGGGGATGCCCACTGGTGTTGCACCACATTCAGAAATAGTTTTGGGGCAGGAAAGGTCTCTGTTTCCACCATCTGTTCCGTAAAAAACGAATCAGTCGAAGCAGAAGCTATTGCAGTCACCAGAGCGGTCGGCAGTGCTGCAAAGGTGGCTGAAGCTTTAGCCTTGGTCAGCAAGGTCTTGAAGTGGGCTGGCTGGAACAGACCTAAGAATGAGGCTTTTTCTGGAACTGCCTCATCTCCAGAAAATTCAGGGTCCTTAATCTACCCATCTTCTGAGATGGGAGACTGGCTACGGTGAGACCTAGCCGGTGACAAGGGCCTCTGCACTGTTGGGGCTAGCACTGCAGCTAGCCACCGGAGCTACTGGTGGGGCTGCTCCAGACCCCTGTTGTAGACCTACAGCAATGCCCTGGGTAATGGCCAAAGCTATTATATTGGATGTTAGCCAAAGCCAGGGGAGGCAGTTGTAGGTCTGGGCGAAGCCCCTCAGCTGTAGGGGTGAATGTAGTCTCAACAGGTCTGCTGCACACAGTCCCCAACTGGACATCTTGCAATATGTGTCCTTTGAGATCAGCGCCTGATCCCCAAAGGCCTGAGGTGTTGATTGGAAATAGAGGACTGAAAGGTCCAGGGTTCTGTTCCAAGCGAATAGATGAGAGTTGGAAGGATCTACTGCTGGCTTGGGAACCTGATGCCCTTTTGATGAAGAGGAAGACCTGTAAGATGCAGACTTGGAGCCTTTAGTGCCAGTGGCCTGGTCTTTCCCCCTCTCAGACTTCGAGGCTGATTTGGAGGATTTCTTACCCTTTGACGAATGGTCAGAAGATTTTTCTGCCCTCTTGCGCCCTTTAGGGTCATCCCCTGCTTGGGAGGTGGAAGCCTCCACCGCAATTAGGAGTCCTTGATTGGAGGCTGCCCTGACTGGGCTCATAGGTTCTTCAGTGTCCAATGCTGAAGTGGCATCCGCCATCTTGGGAGAAATGGCAGCTGTCAAAATGGCGGTTTGCATCTTTTTTAATGGCCCGAGGCACTCCACAACTGCTCTAGCAATACTAGTTGAGACGCAGAGGTCGGCAGGGAGATAAGCACCATCCGAATGTTCGCTTATCTGCCTCTCTCAATTCGTGCTGCCTCGCCTTTCAGCCTCGGAGTCTCCCTAAGCACTCTGCTAGCGTCACCGGCAAAGCCTGATCTTGAGAGATCAAAGGGCTGGCGCTAGAAGCACAAACGGGTTGCTAGAAGCAGCGTGGCAGCGATCCGGCCACCGCGCCTCTCTTCGCTACAAGCCTCTCTCGTTGCTACAGGGACACTTTATGGGTGGCCTCAGCGGCCACAGAGCCAAAGTGCTGCCACCACTTTGAGACAAGCCCTCCCCAGAACAGCAACTTCAAAACATCCCAGCCGCAGCGTTTCCGGCTGCCTGTCAGCTTCTATTTAATGAAGGACGACGTGGTTTCACAGGCAGAAATTGGTGAGGTGTGATAGTCTCAGCTGGAGGCCAGCAGGGATCTGAGTCACACTGAGTGACCAGACAAATAATACTCCACACTCTCCTGCCCTGTCAGTTTGCTTTGGACAGGCAAAGGTCCCTCAAGGCAAGCTGTGGCTCAGGCTCCTTTTGCTCCAGCCCCAAATAACAGCTCAGATCAAATCCAACTCTCACTACAGCCAAAGTCCACAACTGAGATCAATGATAAATCTTTACAAACCACACTAAAACCACTTAATTTTAGGAGATAGCAATGATACATCCATCCTCTGAAGTGAACTGAGTCGAAAAGCTGGGTAAGGCTAGTAACAAGGGGCGTGTCTTAACTATCTTTAATCAGACTCAGTCCAATCAGAAGGCCTACAATGTCAACCCATGCATGGATGCTATCTCCACCTCTATTGAGAACTTGCTGTTTGCTCCACGTGGCAAATTGCTGGAAGGCAGAGGCAGATTGTTTTTCTTGTGCTAATCAGGCTGTTTGCTGCAAGGAGGTAAGTCAATAAATATAAATGCCTATAGAATGTTTAAATTATCAAACTTATTTTTTAAAGACTGCTTTATTATCGTTCAAGCCAACTTAACAAAATGAAGAAGCTTTTTAAAATAAATGCTTGATCTGAAGAGGCCCAGTGCTATTGTATCTTCTTTTAAATAGCAGAGAATAACTATACTTCCAGAAAGCACATCAATTTTAACAGCATCTATACAAGTAACACTACAAAGTGTATATTGTCTGTACTGTTTGCTGTTTGTTGCAAGGAGGCAAATTGCTGGGAGGCAGAGGCAGATATGTTTCCCTTGCTTTTCTCCCCAAAAGCTAGGTGCGTCTTATACTTCAGGCGTCATACTCCAAAAAATATGCTACTTTTCACAGCACTCATTTTTTAACAGAAAAAGCAAGATTTCTTATTGAGGCCAGTCCAGTAATATGCTGAGGAAGGGCTCTGACTTTGATGCGGCAGTCTAAAACTGAACCATTAAAGAAGTATTTCATCCACATAGTTTATCTAGCCTGGCAAGCATTCATTTTAAAAACTGCAAACTATGCCTTCAACAGTGATTGAGGATAGATAGCTTCATATTCCTGTTCTTCCCTTTTCAAACTGAACATTTATCCAGTAAGCTTTTATATCTTAAATTATATTTATCAGTCTGTGAGACATATATTGAAAAGATGTGGGATATCTCTCAGATGGTTTTTTTAAATTCCTTCACCTTATTTTAAACAACTATAGGATATAACCCTACTTGCATTAACTGCAGAAAGGTTTATCTAAACAAATGCAAGTTGAACAGTGCTAGGTATGGGCCAATGTTGTATTACGTTCTGTTTTAAATATTTGTAATGTTAATGTATGTTGTGGGCTACGGCTATACCATATTATATACCAAAATAAGACTTGGCTTTATTTTCTTTTGACCCCCCCCCCCAAAGAACAGTTAGGGCTTCTTTTCAGTGGTGTCTCAATATTTTTGAGGGGCAGGAGGTGGCAAGTCCAGTCACCTCATGACTGTTTGTCCCCTTAATTGCTCGCTGTGGATCAGCTGAGCCAGCATGGGCTGGGAGTTCTGTCTCTGCCGGCCACGATTAAGGGGCCAAGCAGCCATAAGGTAAACTGGGGAAAGGAAGGGCTGACCCGAATACAACAAGATCAGCATACCTACACCCGTGAAAATCTACAAAAACATATATATATATGTACACGGGAAAAGACCCGAATACAACAAAACCAGCATATATATATATATATATATATATATATATATATATATATATATATATATATATATATATATATATATATATATATAAAACCAGCATATATATATATATATATATATATATATAAAACCAGCATATATATATATATATATATATATATATATATATATATATATATATATATATAAAACCAGCATATATATATATATATATATATATATATATATATATATATATATATATATATATATATATATATAAAACCAGCATATATATATATATATATATATATATATATATATATATATATATATATATATATATATATATATATTCGGGTCTTGTCAATTGTTAGCATAAAACATAGATAACAGCACAACACATTATTTTAATATAATGAAATTTAAATATGTCTTCTTTTAATATACATTATGATCCTATTTATTTGTACTTACTTCTTGTAGTGTATTTTCCTTGTTCGTGGTCTCATTTTTTTGAACAGATCTGGATCCTGAAGTTAAATTTTGTGAACTTTCTGTTTTTCTAACTGTGAAATATGAGTAGAATGTTATGGATTACAAAATTAATAAATCAATTTGAATATGTTTATTTCATTATTTAAAATATACAATTTTATAAGTTATGGATATATATATATATATATATATCTGTGTATTTACATTTATATAATAAAATATTAAATTCATATCATAAGCATTATTAAACATATTTAATTAATTAATGGATATATTAACAATCATAAATGTATAAATAAAATGTGGTGTACTCTTTTAAAAGGTTTTTAAAAAATAACTGGTAAAAATTAGTGTGTTGAACGTAGGTTTACCTGAGGCTAGTTACTTTGCAAACTGCAAAATCTCATTAAATATTTAGGAAAAGAGCTTGCTTTGAAAAATGACAGTTATTGCCGCCTGGTGAATAAAAAATACTACCTAAAATATATGATCACTGAATATCAAGATCTTGCATAATATAATGGTTTCCAAATGACTGCAAATCTGCTACATGTGAAGGATGCCCATTTATAAAAAATCATTTATAACATGGTTGATTAAAATGTTTCTTATGTTTTTGCATCTGTTTCGCAGAGGCAGTTTGATGTAGCAATGAAGGTGTTCTAGTTCACCCTTATGCAGGAATGCCAGCTGCATAACTTTGGACCAGATACACTTTCTCAGTCCAATCCATCTCTTAGGATTGTTGTTTGCCATCTTCAGTTGTACAGTATATAAAAAAGGTGAGATAATAATATATATGTTGGTTTATGATTGTAATAAAGATTTGTTTTGTTTTGTTTTTTTATATCTGGGGTTGTTGCCTTGTATGGGACATTTCTATTCCAACAAGGAAAGCTGTTTAAATGTGAGTAATCTGATTCATATTTATTTAAAATAAATTCTACTGAATTGACTGGGCTTTATTTTTGCTATGTTAGTGTATGCTTTATATAAATGGGCTATAATTAAAAATTGCCATCAGTCTTACTGGTATAAATGTAAAAAATGAACTTTTAAATTGTTATTATAAAAAATAATAATGAATTGTATTTTTAAAATGCTTGGACAGAATTGTAAACAATAGAAGACAGAAAATGGCATAGTAAATAAATTTAGCACATGGTATGAATAATGTTTCAGATGTTACATGCAACGATTGCATATAAAAATAATTCTTTCTCAAAGTGTTTCTAGATTACCTTGGAAAATATCAGAACTGCATTGATCTCTAATATCAGAGGTACTACTGCTTCGAGTTAATTGATCCAGGTCTGAAAAAGGACTATTATATTTTGCTCCCAATAAGTTTACTGGTTGCTGATTCACAATTCCTGATCCATTTTCTGATAGTTCATGTTGTTCACTTTCTATAGGGATTGATATAAAAGTTTTATTAATTACATTTTTAAAATGTCTGTATCTATTTCTTATAAAGGTCTTTGACTTATTAAAATATTTACATACTTATCATCAATTAACATATAAAACATTGTCACTTAGCACAAGGTAAACATATAATACAGTTTAAGCCTTTGTACTATTGGCTTGTGATGGGAATGTCCTATGATCTGAAGTATGAAGGGATATCTAAAACTACTAAGAACTTATCAGAACACCCTTTCTTCTCAGCAAAATTATTTTTTTCCAATAAAATGAATTCCCTTATGTAAGAAATATGGTAGCTGTAAAGAAATTTCAAATATCAGCTTTTGTTTAATTCATCCTTTTTTAAAAATGTATTATGTTTTGAACTCTGCAAGAAATACATGTACAATGATTGAAATAGAAACTGTTCTAATTATGAATCTAATATCCCTGTATGTGATTGGAAGTACATCTGGCCATTTACTACAAGAATAGGTAGAATGCCATAATGGGAGTGCACTTAAAAGTACTAAATACATTGAATTCTGCATTTATACTCATTGTTGTTACCTGTTCTTTGCTGTGGTATCTATGATTTACCCATGAAGTGAAAGCACATAAGAATATATTAAATTTGTAACATAACATTGACCTCCAATTTTTAATTTTTCTTAGTATATCTAGTTACAATTTCTTTGTATTGGTTGAATCTTCATATCTGTGTTCAATGATATTTCCACAGACTACATCTGCAAGGCTTTCCTCTTGAAACATTCACAATCAATATTTCAGTGTAGCATTTTATCTTACTGTGTGCCGTCGTAAAACCCAGAGGCATGAGGTTTTTTTGAGAAATGCATTAATTCTGGGCCTCAAGATAAGAAGGATCAGTTTTTAACAAATATATATTTTGAATTCGTCAGATGTCAAAATGTTATGTGGACAAATGAACAAGTTGATTTGTGAAACTAGCATAAGCCTATTTCCCCCCATATTTTTCATAACAAAATGTGAGTTTCAACTTATTTAATAAAATTTTCCTTGGGAAATTGGTTTATAGTATTCTGGTTCCAAAAACATGAGTCCTCTTATTGTTGCCATGCTTCCAATACTTCTAAATTTAAATGGGAACGCCCGGCATTTGTAGTTGTGTCTGAAAACTGTATCAATCTGGGAAAGACAAGAATCCTAGCAGACATGCTTCCTAGTTGATTTGTAACTATCAGTCCACAAGAAGAGCAGGACAGCCTCCTTGCCTCTCCATCTATGACAAGAGTGGAAGAGGCAATAATGGACTTGGCAGCTCTTCTATTGAACAGCAGCATTTCTAAAGGGGAAGGAAGGTAAAAATAAAATCACATCAATGAACTCAATGCTTCTGCCATATCACTCACAAAAGCACTCTCGAGTCTAGCAGCAGGTAGCATCCCTGAAAGGAGGACAAGACAGTGGAGATGGCAGCAAGAGCTGGATGATTTAACAATGGAAGCAGAACTTAAGGGCGCAAAGAGGACTTACAATATCAGCCATCTTTTGATAGATCTCTGGTATCATTTAGTTTTGTGGTAGAGCTTGGAAATCTTACAGTGAGGACTTGCATCCAAAAGAAGCAGAACAAATAAAGTATTTGCATTTCCCATTTGCCCTTCCTCTTAAAATAAATTCATCTTGCTAAGATGATTGACCTCCAGTTGACAAACATGGGTAAATCAGTGGATATTGCCACCATTCTCTTAGCAGGCTATCCATCCAACTCCAATTCTATAAAAATTGTATCAAGATTAGGAACTAGAATCATAGTTAATTCCCTTTCCTCATTTTCTCAAATACAGTTGGCTAAATTGGAAAAGAAGCTTAAAGATATAAGGGAATTGGAATATATATCTATGTCCATGATGTGATTTCCTGTGAGCTGGGAAAAATCAGCTGCTGATTTCTACATAGAGAGAAAAGGGAGGTGTCAAGAATAGGTAGTGTGAGGATTTATCTCATTCAAACTGTACTATCCAATGATTATTAACAACTTGAGAATGTTGTAGAAGTCTAAGAAACTGCTATATTTAAAAGTAAACAATTAGTCTCTCACAGTATAAAAGCATATATTGTATATACATATATATGTATATATTCACTGACAAGTGAGTATTGTTCAAGGGAAATTGGTATATGTCTAGAAAATATTTTGGTTTCAGTCTCAAAGAAACATAGGAATCTAAACAAGATTTCAGATTGTTAATGCTTACTTTTCGACATACTTGGAAAAACACCAATGTGTTTTCAAAATACAAAATCAAAATACAATATTATGTAATATTAGGATGTTGTATGTAAGATATAGGGTAAAATAAAGAAGAAAACAATCTTGCTAAATTATAACAACTGTATAATATCATACCTGAAAAAGTGCAAGAGTAAGAAGTGTAAGAGATATCAGGGAAGAGAGAGCTCACAGTATGAAGGAGAAGAGGCACACTTTTAGTGGCTGGCAAAGCCTCACAGAGACGAGCACAGTTGTTGATAGACAGACTTCGCTTCTCTTATAGGGAAAAATAAATTAATAGAAGTAAAAGAGTAATTTTATTTTACTTAGCAGAATGATGTTATTTCCACATAAAATAGAAAATAACAGGTTTAGAATCTTACAAACATGAATGCTGTGCATATACAATTCATTAAGGTAAAAAAGCAGTACAGAAGAAATTCAGTAAAGTGTATCTATCTCCAAGGTTATCAATATTCAAGATTTTTTTTAGAACGCCAGTTTATTAGAAAAAAGAACCAGAGGACAGATAGAAAATCTTGCTTTTGGAGCTTCTGTAGCATTAATGTTGCTAATCATCCTTAATTCTCTGTGTTACTGATTCTATAGAGGGGCCGCAGTGAGTCACATGGTAAGACGATGGGCCTGCACACTGCTGAGGTCAGTGGCTCAATTCCCATAAGTGAATAAACCGTGTAGGGACAAGAAATGAGCCTCCCCTGATTGCCTATTGGCATTCACATATCCCACGGGTAAAGGTAACACTACCCGAAAAAATTCCTTTCACAGACGCAGCCAGCCACCTTGATGATCCCTGGCGTACCATATGCTAAAAACAAAAAAACCCCACCCTAATTCTATAAAAAGCACATCTTATGATTGCACGTTGTATTACTAAAGAGAAAATGGCTACATCATCATCTAGGAATCTGTTAAGAAGATGGCAACAGTATAGTTGTGGCATAAAAGTAAATATAGTTTACCTGGTGATATCAGCATTGACAAAATCACCATCAGTCAATTAGAGCTTTACTTGTTACATCCTGCAACAATTTAAAACTTAACACATCAAATAAACTGCCTATTCCAGATCCTTGAGAAAGATGACTAAAAATGCCAAATTGAGTCTAAACATTTGGCTGACTTTGCAACAAATAATAATCCATCAAAAACAACATCTGCTTATCCCAAGTCCTTCGGAAGCACTCACCAAGGGGGTTAAAATGCCAAATCCAGTCTAAACACCTGACTGACTGTAATCCTCATCCTCATCATCATCAAGTTATCTTTGCCAAGGCCTAAAAACTGCATTGGCAGTGGTGCAAAATAATTAGACTTTAAACAGCAGTTTTGAGTATTCTGAACATAAACAACATTGTGAATTTTGATCCTTATTAGTTCAAGTTTCTCAGTGTTCCAAAGTTTTTTTAAAAGAATGAACTGTTTTCCAGTACGCTGCTTGGAGAGTCCAAGCAATGGGTTAAACTCAGCCAATCTGCCCAAGACTGAATTGAAACTTTAGCCACCCTCTGGTGTTGCCTTGACCTGCCAGATTTTCAATTCAGTCAAAGCCCAGGGGACGCGTTTCTCAGTTTCTAACACCCTAAGACGCCAAGTGGCTGCTCATCCGTAGCTTCCTGCAGGGTGCCACCAATCTGAGACCTCCGGTCGTCCATAGGTACCCGTCATGGGAGCTCGAGGTGGTGTTACGGGCCCTTATATCGGCGCCCTTTGAGCCTCTACATTCTGCCAGCTTGAAACATCTCACCTTTAAGACAGTTTTCTTAATTGCCATCACGTCTGCTCGACGGATCTCGGAGTTGGCAGCTCTATCGGTGAGAGAGGACGTGTGTCGGATTCATCCTGATAGAGTGGTCCTCCGTCTGGACCCAACTTTTATTCCCAAGATCAACTCCTGGTTTCACCGTGCCCAGGTCGTCGTTCTGCCGGATTTTTGTCCTCATCCCAGACATCCGAGGGAAAAGAGAGGGCACATGCTTGACGTCCGCTGCACTCTACACAAGTACATCAAGCGTACGGCAGCTTTTATACGTTCTGAATCACTTTTCATCTCGTTTCAACCTGCATCTCAAGGTCGCAAAGTCTCTTCATCCACCATTGGTTGCTGGCTGCGGGCTTGCATCTCCCTTGCATACGTCTTACAATCCAGACCCGGTGCCTCATCATATCACCGCACATTCCACAAGGAGTGCTGCTACTACAGCGGCCTGTCCAACCCAAGTGCCAATAGAAGAGATTTGCAAGGCAGCTACTTGGACTTCCTTATCTCCATTTGTTCGGAACTATAAATTGGACAAATTTGCTTCTGCGGAGGGCGCTTTTGGGAGGGAGTCCTACAGGGGATCCATAACAGCAGAGAGACCCTGGACTCTTCTGCTTCCCGCCCTAGTGACATTTAGCTTGGGTATGTCCCATTGCTTGGACTCTCCAAGCAGCATACTGGAAAATGACCATTGGCTTACCTGAAGGGTCGTTTTCAGTCACTGCAAGGAGAGTCCAACCCTACCCTGGGGTCTTCTCTGCTATCATAGTTTATTGGACCTGTTGGGGTTTTTTTGGACTAGTTTGGACTTCTTATCAACATGTACAGTTCCACACCTTCATTGAAAATCTGGAAAGTCAAGGCAACACCAGAGGCGTGGCTAAAGTTTCAATTCAGTCCTGGGCAGATTGGCTGAGTTTAACCCATGCTTGGACTCTCCTCGCAGCGTACTGAAAATGACCCTTCAGGTAAGCCAATGGTCATTCTAAGTTACAGAAATGTGGAGATATTCATTATCCAATAAAATAGCAAGCACTAATTCAGTCTTGATACTACCCATTGAAGGTAGCTGAAGGACAGAAAGAAAACAGGTTGAGGGGAAGCCAATTAAACACATAGACTAACAATTGATAACATTTTGGGTATAACAAACAGGCTGCATTTTTAAAAACAATTGCAGTGAAGAAATGATGTTAATTATATAATTCAAATATAATGTATTATCCCTAACGTCCCCATGTGCTTTTTTTCCCCCCAGTTCAGAAGACCAATTTATTTGCCAGCAGCTACATCGGAATAATCCTTCAATACACCAGCCAAATGATCATTGTGATTTTGAACCTCTGTTTCTTCTGAGATGCTGACTTTTTTCTCTTCTGGATAGGAACTAATTTCTTTGGGCCTACGTCTTGCATAGAGGAAATACCCTGGCGTTTCAGATAGTCTTCTATCTTCTCTTCATCCTTAGAATCCACAGGAACACTCCTCCAAAGTTTTTGAAATTCTTCATCCACTGTAAATTGACAGCTTTTATCATTGTAGAATAGAATTTTCTTCTTATCAGGACGGGTAACAAAGATGATCTGGTCTCCTAAAGCCTTAATAGCTTTTTGTGCATTAGGAAGACCTTCCTCAATATCTTCCAAAAGTATTCCTTCTAATCCTCGTTGATCATGTTATCCAAAAGCCTCAACAGGGCCTTTTTATCTTTTAAGTTATACTTAGGCTTGAAGGCATATTTCCCATCTATAACTTCTATTTTAGGATTGCTGACAAGGGCCTCGCTCATTAACCACTGCTTCTGCTTCAGTCCAATGTCTAAGTGCTGTGTTTCATCTAATATTTCTTCTAGAGTTAATGGATGGGTATCACCACGTTGATGTTGTGTCTTCATATAGTTCACTATCTTTGCAAGCACTCCAAACTTGTAGCCAGAGCCTCCAGAAAGAGCTTTCAAATTAAAAGTTCCATTGCTGTGGTCTGCATTTGGTTTTGAACTTGATGAACCACTCTGTTCTACTTTGGCTTTTTTCTTTTTAGAAGATGAGGAATCAGAAGAAGGTGCTGGACGTTTCTCTACAGCAGGTGTACAGAGGGCTCGTTTTTTGAAAAGTTCTCGTTCTCGTAACAAGTTTGGATCCATAATTCTCGCGCATGAGGCGACTCCAACGGCAAGGAGGAAGACGGCGAATCCGGGGAGCCCACCGGCTCCTCCTTTCCGATTGGCTTAGTAGTTCCTATTTAAGGGCGCCCATCTTTCCTGTCGCCGGTCCCTTGCATTTCATTTGCAAAGAAATGTTGCCAAAACCAAAAAAGTATGTATACTGGTAATCTTGGCTTATGGGGGAAGTTGGATTCACTTAAATGACAGCATGATTAACTTAACCACAACAAAATGATTGTAAAATCAATTGCAACTCATTTAACAACCACATCGATTCGTGATGAAAGTGTTAGTCCCAATTGTAGTTGCAATTTGAGGACTACCTGTGCACATACAATAGTAATGTGAAATGAAGGCTATGCAGCTGAGCCTTTAGACTGCTAAATGCAAGAACTATTGTGAAGTTGCTTGATGAGCTTTACATGTTGGACAAAAAAAAATACACTGTGCAAAATTTAAGTCAGTACTTGGTTAAGCGCATAGTTACTGTTCATCATTTATGATTCATCCATTGCTGTTGTTACTTTAAAAAAAATTCAGGAGGTTTGACAGTAAGCAGCATTCAGTGTGGAATACCACTGTATTCTATCTAATCAAGGAATTCAAGCAACTGCTGTAATTCAAGAGCAAGCACTATGTACAAAAAGCATATTCAAAACATTTGTCTCTCATTCCCATCATATGAAATGAATTATCAAGTTCCTTCTTTGTTTTGGAAGGTCCACTTTTTCACTAATTATAAGAAAATAAACTCTCACAGAACTCTTTCTGTTCTGGGTTCCTTCCCGATAACATAAACGCTGTCAAAAAGGATTCTGAGTGAATTGGAAAAGATAAATAAAGGGATTCTTTCACAAATTAAATATCGTGCTTGCTACCAACAGATGCAGATCTACTTTATAAGAGACAGAAGTGTGAAAACAGTCCCATTCAATTAGTCTTCTTGTTGCCAGACCCTAAGAGGCAGATAGCTACCAGTACCATACAAATGTTATCCAGTGGCAGAGGCATCAATCTCATCTGAAAAAGCTTAAACAATGCATGCTACATTATTTATTGATGTAGAAAACCATAATCATGTTGTTAGCAGTGACCTGATAATTTTGTTCCAAAGGATGGGTTTGAATGTAAGGCTTTGAAAATTGCAAAGGTCCAAATAATTAACTTGATGTTTTCATTTGGAGAGGAACCATATCTCATTTACTCTAATAACACTCAAGAGAGAAATCCAAATTCTATTAAAAGCATTTGTTGATACTGTCATAAAAAGAGGTTCGGATGTGAAGGGAAAGCCTTCTATCAAAATATTCACTACAGAAGAGTGGTGAGTTACCTGGAAGATTTGCAAATTAGGTACCGTATTTATCGGCGTATAACACGCACTTTCCCCCCCGAAAAATAGGGGGCAAATGATGTATGCGTGTTATACGCCGATATACGCCAGGCGATATACGCCAGGTGCACAGAAAAGGATCACGGAGTGCTTCGCCCCAAAAGCAGCTGCTTTTCTGTGCGCCTGGCGTTTAAAACATCCGGCTATCTATCTAAACGCCAGGCGCACAGAAAAGGATCGCGGAGCGCTTCGCCCCAACAGCAGCCGTTTAGATAGATAGCCGGATGTTTTAAACGCCAGGCGCACAGAAAAGCAGCTGCTGTTGGGGCGAAGTGCTCCGCGATCCTTTTCTGTGCGCCTGGCGTTTAGATAGATAGCCGGATGTTTTAAACGCCAGGCGCACAGAAAAGCAGCTGCTGTTGGGGCGAAGCGCTCCACGATCCTTTTCTGTGCACCTGGCGTTTAGATAGATAGCCGGATGTTTTAAACGCCAGGCGCACAGAAAAGGATCGCGGAGCGCTTCGCCCCAAAAGCAGCTGCTTTTCTGTGCGCCTGGTGTTTTAAACATCCGGCTATCTAACTAAACACCAGGCGCACAGAAAAGGATCACGGAGCGCTACTCAGCGGGGTGTGGGCGAGAGGAGGAGAGAATGGATGAGCCGTCTCTCCTCTCCCAGACACCCGACTAAAACACTTTCTTTCGCCCGCGGAAGAGCTCGGGCGGGCGAAAGGAAGCGCTTTAGACAGTGGGGTGTGGGTGAGAGGAGGAGAGAATGGATGAGCCGTCTCTCCTCTCCCCGGACTCCCGACTAAAAGTTAATAAAAAAAAGGAAGGAGGGAAGGATGGAACTGGAAGGGAGGCAGGGAAGGAGGGAGGGAGAAAGGAAGGATAGGAGGATAGGGAAAGAGGAAAGAAGGCAGGCAGGCAGAAGGGAGGGAGGTGCAAGGAAGGAAGGAAGCATAGATAAGCAGGAGGGAAAGAAGGCAGGCAGGCAGGAGGAAAGAGGAAGGAGGGAACTGGAAGGGAGGCAGGAAGGAAGGGAAGGAGGAAGGGAGGGTGGAAGATAGTAGCAGTGAAAGCAGCAGTGTTCATAGTTGCTTTTACTGTCCTTTTACATTATTTACCTTATAAGTGGTAATAATATTAATAAAAAAAAAGTTCTGAGCTACCCTTATTTTGCTTCAAAGTTCTTTATTTGAAATTTAATTTTTTCCCCTGAAATTTCCCTTAAAATGAAGGTGCGTGTTATACGCCTGTGCGTGTTATACGCCGATAAATACGGTATTTACCAAGAAATAGAATAGAAAGAAAATGGGTCCCTTTGTTTCTTGAGGAGCTACATGGAATTGTTGGAGTGTGGGGAAAGATGGAGAGTTGATGTGCACAAGAACTCAATACAGGTAAGTCCTTAGTTAACAATGGCAATTAGGATCAGAATTGCTGTTGCTAAGCACTGTGATCATAAAGTAACATGCCACGTGAAATTGCTGTTTAGTGACAGCAATTCTATCATTCCTGATTTCCATAGTTAAGTGAGACATTACATGGTTACATGGTGTTCTTGTATTATGGTGGAGAAAAAGAAAACAATTTTTCCTGGACAAGTTTCACAACTAAGATTAACCATATTTGTACACAGGTGGTTGATAATAGAACTAATTCATTCTGCTTAGTAATACTTTTCAACTGTACATCTTCTCCAAGGCACAATGTTTCTGTACACTGATCAAACTTTTATCATATGGGAGATGCTAACCCAGATGTAGGTTCTTGTCTTAACCTATTCCAACATTCCTATAGAATGGAACCAGAAGTAACTACAGAGGGAAATTAAGCTTACTATGAGAGTAGGGGTACCAGTGAATTTATCTTTTCAGTATAAAGCTGTTACTTTGAAACTGGGGAAAAAACACCCCCAAAAGACTACATGATGAGTTATAAAACCAACCTTGTCTAGCTATAAGTAGCTGTAACTAACAAAAATAGGGAAATAAGACAGAACTGAACCAGTGTATTTTGGATAGTTGAAACAATAGCTGCAGTTCATGTGAAGGCAAATGTTACCAACAATTTTAAAAACTATTTGAAAATCTTCATTCTAAAGGGCCTTTGGCTGCAGCCAGGATACTTTTGCAGAGAGTTGGTGTTAAGAAAAGTAATTCTTCCTAGCTTGCTGTGCAATTTTTTGCAATGAATACAGTTTTGTACTACATGCTAAAGGTGTGATGGGTAAGGAGAATGCCTGTCAGTAGCTGGCAATTTGTAACACATTTAATAAATGCCTACAGAGTCATTTTGATGCTGTATGCCAGCAGTCTCCAACCTTTCTAGCTCTAGGGATCGGTTTCATGGAAGATAATTATTCCATTGGGGTGTGTGGGGAGATAATGTTTTCGCATGCAATCTAGATCCTGGGCATGTACAGATGAAGTTTTGTGGTTCCTAACAGGCCATGGACTGGTACCAATCTGCAGCCTGGGGGTTGGGGACCCCTACTATAGACCATATCTCCATTACAAATATAGAAATATTTGCAAGAATTTATGAGAAGTATCTGGAATTGATGAGTAGGCAACATATGACCTTATGAAGCACGAACTCTCTGGTGAAAGTCCTGTCCCATTTAAAAAGGTTTTCAGGCCTAAACAGTGTTTCATCCATGTGTGACAAACAGAGACCTCAAAGATATAACTAGGAAGTGGCTAACTAAACATGAGTTCTCTGTGGAAACTAACCCTGGATTTTTCAAGAAACCACGATTAAAACAAGCCATGATTTAAATTAGTAACGATGAATGAAGAAAAGTGAAACACCACCACCACCAGGCAGTTGTGGTGTTGAAAATGTCTTACTAGGAACCCCAGAAAACTTGTAAAAGAAACTGGGAGGAAATCAGAGGAATATATTTTACAGTAGAGGTAAATCAAAGTTGCTGAAAAATTACAAGCATTTTTGAACATTGAAAGAATGCAAAAGTATTTGTTATGGATTTTACAGGAATTTCGTTTTTACTCTTAGAGCTCCAACCATTTAAAACTACATAACTTATAACAACATTGAACCTCCCAGTCACAATAATCTTGTAATTTAATAGCAAAGGCCTTTACATTATACACATACAATCTTTGAATGTTTCATAAAATTAAAGAACCAAATTACATTCTTGAAAACATGTGCACACATATACAGTAACTACAGGTTAAACCATACATATAGGAATTTCAAAGGTTGTTTCAATCAATACAATGCAACTCTCCACTGAATAACTAGAATAAAAAACCAAGTATGTGCTGCCAAATTATAACAGCATGATGATTGTATGAATAACCCAACTATTTTTAAATACAGATATGTGAAATCTCAATTAGTTTGCAATCCCAACTACTATTTTCTACCATCCTACAATTTAAAAATGTTTAATTTACATATTGATTAATTCTATATAATTAATAATGAATAACCAAAACAGAAAGTTCCCCTTGCTACTCCCCTCCAAGTTAAGTGTCTTTTACTAACTGGATCAGAAACACGCACTCCAATATTTGATTGACATACAAATTCTAAGCCAAAGGAAGGGTTGCTAGATCTTTAGAAGAGTCCTAGGGAAATAAAAACAATTTATATGCAGAATTATATAAAAGCCACAACAAAAAACAGATTGTTTAAAAAGCAACTCAACAAATAAAAAGAAATATGAAATGTTAGAAATTAATTTAAAAAAAATCACTGATATTTTTACTATTAGAACACTAAATTGCCTGTTTCTAACCTGTTGTTCTCTGACGCACTATATTTCTTGCTTTCTCAATTCCTGGTATTCCTGAGGTGGTAGCACTCCTAAACCTCATAGGTTCCGCAACATCAGGATGATCCCTCCAGCTTAAAGAAAATGATCTTCCAACTGCAGCTCCTTTTTGAGATTCCAAAATGCCACCTTTCAATAATGGAATGTACAGCAAAATTAATGTACTTTGAGAATTCAAGAATATCATATTGTAAATAAAAATCCAATTGACAAGAATAGTTAACCAACTGATTAATTTCCAATACAAATGGCTAAGCAGGAATTGTCATTTAAATCGTTTAAAATGATTTCTACCACCAAAACTGTAAACAAATTCTGATTTCAGGAATGCAATTAAGGAATAATTAGATAATGAACCCAACCCATCGGAAACTTCCCCAATAAATGAGTTTTTCTAAGAATTTGCTGAAGTGGGAAGTTAATGCTAGCCATGTCAATAAAAACAGTAAAAGAAGGGTATTAGAAGTTAATACCACTTTATAATGCCTTGGTAAGGCCACACTTGGAATACTGTATTCAGTTTTGGTCACCATGATGTAGAAAAGATGTGGAGACTCTAGAAAGAGTGCAGAGAAGAGCAACAAAGATGATTAGGGGACTGGAGACTAAAACATATGAAGAGCAGTTGCAGGAACTGGGTATGTCTAGTTTAATGAAAAGAAGGACTAGGGGAGACATGATAGCATTGTTCCAATATCTCAGGGGTTGCCACAAAGAAGAAGGAGTCAAAGTATTCTCCAAAGCACCTGAGGGTAGAACAAAAGCAATGGATGGAAACTAATCAAGGAGAGAAGCAACTTAGAACTGAGGAGAAATTTCCTGACAGTTAGAACAATTAATCAGTGGAACAACTTGCCTCCAGAAGTTGTGAATGCCCCAACACTGGAAGTTTTTAAGATGTTGGATAACCATTTGTCTGAAGTGGTGTAGGCTTTCCTGCCTAGGCAGGGAGTTGGACTAGAAGACCTCCAAGGTCCCTTCCAACTCTGTTATTCTATTCTATTCTATTCTATTCTATTCTATTCTATTCTATTCTATTCTATTATTCTATTCTATTCCATTCCACTCCACTCCACTCTATACTATATAAGAATAGAGAGTCAGTAGCTAAACCAAAGCAGACCTTTGCCTACACGTAGGCAAGAAAAAACAATGCACTGATATAGACAGGTGGTACCTGGCTCAACAGTTGCAACTGTGTGGTGTCTTAATAGACCACCAATTAACTATGATCCAGCAATATGCTGCAGTTGCGAAAAAACTAATGCAGTCCTAGGATGCATCAACAGAGGGATAGTTTCAAGATCATGTTGTGAAATAATAGTACTACTTTATACTGCACTACTGAGACCACACCTAGAATGCTACATCCATTTCTGATCACCACAATACAAAAAAGATGTACAGAACCTAGAAAGAGTGTAAAGGTGCAACAAAGATGATAAGAGGTCTGGAGTAACTTCCCACATCAAGAGTTACAAATAGTAAATGAAAAGATCTGTTTGAATTACTTAAAAAACCCAACAAACCAAGCTTGCAACATACAGTGCTTTGCTGTTTCTGCATTAAACAGCTGTTATAGAAGTTTTTGCCAAATGTACCAGTCAATTTGAAATTGATCTGCACAATCCAAGTCTCCCTCCTATATTTGACCAGCTCATCCCTATCAGTTCCCACCCTTTTTTTTTACAGGTGAGCTGCATTTGTGAGGTTTAAATACAGGAAAGGAGGAAACGGTCCATAGTTGTCATGACAGAGACCCTTGCAGACAGAGAAGTGGGAAGCTGGCTAGAGAGTAATATAAGGCAAACACTGGACTCTCCAAAGGTATAGAGAACTTGCTAAAGAGAACAAAAACAACCTCTTTTAGCTCTTCAGTAGTTCAGACCAAAATTCAAAGTCCCATTTAAAACAAAACGCCTCACCCAGGAGGTAAAATGTTCTGGAGTGCCATCTGGAAGCTTGTTATGTTGCTTTTATACCAACAGTCTCAATATGCCTGCCAGCCTTAACTTTTGAGTGTATAAGCAGCTCCTTACTTAAGTATGAGCCAACAGTGTGCTGCAGCTGCCAAAAAAGCTAATGAAATTCTAGGTTGCATCAATAGAGGGATAGATTCAAGATCAGGTGAAATATTAATGCTGCTTTATACTACAGGGTGAGACACTTGGAATATTGCATTCAATTCTGGTCGCCACAATACAAAAAAGGTATTGAGATTCTAGAAAGAGTGTAGAGAATAATAAAAAAGATGATATGGGGTCTGGAGGATAAACCATATGATGGATTGAGAGAACAAGGTATGTCTAGTCCAGGGGTGTCCAAACTTGGCAACTTTAAGACTTGTGGACTTCAACTCCCAGAATTCCCCAGGGAATTCTGGGAGTTGAAGTCCACAAGTCTTAAAGTTGCCAAGTTTGGACACCCCTGGTCTAGTCTAACAAAGAAAAGGACTAGGGATGCAGAGGTGGGTTTCTGCCGGTTAGGCCTGTATCAAGCAAACCTAGCAGCAGCAGGAGGCACACACAAGCAAGCTGGTAGTAAAAAAAATGGAAACCCACCACTGCAGGGATGATATGATAGCAGTCTTCTAGTACTTGAGGAGTTGTAGAAAAAGGAATCAACTTATTTTCCCAAAAAGGTATCAAAGAGAGATCTAACATAGAATTAAGGAGAAATTTCCTGACAGTGAGAACAATTAATCAGTGAAACAGCTTATTGGCAGAGGTTGTGAGTGCTCCATGACTGGAGGTTTTCAAGAAGAGACTGGACAGTTTGGAACTGCATAGGGTCTCCTGCTTAAGCTGAGGGTTGGCCTAGAAGACCTTCCAGGTAACTTCCAACCCTATTATTCTATTCTGCTAAACATAGAACTGCTAATTCATGTCACATAATGCCCCCAAATAACTTATAAACATCACAATGTCTCAAAAATAATAAATACATACATAAAATATGCACATATTTTAATTAATGAATACATACATACATAAAATAAATATATTTGTGGAAATTACATTTTTGTTTATTCTCTTCCCAACGTTTTTCATGCATTAAAATATTTCTTTAAAAAGGTTTTGTTAGGAATTGTAGTTACAATAGAAAAATTAAATTTAGGAAAAGAGAAGAGAATGCAAATAATAGAATAGGCAGGGGGGGAAAGAAGGGGGAAAAAGAAAATATAAAATAAATATATAAAGAAGTGACTAGCAATCTTTATTACAACTATAAACAAATTTAATAACATTTTAGACCCTATAAGATTAAATAGATATATTTACATCCCATATCTCATCATTTAAGGGTAAATTAGAAATTCAAGTAAATGAGGGCAGATATGATATTGTTGCCATTACAGAAACTTGGTGGGATGAAACCCACAAATGGAACATACAGCTAGAAGGATTTAAATTATTTAAAAGGAATAGACCAAATAAAAGAAGAGGTGGAGTTGCACTATATATAAGAAATAATTACCTCTCTACAGAAATAGAGCACAACAATGATGAGAATTATCTTGAATGCATTTGGGTCAATATTAAAGGTTCGGGGGGAAAAGACATTGCCATAAGTCTATACTACAGGCCACCCAACCAAGCAGAGGAAGTAGATGAACTTTTTGCTAGTCAGCTAACTAAGGTATGTAGGAAGCACACCACAATAGTAATGGGGGATTTTAACTACCCTGACATCAACTGGGAAACAAACTCTGCACCAAGTGGAAGATCCAACAGGTTCCTAACGAACCGAGCAGACAACTTTGTTTCCCAAAAAGTAGAGAAGGGAACAAGGGAATCAGCCATATTGGACAATTCTCACTAACAGAGAGGAAATGATAGAAGGTGTTGAAGCCATAGGAACCCTGGAGGCAAGTGACCATGCAATATTGGAATTCAACATTATGCAAACACAAGTAGTAAAACAAAGTCAAACTAGAGTCTTGGACTTTAAGAGCTAATTTCAATAAACTTAGAGAGAGCTTGGGAAGAATTCCATGGATGAGAATCCTCAAGGGGAAAACAACTCAAGAAGCTTGGGAAATTTTGAAAAATGAGATTACACTAGCCCAGTCTAGCACAATACCAATGAAGAAGAAAAATAACAGCTCCTAAAGAAACCAGCATGGCTGCATAAAGAACTCTCTGACAAATTGAAAGACAAAAAAGATAAGTATAAAAAGTGGAAAGATGGGGACATAACTAAGGCAGAATATCAGCAAATAGCCCAAGCCTGTAAAGATGAAGTAAGGAAAGCTAAGGCTCATAATGAAGAAAGGCTTGCCACAAAAGTAAAAAAAAAAAGCTTCTTCCAACATGTTAAAAGCAAGAAAAAGGTTAAGGAAACAATTGGTCCATTGCTGGCAGAAAGTGGCAAGAAGGTGACAAGCAACAAGGAGAAAGCAGAACTATTTAACTCATTTTTGCATCTGTCTTTACACAAGGGATAAAATAGTCCAACCTATCAAAAACAGCATCACAAAAATCAGATTAGGAACACGAATTGAAATAGGGAAGAAAATGGTAAGTGAGCACCTGTCTACCCTAGACGAGTACAAATCACCAGGACCGGACGGATTACACCCCAGGTTCTGAAAGAACTGGCAGACGAGATCTCAGAACCACTGAACTATATCTTACAGAGATCCTGGAGCACTGGGGAACTGCCAGAGGACTGGAAAAGAGCTGATGTGGTTCTCATCTTCAAAAAAGGAGGAAAAAAATCAGATCCAGGAAACTATAAACCTATCAGCCTGACCTCAATACCATTGAATGCCGTCAATGTAGTTTACTTGGACTTCAGTAAGGCATTTGATAAGGTAGATCATAACTTACTACTAGATAAAGTAGAAGAATGTGGGTTAGACAGCATCACCACCAGATGGATTCGTAACTGGCTGACCAACAGCACTCAAAGTGTAGTCCTTAATGGAACTGCATCTCCATGGAGGGAAGTATGCAGTGGAGTACCCCAAAGCTCTGATTTAGGCCCAGTACTCTTCAAAATCGTCATCAATGATTTCGATGAGGGAATAGATGGGGAACTCATCAAATTTGCAGATGACACCAAGCTGGCAGGAATAGCCAACACTCCAGAAGACAGGCTTAAGATACAGAAGGATCTTGACAAACCTGAACATTGGGCACTATCTAATAAAATGAAATTCAATGGTGAAAATCTACATTTAGGCAAGAAAAACAAAATGCGCATGTACAGTATAGGTAGTACCTTGCTCAATAGTAGTAACTGTGCGAGGGATCTTGGAGTCCTAGTGGACAACCATTTAAATATGAGCCAGCAGTGTGCAGCAGCTTCCAAAAAAGCCAACACAGTTCTAGGCTACATAAACAGAGGGATAGAATCAAGATCACGTGAAGTATTAATACCACTTTATAATGCCTTGGTAAGGCCACACTTGGAATACTGCATTCAGGTTTGGTCGCCACAATGTAGAAAAGATGTGGAGACTCTAGAAAGAGTGCAGAGAGGAGCAACAAAGATGATTAGGGGACTGGAGACAAAAACATATGAAGAACGGTTGCAGGAACTGGGTATGTCTAGTTTAATGAAAAGAAGGACTAGGGGAGACATGATAACAGTGTTCCAATATCTCAGGGGTTGCCACAAAGAAGAGGGAGTCAAACTATTCTCCAAAGCACCTGAGGGTAGAACAAGAAGCAATGGGTGGAAACTAATCAAGGAGAGAAGCAACTTAGAACTGAGGAGAAATTTCCTGACAGTTAGAACAATTAATCAGTGGAACAGCTTGCCTCCAGAAGTTGTGAATGCCCCAACACTGGAAGTCTTTAAGAACATGTTGGGTAACCATTTGTCTGAAACGGTGTAGGGTTTCCTGCCTAGGCAGGGGGTTGGACTAGAAGACCACCAAGGTCCCTTCCAACTCTGCTATTGTATTATTTTTCAGACATTAAGAGTATTTCCAATGACACTGCTAGGATAGGTATTTTTTAAAATTTTATCATTCCAGAATTATGGAAATAAATAACTAGTAAACATTTCTTAGATTTCCACTAGGTTCTGCATTGAAATAAAGTATTATCTATTTTTGAATTTGATCACAAGAAAATAAACTGCTTACACATGTTGGAGAATGTCAAATTCCACTGAGTAGGTAAAACAGGTACTTTTTAGGGGAAATCATATATAGAGACCTCATGTAACCACATGTTTTATACAAACAATTTCATTCATTTCCTTATCAGTTACCTCTTCCTTTTTGTATTTTCTCTTTTTGTTCACTTAGCTTATCTAGTGGCAAATTGGTCATTTCAACACCGTATACTGTTCTTGCTAAAACAGATGTTAGAGAATCCATTATATTAGCCCATTCCATTATTAGTTCTTCCCAATCTGTAAGGGATGATAGTACACGTAGCAACTCGTCCCAAAGCTCACGAGAAATATAAACACTCAAATTTGCCCGGATCCAAGCCACGATGAGAGTCTGTGATTAAAAGATAAGGAAGGAGAACAGATTGGATTATCATCTTGAAATGAATGAAATTCAAATGAACTGATTCTAGGTAATCCTTGATTTATAACCATTAATTTAGTGACTGTTCAAAAGTTACAATGGCACTTAAAAAAGTGACTTATGAGTGTTTTCAACTTATGAGAGCTGCAGCATTCCCCACAGTCAGATGATCGAAATTTAAATGCTTGGCATTTATGGCAATTGCAGTGTTTCAGGATCATGTGATAACCTTATGTGACCTTCTGAGAAGCAAAGTGAATGGGGAAGCTTACTAACAGCTACAGTGATTCACTTAACAACTGTGGCAAGAAAGGTCGTAACATGGGGCAAAGATCATTTAACAACAGTCTTGCTTAGCAATGGAAATCTAGGGCTTAACTGTGGTCATGCGTTAAGGATTATCTGTGCATATTTCTAAAGAAAGGAGAAAATAGATACATTTATACCAGATTAATTTCAGGTTGATTCTCTAACTTGAATAAATATACACTCCGCAAACCATTCTGTTAATATAATGTTCCCATTGTAAAACAGTTTAATCTGACAACAGAAATACCTGTTGCAGAGTTGTGCTACTTCCACAATTGTATCTCTGAATATATAATATATAGTGAGATCAATACCTATAAGCCTATCCCTAATTTATTTAATGGGAAGTAAAATTGTTATTTCAAACAAATTCCATCTAGTTTTGAGAAACTATTTCAGTCTTAGAGCATGAAGAGGCCTACATTTAGAATATATATGTCATTTATTCCACCTCCATTTTCCTGTTCTCTATGCTGAAATCATAGGAATAAACATTGGTTATATTGCAATATTAAAACTACAAATTTAATTGCAGGAAGTGGCTGACATAGACAAGGTGTTTAATGATGATTCAAAATTGTGGAAAGGGTGCTTTAGGGCCTGTAAAGCACATTTAGCTGTTGTAAAATGTTGCACAGTCCATCCCCCCCGCAGTCACATGATCTCAATTTGGGTATGTGGCAACCTGTTGCACTTACGAATAGTTGCCAAGCAGCCTGCCACCATGTGATCACCATTTGTAATCTTATCTGCTAGGTTCTCCAGAAAGGCAATGGGGAAGGTTACAAGTTGCTCCTACCTGCTGAGGGGACTCCCTCTTATCTCTGTGGGCTGGCTGAAAGAGCTGCCTTCTGAGGGGAGTGAAACTCCTTTAGCAGGATGAAGAAATGGAGCATAGATTCCAAAGAGCTAAGCTCCATTTCTCCATCCCGCCGAAGGTTTCCCCTTCTGTGCAAGGAGAATTGAACTCGTTTAGCAGAAATAGAACTCAGATCCTAAGTTCATGCATGGAAAGATGTTCCTTTCCCTATGTGGGGGAGAGCTCAACCCTTTTGCCAGAGCGGAGAAACACAGCTCAGATCCTGATGATTTGAGCTCCATTTGTGCACTCCACATGACTTCCCTGTCAGGCGCAAAGGGGAGCTGGCATCCTTCAACAGGCAGCTCTTTTAGCAAGTCTCTAGAGATGGAAGGGAGGCAAGATCCAAGCAGGATTTTAAGCTTCCTGATCAGAGAGGGAGCATTATAAGGTAATAGTGTGGGATGCTCAGGCAGGTGGGGAAGGCCCTGGGATGCCTGGCACATACCATATTCAAGTATCTCTTTGCTCAGGGACTGAAAATCGTCCTTGCATTTAGTCAGAGAGCCTTTTCATCTTCTGAGTGGAGCATCCTAGGGTCCCGTCCCCCCAGAAGCACCCTGTATCCCTGGCATGGGACTTCCTCCACTTAACAACCTCAACTATGAGTACTGGGACTGCAGTCTTTGAGCAAAGCAGTCATGTGGGTAGTCATATCACTTAATGACCACTTCACTCAACAACTGAGATTTCAATCTCAATTGTGGTCATTATACAAGGAATAATGAACATAATATATTACAACATTTAATATTCTTATCATTTATATGCTTCTAAATGTATGACAAATGTATGATCTTGCTATACCTTGCTATATTGTGCTATAAAATATAACTATGCAATGTAATTATTTTCTGTGTAGCTGAGACTAGGAAGTGTATAAATTTAATTAATTAACTATAGCACTTAAAACAATGTTTAAATTGCTCTACAAAAAATGAGACATACCCGAAATAGTGAGGCCGCTAAACTTTGACCAAATGCATCCTTTATTTGATCATCTTTGGAGTTGCTCATGACAGCTTCTGTTATGCTAAGAAGTATTTGCAATATATGCTCCCTAGGATAAAATTTAAAAAATATATTATACATATGAAAAATGTATGAAAAATTTGCTAATGGCATTTATCTTAACATTTTCTCATAATGCTGACACTACCATCATAGGTACTTCTAACAGCTCTTAAAAAGTTGCAAAGAGAAGCAAATATTAGGATTGTGCACACTTAAAAATTAGTCCCAAGGAGACTCCTTGTCCTCCGTTGTTCCCATCTCCTAACTGCTCTGTGCATAATGCATCTGGAACAGGCCCCAACTGTTCTTCCTCCTCACTCATATCAGCCTCCAAAGGGTGCTGCCTCTCTGGTGGTTGGGAAATGTCGGACGGTCCTGGCTCTACCAATATGATAAATCATTTAGATTCAACATTATCAAAAGAGTTTTCAATTGAAATACAATAAAAAAAACGTAAGTCATTGCGGAATGTCAGAAGTGAAACTTCAAGTCAAAAGTGTATTATGCCTTCTATAACAGGGGTCTCCAACTCCCGGTCTGTGGATTGGCACCGGTCCATCACATGCCAGCAAGCAAACAAACAAACGAATCCCCATCCATGGGATGCAGGCAGCATGCAAAATCACTACCCTGCAATCCACGCAAAAACCTTTCTCCATGGAATCAGTCCCTGGTGCTGAAAAGGTTGGGGGCCACTGTTCTATGGGGTACAGACCCTCTGAGGTCTTTTTATAGAAGCTCTTTATGCTATGACAGCACTTAGAAATTAAAAAGAAGAAAAATTAAAGCTAAGGTCTTCAATAAGAAACATGCTAACCATGGGTCCTGGCTTCTTTGCCTTATTTTTTTGATAGTTTTGGCCAGAAGAAAGCTGCATAGAGGATTAGAACCCAAACGGGCAGAACTTGGTAGATGCAAACTATTCATATGGATAAATAAAAAGCTGTGTCACTCTAATATGTTCTATCTGTTACTACTGTGATTTGCAAACTGCATTATAAAGCATTTGCTTTATTTTAAATATATTTACATTACTTAAATATTTAGTATTTCAAATCAGGTCTTATCTAAACCAAGTAATAAAACATGTTTTATAAAACAAAGTATAAATGTTGAGTAAATTATTTTTATTAGCCTTTAGTTTTATTTTTTTTAATTCAATTTCTATAGCAACCCATCTCAATTGATGGCAATGATTTCAACTATACTTTGATTTTTTAAAAAATATTTAAAAATAATGTCCTAAAACTATGTCCTGAAAACAAATACAATCCATCATGGAAGCTTTTCATTCATTTCCCATGATTTGGAAAGATCACAATATAATTCTGTATTTTTTCCTTATGGGCAGAAAAGCCCAATATAAATTAAAATAGAAGTGGTAATAATTGACAACATTCTATTTGTTCAGCAATGAAAACATGTATTTCAAATAATCTTGCCTTATAACAATATGTTTTTTTTCTAGAAAGCAAAACAAGTTATCAGTGGAATATCCACATTACACTTGTGCTCTCAGAATTAAAAGGTGTCTAACTTATGCACTACCTGTCTTTTCAGATTTGTGGAAAGTCTGGACATTCATTATCTGCTCTCTAGAATTCCACTTTGTACATAGATAATTTACAAAGGTGTATGTATGTATATACGAGTTATGAAGCTATACCATATCTTCATAACTCAGATATACCAGTGAGAAGAGCAAGAGTCAGCTCCCCTAGGAAAACTAGATAGGAAACTGGATAAGATAAACTAATTCTACTATGTAAGGTTATATTAATAGAAACTTGCAAATATGAAGGCACAAGCTTCCTGCCTCCACTGTTAACTATTTGATTCATTTGGGCAGGTCTCTCCTAAATTTCTTTCTCTGATCATTAAGCGACTGCCAGCTCCTACCTCTCTTGTCTGATTGTTTCCTAGGCAGCATTTCCTCCTCTTTCCCCAAGGTCATACACACATTCCATTTCAGATAAACATACCAGGTTTTTTTATTCATTGGAACTTCCATAATCATGCGCCTATATATACTCAAAACTGCTCTGCAAGAATTTATTTGCTCTTTAAGTAGTTCAGGGGCTTCACTGCATGGTTCCAATAAAAATATGTTTGCAGAGTTTGTCAAAAATACCTTTATATTTTGAAGGATAGAGAGGAGGAAGAAGAGGGAAAGGGAGAGGGAGGGAGAGAGAGAGAGAGAGAGAGAGAGAGAATGAATATGAATCTATTCAGGTTATTTTGAATAATTTGAACAATATATTCTTCATTACATTTAGGATTAACTTAATCTATTCACAAACAAAACATCACCCTTACAATAAATTCATACTGAAAGTTATAAAGAGCAGAATCTCTTGCACATATTAAATGATGTATATAGATAATACTGCCATTTTTATCATTCAGAGTTAAGAGAATTATAAATCCATTTTATAATAGTATTTTCCTTTCTAATAAAAATGGCAATTTGCCCATTGAGCTGTTTTAGATTTAAAAACCTGATGGCCCTGAATTGAAATGAGAGCAAATATAGTCCTGGAATAGATATATTATGGAGATGTGCATTAAATATCTTTTCTAAAAATCTATATACTAGGAAATGATCTGTATTTCAAAAGTTAACAGAATTCACCATGGTTGCAAATTAACCTCATTATAAAAAGTCTCTGGTTACCCCAGTAACTCTAAAAAGCTTATATAGCCAGATTGTCCCTCTGTATAAAGTAAATTTAAAAAACATTCTACAATTTTGTGCCTTTCTGCTTAATTTAGACTGTCATAGTAATCTGAGAACAGGAGAACTGTTGGCAATAAAGGAAGATGTACAGTATTATAAACAAAAGTTGGATCCAGAGCATTATGCAATGAAACAACAGAAAATAGTACCTTATGAACAGACTCTTATAACACAGAATTTTACATAGCTGACCTATGACCACATGCCTGTCTTGCAAAAGTTAGGAGAATGCTTGAAAAAGGATGCAATGATCATGGGAAAAGGCCCTGATCAACTAAAATATTGAAGAGCCATCATATAATTTCATCATAGTAATCATACAGAGAGACAGTTGCTGCAATGACTCATGGATATTCTCAATCTTGGGTTACATAGAAAACATTATTTATTATTCTGGGGTTTAAAACAGTATATATTCAAAATGTTTTGAGTATAAAATTTCTTGCCTCAAACATGAATTGATTATTTTCAGCAGCAAAATGGGATGCATCTGAGTATTCTGGAGTGAACAGAGAATTTCTGCTTATCTTTTAAAAACCAACTCTTAGAAGCCTTTTGATCTTGGTTCCTTTGATTTTTTTGAGGGGGAGGGGAGATCACGTTGAGGAATGTGAAGGAGAAAAAGGACAAAATACAGATGCTGATCAGGGAACTTCATATTTCTGGGGCCTTCTTTGCTTTTATGTTTTTTAAGTACTTCTGGAGCTATTTGTGTTTCTTTTCTACTTCCTTTTAATTTTTTGCAGCTCAAATATGGTCTCTGAATATTTTGATTTTTTATACTTTTGATCAACTGCAGCAGTCCACCCCAAATTTAGAATAATTCTAGTTACAATTAAGATAACATCAAATTTATCTTTTGCTTTGCATTTATCAGTTCTAAAGGAACAATATACGTATTTTCTTTTGTCCAAAGCAAAATTTCAGTTTCAGTTTAATTATGGTAACAAATATAAATACAATTAACAAGTACAAAATGTATTATACAAACTAAGAAAGCAATTTCTTTTGTATTATATATATGTAATACCTGCAGTGTAGCTTGAAGTCCTGCTTTAACATTCTCATTTTCATCTTCTAATAAGCATCCTCTGGTAACAGCACTAGAGAAGGAGTAACTTCTTCCCCAACTTGAGGATCTTCTATGTCCAGACACAAGCTTTAGGAAAACATATTAGTCAACATGTGCACCCAGAATGTAACCCACAGTTTGCTCACTGTAAATTTTAACAAAAGAATTAGCAGCTTTAATACCCTTCAAAAAATAAACAAGCACTTAGTGGTTAAAATATTTAAATACTCTTTATACCCATGATGGCATGGGGAGCCATATTTGCTGGCACGCCAGCCTTCAGCTCCTGCGTGCATCTGATTTTTGGCCTTCAGCAAGGCCGGGGAAGGCCGTTTTCATCCTCCCCAAGTTTCAGGAAAGCCTCCAGGTACTGGGGAGGGCGAAAAACAGGCCCAACCTCCGGAGGCTTTCCTGAAGCCTGGGGTGGGGGTGAAAAATGGCCCCAATGAGCCAACCGGAGGCCCTCAAGAAACCGGAAATGGATAGGGAATAAATTTCCAGTTGGCCTGTTGGGCCTGTTTTTCACCTTTCCTGAAGCCTGGGGAGGGCGAAAACGGCCCCAACAGGTCAGCTGGAAGTTCAGAAACGATCCATTTCCGGCTTCCAGAGGGACTCCGGGGGGTCAGGAAAGCCTCTGGAGCCTGGGGAGGGGACGTGCGTGCATGCGCAGGTGGGTGGGGAGGATTGAATTGGTGTGGGCACGCGTGCACGTGTGATAGTACGCACACACACAATTTTGGCACACCATAAGAAAAAAGTTCGCCATCACTGCTTTATACCATAAATTATTATGTGTGTGTCTGTGTCTGTATGTATGGTTTGCAATATGTCACTACTAATTTACACATGCTTTTTACAATACAAAATACCATTTTTACTTGAATACTACTATTGAGGAAAAGGCAAGTGGTGATAATCTCCCAAGTATATGGGCCCACTGGGTCTATAATTGTCCACACAAATTTAGGGGGCTTTTAGAAGGAGAGGAATTGGTTCCATTTACAAAAATCTATACTAGATTAATAAGACTTACCAACAAAGAGGTGATGATTTGATACTATTTGAAATCAGATACAGTAATAATACAGAATAGAATAAAGATTGATGCAGTAAATTTTGAATGGGCTAAATTAGTGACCACGGCATTAATAACTCCTTTCTTTACTTTAGTGATATGATAGACACGGGGAATAAATATTTCAGGGGGAGAAAAAATGTCTGACAAAACATTTGTACAACTTGAAAACAAAATCTAATTTTGTATTGGGATCATTTTACTGATTCATTTACTATCAACAGGTTTACAGAGTTACCTATTAGTGATGAATAAATATGATTTAAACTATGTTACCTATTGGAAATACAGTTTCAATTTCTTGACATTTCCATACCAGTTTAATACTGTGGCCTGTGTATCATAAT
The DNA here is from genome assembly GCF_964273705.1 of Natrix helvetica. Taxonomy (NCBI): domain Eukaryota; kingdom Metazoa; phylum Chordata; class Lepidosauria; order Squamata; family Natricidae; genus Natrix; species Natrix helvetica. Next base: position 74,246,742 of record NC_138550.1, read on the forward strand.
TTGAATTCAATAAAAGAATACTGAAGGAAAGATTGGATTCCAAAATTGAATCACTCTACATAGAAGGAATAGAAGGGCAGCTCATCAAATTTGCAGATGACATTAAACTGGCAGGAATAGCCAACACCCCTGAAGACAAGCTCAGGATCCAAAGAGATCTTGACAAACTTAATGGGCCCTATCCAACAAAATGAATTTTAATGTGGAGAAAAGCAAAGTTTTACATTTAGGCAGGAAAAATCAAAAGTATAAATACAGATTAAGTGAGACCTGGCTCAAAAACTAGCCCTGAGAGGTACCTTGGAGTCCTAGTGAATGATCACTTAAATATGAGCCAGCGGTGTGCAGCAGCAGCCAAAAAAGCTAATAGAGTACAATCATGGGTTGTATAAACAGAGACATAGAATCAAGATCACATGAAGTTTCACTACCATGTTTTCCCGAAAATAAGAAGGGTCTTATTTTCTTTTGACCCCCAAAATATGGCTTGGGCCTTATTATTGGGGGTGGGCTTCTTGTTTTGGGATGGCTGCTCTCTTGCAAGCGGGCTCCCAAAGAGCCAGGCACAGCCTCAGGGGCGAAGCAGCAGTGCAACACAGCAGCCATGAGGTGACCACGCTCATGAGTAGCCACCCGGCAAGCCCCCTTTCCAGACAGGCACAGCGCCATTCACTGACCTAGGGATATCCTAAAGGCACCAAGCCATGTGAGCGCCTGTTCCCCGCCCCCTGGCTCCCGCGGCTGGGCACCTTCGGAATACCCCTAGGTCAGTGAATGGCGCAAAGTCTTCCAGCAACTAGCCCACAACCATAGAGCACACTCCCAGAGTGGCCACTGCCAGAAGACTTGGCAGCCGATCTCTGGAGTTTGGAAGCCAGAGAAGAAGTCATGCTGGGATGGCGGCGACAATACCGGTGCCCTGGCCCTGCAGGGAGAGCTGAGCCAGGCATGGTGAGGCTGGGAGCCGCGTGAGCGGAGCAGGTGCTCACGCTACCCCCCTCTCCAGCCATGCAGAGCACCATTCACTGACCTAGGGGTAGGAGGTGGCAAACAGGCGCTCACACAGCTTGGTGACTTTGGGATTTGCTGAGACTTTGGAAAAAGTTCAGAGAAGAGCAACTAAGATGATCAAAGGCCTGGACACTAAAACATATGAAGAATGGCTGCAGGATTTGAGTTTGGCTAGTCTAAAGAAAAGAAGAATTAGGGGTGATATGATAGCAGCATTGCAGTATTTGAAGGACTGCCAAAAAGAAGAAGGGTCCAATACAAAGCATCAGAGGGCAGAACAAGGCATAATGGTTGGAAATTAACCAAAAAGAGAAGCAACCTGGAAAGGAGAAATTTCATAATAGTGAGGACAATTAACCATTGGAACAAGGAGAGAAGCAACTTAGAACTGAGGAGAAATTTCCTGACAGTTAGAACAATTAATCAGTGGAACAGCTTGCCTCCAGAAGTTGTGAATGCCCCAACACTGGAAGTCTTTAAGAAGATGTTGGATTAGCTTTTTTGGCTGCTGCTGCACACCGCTGGCTCATATTTAAGTGATCATTCACTAGGACTCCAAGGTACCTCTCAGGGCTAGTTTTTGAGCCAGGTCTCACTTAATCTGTATTTATACTTTTGATTTTTCCTGCCTAAATGTAAAACTTTGCTTTTCTCCACATTAAAATTCATTTTGTCTGAAATGGTATAGGGTTTCCTGCCTAGTCAGGGGGTTGGACTAGAAGACCTCCAAGGTCCCTTCCAACTCTGCTATTGTATTGTATTGTATTACTTATCTGAAATAGTATAGGTTCTCCTGCTTGAGCAGGAGCCTGGACTAGAAGACCACCAAGGTCCCTTCTAGATCTATTCTATTCTAAAATTGTAAACAGATGCTTTTGGAAAATTATAATAGGACATCCTAAAAGTTACTTTTCTTAGACAAAAGGATTTATACTATCAATTTTAATATATCAATCTTTCATTTGGGTAAAAGTGTATTTAAGGAAAAAAGAATGAACATAAATAAATGTTTCTCCCAAATTAAAAATTAATGCAATCCTAAGAATGATATAATTTTAAGCCCAGTCATTTCAGATTTAAAGATCAAAATTCTGTTCGCATATATTTTGATTTTTTGACAAAAGAAATCCTCTGAAATGCATTGTAATGATCAGGCCAAAAAGAAAAATGTTTACATCATTATAAAATGATTATTAAACAAAAGCTTTAGAAGAATACTTCAAGATATATTCAACTTGTGCATGAATATGATACTAAGGTTTTTAAGGAAAAGAAGATCTTGATTCTGTTATACTTTTCATACCCAACCTTCCATGTTCAAAGTATGTAATTAAAATTTTATGATAACTTATTCAAATACTTTATGATAAATAACAAAATTGATAATTGACAGAATTCCTCTGAAATTTGAAGGTGACTAAGAGAAATATGAGTATTTGAGTAGCAACTGATTGTTAGGGAAAAAGTGGAACCAAGTTTTCTATATACTATTTACATTACACTGAGCAACATCTCTGCTTCGATTATACAACTATTTATAAACCTCAATTGATTACATCATACAAACCCACAGACTATTCATAAAGACTGGCAGCATACCTGTTTGCCATCGGTCTCTTCTGTTGAGTGTTCTGTAATGACATCATCATCTTGAATAGTTTCCTTTGCATCTGGTTCTTCCATGAAGACAGGTTTTTCATGTAGTATCCATTTCCTATAAACTTTCACAATGTTTTCAGTTAAGGATATCTCTGATGGTGGCAGCAAAAAAGCCTAAAGGGGGAGTAATAGATATGAGGAGATTGAACTCAAACTTCTCCATTTACCTACTTTAATCCATCAAGCTGTCATCCATAAAAGGAAATTCATTATGTCGTCATACAGTTATGTAACAAAAGCACATAAAGATCACGGGTTTAGAGATTGTTAGACATATATATTAATACTTATTTAAAAGTATAGTTTTTTTCAACTTTTTTCAATGTCTACGTGATGCCTATGAGTTTCATTACTCTATCATCAGAGGAGCTTTAATATTTTCAAAAGGCACATGGTGCAGGACATTATTATAGGTTGAAAAACTAAGACAAAGGAATTCAAATAATGTGGCAACAATTCTGGTAGAAGAGATATGTGGTACATTGTGTCTACATATAGCTCTACATCTGGAGAGAGGTCTTTTCTGCTGTGGCATCGGCCCTATGGAATAACATTTCCTCTGGAGATCAGACTGGACCCATCCATGGTAGCCTTCCAGAAGTTCATCAAAATGTAGCTCTATCAATAGACTGTGGGGGGGGGGGTGTCCTTAGGAAAATGGCTGTACTGTTTGTAATACCAAATACGCTTTTTTCTAGTCTTTTAAAATAATATTTATATTCTTATTGGAGAGTATTTTGATATTTATTTTAATGGTTTTTTATAGTATACATTTGCCAGATAGGTTGCATGAATAAATTAATTAAGTCTTCAGATAAAATTCATAATACTATATTAAAAGTACCTAAAATAAGCACTTATTCCGGTACTATATCTTATTAGGTACTTATTAGGTTGTGCAATTTTTTTAAACTTAAATACTTTCAACCAAAATGATTAAGTAGAGATTGGTACCTGTTGTTATTACCTGATTGCAGAATAGAGTATTTTCAATACAATCTTAAAAATATTTGTATTTATATAAATGCAATTTTATGCTACATTCCTCAACTGATTATATTTGTTTACTTATTCACTGAATTCAATAAATCATAGGAAAAGGAGACTTTAGTGGTTGAAAAGGATTTCCATTTTTTTCAAACTTCTACACTAATAGTTCAGCTATTTATAGAAATGTTTTCCTCATATTCTTCAACACGTAAATATTTCTTGTATCCGGATTGGTTTCATGGGTTTGGGAAAAAAGATAGCAATGTGCTACAAACATAATGTTGATCTTCAGACCTAAACAAGGATTTACTCCTGTATCTAAACAGTAAATTAAAGCACTATTTGCCCCAAAGATATACATTCCAAAGCTGTTGCCAGAAGGCTGTCCATGAAGGTAGTGTTCCGAGACCTTGTGGAGAACAAGTGGCGGTTGTAGCTAGGAGGGCCTTTGCTCTTGCTTCTAGATCTAATTCAAGATGTTGGTTATGACTTTTAAAGCCTACATGACATGGTGCCAGATTACTTATGGAATCATCAGACTATCCCACCCTCAGTCAGGCAGGAAAGGTATATTGCAAACCCCGTCAATTAAAGAATACTGACCGATGGGGTCCAGAGAGAACCTGTTCTGCCATTGCCCCCAACTATTAAAACATTCTCAGAGGTGAGACAGGATCGGTGTCTCCTGGCCTTCTGGAAATGTCTAAAGACCTGACTCTGCCATCCGTCTTGGGGCTCACAAAGGAACACACAGCTATGGCGCTGGTTAGCACCCTGAAAATTCTCCCCCTTATCTTTTAATGAAATTTTAATGTTCAATTTTAACTATCCTTGCCTCTATTTTAAATTTTTATGTTCAGTTTTTATGTTTTAATATTTATATTTGTATACAACCCAGAGTTCCTCTATGAGAAAGATTAGCAGTTGCTAAATTTAATGAATAAATATCAAAATATGTTATCCTTTTTATTGACCGACATTTCATAAGATTGTCAAGTATTATAAGAGATTGGTGTTGCTTTTGAAAATTCCACAGAATACAAAGTCACGATTAACTTAAGTTAAGCACTTAATGACACTATCTGAAAGGATGTGTGCCATGAAAAGCATAGCTAATATACTGTTAAGGGTTGATTCTTAAAATCTTTCACAGATATTACGAATTCCCACAAAGAGAAAGATATGGAACTGATACTCTACAACATATAAACAGATGTTAATTTATACCAACCTGATGAAATACTTCATTAACAAAATTCACATAATCTCTTGTAGACAAAAATATTTGTTGCACCATTTCATATACAGATCGGTGCTGCTCTTCAATGCTGCAAAAACTGGAATCACTGAGCATCCCGCTGTGGTTGATATGATTTTTCTCCTGATCTGATGGGGCACTGTTTTCCACTTCAGGATTTTTATCTTGCGCTGTATTACCCACTGTCTTAAGAAGATATGAGGAAACAACTATGATAATTTATGGAAATTACTTAAGATAATTTAGCTTAACTTCTAATTATTAGCAACTAATCCCAGCACCCAAACCCCAAAACCATTGAATAAAAAGTTATAGAGTATATACAGTAGGGCAAAAAAGTATTTAGTCAACCACCAATTGTGCAAGTTCTCCCACTTAAAAAGATGAGAGAGGCCTATAATTGGCATCATAGGTAGACCTCAACTGTGAGAGACAAAATGTAAACAAAAAAACCAAACAATCACATTGGCTGATTTGGAAAGAATTTATTTGCAAATTATGGTGGAAAATAAGTATTTGGTCACCTACAAACAAGCAAGATTTCTGGCTCTCACAGACCTGTACCTTCTTCTTTAAGAGGCTCCTCTGTCCTGCACTCATTACCTGTATCAATGGCAACTGTTTGAAATTGTTATCAGTATAAAAGACACCTGTCCACAACCTCAAACAGTCACACTCCAAACTCCACTATGGTGAAGACCAAAGAGCTGTCAAAGGACACCAGAAACAAAATTGTAGACCTGCACCAGGCTGGGAAGACTGAACCTGCAATAGGCAAGCAGCTTGGTGTGAACAAATCAATTGTGGGAGCAATAATTAGAAAATGGAAGACATACAAGACCACTGATAATCTCCCTCGATCTGGGGCTCCACGCAAGATCTCACCCCGTGGGCTCAAAATGATCCCAAGAACGGTGAGCAAAAATCCCAGGATCACACGGGGGGACCTAGTGAATGACCTGCAGAGAGCTGGGACCAACGTAACAAAGGCTACCATCAGTAATACACTACGCCGCCAGGGACTCAGATCCTGCAGTGCCAGACGTGTCCCCCTGCTTAAGTCAGTCCATGTCCGGGCCCATCTGAAGTTTGCTAGAGAGCATTTGAATGATCCAGAAGAGGATTGGGAGAATGTCATATGGTCGGATGAAACCAAAATAGAACTGTTTGGTAGAAACACAACTCGTCGTGTTTGGAGGAGAGAGAATGCTGAGTTGCATCCAAAGAACACCATACCTACTGTGAAGCACGGGGGTGGCAACATCATGCTTTGGGGCTGTTTTTCTGCAAAGGGACTAGGACGACTGATCCGTGTACAGGACAGAATGAATGGGGCCATGTATTGTGAGATTTTGAGTGCAAACCTCCTTCCATCAGCAAGGGCATTGAAGATGAAACGTGGCTGGGTCTTTTAACATGACAATGATTCCAAACATACTGCCCGGGCAATGAAGGAGTGGCTTCGTAAGAAGGTCCTGGAGTGGCCTAGCCAGTCTCCAGATCTCAACCCCATAGAAAACCTTTGGAGGGAGTTGTAAGTCCGTGTTGCCCAGCGACAGCCCCAAAACATCACTGCTTTAGAGGAGATCTGCATGGAGGAATGGGCCAACATACCAGCAACAGTGTGTGCCAACCTTGTGAAGACTTACAGAAAACGTTTGACCTCTGTCATTGCCAACAAAGGATATATAACGAAATATTGAGATGAACTTTTGATACTGACCAAATACTTATTTTCCAGCATAATTTGCAAATAAATTATTTCCAAATCAGCCAATGTGATTGTTTGGTCTTTTTTTTTACATTTTGTCTCTCACAGTTGAGGTCTACCTATGATGCCAATTACAGGCCTCTCTCATCTTTTTAAGTGGGAGAACTTGCACAATTGGTGGTTGACTAAATACTTTTTTGCCCCACTGTATGTATGTGTATACACACACACACACCGTTTTTTTCCGGAATATAAAAAGCTCCAAAGTATAAGACGCACCTAGCTTTGGGGGAGGAAAAAAAAGGGGGGGGGATCTGCCTTTGCCTCCTTGCAGCAAACAGCTTCACTTTCAATTTCAGTTTCAGCACTGGACTCCCGATGATCAGCTGTTTCAGGCTGAAGGGATTGCCATAGCCTATTGCCTTCCGCAAACCCCATATTCCCCATTTTCTGCAAGGAGATAAATTGCTGGAAGGCAGAGGCCAAAGGGTGAGGGCCAGTGGGCGGGCGGGGCTACATTCGGTGTATAAGACGCACCCAAATTTTCACCCTCTTTTAGGGGGGGGAAGTGCATCTTAGACTCCAAAAAGTATGGTGCATATACATATACACATATTTGTTTTCGTAGACCCGAATACAACAAAACCAGCATATACACATATATGTACACGTATACACACAAACACACAATTTTGCTTGGCAAACTTTTGCAGAGGTGTGATATGATATTGTGATTATGCAGTGATTACAGCCTAGTGGCCACTATTTTATCAATGGAAGCCTCTGGACAATTCCTTTGCTAGACTGGGTGTGGGCATGGCCAGTGTGTGATGCATCCGGCCCGCGGGCCACGAGTTTGATAGCCCTGCCTTAGATTATGTAGTATTCTTATCTGGAACAACAGATACTTATTAATTAGACATATTCAGAGTAGATGGCTTCTCTTTACTTGCTATTCTTTATTGTAGCCAGTGAAATACATGTGCATACAACTTAGACATTCAGTCCTAATTTTCCATTTCCATTAGTTTAAGCTAAACTGAAATAAATGTTTAATAATGCTAATTATTAAAAGGATGTCATTCTATTACTAAAATTGATTACTAGGTACATGATACTTATTTAAGGTATCAGGACTCCAAAAAATGTAGTATTTTACTAAATGAAATTTAAGTTCTCAAGCTCATGTAAAAGTTATAGTTTAGCTAATGTAACTTGATATTGATTCAATGTCAGAAATGCTAAACTAAGTAACACTTGCAACATACTTGAATGGTTCTGGGTAGAACTTCCACACCATTTTTGAAAGTTTGTGCTGCTGTAGGGTATTTCTTTTCCAGAAAAAAATTTACAAGCCATTTTATAAAAGTTACACGAGCATCCAGGTATGGAATTTTTGTACTATAAACATTTTCACCATCACAAGTTGTACTAACATATACGGATTTGGGGCGCATGCCAGGAATCCCTGTAAAACAGAAAACATTAAATTGAATCTTTAAAAGCCTTATAAATGGAAGTTTACATTCCAGACAGTGTAAACTGGGATGTCAGGGCAGATGACGGAAATACAAATGAAGATAATAATGTGCTTTCATAGGCAAAAATGATCAAAGCATGGTTGAAGCATACAATAAGAACTGTACATAGTGAGAGTAATGTGAATTAAGAGAGATAAAATAAGTTGCATGGGAGGGTTTGTAAAACCTTGACCCTAATTATAATTTTTTTTGTAACCTTAAAATAAATTTTATAAGATAGATCAATATTTTATTAATTTTAAGTTGCAGATCAGAAGCCATAATTTTAAAAAATTAGCTTATCTAATAAGCCAGTTTCTGCAATTATCACTGTTCTCCAGAGTGTTCTTCCAAATGTGGTCTTAAAGGTAAAGGTAAAGGTTCCCCTCGCACATATGTGCTGGTCGTACCCGACTGTAGGGGGCGGTGCTCATCTCTGTTTCAAAGCCAAAGAGTCTGAAGACATCTCCGTGGTCATATGGCTGGCATGACTAAGCCCCGAAGGCGCACGGAACGCTGTTACCTTCCCACCAAAGGTGGTTCCTATTTTTTCTACTTCCATTTTTTACATGCTTCCAAACTGCTAGGTTGGCAGAAGCTAGGACAAGTAACAGGAGCTCACTCCGTTACACAGCACTAGGGATTCAAACTGCCGACCTTTCTGATCGACAAGCTCAGCGTCTTACCCACTGAGCCACTGCGTCCCTTTAAATGTGGTCTTACCAAAGCATTATACAATGGGCCTAATACTTCACGTGATCTTGAGACTATTCCTCTGTTGATATAGTCTAGGACTATGTAGGGTTTTTTTGCAGCTGGAGCACACTGCACAGGTTCATATTTAAGTGATTGTCCACTGGGACTCCTAGATCCTTCTCACAGTTGCTGCTATTGAACCAGGTAGTATCTATTCTATACCTATGCATTTGTTTTTCTTGCCTAAATATAAAAACTTACTTTTCTCACTACTGAATTGTATTTTGTCGGATAGGCCCAATGTGGAAGTCTATGAAGATCTTTCTGGATCTTGAATCTATTTTCTAAAGATCTCAATCTTAATATTATGGAAAAACTTTTATTCTAATGTTATTAAAATAATTGAGGCAAAATAGTTACTTACCAAGCACAGGATTGTAGAGGTTGGTTAGTTTTATAAAAGAAGGGAATAAATGAGGAAGATAATACTTTCTGAAGAGGGCAAAGAGAAACTTAAATCCTGTGTTAAGGTTTTCCTTATTCTTCCATTCCACCTTTGCAGCCTTTGCCAGAATTAAAAAAAGAACTCAAGTTAAATGAAAGAACACTGAAACGTTTGTGTAATGAAAAATTCTATGTATACTTCTTTAATGCAATCTCTTTTCCTAAGCCTCAACTTAGGTTAAATATTATGTAGGGGATAGGATGGGAGGGGATAGGGCAGGGCAGGGCAGGGCAGGGCAGGGCAAGAATTAGAATTAGAATACACTAGGCTAGGAATAGGAATAGGAATAGGAATAGAATTCTAAATTGGGCAAGTGTGATCGGACACACAAGGAATTTTCTCCGGTGCATAAGCTCAAAGTGTACCTATAAACAGCAAGTAATAGTCATAGGTCATAATCATAGTTATAATCATTAATCATAAGTTATAAACAACAATTGATAAATCATAGGAAACCAATAGAAGATAGTAGGAAAGATGAGAAATGAAGACAGTGCTGTGAGAATTAATACATGAATAAATTAAACAATTTTAATGAAATTACTGTATATGTGCTTACCTGAATTACCATGTATTTTAAGAGTATCTGAAGAAAGTAGCAAGTTGGGTCTTCACTCTTTTCCCCAGTAGCATGTGGTAAAAGTGGTGTTATATCTTCAGGATATATTTTCCCTAAATAAGACATATAAAGATTTTAAATGATCACGCCATAAAATTTGTACCTGAAAAATCTGCCTATTCCAATCCTTGGGAAGGACTTGATAGGTGAACAAAAATTGGCAAATCTAACCAAAACATCTGGCTGACTGTGCAACCAACCATTGCCATCACCATCACTACCATCATGAGAAATGTGCTACAATAACAATACAGTGCAGTAAAATTACAAACAATAATGGAATTGAAATGCCAAATGGCCAAATGGCCAAATGATCAGAAGACATCTGTCAGGCCTCCAGTCATATTCCTTTTAGGATCTTATTTTACTATACTGTTTCATTAGTGGGGAATTGGGAGGAGGATAGTAAGGAGTAAAATGTTGTTGTCAAAATAAAACATTCCTTTCTAGAAGCCCAAGGTCATCCTTTGTCTTTGTACCTCTGCATCTGACCAGAAGTGGATGGGTGGAATTGCCAGCGTGGCAGTGGAAGACAATGTTCCCTCTAAGGTACGCGGCTGGGCGGCCACGCACATGGCAAGAAAACACCGTGCAGCAGTTTTCAACTGCCGCGCAGTGATTTCTATTGCCACAGGTTCCGGAAGCTGGGGAGGTCCTTTGCAGGCAGCTAGAACGGGCTGCCCGCAAAGGACTTCCCCGGACTTGCTTTGATGAGCCCGGGGCGACTGAGGGTAGTTGTGAAGCCCTAAAGCCCCCGCCGCCACCGGAATAACTGCTGCCATCTCCTCCTCCTCCTCTAACAGCACTGTCGGATTTGGCGCCCGGCACTGCGGCTGACTTAAAACCAGCAAAATTCCAGCTGGCATCCCCGCGCGTGGCAGCGCCGCCTCCCCTCCACTCGGAGCACCTGAGCTCAGCGCCGCATTACCCCTGCTCCCTCCTCCTCCGCCGTGCTTTTGAGGAGCCATGAGGCTGCAGGAAGCAGTAGGAAGGCAGGGGGGGGGAGCAGGGGAAAAAAAGCCTCATGGCTCCTCAAAAGCACGGAGGAGGAGGAGCGGGCAGGGGTAACGCGGCGCTGAGCTCAGGTGCAAATGTGGTGGTGCTGTTGGAGGAGGAGGAGGTAGCAGCAGTTATTCTGGTGGCAGCTCGTCGGCATCTTCAGCAGCAGCCCTGCCCACGATGAAGAAACCAAAGATGGAGCAGATCCACGCAGATGACGTCACTGCAACATGACTGGTGGAGGAATTCTGGGAGTTGAAGTCCACAAGTCTTAAAGCTGTCAGGTTTGAAGACCTCTGCATTTTTTTTCTAGGGGTGGAAGGATCTTGTAACTTGGCAGCTTTAAGACTTGCATGCTTCAATGCCAGAGTTCCTGAGCCAACATGACTGGAGGAGGAATTCTGGGAGTTGAAGTCCACAAGTCTTAAAGCTGTCAAGTTTGAACAACCCTGGGTTTTTTTTCCCTAAAGGATTAGGGGTACAAGGGTCTTGTAACTTGACAGCTTTAAGACTTGCGTGCTTCAAATGCCAGAGTTTCTGAGCCAACATTTTGGTTGCTAAGCAGGAGCGTTGTTAAGTGATACTGATATTATATAACACTTTGAATTAAGCGGGTACCTTGAAGAAACATAACTTGAGTTTCAAATAATACTGATTTCGTTGTTGTCTTTGGTGACATCTGTGAAAAAAATTCAGGTGCTCAGGCATGAAAATGTGCCGCTCAAACACTATACTTTTCTGCTCACATTGAAAAAAAATTAGAGGAAACATTGGTGGAAGATTGGACCATGTGATGAACTTGTGGGTGTGGGGGCAAGGTCTTGAACTTTCAACTGGTGGAAAACCCAGGAAGCTTTCAGATTCGGGTTTCCCATAGATGTACCAACATTTCTTTCTTAATAAATTGGAACTTTGAGGAAAGCTCTGCCTTGAACTTTGATTTAATTCTGGATGATATTTGGAACGCTGACACCATCAGGATGAAGTCTACAAGAAACTGGGCATTTTACAGTTGGATGATAACATCAAGCATGGGCAAATTAAAAATGTGATTAGTAAAGAATGCATTCAAAGAGTGAGAAAAATATAAAAGACAAAATTGAAATGGTGAAAACAATATCAAAGCCATCAATACCTGGCCCATACTTGTGATATGATATACAGCTGGAATTATTAATTGGACACAAGCTGAACTGGACAGTTTGGACCAAAAAATAAGAAAGCTCATGACTATTCATTATGCATTACATCCTTGTAGTAATATTATACTGGTGCCACAGAAATGGAGCCAGAGGTTTACTTTCAAGTCAAACTATTGAAGAAGAAAATCATGCATTGGCTGTAAAAGATCACCAAGACCAAGTACTGATGCAACTTAAAAATTGGAACTTGGACAGAATGTAGAGGAAACCAAAACATGAATTTTAAACGAATGTAATAAAAATACAGACTGCTATCAAGGAAAGCATTACATGTTCAATTCTACAAAAGACAGTGGCAAAAGTTTATACACATAAAACTAGGCAATGGCTTACAACTGGAATATTTTTTAAAGAATCTGAAGGGTTAATTTTGGTTGTTCAAGAGCAAGCTATTCGAACTAATACAATCAAGGCCAGAATTTTTAAAAAACATGAAATGATTCAAAGTGTTGACTGTACAAATAAGCTGAAAAAACAATAGCTCACATACTCAACTTGTACAAGAAGATGGAGGAAATTGACTACAAACAACAACATAACAAAGTCACCAAAACAATTCACTGGAACATCTGTAAAAATTATCATATGCTAATAATAAAACATTAATGGGAACACAGTGTTGAAAAAGTAGTAGAAAATGAGCAGGTTAAAATATTGTGGGCTTTCCAAATACAAACCGATAAACTCTTGGAGCACTAGATTTAACTGTGATTGAAAAGAAGAAAGTAAGGACGATTGATCTGACAATAAGAGGATAGAAGAGAAAGAATTGGAGAAATATCAAGCAATGCAAATGAAAGTTAAAAGATTATGCTGTAATTTTTTAATTTTGATTTGCGTATTTTGATATTTCTCCAATTTCTCTAATTGGCAGCAGTGGTTCCAATGGTTTTTGGCATATTGGGTGCCGTATCAAAAAGCCTTTAGATAAATCTTGGGAAATCTTTGCATTGATGAAATTTCCATCTTACATTTGCATTTATCCACACATACATCATGATATCTTAGGCTCTTGGAACAAACTCAATGCGTATGAAGACCAACATTAGCTAATGAACTGGCAGCTATTATTTCAGACTGGTGTGTATTTACTGGGGTTGGACACTCCTGCAGCGCCTAGAGAACGACCATTCAGGTAAGCCAACGGTCATTCTCCTAGGCGCTGCTTGGAGTGTCCAAGCATGGGACATACCTAAGCTATGAGGTCCCAGGGTGGGAAGAAGGAACCGTCTTGCCTCCAGGAGCCGCAAGGATTCTCTGCAAGTCCCTCCTTCCGAAAACGGCCTCAGCCGAGGCAAAATAAGCTGAAAAAACAATAGCTCACATACTCAACTTGTACAAGAAGATGGAGGAAATTGACTACAAACAACAACATAACAAAGTCACCAAAACCTGAGGGATGAGCGGGAGGGGCGGGAACATGTAGAGAAGACCTGGGGGCCAACGACACCGAAGGGCGTCCGTCCCTTCCGCCTCGGGACAGTGGAACCGAGAAATGAACCTTGGGAGTTGGGCGTTTCCGGGAGTGGCAAACAGTTGACCACCAGAAGGCCGAACCTCTGTGTCAGTTGGTGGAACAGGGATGGTTGTAGCTGCCACTCCGAATTGCTGATAGTTGTCCTGCTCAGCCAGTCTGCTGTCACATTGTCCTGCCCCAATATGTGATCCGGTCTCAGAGATTCCAGGTGGCATTTCGTCCAGCGTCCCAACGCCTCCGCCTCCATCATCAGGGCCGTAGATTGAGTGCCTCCCTGATGATTGACGTAGGCCTTGGTTGCGATGTTGTCCGTCAGGATGAGGACATGGTGGCCTTCGATGAATCGACGGAAGTGACGCAGGGCCAGTCTGGCGGCTCTGAGCTCTAGCCAATTGATGTTGTGGGCGAGCTCCGCCTGCAACCACCTGCCCTGCGTCACGTGAGTCTGTAGGTGGCCGCCCAGCCGAACAGGCTGGCATCTGTTGTCACGACCAGACGCTCTGGTTTCTTGAAGAGAGACCCTTTGCCATCGCCAAGGATTGCCACCACCGGAGTAACCAAAGCACCTTGGGAGGGACGGCGATCACCCTCTTGGAGTTGCTGGCTTTGCATCGCTGAATGGGAAGAAGAAACCACTGAAGTTCTCGTGCATGCAGCCGCCCCCATGGAACCACAGCTATGCACGAGATCAGTTTCCCCAGTAACTGGGAGAGGGTTACCAGGGGAGCTGACCTGGCTGTTCTGACCTGGCGCATGAGGGACGAGATGCTGTCTCTTCTCTCCTGCGTGAGGAAAACTCTGCATGTTCTGGAGTCGATCACGGTCCCCAGGTGCTGGATCCTTGAGGTGCGCTGCAGATGGCTCTTCTCCATGTTAACGGAGAACCCGTGTTGTTGCAGCACGTGGATGGTGGTCTTGAGATCCTTGAGATCCATCACGGTCTCACCCTAGACTTCCTATCCTTCCCCCCTCAATCATTCATTCGCTGCCCCATTCCTCGGTCTCCCCTCAAGCGACAGATGATGCAGGCAGAGATCCAACACCTTCTGGACATAGCAGCCATAGAACAGGTTCTATGGCTGCTATGTCCAGAAGGTGTTGGATTGAGGGGGGAAGGATAGGAAGTCTAGGGTGAGACCGTGATGGACTGTGTTCAGAACCCACGCGTCCGTCGTTGACTCCTCCCACCTGTCAGCATAGGACTGTAGCCGACCCCCGATGGGAGGAATCCAGTGACGGTCACCTGGATCTACGATTGGAGCGGTTAGAGAACCCTCCTCGGAAGGACCTACGGTATCCTTGTTGTTTGGACCTGTTTCGGAAGGGTGCCCTATCCTGGTTGCGGTCCTGCGACTGAGGGTAGGACCTGGAGAAATTCCCCGATGTGGAGGGGGAGTCACTGTTCCAAAAGGACTGCCGACGAAAATAGGGGCGACCCTTGCGGTCTTGTTTCTTAGTGACCGCTGGGAGGATCTTCCGTTTATCCTTGGACTCAATTAGGACTGAGTCCAAGGCCTCCCCAAACAGCTTGCCACCCTTAAAGGGAGCCGAGGCCAACTTCCACTTGGCCTTCATGTCGGCCTGCCAGTGTGTTAACCATAGCAGGCGATGGGTGGTCACATTAGAGGCCATAGCTCGAGATGAGAATTTGGTAGCATTAAGTGAAGCATCGGCCGAGTATTCGACCGCTGCGATGATTTTGTTCACATCCTGGCGTGACCCGGTATCTCCAGCAGGGAGGTTGGCCAGCAGTTTGCGAAGCCAAAATAGAGCTACCCTGCCAAAGTAAGAAGAGGAAGAAGAAGCCTTCATGGCCCACGCGGTGGCCATGTGAGCCTTATGACAGGCTTTCTCCACCTTCTTGTCTTCCGCCTTCAACCCCTCCAGAAGGTCAGCTGGAAGGGCCGAGGTGGAGGTCAGCGCCACTATGGGGTCATCCACTTGTGGGAGCTTGAGAAGCTCCTCCATGGCAGACTCCACCAAGTAGAGCTTCTTGTCCACCCCGCTAGGATTGGCCATGGTCCCAGGTTGGAGCCATTGGCGCTGGATGATATCCAGGAATAACTGAGGCGCAGGCACCAACTCCTGGGGAGGAGTGATCTCCTTAAAGAGTCCCGCGCCTGGATCCCCCGGCCCAATGGTGCCCTTATCACTAGAATCGGTAGCATTCTTATCCGATTGGGCGGGGAGCCCCATCTGTATGGCTGAAGCCCTAGCCTTGGTCAAGATGGCCTTAAACATAGAAGGCTTAAATAAGCCAGAAAAGGCAGGGGCATCAGGGGCCGGATTCTCATCTTCTGAGAGATCAGGGGCCTCCTGCCCAGCCTCCTCCTCATCAGACGCCTCGCTGACCGCTGAGGAGGCAGGAGGGGAAGCCCCAGAGGTCTGAGGGAGAAAACCAGAGTTCTGCCCTTTAGCCTTTGATCTGTTCAACAGGGGCAAGGATAATCCCAGCTGTTGGATACCACTAGCAATTCCCTGAGAGATTGCCCGCTCAACCACCTCCTGCATTGCCAGGGGTAGTGCTGTAGGCTCCCCAGCCCTATGATCAATTGGAGGGGGCTCCTCCCCTAGAAGGGAACAGGCCTCCTCCTTGTCTACCTCCTCCAGAGAAGAAATGAGATACCTGGGGGAAGCCCTGGAAGGATTGGGGGAGAAAGAACATTGGTCTTACCTGAACGTTTTTTTCGGTTGAGTGGAGGGAGGGGTCACAGAAGGGTTAACACAGCCTGATTGGTCCATTTGACTGAGAGAAAACTTCTTAACCTTCGGCTTCTCCCGTTGGTTCCCAGTTTCCGCGATGTCATGGCATGCATCTGTAACAACAAACACAGACAAGGGCAAGCCCCCCCGGGGCACCCCGATCCTACACCTCCCGGACCCTGTCTATCTAACTAGGGCGGGAATGTGACCCCTCCCTCCACTCAACCGAAAAAAACGTTCAGGTAAGACCAACGTTCTTTTTCCAGTAGAGTGGAGGGAGGGGTCACAGAAGGGACATACCCAAGCTACGTCCCCGGGAGGGCAGACTGGGTCCCAGGTGAAGGATCGGCCACCACCCTCTGGAGGACCCTCCGCCCAAAGGATGCTTCAGCAGAGGCATAGGCATCCAAACGGTAATGCCTAATAAAAGGTGTAGGGGAGGCCCAAGTGGCCGCTCTGCAAATATCCTCGAAGGGTGCCCTGGTAGCCCAGGCCGCAGTGGTAGCGGCACTGCGGGTGGACTGGGCAGTGATCCCAGACGGGGGAACCTTCCCAGAGGCACCGTAGGCCTCAACTATGGCCAACCTAATCCATCTTCCAATAGTGGAAGAAGACACCTTGCGCCCTAACGAGCCCGGCTGAAAAGAGACGAACAATGCCTCGGTCCTCCTAACGCCCTCCATCCGCTTCAGGTATATGCGGACGGCGCGGCGGACATCCAGCCTGTGCCACACAAACTCCTGATCCCTGGAAGGATTTGGACAGAAATTAGGAAGCACAACCTCCTGTGCCCTATGGAATTGAGAATTCACCTTCGGAATAAACGAAGGATCCAAACGCAGGACAACCCTGTCCTGGTGGATTATACACAAATCACTGCGAGAAGAAAGGGCCCCCAATTCTGAAATGCGCCTGGCCGATGTAATGGCCACTAAAAACACCACTTTAAGAGTGAGAAGGCGCATGTGCACTGTCCTGAGCGGTTCGAACGGGGGGCCCGTCAGGGCCTTGAGGACCAGGGTAAGGTCCCAGGTCGGGAATCTATGAACCGGAGGCGGACGGATGTTAGCCGCCCCTTTTAGAAAACGCTTAATCAGGGGAGAACGGGAAAGGGTAGGGGAACCCTCCCCCCCCCAGAATGGTGGCCAAAGCCGCCACTTGTCGCCGGAGCGTATTATGCGACAAACCGTCCTCTAACCCCCTCTGCAGGAACTCCAATACGTCCGGGACGGTAGCCCTAGAGGGATCCAACCCCAATGGGACACACCACTTCGCAAACGCCTTCCATGTGGCATTGTAAATCCTAACCGTGGACGGCCTCCTAGACGCCTCTAAGGTGGCTATAACTCCCGACGATAGTCTCCTCCCCCTCAGGATCCCCCGTTCAAGAGCCAGGCGGTCAGATGAAGCCACTGAGGCCCTGGGTGATGCAAAGCCCCCTGACTCAGAACGACCTCCCCTGGGGGAATCGTCCAGGGGTCTGCTACTGACAGCTGGACCAGGTCCGCGAACCAGGGTCTCCTCGGCCAGTACGGGGCTAACAGGATAACGAGAGCCCTCTCTGTGACTATCTTCCCTATCGTACGGGGAACGAGGGGAAGGGGAGGAAAGGCATAAAGAAGGCCCGGGGGCCACCGGCTCCTGAGAGCATCCGCTCCTTCCTCCGACGGAGACTGGAAACGGGTGAAGAACCGCGGCAGCTGAGCGTTGTCGGGGGAGGCGAACAGATCCACCCGGGGCGTGCCGAATCTGCTGCATATCTTCCGAAACAACTCCGGGCCCAGTCGCCACTCTCCATCGTCCAGGGTTGTGCAACTCAGCCAATCCGCCTGAAGATTGGACACTCCTGAGATGTGTTCCGCCACTATCGATGCTAAGTGTCTCTCCGCCCACAAGCCCAACAACTGCGCCTCTCGCCAAAGGGAACGGGAGTGGGTGCCCCCTGGCGATTGACATGGGCCTTTGTCGCCACATTGTCCGTGAGCAGGAGGACATGGCGCCCCCGCAGGTGATGACGAAAAGTCCGAAGGGCAAGTCTTGCGGCTTTCAGCTCCAGCCAATTGATGTTGTGGCGGAGATCCGAGGCAGACCAACGTCCCTGGGTCATGTCGGAGTCCATCACGGCCCCCCAGCCAAAGAGGCTGGCATCCGTCGTCACGGTGACTCTCTCGGGCTCCCAAAAGCAAGCTCCCTGTTGCAGCGCTGGGAACATCCACCACCGAAGAGAGAGCCTCACCTCCGCTGGTAGAGGAACTGGCCGCAAAGAGTTGCTCATCATCCTTCTCTGGACTGGAATCAAGGCCCACTGGAGAGGTCGCAGGTGGAGCCGGGCCCAGGGCACTATCCCTATACAAGAGACCATCTTCCCCAGGAGTTGAGACAAGGTCAGGATGGAAACAGACCTTCTTTTTCGCACGGAGGAGACCAGCTGGCGTAGGCTGGACAAGCGGTCTGGGGATAGGCGGACCCTCCCTGACTCAGAGTCTATCACTGTCCCTAAGTGTAGGATCTGCCTGGATGGGGACAGGTGGCTCTTGGGAAAGTTCACGGAAAACCCCAACGCCTGAAGCCAACGGATTGTCAGCCGAAGATCCGACGTGGCTCTGGGAAGGGACTCCGCCTGAACGAGGACGTCGTCCAAGTAGCACTGAAGTCTCACCGGGATGGAACGTAGGTAAGCCGCCAGTGCTGCTAGGACCTTGGTGAACGTCCGCGGAGCTGAGGCCAGACCAAACGGAAGAGCCCGGTACTGGTAATGCCTGCCCCGGTGAGAGAACCTGAGATAACGCCGGTGAGACTGAAGGATGGGGACGTGGAGATAGGCCTCCGTCAAATCTACTGAGGCCATGTAATCCCCCTTCCGAATGCCCTGCAGGATTGATTTTAGGGACACCATCTTGAACCGCCTGTAGACTAGGTAGCGGTTCAGGCGTTTCAGGTTGAGGATTGCCCTCCAACCCCCCAAGGATTTTGGGACGAACAGGTGTGAATAGTAGCCCAGACCCCTCTCCGGCTCCGGAACGACCTCCACAACCCTGATGTCTAGAAGATGGGCGACAGTGAGGTCCATGAGACGACGGCGTTCCAGATCCCGAGCCGGGGGGAAGACCTTGAAAAAACTCGGGGGCTTGGAGAGGAACTCTAACCTTAGACCGTGGCGGACAGTCGCCCTGACCCAACCGTCTGATGTGATCCGATCCCATTCGTCCGCATACAGTGCCAGGCGGCCTCCGATGGGATGACTCGGGGTCGAGTCATTTCCCTCTGCGGAAGGGACGGCCGCCCCCCCCTCGAAAGGGCTGCTTGGACTGCGGCTGATACCTAGAACGATCCTGAAAGTTCTGCCTATTGAACGACCTGTCCTGCCTGTATGGTTGGTATCGCTGATCCTGATCCCTGTCATAGGACTTGAACTGGGGTCTGCGATAGGGGTGACTACGGGACTCTGCCTTCTTGGTGGATGTAGGCATAACCTTCTTCTTATCTTTGTTCTCCACCAAAATCGGGTCTAGGGAGGCCCCGAACAAATTTGGACCTGCAAAGGGGGCAGCCACCAGGTCCCACTTGGCCTTGTAGTCCATCTGCCAGTTCCTGAGCCACAGGAGCCGACCGGAGGCCACAGAGGTGGCCAAGGCACTTGAACCAAATCTAACAGCGTCTAGGGTCGCATCAGCCGAATACTGACACGCTGCCATTATTTTAGCTAAATCCTGGTGTACGCGCTCATCTTGGATCGGAATGTGATCCTGAAGCTGGCGGAGCCACATAACCGTTGTGCGGTTGAAGTACGAGGCGGCAGCTGCCGCCCGCACCGCCCATGCTGAGGCCTTATAATTTTTATGTAAGGTGAGCTCCGCCCTCTTGTCCTCTGGCTTAAGTTTGTCTGCCGCGTCCCCCGAGACCACCGGGGAAGAAGAGACTAGAGCTGCTATGGGCTGATCTATAACCGGAAGCTGAATAGCCTGCACAAAGGACTTTTCCATGTTGTAGGCGCGACGGTCGTTGCTGCCTGGGGGGGAAAAGTTAGAAGGACGGGCCCATTGGCTAGTAGCCACCTCTAAGAAAAGAGGAGGAGCAGGAATCTCCTCCTTATTGGTGGCCGTTGCATAGAACATGACCATGTCTGGATCCGTGGGCGGTGGGACTGTGGGGTCCCCCGTGCCCACCTTGGTGGTCCTCCTAGCCTTCTTAAGCAATGGTTTGAACATGGCCTGGAGGAAAAGGTTGGAAGAGCGAGGCGGCTCAGGAGCCGCATCCTCCTCCTCAGAGAACCCCCAATCATCCCTCCGTGCCTCCCCCCTAGAGGAGACCTCACTCATGAGGGAAGGGGAAGAAGCCCTAGATCTGGACCTACTAAAGGGAGTAACTCGACTGTGGTGATAAGGCCTGTCCCTTTGAGAAATGCCCCTAGAAATGGCTGCAGAAATTAGTCTTTTGAGATTCTCAGGGAGGTGTTCTAGATCCTCCTCATCACCTTCTGAATCATAGTCTGGTGCCACATAGGTCCTGCTGGATCTCCTACCCCTAACGGGACCTGCAGAGGTACCTTCCAATGGGTCCCCCCTATCTGCCTCTCTAGGCCCCAGGGAAGCAGAAGGAGAGTGAGGGGCCCCCCGCTCCTGACTCCTATCAGATCTGCATGGTGAAGCAGAGGAAGAGGAAGGGCTGAACCCCCTGGCTACAGGTGGGGAAGGGCAGGAAGCCACCGGGCGTGGGGATCTGGATCTAGGCCTAGGATCCCTGGCCTGTCTCTTCTCAGCTCTTTCAATGACCTTCTCAATAGCCCTGGATCGCCTGAGCTCATCCCTCTTGAAGGTCTGTCCTCAGCCGAAGGCCTAGAAACCCGAGGCCTAACTGGGGGAGTGGGCTCAGCCTGATCTTCGCCTGCCTGAGACGGCGCGGCCTGCTGGGCCTCTGCTCTATCTGCCATCCCCACTCACGTGCTCCAGAACGAATTCTTTTTGGTAGTAATGGCCCTTCAGCTGGTGAGGATCGCCTGCTCCGGGCCTCCGGCAAAGTTGCAAACCTCACTGCCACGTTTTTCTCAGCCTCTCCGTGTTGCAAGCCCCAAACACGTGACTCAAAATGGCCGCCAGCTTCTTTGGGCGGTGCTCCAGCAAAAGCGCGCCTAAAAATGGCCGCCGACCTCGCCCTTAATTTGCTATCGCCTGCGAGCAGCCACTTGCAAGCTTGCCTTCCCAGAAAAGTACTCCAGACCTCCGCTGGGCTCCTAAGCCACGAGGAGCCCTCCAAAGCCAAAAAAACGATTCCGCGCTGCTGCCGTGGGCTGTAACCGGCCCGGGAAGCAAGCAGTTTGAATCTGAAGCCGATTAGTCGCTTTCGCGCCGAAAAGCCCCAGCGCGCTGCGATTCTTACAGAAAAGGAAGTTTAAAGAACGCAGGGTCGCCCGGCACACCCGAGACCCCAGGCACCAGTCCGGAGCGATCCCTGAGGAGGGGGGAGGAAGCTAACGCCCCCCCCACTGACTTTCCCAGCCTTCTGAGGGCAGCCGAACAACAGCCCTGCAAGGCGGACCCACTACAAAAAAAATTTCTAAATAAAAAAATCCAAATATACAAATAACACTAATACTGACTAGTAGAACACAATAAAACACTCTTACTAGGAACCAAACCTGAGTCTTGGACCGACTGAGAGGAAACTGGGTACCAACGGGAGAAGCCGAAGGTTAAGAAGTTTTCTCTCAGTCAAATGGACCAATCAGGCTGTGTTAACCCTTCTGTGACCCCTCCCTCCACTCTACTGGAAAAACCAAAATCCCCTTTCTCAGCTAAATCAGGAAGGCCCTCCTGCTGGGTCTGTTTCAAGGGAATATCAGTAAAAACTGGTGGAACTGCCAGGATTCTGTTTTGCACGGCCTGTGCACTAGCAGCCTTCTGGAACTGTCTCTGAAGGACCTTTTGTCTCCTTTCTGCCAATTTCTCTGCAGCTTTGGAGGTCTTTTTGGCTTGAGACTGTTTCCCTTTTGCAGGGCAGCCTGCACTGTCTCCCTTTGCAGCAGGGTTGGTCTTGCTGCGCTTGCTGGGGGGGGGGGGGGGGCTCAGCTGGGTCTCTGGCTTCAGCCATGTTCTTGGTGGCCATGGTACCTCTTTGCCCTGAGAAGAGCTTTAGAAGAAACTGGTCCCAGTAAGTAAGAGCCTTGCAGGAAGGCCTCTTCACTCCAGTCCAGTCCAGATGGGAATGGGGCCTTGCCGGAACTCAATTGGAATCAGCAGTCTTTTGGCGGCAAATTCAAAGTTGCAGGCAATGCAGATCAGCGTATTAGAGAAGCGAGGAACGGCCCAAGAAAGCCAAACTCCTTGCTGCCGCCCACACGTTCTTCCTGGGGAGGGGGGGGAGATCCTGCCTGGCGACCCAGGGGAAATCCTGAATCAAGGTCCTCCTGGCGGCGATCTGCTTTGGGAGCAGGCTGCGGCAAAGTAACGGCTAGAAATGAAGCACGCCACTTTTTTTCTCTTCCAAAATGGCCACCGCAAGCTACAGAGCGCACCGGGGAGCTGCCTGCGGATCGGAAAGCTCAGTAGAGCTTCCGATCGACAATTTAAAGGCCTGGCAGCGAATTTGAGGGTCCTGACTACCTACCTGCCCTCGGAGCTCGTCAGCAGCCGCCAACGAGCCTCCCGGTGGAGCCTCAACCGTGGTGGTCGCGGAAGGCCGCCGCGCTCCGAGCGCCTGTCCCACGCACTCACAAGCACTTTACAGTGATCGATAAATTTAACAGATCTACAACTAAGCTAATACAAAAATAAGAAAAAATAGGCTACACTAACTATATGGAGAGTTCAATTTGCTGCTCAAGGTCTGGAAACTCTCCAATTGCATCCTTTTAGGGCGACTGAGTTTTTAAAACTGAGCTCCTGGAGGGAGCAGGAGGCATGGCTACACAAAGATTTGAACTCAGTCCTTGGGCAGCAAGCTGAAGTTAACCATGCTTGGACAAAACAACTTTTGCCCAAAGCACCGAAACCTGGTTCAATGACCGTGGGATTACTGTGCTTGATTGGCGTCTCCATTCTTCCTTCATATTCTGGGTCCTTGGTTTCCAAATGAGATGCAAAAGTTGCTCTCATCAGAAAAGAAGACTTTGGACCACTGAGCAACAAGACTTTGGACCACTGTGCTTCATTAAGACCAGGGTCAACAAAGCAGTCTACCAGGAGATTTTGGAGTATTTCATGCTTCTTTCGCAGACTAGCTTTATGGGGATGCTGACTTAATTTTCCAGCTGCCCACACTGCCAAAAGCACCAAAACCTGTTTCAATGACTGTGGGATTACTGTGCTTGATTGGCAGCAAACTTGTCTGACTTGAACCTCATAGAGAATCTATGGGGCATTGCCAAGAGAAAGATGAGAGACATGAGACAGAACAATGCAGAAGAGCTGAAGGCCGCTATTGAAGCATCCTGGTCTTCCATAACACCTCAGCAGTGCCACAGGCTGATAGCTTCCATGCCACACCGGTAAATTCTAGGGCCTTTAACACCATCAAACAACCTCTGCCTATCCCAGATCATTTGGGATGGATTTGATAGGTAGATAAAAATGCCAAATCCAGTCCAAACACCTCAATGACTGTGTGGACAACGACAACAACAACCTTTTATAAATGTGTATGCCACCAACTCTAAATAACTCTGGGTAGCTCACAACAATGAAATTATAATTAAATCAATAAAACATAATGCATAAGGATAAAATATGGCAAGCATAATGAAGCAAGGGCCCTTACTCTTCCAAATGGCTCTTCTAAACAAGCAATATCTAGCACTCCCCTTTGCATTAACATACTTAATAGGAGACTTGTTGTCTTAGCAGGGTGATTTAAATCACAATTTAAATCATTATCTAAATCAGTCGTAAAAAGGCTTGATTTAAATCATAATTTTTAAAGAGCAACTATCATCTGTATCCCACAGTGGCTCCTCCTCTGACCCGCTGCTGACAGTCCCATTCACTTTAATGGGATGGCTGGTGATGTGGCAGTGACACAACAAGATGAGGGATGGGGCAGGCAGCAGGTGAGTGGATGCCAGCTAACAGGTGCTACCATGATGGATCTGAAATGACAGGTGTTCTTTAATATTACATTTATAAGGTGCTTAAGATTTCACTTTCATTTTTACTGCTTGCCCTTCCTCCTCACACTTAGAGCCTGATGGTACAGATGCATTTTTCTTCAACCAATCATACAGTTTATAGTGTACAAAGAATTGAAAAACAATAGGATAAAGGAATATTCCTGAATTTTGTTTTATGATTTATCTCATGGTTACTGTGAAATTGCGTGAATGCATCAATGCAGCACATGCTTGCAGCGTTTGGATTCATTGAATGAGTTTACCAAAAATATAAATATTGCAGAATATACAGTCTCATGCTATATACGTAAGCTCCATTTCATGCTGAATAAACTACATTAGTAATGTATTTTAAATAGAAAACTATCTTTAGATAGATTTTTACTTCAAAAGCATTTTATTAAAATAAATTTAATTTTAAAAAATTCTATTTAATTTTTTTTTAAATCGATTTTTATCCACCTTGCTTCCTAGCCCTCTCTATGCTTTCTTCTTAATCATGACTTTCATCCTGATTTGGGAAAATCTACATTACTAATATACCACCATAAACAGTTCAGTCAAAGATTTAATTATGCTATATATCAAGAACTATTTTTTCTAATTATATCAAAAACAAGATCTATTTTAATATTTAATATAACATTTCATATATCAAAAAATTATGTATGTAACAAACCTGTCTTAGCAAGCTCTGGTCCAGTCCAAACTTTAGCAGGTGGCATGATTCAATTTTCTACTTTAAGATTAAAAGGCAAATCAATTCAATTTAAGCAATTCTGAGTTTCAATTAAAAGCTTGGACCATAGAATGTGATGGGGAAACATCCTTTTAATGACTGCAGCTGCTTCATTTTTTGGCATAATAATGGAATGAAAATTACGGGACAGTAATTCCTGCCAAGTTTTAGCTAGGCACCTTCAAGGATTTCACTTTCATAAATGTATTCCCTGTTCAACTCTCTTAAGGCATTAGGAATGAGGAACAAATAGCACAGCAGCTTCAATTGTCCAGCAAAGAGCCTATAAAGAAACTGCATAGAATAAATGCATAAAGTACCCTAGTGCAACTGAAAAATAAATGCTTTGAAAAACTGTGAAAAAAAGCTATTGCTTTTCCACCTGCTTTTCTGGGCTAGCCCACACATACTGGCATAACACATTGGCAAGGACACAAAGTAATACCAATTTACACTCATTACCCTTTATATGCTCTATACTCTGTCTTTTGTAATGCCCATAACTGGTTGGCAAGCTTAATATCTTAAGTGTTTAATTCAAGCAATTCTCAAACTACAATAACCACTCAGTGAAATACAAAAAAGTAAAAGAGTTTCCAAAAATAATCTTCTATAAGACAGAAAGAACAGAATAGTGTTTGTTAATTTATTATTTATTTATTTGATTTCTACAGTCACCCATCTCAGTAAGTGACTGTGAGTGAATCTGACTCTGCATCATAAAAACATACAAATAATTTTTAAAAATAAAATATAAAATAAATATATCTGGTTGCTATGTAATTCACATTCCTTGGCTGACAAGACTTGTAACATGGCCAACCTGTTGAACCAAATTGGACAATTAGAAAGACCGGAGAACACAGTTTCTTATGGCTCCCAGCTAAAACCAGAAACATATAATCAAAGGTGTGTCACACTTCCTGGACAATGACTTTTCCCTTTCAAAAACATTGCACAATTGACCAACTAGGTACTATAATCAGGCACCAATATTGAAACCAAACTCCATGGAAGATATATAGATAGCAATAGCACTTAGACTTTATAGTCCTCTCTAAACGGTTTACAGAGTCAGCATATTGCCCCCCAAAAGCTAGTTCCTCATTTTACCGACCTCGGAAGGATGGAAGGCTAAGTCAACCTTGAGCTTGGTGAGATTCGAACTGCCAAACTGCTGGCAATCGGTAGTCACATAACTTGTTGCAACATTATATCAGAGCCTAATAATATCACCCGCAAAATGAAAAGCAGAATATTTATTTTAAGGAAGTGAGAGGAACACAGATTTCCTAAATGAATAATTAAAAGTGTTTTAATTACTGCTTAAAACTTTTTTCTATAGACACATTAATTACAACCATTATTTAAAACTTCAATTGATGTCAATTGACTAATATTTCATTAGCAGAGCAAGTAACTTTTACTCTCTAGAAATCTAATAAAAAAATCAGAAGAATATAATAACTAACCATTAGGAAGACTAGAAGGAGGACTGATGAGGGTATCGAGTGTACATGGACCTTTTGAAGATAGAACTGCAGGAAAACCAGGCACAAGACAAGCAAAAATTAACAGCTGCTCTTCTGCACAATTAGTCTGGAGAGCTTGCAGCCAAAGAAGAAATAACCGTATTCCTTCACATCTTATCTGAAAAGAAGGCATATTTAAAAAATCAGTATAAAAATAAATATTCACAAAACATGTATTAGAAACCATCAAATTTTAAAATAAAAATGATGAAAATACAATTACCAGTTCATAATCAGATTTCAGATTTTAATGAAAATTCTATATGACAAGGCTAGTTATGTCAGTTTAGCAGATTTACAAACCACACAATTCTCATATTATGTGTCATCAACAATGTCAACAATAATTTCTTTGATTTCCTAATTAATGTGATATGATTGCTTTTCTTCTTGCACACAACATATACACCTATATGCTGTATATAAAATTTAAGTAAATACCAAATCTTCCTTTTGTTTATCAAGGTATTTATTTGAAAAAATTGCAAAATCTTTTTGTTAATTAGTATATTATGGATCCTTTAATAGTGACATATGAAAATGCCAACTTACACCAGCTTAACATTTGTTACCAAAAATCATAAATAGTCATGATCAATATAGAGAACACAGCACAATTCTTGACCTATTAACTATGGATCAAGAAAATAGTAAAAAAAATCCAAATATGAACATTTGCCAGGATAGGTTTTTACAAGTATCTTGACTCTTTTATCTCCTTATATCGACCAAATTAAATTCCTTAATAAACGTATTTTCATCTTCTACTCAGTTTTTCTTAAGCAAGGATCAATGTCAGCTGAAGGATCCAATACCAAATTAGAATTCTCAGTTAAGAGTTATATAGAACAGCTGTAAACTAATGAAAAAATCAGAACCAAACAAAAACCAAACAGAATAGGCTTATCTCTCACTGGACCATAAATTCACGAGAAACACACGACATTCAGGCCCGCACAAACAGACTGTGTAACAGTTTCTTTCCACAAGCCATCAGACTCCACAACGCAAAGAAACTGGAACCATAATTACTTGTGTATTTAGCTTGTGTATTTTTTTTGTGTATTTAGTTTGTGTATTTTTTTTAGCTTGTGTATTTTTTCTCCCTTTTAAGTTTTTAGATTTAGAGTTATATGTAGCTCTGTGTCCTGCTTTTTTATTTATTTTTTATCTATGTTGTCTGATGTATCACCTTGGTCCTGGGGAAACGTTGTTTCATTTCACTGTGTACTGTACTGTATATTGTTGAAATGACAATAAAACTTAACTTGACTACCACCGTTTCAAAACTAAAAATTAAAAAAAAGAAAAGAAAACTATAGAGATTATATTAAGTGAAGATGAAAATAAAGGTAATAAATAATATAACAAACAATGGCTATAGGAAAATAAAGTCCTGGATTTAGTTTAGAATAACATTGAAATCTTACTTGGATTTCAGGCTGTACAAATACAGTTTAATCGTTCAGCTTTTACTCTACTAAATATTTCTCTATAAGAGCCACTAGAGGTTGCTCATTCTCTACACATATAAGGATATTCTGCAGAGGTAGTTTTGAATCTGTCTCAGCTGCTCTTAACAGGTTGCCAATTTCTTTCCAAACGTTATGTCTTTTGTTTTGTTTCTGGTGACGTGATTTTTTTCTCTCACACAAGATTTATTCTTTAGTTTCCTTCTGCACCAAATCAAATTTTCTTTTAAGCATATTAACACATATTTTGTGATCCTTCTTATGGATTGCATTACAATAAAGAATTCAAAATTAGTTTTTTCTCTTCGCTCAATTCCACCAGGAAGTTCACTGGTTATATTTCTTTGCTGAATGTTGCCAACTGACATTCAATTGGATTATCAATTGCCTCTTCTAAATGCCTTTTCTGATGCAATCTAACTTTCAGGAAGAGAAATATGGTGTCTTTTTTTATCCCATGAGTGAGGCATTTTAATGGGTGAAACTGAAGGGGAAGTCTGTTTTTTATATATTTACAAAGCATACTAGCTTCCCAAATATGGTTTGACTAATGTTACTGCTTACCAATTCCTTTTAATAAGCAATTCATGTGTAATATTTATTAGCATACAGACAAGAACAAACTGCAAATCACTATATATTCATCTTTATCAAAAATTCACAAAAAAATTGTTGGACAGTCAGCAACCATAAAGTTGGGGCCATGACTTTGTAGGAGCATGAAGGTATCTATATACCTGAATCTATCTATCTATATAAATCCATCCATCCATCCCTCTAACCATGCACTACCATATATGGGCAAAAGTTAGACCTCCTCTACCCACTCTCCAAAAACATCAATTTAATCATTTGCAACTGATCACTCAGGAAGAAGGTAAACAACCACAAAACAGTCTCCTCAACTCTTAAATCTTAAAACCATTCTGAAGAATACCATGGTTGATGGTAAACCAGCAAGTGATCCAGGAGAATCAGGACAGCCTCCAGAGATTATTCCAAAGGGCAGTTAACGCTGTCTCAGTACTATCTACAGAAGCTTCTTGGATGAGAAGTGAAACATCTTCAAGCAAAACAAAGAAAGTCCCGTTGCCTTCTGAAAAAACACCTTGGGATGTAAAATCACCATGCTGTTCTAATCACCATAAGTAAGTCCTAATACAGTACAGATATCCTGCAGCCACCCATAACACCAGAAAAACCATCTATATATCATCCAACAAAAAGGAGACTCATAGAACTTTGACAAAATGTGCCTGATTATGCAAACTATACAGGACGATCAACACAAGCTCTTCATCTTTCGCCAGCAGTGCTCTAGACATCGCTTCCATTGTTTCATCTTCTAGAGTTTCTTGGTAAACTAGGGATCTTGCAGTAACTGTGGTCACAGAAGTACACACACTCCAAGGAGCCTTTGTCTCATGTTCATTCCAAGCCATTACTAGAGCATCAGAGTTTCAAAAAACCCTCTGAGTTCCCTCTAAACCTCACTGGGTTCATTAGTCAATGGGGAGGCTGATTGAATCCCACCTCCCTGATATGTAGGGCAATTGCAGACAGTTAGAGGACCAAGTGGGTGTGATACAGGGCGAAGGGACTAA
This sequence comes from Natrix helvetica, assembly GCF_964273705.1. Taxonomy (NCBI): domain Eukaryota; kingdom Metazoa; phylum Chordata; class Lepidosauria; order Squamata; family Natricidae; genus Natrix; species Natrix helvetica. Next base: position 74,276,540 of record NC_138550.1, read on the forward strand.
TTGATTAACATATGTGAAACTCAGATAATGATGCTATTGTCTCAAAACAAAACTTATGCAGAGTGAGTTGGGCTCTGAATAAGTTGGACCACTTCTATAGGGACCATGAACTTCTGAGCCATCTCATTCTGGGATCAGAGAAAGCAGGTTGAAAAACTATGAACTGGGGAACTCAACTGCTAAATTAATTGCAGGTCAAGGAGTTTGGCAAGGGCACTGCTACACTGCAAGAAGGAAGGTGGAAGGAAAGCAATCCCAATAATCCCCGTGACCCAACCTTGCAAATAGTGTCGCACATTGAGCTTTATCTGGAGCAGCATACTTAAAGGTCATCAGAGATTTGAGCAGAAGAAGCTTGAGGAGCAAAGATGACAAAGAATTAATGGATGAAGAAGCTCAGAAAGAAAATGAGACAAGATTTATAATAAAAGGGGTAGGAGAGAGGCATGTCGAAGAGACAATACATTGTCCAAACTCTCCTGGAAATCAAATTGGACAATTTAAGTTTTTAACCATATTTTCTCATTAAAGAGGGAGTAACAGGGAGAAGTAAAATGAAAATATTCATATTTGGAAAATGACAACCAAATATTATTTATGATGCTGTATATTTTGATTACACCCTGTTTAAACTATTACAAATCAAGAACACAATTAATAAGTTTTATGACTAGATCAATTTGCAAATAAATACTGTTGACCAAATGCAAAATTCCATCCAGTAACAAGTGAAACGTTTTGAATAGATTTTAAACTATGGAAATTTGAATTTCCATAATTTAATAGATCATAAGTACTTATAGATAAATAAGTATTTCTAGAAATATATTTGGCTTGAAGAAGATGGTTCAAATACTGTTGGCATAAACAAAATTATCAGACTAAGCCTCCCCCCAAAATAGGGCCCATAAATCACTACTAATCTTATTGATACTAAATAGCAGTAATATCAGCAGCAGCCAGGCATATATATGACAAAAGGGGAAGATGGCAGTTACACTTTGTATAGCATTTGTACACACACAAATGGGGTATGTGTGCTCAAATCACATTGCTGCAATTGCCATCTTGCAATGTTTTTGAGCCTCCTCCCGCCACATGGAGATTGCTTCTACAAAAATATACAACCAGATATGACAATCAAAAGGGCACAACTAGGACCAAAAAGCAGTGAAATATATGAAAATAGTATATCACATGTTGCCTTGTATTTAACAAATCATCTTCTTCTAACAAACAAAATGTTATGAATATGAATTTAGAGAAATGCAGAATTTTAAGCAAGCACTAAAATACCTTAAGGCAGTTTCCAGTGTGCAAAAGTTTCTTCAAAACTGACCCTAAAATAAAGAAAAATGGATTAGGAAAATTTCAAATTAAAGATTAGTTACAATTAGTCATGGTCGATAAAAATAAATGTAAATTCAAGAACTAAAATAGTAATGCCTTCAGTGGCCAAAAACGACTATATATTACTATAACTACTATATAATAAAAAACATTTACATGCATATGGCTTAAAATTTTACTTTGTTCAAACTTTCTAAATATGTTGTGCAGCTCTCAATGCAGGAAATACAATAGAATTATGGCTAAAATTAAATTTCCTACCTTTGTACGATACGCTTTAAAAAAAAAAACCCTAAGACTTGCCCTTGCTATAAAAAGTTCTTAATATTTTATCAAACCATTTAAAATAACTTTCATTTGAAGTAATTCAACAACATATTGGTCCCCACTTTTATGAATTCCTGTATGCTGTAGGGCCAGGATATATGGGGCGCTGTCTTCCTCTGATTGTCTCTACCCAGTTTGAGGTCCCATCCATAAAAGAAGGTCATCTAGTGGGACCCAAGAAGCATGCCTTTTCTGTTATTGCACTTGCCATTTGTACACTATTTCCCAAGGTTAGATAGACTGCACTCTTGCTGCCTTTTGGCTGCTCTTTCCAAGTGTACAAATTGGGAAGTTAAGTAACCCTGTGACACAGTTAATTGTTGATGGCTATATAAATTGTACTAAATAAATAAATACTGTAAGTAAGTTAAAATAACTACCTCTAAGAAAAAACACTGCTCTTGAAGCAATGCTCATTTAATTATCTGTTCTCATAAATTTATTACTCACATTTATTTTCATTTGTGATTTTTAAAAGATACCTTGTAGAGTTTTCCATACAGGTATTAGAACTTACTGACACCCAATAGAATTCATTCCGGTTAACTAGGTAACCATTTCAACAACAAATACATTTCCAAACTTTTGATTAAAAACAATACAATTTGGTATAGAATCTAGATGATGCACCTTATCATCACGTAACAGTTTAACAATTCAGATGCAATGATATCTGAACTATCATTGGTTTCTCCACTATAGCAAACTAATTGTTCAAATATCAAATTAAAGAGATAAAGACAAGAGATTATAAAGATTACTTCCAATATCTTCCATTCAACATTTTAACATACAAAAAAACAATCTAATATGCAAAGTGTAAAATATCACATGTCAATCCAATTTGTTGTTTCCCATTAAGAAAAAAGATGACAACATCTTTTTGCCTTAACTGCACCACAAGGCAAAATATGAAATCTTATTAATCTGGACTTTAAAAGTATACTTACCTATGCTATGAAAATGCCATCGATAGAAAATTCTCTCAGGTAATAATTGTAGTATCCTCTGGAGAAGTTAAGAAAAATTGTTGTTTTACATTTACATAAAGCAGCTTTTTAGATCTAGTGATTTGGTCTAATTTGCATAGCGCACAGTATAATCTAATGTACTCAGAACAGAAGCCACGGAATTCAACATGGATTATTCTGAAGTAAAGAGCCACAGAATCCTCAACTGCAAAGGCAGTTTAAAATTAGAGATCAAGCATCACTGACATCTAGTTACAGAGTCACTGACTAGATTCACAAATTGTATTCCATGATAGTTTCATAAAGCATGATTTATTAAATAAGCCAAAACTGGGTTCATACGTAGTTTAGACCTCAATATTGTAATTCATGAACCACAAAGCAAGAATCATATAATATTCTAAGCAGAGCCAATTAACTTTATTATGATTAAACATGTAAATCAGTCTCCCAATCTGTTTACAAATCAGTGGAACCCTAGACTTGATCAAAATCTGAAGCTTTAGGTAAGACTGCTGGCATTTTACCAGAGCTCATCAGATGCTCTAATTCCTAAAAAAATACTAAAATATTCATTTTAAAAAAAAAGATGAATTATTTATTGTTTACATTTGTGTGCTGGCAACATTTCACAAAGGCAGCCAAGTGACTAATTTGTCATATCTATTATTTTGGTCAGATTCAGATGCAACTTCTAATTAATGAACAAATCAGTCTTGTCCTGGTTAATTAGAGGCAAGAATTTCCACTTAACTTCTTCATTTGATCATGTCACTTATTCATGTCATTGCCTCACATTTTGACCATGTAGGTATCTACTTTAATAGGTATCTAAAACTGCTCACAGAGCTGGTTTACAACTTCATAAATGTTCTGACTAGAATCTGCAAAATGGAAATCTATGCTCTTAAAATAGTAAATTGTCTGCGTCCAAACTTTTGTCTTTGCTCTCCTTCTTTGCATTACACATCTTGTCTAATAGCAGGCTGGTCCAATTAAATTGCTATATTTTTATCATTTATTTAAACAATTAAAAGAGAGGGTCCCACCTCCGCTACTTAGGGTCATACCATTGTGCTTGTAAACAAAATATGTGTTTATTATTATAAGAACCATATAACTATAATGCTCAGTATATGTTGCAAATGGGTAACTTACTTCAAAGAGAAAAAGAATGGAATCCAACTCTTCCCTTTGGGATTTATTTCCTGAAGGGCAAAGAAAAAGAGCATTCCTTCCCATTATGCATAATGACAATATTATATAATATATAATAAAATTCCACAGAAGGCCTTTATTTACTTGAAATAAGGATTCTTTTTTTGCAGTTTAGCAGTAAAACGGGGTGGCAGACTGTCTCATTCACTGAGATTAAAGTAAAGGATAAACATTTTTTTCCTAAAGTTCTCTTGATTCTTTAGGAGGTGATACAAGACAGAGAAATACTTCAGAGATGCCACAAAGATCTTTAAAAAAAACACTTTTAATTGCCCTTGGAAGCAAACTGTCAATCCATGGAATAAAGGTGTAACATGTGCCATTCTAAGGGTACACATAGCTGCATATCCCACTGCATACTGCATAAGCTTGCAAACACTTTTCAAGGATAGCCTCATGTAAAGTGCATTACAGTAATACATCTGGGAGATCACCCAGAAGGTCACCAGGGCATGAGTGACCATGAGCAAAACTTCCCAATCCAGGAACAGATGTAACTGGTGCACAAAACAGAACCATACAAAGGCCTCCTAGCCATAACTGCCACCTATTTGTTGAGCAGGAGTCATGAATCTAGGAGGACCTCAGATTACACACTGGGTCTGTTTGGGGCAATGCAACCCTGTCCAGTATCAAAGATTGCATAGTCCCTGAAGTGGAGGGCCCCAAAATCTATAGCCATTCAATCTTGCAATTCCAGGGTGGCAAGTTAACATTAGCTATGGTCTCCAATTCAGCGTAAGGCTCGTATCCTCTTAAAGACGATATCCAACTCATTTTGTCACTCTACACCCAAAATCTGTAGTTTAAATACTACTTTAGCTTGCTCATAACCCATGGACAAAATATGTATAGGTCCACACTTTGACCAATAGAGGCTTCTCTTCCAGACTGATGATGGCCTGGATATTCTATTCATCTTGGAGTTTGTGGCAATCATTATAATTTCTGATAATTAAAAAACCTGGTTGGGCCACGAGGGTGGCTTGCCCCTCGTGGAAATGTGCCCACCAGGCTACCGTGTATTCCACCAGCCACGGGCCCAGGGGAGGGGTGGTGGGGTAGCGGTGATCATACGGGAGAGTCTGGAACCGAGAGAACTCACTGTGCCACAGACATCCGGGTGTGAGTCTCTGAGTGTGAGGTGGGGCCCAGGGAGACAGTTGGGCCTGCTGATTGTATACTTGGCTCCTCGCTATACATCAGCGGCCCTGCCCGAACTCCTCGAGCTGATCGCAGAGATGGCAGTTGAGACCCCCAGACTGTTAATTATGGGGGATTTCAACTTGCCATCGATGGGAGAAGCATCCGAGGCGGTTCGGGAGTTCATGGCTTCCATGACAGCCATGGACCTGACTCAAGTAATTCAGGGCCCCACACATGAGGGAGGTCACACTCTGGATCTTGTTTTTGTCTCTGGCCAGTGGGCGAGTGATTTGGGAATAGGGGATTTAGCCATCACACCCCTGTCATGGTCAGATTACTCACTTCTCCGGCTTGACTTCCCTGGTACTACCCCCCACCGCGGGGAGGCGGAACCAAAATGTCCGAGATGGTTCCGCCCCAGGCGCCTGATGGAACCAGAAAGGTTCCAGACGGAGCTTGGGCCACTTCCTGTCGACCTGACCCGCTCCCGGACGGAGGACCTGGTGGCCGCATGGAATAGTGCGGCTGCCGGGGCCCTAGACCGGGTTGCGCCTTTGCGGCCTCTCCTATGGCAAAGAACCACCCTGGCCCCTTGGTTTACCGAGGAGCTGAGGGTGATGAAACGCCATAAGAGACGCCTAGAGAGCAGATGGAGATCTTCGCGTTCCGAATCTGACCGAACACAGGTAAGAGCCTACTTAAGGACATACCTTGTGGTATTGAGGGTGGCCAAACGCCGATATTGTGCCACTCTCATTGCATCTGCAGATAACCGCCCTGCCGCCCTGTTTCGGGTGACCCGCTCTCTTCTATCACAGAGGCCGCGGGAAGCCCCTCTGCAGGGCAGGGCAGAGGAATTTGGGGAATATCTGCAGGATAAAATCGCTCAGATCCGGAGGGAATGGATCTCCCTCAGTGTTTCAGGGGAGACGTCCGAGGCCAGTCTTGAGAGACCATTCTGGGAGGAGTTTGACTCTGTTGCCCCCGATGATTTGGACAGGTTGCATGGGCGACTGCGAGCCACCACATGTTTATTGGACCCATGTCCCTCCTGGCTTGTACTGGCATCCTGGGAGGTCACACGAGGCTGGCTCTTGGGAATGGTGAACGCTTCATTGAGTGAGGGGTTCCTACCAGCCGCCTTAAAGAGGCGGTTGTGAGGCCCTTACTCAGGAAGCCTTCGCTGGACCCAACTGAGCTAGCTAATTATCGTCCGGTCTCCAACCTTCCCTTTTTAGCGAAGGTTGTAGAGAGTTTGGTGGCTACGCAGTTCCCATGCCACCTGGAGGAAAATGACTATCTAGACCCGTGCCAGTCCGGTTTCCGACCCGGGCACAGCACGGAGACGGCCTTGGTCGCGTTGGTTGATGATCTCTGGAGAGCCAAGGATAGGGGTTGTTCCTCTGTCCTGGTTCTGTTAGACCTCTCAGCGGCTTTCGATACCATCGACCATGGTATCCTATTGCGCCGGCTGGAGGGGCTGGGAGTAAGGGGCACCGTTTTACGGTGGTTCTGCTCCTACCTCTCCAACCGGACGCAATGTGTGTTGGCAGGGGAGCAGCGGTTGACCCTGAGGCCACTCACTTGTGGGGTGCCACAGGGGTCGGTCCTCTCGCCTCTCCTGTTCAACACATATATGAAACCGCTGGGTGAGATCATCCGTGGTTTTGGGGTGGGATACCATCTGTACGCTGATGATACTCAGCTGTACATTTCCACCCCGAACCACCCCAACGAGGCCGTTGACGTGATGTCCCGGTGTCTGGAAGACGTACGGGTCTGGATGGGAGACAACAGACTTAAACTCAACCCCTCCAAGACGGAGTGGCTGTGGCTAGCGGCCTCTCGGTTCAACCAGCTGACCCCATCGCTGGCCATTGGGGGCAACCAACTGGCCCCCGTAGAACGGGCGCGCAACTTGGGCGTCCTCCTAGATGCCCGGCTGTCTATGGATGACCATGTGGCAGCCGTGGCAAGGGGCGCGTTCCACCAGGTTCGCCTGGTGCGCCAATTGCACCCCCTATTGGACCGGGATGCCCTTCGCACAGTCACTCATGCGCTGGTGACGTCTCGTCTGGATTACTGCAATGCTCTTTACATGGGGCTTCCCTTGAGATGCACCCGAGGACTGCAGTTGGTCCAGAACGCGGCCGCGCGGGCAGTGATGGGGAGTACGAGGTACTCCCATGTGACACCTCTCCTGCGCGAGCTGCACTGGCTCCCTGTAGTCTTTCGGGTGCGTTTCAAGGTTTTGATTACTATCTTTAAAGTGCTCCATGGTACAGGACCTAGCTATTTGCGGGATCGTATCCTGCCCCATACATCCCTGCGACCAATTCGCTCTCACAGGGAGGGACTTCGGGTGCCGTCCACCAAGCAATGCGAGAGGGCGGCGCCGAGGCGCAGGGCCTTCTCTGTGATGGGCCCAGCCCTCTGGAATGACCTCCCCCCCCGACATTAGGACAACAACCGATCTCCGCTCCTTCCGCACGAAACTCAAGACCCACCTGTTCCAACTAGCCGGCCTGGCCTGAATTATAGCTATTCTAATCCCTCTGGATAAAATTTTAAATTAGGTTTGACTTTGGGTGTTTTAATTGTTTTTTAATTGCTTTTTGCTGTTTTAAATTGATTATTTATTTATTATGTGTTGTATAATGCTTTTTGTATATCTCCTCCTTGTTATTTATTTGTTGTGTAGTAAATTGTACGCCGCCCCGAGTCCCTTGGTGGAGAGGGTGCGGCATATAAAATGGATTAATAAATAAATAATAAATAAAATAAATAATTGTTTATCCACTCCAACACAATATTCAACAAAGGCTAACCAGTGTCTATAAGAGGGTCATAGCAACATAATTATATGTTTAGGAACATATAATATGTTCATACTATAAATATAACATATGTTTATGGTACAATAGTTAACAAGCTCCACTCTACAGATTTTTTTAAAAAAATTAGCCATAGTGACTAGTAGCAACTTACATTTGTTCTTTTTCTTTTGTTTTCAAATATTTCTTTAAATTACCGTATTTTTCAGAGTACAAGACGCACTGGAGTATAAGATGCACCAAGGTTTTGAAGAGGCAATTTTTTAAACAAGTAGTTACATAGATAGAGGGATAGAGAGGGAGAGAAAGAAAGAGAGAGAAATACAGTAGGTAGGTAGGGAGAGAGAGTGTGTGTGTGTAGGTAGGTAAGTAGAGAGATAGAGAGAGAGAAATAGAAATATATAGAGAAATACAGTAGGTAGATAGGGAGAGAGAGAGTGTGTGTGTAGGTAGGTTGGTAGAGGGATAGAGAGAGAGAAATAGAAAGCGAGAGAAATACAGTAGATAAGTAGAGAGAGTTAGTGAGTAGGTAGGTAGGTAGGTAGGTAGGTAGGTACGTAGAGGGATAGAGAGAGAGAGAGAAAATACAGTAGGTAGGTAGGGAGAGAGAGAGAGAGTAGGTAGGTAGGTAGGTAGGTAGAGGGATAGAGAGAGAGAAATAGAAAGCGAGAGAAATACAGTAGATAAGTAGAGAGAGTTAGTGAGTAGGTAGGTAGGTAGGTAGGTAGGTAGGTAGGTAGGTAGGTAGAGGGATAGAGAGAGAGAGAAAAATACAGTAGGTAGGTAGGGAGAGAGAGAGAGAGAGAGTAGGTAAGTAGATGTTTCCAGGTGTATTTATCCATGTTGGAGAAGGAAATCATTGACAATCTGCAGCACCTTAAGACTTTGTTTCTGCTGGCACTTGATCAATGTAAACTTGATCAGTTAAAGAGCTTTCCAAAAGGAAAAAAGTGTTTGCACTCTGCAAACCTTCCAAAACCGGCCTGTTTTTCGCGAAAACAGGCCTGTTTTTCTTTAAAAAGGCATAAATAGCCTTGGGGCTTGCAGAGTGCTCTGGGGGAAGGGGGGCAAAAAATAAGCAAAAAATGGCCCATTTTTCTAGAAAATGGGCCCTTTTTTGTCAAAAAAAGTGCATGCAAAGCCTTATGGAGGCTTAGAGAGTGCTGCTGGGGGGTGGGGCAAAAAAGACCCGTTATTTACTCATTTCTGCCCTCACCAGCTCCCAGGAGCTCTCTGAAAGCCTCCATAAGGGTCTGCATGGCCATTTGGGGGGGGGCCTTTGGGAGGCAAAAATGCTGCATTTGATGTATAAGACGCACCCAGATTTTCAGCCTCTTTTTTTGAGGAAAAAAGGTGCGTCTTATACTCCGAAAAATACAGTACTTATTCTATTTATGCTTTCATTTTTTGAGGTGACTAAATAGGGTATTTCCTAGTTTTCCTCAGCATTTAAATGTGATAAAGGATTAAATTAAGATCTAAAGGACTAAATTAAACACTTTAATTTAGCTATTAGTGAAGTAAATATACAGAAGTAAATCTCTAATAAAAAGCATTTAGTCATACACAATGACGGAACAGAGAAAAAGCTTCAAGGATAAAATTGACAAATTTGTTAAAAATCATCCTATATTCTTATTGCTTAGAATTTGACATGAAATTAGAGTCAGCAATGATGATTATACAGTTACAAATCTATAGATTTCTGGAAAATGCTAGAAAATTGTAAAAGAAAGCAATAGATGGGTATTTCAGACACTGGAAGTATCATGCAACCTCATACTGATACATTGACTGTTCAAGCTTTGATATAGAGACGTTCATTGCATAAATACTATTTTTTACAAATTTTATTTTAGTTTGTTTTAATGAAGAAGAATCCTGCCCCCTCCCAAGTCCAGATCATGATTTAAATACAAAATACTGTACATCTAATTTCCAAGATAGCTTTGATGGTATACTTAAAAACTGTGGTTACTAATATAGGCAACAATGATTTAATTCCACTAAAGTTCAAACTGAATGTATATTTATAGATCCAGCTTCTCCAACACTAAGGCTATGTGGTTAATCGTGATATGCTCATGCTGAAACAGATTGTGCACAGTAACTCCTTACTATATTAAAAAACAACAAGCTTTCCTTAAACTAGACTAATCAAGCATATTAAACTGCTATGTACATGCCCATTGCTTGGATCAGCAGGAGAGGCTATTAAAGATTCTCCTATTGCCAGAAATGTACTAATCTAGACAAGGTCTTCACCTGCAGGGAGTCCAGATAAAAGAATGCATTCATCAGAGAGATGTGCATGGCTCTACACTACCAGTTCTTTGAAAAATGGTAGAAATTTCACCAAGCTTTTAATTGTTAAATAAAATTGATTTTAGTGACATTCGATTTTTAATTTTTATACTTTTGTGAAAAAAATTGTGAAAATCTCATTGTTATTGCTGTAATCTCCCTTGAGCATTATATGGATAGAAAGGCAGGATAGAAATTTAATAAATAGCTAAACCACTTGTAAACAATCTCAAAGACAATTTTTGAAACGTTAGATAGACATTCCTAATTTTTTTTTTTTTTGAATAAAATTTTATTGGTTTTTCAAGATTTATAGGGAAAAGGGTAAATGGACAGGTATACAAATTTTGGCAGTTGCAAAATGTGTGAGGCCCCCCTCCCTCCATACCCATAGTATACATTCATATATAATGCATTAGTATATAATTGATTACAATCAACATATTAGTTCTATTATTAAATTCAATCAAATTAAACATTACAGTATAAAATCCAAATATAATTCCATTTTCACTTTCGGTCAATTTATAATAATATGATTTTCTTGTTTATTTTTGTGATCTGAGTCTTCTTGCTATTGCCCCATCTCCCTCCACTGGCAGAGCTCTGGCCCCTCCCGTGTCCTGCGTGTCCATTGTAGTGTCTGGTGGTTTCTCTAGGAGTGTTTTATTTTTTTCCATAAAGGCCTGCGCCTCTATGGGTGAATTAATTCTGATTCTTGTCTCCTCCCAGAATATCAGCATACCTTCAGGCATCAACCATCTAAACCACACCCCTTTCTGGTATAATTTATTCGCTAATTGCGAATAATTTTTTTTTTTCTCTAATCTTCTTAGGGATCTGCTTCAGAATGGTTATCTCCATATCATGATATGTCAATGCTTGCCCCCTTTGTACACCCAGAATTTCATCTCTTGTGCTTTTTCTAAGGAATTTAATGTGAACCTCCCTGGGTACATTGTGTATTCTAGCATAAGCTGAGTTCACTCTATAAACCAGGTCTATATCCCACCCCATCTGTTGTTTTTCTTTGTGTGTGAAGTCAGCCAAAATGTTTGTCATGATGTCCCTTATATTTTCCCCATCTTCTTCTATAACATTTTGAAATCTAAGATAATAGGACATTCTCTCAAATTCTAATTTCATCTGTTGGATGTCAAGATCTTTGTTCCCTTTCTGCACCGCTTCCACCCACCCCTCACCTCCTCCACCCCCCCTTCCACAAGATCCAGTCTCTGTGAGTTCTTATAAATTTGGGCTTGATTTTCTTTAATTTCATCTTTCATTTCCCTTAGCTGTTTCTTGATTTCCTCCTGGCCCTGTAAAATTTGTTGAAGCATTTGTTGAAAGTCCATCTCTATAGTCTTAGGTTGCATCAGTTCTGTTATCTTTGACTGTGTGGCTGGACTGGATGTTACAGATGTTGGAGCAGACGTGGCAAAGCCAGGTTTCCCAGGAAGTGGTCTTTTGGATGCCATCCTTTATAACATTAGAAGTTCAGTCCATATATAAGATAAACAGTTAGAAAGGAAGGGTAGCCAGGTGAGGTCCGGGAGCAGAAGAACCAGGCAGAAGAGAATCTCTCTAATAAGTCTGGCAATAGATGAAAGGTTTCCCCTACTAGAAAGTTCAAAAAATACCAATCCACAAGAGATTCCTCTGGGAGACACGGAGACAAAGACCGGAAGCCTGAATTTTAAAGGTGGAGTCAGGTTTCACAATTCATAAAGACAACGGAAGTGTGCCATCTTGCCCTGCCAGTTTTGGGCACAGAGGCATAACAAAGTTTTAAAAAAAGTTCCAAAAGTCCACAAATCACAGTAGAAAGTAAAATTAAGTTGAAAAGAAAATCATCTCAGCCTGGGTGAGGCTTCATTCGTTGGCTCTCCCCCCTCCTCCTTCCCCGGGGGCTGAGAGCAAAATTATTCCTCGCCGCTTGTCCAAGGGGGGGGGAAACCCCCCTCCCTCCAGCCGCGCCTCCAGAACACTCCGAAAGTTATTTTAAAGTTATTTTATAACTAATTCTTCGTGTAAAATAAGGCATGAAGAGAGAAGCAACCTCACCGCACCGCAGCTGCTTCCTTCAATTGCTTCATTCTCCAGACGGCTTTAGCGAGGCGCGAGGCGCAGAAACGCGAGGCGCCCTCCGATCTAGCTCCCCGGTGCCTTGGGCGCGCGAGAGACCTCCCGCCGGCCGCCGCCGCTGCAGGAGCTCCCCGCGATGCCGCCCCTCCGGCAGGACCCCTCTGAGGGGTGTCCTGTGCCCCCCAAGGAGTGGGGAAGCCCACCGGAGAGCCGGAGCGGGCAAAGAGCTGCCCGTCGCCGCTGCCGCCGGAACCGGAACTCCGACATTCCTAATTTTTAATGGTCTACTGATTAATTACTAAAGTTATTTGAAATATACAGAGATTTATATAATACCGAAAATAAGGCCGTATTAAGCATCTTAAAAGACAACATTCTTACCTTTTTGTTTCAAACTGGTTTCCAGTGTTACAAAACTTTCATAGAAGATAAGATAAATGTGAGAATAATTGATCTCAAAGAACTGTTTGAGTTCACTTCCATCCACAGCATCTATATAAGAAAAATTAAAACAAAAAGTTATTGGATGTGAAAGTTATAAGAATACATAAAATATTATTAAAATGCATAAACAAAATAATGTAACAGGAAGAAAACTCTGCAAACACAACTATGTGACACGAACACTAGCATTAAAGGACAGTATTTAGATTATCTGGAATTTTGGAATTGTCTAGGTACGTCTATATTTATAAGTAAATTCCATTTTAAGATAAAAAATTAAAATACTTGAAATTTCTGCTCATGCTATGAAGGGATCACAATTAAAAATAAGGTATTTCAAATTTCATTTTATGTTGGATTTAATTCACCTTTACATTGCTTCACAAGTTAGTTCCACGTATTCAGTTTGCCTTGGTATTTCAGCTCAATAACGGTCTGGTGAATGAGGCATCCAACGAAATTTTCAATGGATGCAATTTATTCAGTGATCTGAGTCATGCCTGATGTATCTCTACAAATGTGTACAGCTTCTTCAATGTTCCACCTGTTATAGTGGTACCTTTGATGTTCTTTCACACACCTCTATCAACAAAAAAAGGGAAAAAGTAAATTCACACTTTATTAAAGTTAGGGTTCCTACCCCAAGCAACCGGGATGAAAAGAGTCCTGGAACCATGCCAAGTAACCACTATCTGAGTCTCAGTTTAGAAGACATCAAGTTGACCATGACCTTAACAGAAGATTTAAAAGAAAACACAATGCCTCTCTTTCTGTTTTTAAATCAGCTGAACTAGCTCCCTGAACAGGACACTTAAGGAGGAAACTGAGGAACTCTGTGTAGTTCAAGGCAGCATTGCCAAGCTTGATACGTTCTTTCACAGTTACTTGGAGGGATAATTTCAGCCTCACCTCCTTCATTCCTTTCCTTGCCTGAACTAGCTTTCTATTTTCACAAGCCATGATTCCAATTCTAATTCCAATTTATTGAATCCTCTGACAACAAATAGAAACAAAAATACAAGGAGAACTTAGAAATATATTCAGTATTCAGGCTTATTTTTCAGCCTTATTTTTCCCTGTGGATCCCTTGCCTTAAAATTGGGTAACAAAGCCTTGCAACATTCTATGTTACATAAAATAACATCTGCACAAAGTAAATCAGCACAAAAGTCCTCTGAATGGTCAGAAACTGCTGTTAAAAGAGCAAAAATAACTTCAGCTATGATGTGGTTTAAATTTGTTTAATATAAATAAATATCTAGTCATGTATATTTTTTCTTTCTATCATGTTAAATTTTGCAATTTGTTAACAAATTGTGTACTTTCTTATAAAACATGTAGATCTGCTGGAGGATGCAATCAAGAGTTGTGATTGGTAACAACTCAGATCATCTATTATCATAAACATAATTTAAAGAGCAAGCAGAATGAATAGGCAATTGCTGCAAATTATAGGAACAATGTTCCATAAAAGCAAAATGCACATTTTATTAATCAATCTATGTAATGCCCCTAAGGACATGAAAGTATATCAAGGAAGAAGTAATACCGAAAGGAAAGGAAGTTCATCTTTGCTAATAAGATTCTGCATTTTTACAGGATTCCATTTGTCTGAATAATTCACGACTGCCAACAAAAAAGGAAGTAGGTAGTACTTCCTCTCATTTTACAGTAACTAAAAATGAATGGAATAAAGAGGGTCAACCAGTCTCATAAAGTTCGGGTGAAAAATATTGAGTGAGAATACCAAAATCTCACAAAATTTGATGATCTCAGATGTCAAATGTTACAATACAAGTGACTACAATACAAAAATGTTACGCACATATCGTATTTTTTGGAGTATAAGACACATCTTTTTCCCTCAAAAAAGAGGCAGAAAATCTGGGTGCGTCTTATACACTGAATACAGCATTTTTTGCCTCCCGAAACTCCACCTCTTCACCAAAATGGCCATTCATAGCTTTTAGGAGGCTTTCAGAGAGCTCCTGGGGGCTGGGGAGGACAGAAATGAGCAAAAAACGTGCTGTTTTTTGCTCAATTTTGCCACCCCCCCTCCCCAGCCCTAGGAACTCTCTATAAGCCTCCTAAAGGCTATCCATGCCCTTTTTTTGACAACAAATGGACCATTTTTTGCTCATTTTGCCCCCCCCCCGGAGCACTCTACAAGCCTCCTAAGGGCTGTTCATGCCTCTTTTTTTTGGAAAAAAAAAACGGGCCCATTTTTGCGAAAAACCGGCCATTTTGGGGAGGTTTGTAGAATGCAAAAACTTTTTTAAAAAATTTGCCTCTTTAAAACCTTGGTGCATCTTATACTCCTGTGCGTCTTATACTCCGAAAAACACGGTACCCTTTTCTCTCTCTCTCTCCCTCCCTCCCTCCCTCCATTCATACATGCATAGACATACACGTACACACGCAGTCAAGCAACCATAATTTTATAATGTGATCGTCAGATTACATATTGGACCTATTGGAATACAGTACACTAAGAAAATAGCTGAGTAATAAGATAAAAGATTCTAATCATAAACATGTCGTTTTACCATCAGATTAAAATAATTTAGGATACAGTTAAATTCTTATAAATTATTTACTAGAATTTCTTTTTCAAAAATCTGAACATGTTATCATCAGACAAATAAGATTTTTTGCGATAACTCAAAAGGAAGGACAATCAAAATCTTTTTGGGGACAACTATTATTTACAATTCTTTTACTATTCAAACTTTACAGTACTTAATCTACTTAAAATTTCTTTTTCTTATTGGTTCATTATTTTCTGAACCACGTTTTCTCAAAGGGAGGTAAAACTACACCATCAATAACTGAAATATAATATTGTACAATAATTTATCCATAGCTTCTTTCCTACTAACATACAATGAATTGGTACAGATGCCACTTTTAGTACAAGTTAAAAATAATGGCACTAATAACAGCAACCATCTTATTTTCAGGAAAACTTGTTTTCCAATATACAGGATTAAAAGAAAATATGGGCATATTTTAATCACTGAGTTACATGGTAGGAATAAAGAATAAGATTTGAATTCTAAATGTTTTAAGCTCAAACACTCAGATCTTCATACAAGGTCAAAGTATCAGCTTGCAATTAAAAACAGAGGTTGAAATATTTTACATGCCCCTCTGACATACCATATTTTAGTCAGCAGATAATAAACATTAATTACAGTTCAGTTACAAGTCCAGCCACTTTTAGTATGGACTAGACCTGCACGGTTGTTGTTCTTAGCATTTATCTCATCTGACAGCAGAGGCTGTTTGTTTTTGCACCGCACTCCCTTAGCTCCTAGGGTGAATGTATCTGCATTCTTTATATGACAAGGAGTTTGTTTCCAAAAGACGATACTGATTAGGGATGAGGAGGAGTGCCAGACTAAAGATCACCAAGATGGCTTCCATTCCTCAGGGAAAACTAGAACCTGAATCACCTCACTCATAGTCCAACACCTTAACCACTACATGATGAAGGCTTTCTCAGGAAATAGAATTCAATAACATACAACATCTGTACTTGCTGTTATACCAAAATAATACAATTTACATTTTAATGAACAAATCCCAGCATTTTACTAAAAAGATGGGGCAGTTCTTAACTCATAAAAATGTATACAAAATGTTCCACTGTTTTAGGGATCTCTAAAAACAATGATACTTTTATGAGTCACATCTTTTACTCAACCTACTCCCTCTGAAGAGATTATTAATCCAAAATAGACAGATTTCAGATTTGTAGAGTTAATACTGCCTTTAAATCTTTAAGAAGTCAACAATTATAAGATAATTTATTCAGTCATTTATTAATTTGATGCCCCTTGAATCCAACGAACTCTCTTTCCTGGCAATTTCCAGGACTTTGTAACTTTCAAGTATATACTTAATAGTGAGTGAAAACAGGGGTTCTGATGGTCTATCTGTCACCCTTATCACTTAGCAGAATGAATTTATATGAATAGTCAATGAAGATGATAGTGGAGATCCAAGATTTTTGGTCTCCTCAAGATTTTTGGTCTCCTCAAGATTTTTGGTCATCAAGCATTTAATTCCAAGATTCTCCTGACAAATGAAATCCAGACTCTTAAGAGCTGTCATGGGACTTTACTAAGATTGTTTTAGCATCTACTTGATCTGATTTTCAACACGGAAAACAATAGTTTATATAGAGAAGTATTAGAAAAGTTGTCTTTTACCAGGGGCTAACAGTATCCGAGACATTTAGAGTTGTCCATGCCTCCCTCTGCAGGTATGAAGACTAGATTAAATCAGTTTACTCTAGGGATGGGTGGATCATGTAGCTTTCAGATCATTCTGAGGGATATTCTCTCAGGCCTGGTCCATTCAGCAGTCCCCCAGGCATTTTTTGATGCAGCATCTCCTAATTGCCCTCTATCCAATGCTAAGGCCATACATTTTACAAACTTCAAACAGACATCAACAAGCAATTTGGCCTTCTATCTTTGGCCCATATTATAAAATCAATTACCTCTAGAGTTAAAGCAACTTCATTCAGTACAACTCAGACAGGGTAGCAAAATATATTTATTATTTCAGGTCTTTTGACACTACTACTATAATTTCTATTTTATATATTATGTTTTAATAGTGTTTAATTAGTTCTTTTCTCCAAAGCTGTTAATGGAGTGGAATGGTAATAAATCTATCTAAATACTATAAATAAACATGAGCAAGATGCTAGATTATATAGAAATGAGGCTATTATAATTACATTTCCAATGCATGTGTGAAATCAGAAGTAAGGAGACAGTGAGGCTTGTTCCTTGAAAAGATTTTAGTTTACTATTTAAAAGGATTTCCACAATGTAAATTTCAAAAGATCAAAATTAAAATGTACAAAAATAAACTTCAACAATCCTTAGAAGCTGCTACTAAAAGGTAAAGCTATAAATAAGATGTATCACTTCAGTGTTGAGATGAAGAACTCCCATGGTGGAATGTTATCTCACTACACAAAGTATTACATTTTTGCTTCCCCTTTAATAGTATCTTGTGTAACTTCCTGGAAGATCA
The DNA here is from genome assembly GCF_964273705.1 of Natrix helvetica. Taxonomy (NCBI): domain Eukaryota; kingdom Metazoa; phylum Chordata; class Lepidosauria; order Squamata; family Natricidae; genus Natrix; species Natrix helvetica. The sequence continues at coordinate 74,294,271 of NC_138550.1, forward strand.
CTGCTTTATTATTAGAAGCAGATAAGGTAGTTGAAAAATGCTGCTTTTTGCTGCTTTTAGTCACTAGAAGCATTTGTTTACAATGAGAGGAAATCCTCAAAACAAAATTCACACTAGTGTAGAAAACCATTTTGTTCAGCTTTCAAGTATTGGAAATCATAACACTCACCATACTGATACTTCCTGACACAAATTATTTATTTGTCCAATATGGTCCCTGTTAATTCTTCATGAAACTATTTCCTATATTCTCCAATGATTCCCTGCACCATTATGACACTAGTCATCTTATCCAGTCATCAGAGAACTGAGAAAATAAATGAAAATTCTGGTTTGAAATTTGAGACCATGGAGGATCTTGTACTATGGCTTTTAAATTTTAAACTGCTATCACTAACTTCGTAATTGGCACAGCTTGAACTGCATAAATAAAAATATATCCCCAATTCTCCAGGTTATTTTGCTGTATCTAACCTTACCACTTAGGACTGAATATGGGCTTTTTTAAAGCTGCAATATAACAACTCCTGGAGCTGGGCATTGTTTAGTTTTTTTTACAGGAAGCTGGACAACAATCCAAAACCAGGGAGAGGAACGAGAGAGGGAATACAAGCGGCGCGTTGAAGTGGGTTCTAAAGCAATGCTTCAGGCATGAAGCTTTTTTGAACCTGCAGCAAATTTCACGCGACGATTGCTTAGCTGCTATTGCTAAGGTCCCTGAACATTTAAAGCGTTTCCTGAAATCCCTACAGTACTATCAGTCAGCTAGACCAGGGTAACTGCCAGCTGGTGCAAGAGGCGGGAGAGACACGGTCGCACCTGAGACGCCCGCCTCCTGCTCCCGACCTATCTTTCAGGCCCCCTCCCCCTTCCTCTCCGTCTCCCGGGCTCGGAGCTTCTGGCGCTGCTGCTGCTGCCGCCGCGCGCGCTCGCCCCACGCCACGCCACGCCACGCCACGCCACGCCACTCACCCATCAAAGCCCGAAGGTGCTTGAGGCGGGTGAGCGGTTCTTTACGCGGGTCCAGCGCCTTCTGCGCAGACTTCTTGACATCCGCATGACCCCTCCGCGAGAACATCTCGAGGGCGCTTGAAGGAGGTGCAGCCGCAGCGGCGCTCCCCCCCCCCCTTTGTCTTCGCTCGGCTTCTTCTGGACTGACCCTCGCCCCGAGCTTCGCTCCCCTGGCCAGTCTCGGGGGCTGAGAGCCGGACGCGCAGCAACAGAGGGAGAGCAAGGTTGTGAGCGGGGAGGGGGGAAGAAGGAGGAGCTAAGCCCCGTGAGGGGAAATAGGCGGTGCTTGCCGCCGTCGCTGGGCGGGGCATAAAGTAGTGGTCAGAGCAACCCCCCTCGTTGCCTTTGTGAGAGGCGGCGCCTTCAAGGGACGGAGGTGGTTTGCCTCCTATAATGCTGGAATATGTTCCATTTGTTTAAGTTATTTATAAATAAGTGGTTCCTCCTCCAGGGCTGGGAGCTCTAGCCACGCTCATTCGCATGACTTAAATTTTAGAACTACAAAGTCCAGAGGGCTGGATGGGTGGCCATCTTGGCGGGCGCGAGGTTGTCCAGAAGGCGCAGCCTCTTGCAGCAGAGTCCAGGGAGCGCCTTGGCTCCTGCGGGCGCCGGCAACTTCTTATTGTGACCTTGATATGAGCCCCGCAAACGAAGCCATGATGAAGAGTGCAAAATTACAGGGATTTTCTGAATGGTTAACTAGATATCATTAACTGTAAATTCAGAGTTGTGCGGAGGTTGTTGAAATGAATCTAAAATTGCACTTTGTTTGCTAGCTGCCTCTATTGGGAATAAAGTGTGCAAAATCATTACACACAATCAGATTCATATAGACGTAGAAGCAGCTGAGCTCCCGGCCAGTAAATGTTTGCTTGAGAGGAAGTTTACACCATATATTTTGCATTACAATTCCCATGATTCTCAATTGGTGTATCTGGAGAATGTTGTTTTTCATTGCAAAGGTGAACTGTACAGGGGATTCGAAGACCTCTAAGGAATTTAGAACTCTATAGGACTCTTAAGAAAGAATCTGATTTCATTTCTAGAAATTATATACTATTCCTTTTTTTAAAAAATTAAAAAGCAATTTTTTAAAAATGTAGTTTGCAAATCAGCAATGGTGAGAAACTGCTCGTTACCCATCACCATAAATAAACGTTCAGTGACTCAGTTCCTAGTTTAAGGAGGAAGTGGACCCAGTGCAAACAATTCTAGTTACCTGACTCCACAATCTCCTGCAATGATTGGCTTCCATGACAGGTGCACAAGGCTGATGGACTCCATAAATAATTTTTTTAAAACTACCTGAGGTTAATTTTTAAATGCATTTTTCAAGGTTTGATGGCTGTTTGAGGAATAAATGTTGCTATGATCATAACATCAGGAGTGTCAAAATGGCAGCCCGCAGGCTGCATGCATCATGCGCAGGACATGCCCATCTGAGCTCTGTGAATGGGAAAAACATCACAGGACAGTGTCACCCCGAGTTTGACACCTGTGCTATACATCAAAGTCTCTTGGCTTTTCCCCCCCAACATAACATTAGTTTAAAAAATATCATCCTTACTAAAAAGCAATCCTGTACTGCCTCAGATTTTGTTCTAGTTTACTTGGACTTCAATAAGGCATTTGATAAGGTAGACCATAACCTACTACTAGATAATGTAGAAGAATGTGGGTTGGACAGCATCACCACCAGATGGATTCGTAACTGGCTGGCCAACCACACTCAACGTGTAGTCCTCAATGGAACTGCATCTACATGGAGGGAAGTATGCAGTGGAATACCCCAAGGTTCTGCTTTAGGCCCAGCACTCTTCAACATCTTCATCAATGATTTCGATGAGGGAATAGATGGGGAACTCATCAAATTTGCAGATGACACCAAGCTGGCAGGAATAGCCAACACTCCAGAAGACAGGCTTAAGATACAGAAGGATCTTGACAAACTTGAACATTGGGCACTATCTAATAAAATGAAATTCAATGGTGAAAAGAGTAAGGTTCTACATTTAGGCAAGAAAAATGAAATGCACAGGTACAGTATAGGTGGTACCTTCCTCAATAGTAGTAACTGTGCGAGGGATCTTAGAGTCCTAGTGGACAACCATTTAAATATGAGCCAGCAGTGTGCAGCAGCTTCCAAAAAAGCCAACACAGTTCTAGGCTACATAAACAGAGGGATAGAATCAAGATCACGTGAAGTATTAATACCACTTTATAATGCCTTGGTAAGGCCACACTTGGAATACTGCATTCAGGTTTGGTCGCCACGATGTAGAAAAGATGTGGAGACTCTAGAAAGAGTGCAGAGAAGAGCAACAAAGATGATTAGGGGACTGGAGACAAAAACATGAAGAACGGTTGCAGGAACTGGGTATGTCTAGTTTAATGAAAAGAAGGACTAGGGGAGACATGATAGCAGTGTTCCAATATCTCAGGGGTTGCCACAAAGAAGAGGGAGTCAAACTATTCTCCAAAGCACCTGAGGGTAGAACAAGAAGCAATGGGTGGAAACTGATCAAGGAGAGAAGCAACTTAGAACTGAGGAGAAATTTCCTGACAGAACAATTAATCAGTGGAACAGCTTACCTCCAGAAGTTGTGAATGCCCCAACACTGGAAGTCTTTAAGAAGATGTTGGATAGCCATTTGTCTGGAACGGTATAGGGTTTCCTGCCTAGTCAGGGGGTTGACTAGAAGACCTCCAAGGTCCCTTCCAACTCTGCTATTGTATTGTATTGTATTATTCTATCTGCATTTCAGGATCACAGGTAGTCCTCAATTTATGACAATTATTGGGACCAAAACTTCCATCAGTAAGAAAAATGGTTAAATGAGTCAAATCCAATTTTTCCACGTCTTGCTGCAATTATTAAGGGAATCATTGTGTGTTGATCCGGGGCACGGCACAGAGATAACATAGGCAACTGGCAGTTCAAACCACCACTTTATTGCTCCAAATTTTCCCAAGTGCAGACCAAAGAGATGACATCTCAAGCAACCTCTGGCTGCAAATAGTCCAGCCCTCACTATACACTACGGCTGCACAGCAATAAATCCATCAGGGCAAATAAAGGAATTTGGGAAGCAAAGGATACAGGTAATTAGCTCAGAAAGCCAGAAAGAATGCAAGGAATCCAGGAACGTTCCAACATAGGCACTCAACACTTCATGAATTCAGTGTTTGTTCCCAACAAATGCCCCTCCCCACAGCATCTCCTTAAGTCTCATTCCCCAGGTGTGCCTTGTGAAGAGGGCTGGGGCGCTCTTCTCCTGAGTAGCCTGCTCAGTCTGTGCTGTTCTCACCACCTCTCCACTCTCCATGCTCTCGGTTCAGGAGGTGGTGGTCCTTGCTCATCACCTGAGCCCTGTCTCTCATGTTCACTGCTCAGCTTCTCTTGGTCATCCTGCCCCCGTTCCTCCCTGCGTACAAGCTGTCCTAATTCTGAAAGACCCTGCCTGACTGGCCCTGCCCTTCCCCATTTTCCTATGAAGCCACCCCCTCAATCTCTGTATGCTCCAGTTCCAGCTCGTCTTCCCCACAGAGTCATGCTCCAAGAGGCATGACTCATGATCATTAAGTGAATCTGGCTTCCCCCTTTGACTTTGCTTGCAAGAAACCAGGTGGGAAGATCAGAAATAGAGATCACATGAGCCTAGGATTCTGCATCTATCATAAACACATGCCAGTTGCCAAGTGCCTGAATTTTGATCACATGACCATGGGCACGCTGTGACAATTGTAAATACGAGGACTGGCCATAAGTGCCGTTTAATTTCAAAAGGTCAGTAAAAGAATGGTTTTAAATCAAGTACTACCTGTGTATTCTAAGTAATATCAATATTTCTTGTGATCTCTGAAAATAATATCAATTAAAATATTTTGTATTTCTTTTGATTTCTAACAATTAAAAAGGGTGTTCACAAAAAGGCTTAATGGACCCTCACTCAGTACACAGAACTCACTGGAAATAAATTCATGGTACTTTTTACAACTGCCATGTGCATATTATTACATCATCATAATACAGCTACAATAAAACAGCCAACTTTAAATTCCAGATGGGTGAATGGGTTACTTTTGAAATTGAATGTACATATTTTGAATGTCATTGATCAATTGATTTATGTTTAGAATTAAATAGCATTCATGTGACCTGTATTTTTACAATATTCTCTGGTATTCCTTTAAATGTAAAACAAGTTTTACAATATTTTGTTTTTGTATCATATGTAATAGTTTAATCTTTCTAGACTGCACACAACTTTTTATTTCAGCAATATAGTTTTATTGTTGGTCATTTTCATCCTAATTTTTAATTGCAATATTTTATTTTATTATCCTTTAGAAACTTACTTACTGGTTTTCTTCAATTTGTTTTCTTTTTTGTCCTCTTTGTTGTCTTTTATGTAATGTTAATAAAAGTTTAATTTTCGCCATGTTTAAGTGTGCCACAAAGCATACCTCTATGCTTACACTAGAAATAGAGACTTCCAGGTTTTCTCACTCAGGCTTACTACATGACATAGGGTCAGTTAGTCTCAATCCAGCCAACCGTACAGATTTCTGGTTGTGGAGAAAATGTGAATTATCTTTTGCTCTGGAATGAAAAGTAAAATAGGAATCAAATAAATACATTTTTTTTTGTTTTTGTATCTTGCAAAGATACTAAACTGTGACTTCCTGATAAACATATATATATACATTTGTTAAATTAGTGATTTAAATATTTTCTAAATAATAAATGTTAGCAAATGTATTTGCTAAATCTGAAAATTAGTTTGTGATTATATATGGACTGCCAAACTTTACATTTTCAAAGAAATGTTCTTATTGTCCAGAATTGCTACTATTCACATTTTGGTGTGGACATTTTTATATTTGACAAGGTGTTCTTACTTAAATCAGTTTTCTATCACAGTACAGGCCTGGAATACATGATTGTTGACATTCTATATAAATAAGGTCATTAATATTTGCTTCAAAGAGGAACTAGTTCGGCACATTTAAAAGAAAAAGGGTTCCATTAAGAGCAAAGCATACCGCATGAGGCGTTTGGTCAAGATGGTGTTTTATGGGAATTGAAAAACTTCCACACACCATCGTTTCTATTTCCAGATCCATCCAAACCTTTCTGAAGCTATCCATGTAATTGCCTTTACTGATCGCAATCGCCGAATACTGAGAACAAAGAGGGAACATCATGACTCAATCTGTGGTCCTTCCAAATAGTTAATTAGGAATTTTTTTAAAAAGAATAAATTATTCAGTGACCTGTGCGTGGGGCTAGGCAGCTCTTGTTGTAATAGTGGGTTTTTTCCAATAGTTGCAATCATAATTATTTTTACATTAGGTTATAGCTAAAGCCTCTTGAATTGGAGTAAGAGGAGAAAGCCTTGGTTGAACCCAGAGCCTGGAGGTTGGAATGAAGTTACGCGTAGGTACCTACTCCTTATATAACCAGAGAAAATCAATCAGGCAGCTATTAATGGGATATAAATTTAGAGCCCACCAACCACACTGTTGTTTTTTTGATAATGATTTCTTCAGACAGTCAGGTCAATTGTTTTCTGTTATGCAATGCTGAATCTTCGCAGAGCCTACAGCAGTTATTGAACTTCTTATTTCACCCTACTTCCTGTAATGATGTGTATGCTTTGTATTATATCTCAATTGTTATGTCCAGTTCTTTATGCATGTTAGAAAACAGTTAACATTTCTAGTCATGTGATCTGAGGGCAGGAAGTTGTTTTAAGATGGATGCTGCTGAGTAAAGACAAGCCTCTGGTTCAAGCTCCTTGCTGTCTGCCTTTATATTGTGTTAAGTCATCACATGGTACCAGGAGCACCTACTACAAAAACCACTAGCTGCTACACCTCCACGCTTGCAGGGAATGATTATGAAATTACAGCAGCATGATCTCACAGTGAAGTATAAGCCTGGAAAGGAAATTCCAATGGCAGATAGCCTGTCAAGGATGTTTCCAGAAGGACATTGTTAGATATTAGCATATATCGAGATAAGTCTCCCCTCTGGTCTGCTACTACAGCGGGAAACAGGTATCCCTCTGATTGGTCGAGGGGCGTACCCGATCCCTATAAAAGGGGAACCCTCCGACCTCAGAGTAAGCTGGATCACTACTACTCCTAATAAAGAGCTGTTAAGTTACTTCGTGTCCGCAGTCTGTCTCTCGTTGCCCAGATCTAACATTGGCGACGAAGGTGGGATTGAGAGACAGATAGGACGAAGAACGCTACCTCCAGAATCTCCGGATTTGATCCAGCCCAGGAATTCGGCAGTAATTCCGACAGCCATCTCAGATCACCGCAGCGCGGCAAATTCAAACTGAGAAAATGGCGATGCATGCTCCCCCCGCTCCTTTCGACCCAGCAAACGACGAATGGGAAGCTTTCATGATTCGTTTCGAGTGTTTCCTCGAAGTGAACAAATACACGGGGATCACCGATGCGAGGAAGAAAAACATCTTCCTCGGCTACTGCGGAAAGGAAGTCTTCAATACGGCCAGAGACCTCACCGCGCCTACTCCAATACAGGCAGTATCGTGGACGACGTTGCAACAGACTCTGCAAACTCATTACGCGCCAAAACCTTCCCGCCATGTCTGCCGCAAGGAATTCAACATGAGGACCCAGAAGGCGGGAGAATCCATCAATCAATATGTTGCAGCCCTACGAAAAGCAGCAACTCACTGCGAATACAGGGATCTGGAAGAGCACATCTTAGAGCAGCTCATCTGTGGGTTAAGAGACATTTCTTTGCAAAAGAAGCTGTTGGCAAACCCGAATTTAACCCTACAGACAGCGTTAAACGAAGCAAGAGTGTCAGAGTCAGCGGAGAAATCATCAGTGACCATACAACGAGGGGCCAACGTAAACCAGCCAGCACCAAGACAAACCAGAGTTCACTACGAGGACACAAGCCCCGACTTCGAGAATCCCGAGTTCGAGGACAGTCACCTGATGCAGAGCAGTCACTTGAGGCCTGGGGGGAAACCCGGATCCCGTTTGCCGCCCTGCGCAAGCTGCGGAGGGAATCACCCCAGGTCTACTTGTAGGTTCAGGAACGTTGTTTGTTCGCACTGCAACAAACTTGGGCACATCGCACGAGTGTGCCGGAGCGGAGTCCCTGCCTCAAGGCAGCCACCCATGTACCGCCAACAGAAGCCCAACCCAGGGGCTTGGCGAAATCAAAAAGGGCGCCCAGAGAGAAATCCACAAGTGTTTACCCAGAGAGAATATTTCCAAAGAGCTGAACGAGCGTATCCCCAGAGAGATTACTCACAAGGAGTTGAGCGAGCGTATCCCCAGAGAGAATACACACAAAGAGCTGAAAGAGCGTTCTATCAAGACGCTCAACGAGAGTATTTTCAGGATGTTGACGATGAGATAGAGTTGACCCAGAGAGAAGAGTTGCGAACGTATCTCACCACAATACATCAGGTCCGCCCTAAGCGGCCAAAAAGGCTGAGAGTCACAGTCCTCTTGGAGGGCTCACCCTGCGAGCTAGAAGTTGACACAGGATCGACCCTGACGATCATTTCATGGGCATCCATGAAACAGGCTATCCCTAGCCTCAGAAAGAGCCAACTACGCGCTCCAGACGTCCTGCTACGAGACTACCAGGGGAACCAAGTCCCCATCGTGGGCCAAGGCACATTCCACATCCGTTTCAAGGACATCGAAGCCCAGCTGCCCGTGACCATCGCCAGCGTGCCATTGCAGAACCTTCTGGGGCTTGATTGGTTTGAAGCCCTGGCGTTAGAAGTCACCGGAATCAACGCCGTGAGAAACAGCAGCGCTGAACAGATTTTTAAGGAGTTCGAGGATGTGTTCAGCCCCGGTCTTGGTAAGTATGTGGGTAAACCAATATCATTCAATTTAGACCCCAAAGTGGCGCCAATCCGACTTAAACCGAGACGAGTGCCTTTTGCACTCCGCCGAAAAATAGATAAGGAAATAGATAAGTTAGTGGAGCAAGGAATCCTTGAGCCGGTAGATCACGCGCGCTGGGAAACGCCCATCGTGACCCCAGTCAAACCAGACGGATCAGTCCGCATCTGCGCGGACTATAAATGCACAATTAATGTCGCGATACAACAGAGCGCATATCCTGTGCCTGTAGTACAGCACTTATTGCACTCGTTGGGACCAGGAAAGGTATTTGCAAAATTAGACATGGCACAAGCTTACCAGCAACTGCCAGTTGATAGCGCCACAGCGGAGGCCCAAACTATAGTGACGCATAGAGGAGCATTCAAATGCAACCGGCTACAATTCGGCATAAGCATTGCCCCAGGATTGTTCCAGAGCGTCATGGAACGACTTTTGCAAGGGATACCAGGAGTCGTCCCCTATTTCGACGACATCTTGGTGTCCGCTGCAAATGAGGAGCAATTAAACAAAAGAGTCAGATCTGTTTTGGCTAGAATCAGAGAAAAGGGTCTCCGCCTTAAAAAAGAAAAATGCCAAATTAACGTGCCTAGCGTAGAATTCCTGGGTTATAGAATCGATGGTCAGGGAATACACCCCACTTCAAAGAAAATTAAGGCGATCCAGGACGCCCCCACACCACGAAATCAGACCGAGTTGCAGGCCTTCCTCGGATTACTTAACTTCTACAGCGTTTTTCTGAGGCAGAAAGCGACCGTTGCTGAGCCACTACACCGTCTACTCCAGAGGAACGCACCATGGAAATGGGGACGATCCGAAGCTGCAGCTTTCGCCGGGGTAAAGCACCTGCTCACCACTGACTCACTGCTTGTTCAATACAGCCAGACCCTACCGCTGGTATTGACCTGCGACGCATCACCTTTCGGAGTTGGAGCAGTCCTCAGCCACAGGATGCCCGACGGAAAAGAAGCACCCATCTCTTTCTACTCCAGAACTCTTTCATCGGCCGAGAGGAATTACAGCCAAATGGACAGGGAAGCGCTGGCTGCCGTAGCGGGAGTAAAGCGCTTCCACGAATACCTCTACGGCCGCGATTTTGAACTGATCACAGATCACAAACCGCTGTTGGGACTTCTGGCGGGAAACCGCCCCACTCCGGTCTCCCTTTCTCCTCGCATGACCAGGTGGACTGTTTTCCTGGCTGCGTATTCATACAAATTGATTCATCGACCGGGCTCCACTCTTGGACACGCAGACGCACTCAGCCGTTGCCCATTACCTGACATTCTGCCAGACCCCACTCCAGAAGTACCGGTATTGCTCATTGACTGTTTGGATTCGGGACCGGTTTCTTCCTACGATGTTGCAAGGTTCTCCTCTAAAGACAATTTAATAAAACAAGTTCAAACTTGGGTTTGGAGGGGGTGGCCGAAGGGAAATGTGGGCCCGGAATTCAAAATGTTTTGGTCAAAACGGGACGAGCTCTCAGTGCTACAGGGATGTTTGTTGTGGGGGGATCGAGTTGTTATTCCGTATGCTTTACGTAAAAATGTATTAGATGCTTTACATATGGGTCATCCGGGGATTGTTAGAATGAAGGCGTTAGCAAGAAGTTACGTGTGGTGGCCAAACATGGACAAAGAAATAGAGGAGTGGGTGGCCACTTGCGACCCATGCCAGGAATCGAGACCAGCACCCCCGGAAGCGCCCGCCACAGAATGGGAGAAACCCAAAGCACCCTGGTCGCGAATACACATCGACTTCGCAGGGCCATTCCAAGGTCAGACTTTCCTTATAGTTGTGGATGCATACTCAAAATGGCTAGATGTAGTCCTAATGACTTCAACCACGGCAGAGGCAGTCATAAAGGTTCTACGGCGACTTTTCGCCACCCATGGCCTGCCAGATCTCCTAGTATCCGATAACGGGCCCCAATTCACGGCCATGCAGTTTGAAACATTTTTAGCAGGTTTGGGAATTCGGCATGCCCTCGTCGCGCCATTCCATCCAGCATCAAACGGACAGGCGGAGAGAATGGTGCAATTCGCAAAAGAGGCCCTCGCTAGGATGGGTCCAGGTGATTGGCAAACACGCATTGACCATTACCTCCTAATTCAGCACATTACCCCAAGCGCAACAATGGGTAGGAGCCCCGCTGAACTACTCATGGGTCGCCGCCTACGGTCTCACCTGGACCGGCTTCACCCGAATTACTCTGCCACGGCTCCCCCAGACTCTACAAGCAAAATCCGGTCTTTCAGAGTAGGGGATTCAGTATACGCCCACAACTACGCAGGGGGAACATTATGGATGCCGGCAAAAGTCATTGGCATCACGGGTCCACGATCGTATCTGCTGGAACTAGAAGATGGGCGGAATTGGAAAAGGCACATCGATCAACTTCGGGGTCGCTTAGCACACTCCGACCTTCGGAACGAAGACGAGAGTTTCCTGTCTACAGAAAGTCAGCCACGCGAAAGCCCCATCATAGGAAACGACGACGCCGGCGAGCCAAGCGTGGGACAAGACAACACGCACGAAGCAGAGCAAACCCCAGACAACGCAGCCGAACAGACTCCTGAACGCCCGAGCAACGAAGGCACAAGACCTCCAGAACGGGAAACAGGAAAAGCACCCGATCCTGCAACTACTTCGAACCAACCCGCACCCGGTCCTGCAACCACTTCAAACCAACCCGAACTACGACGTTCCTCCCGAGCAAGACAAACACCCACATACCTAAAAGACTATGTTACCTACCGCAACGTTCCATCTAGGAGGGGAGGGGTGTTAGATATTAGCATATATCGAGATAAGTCTCCCCTCTGGTCCGCTACTACAGCGGGAAACAGGTATCCCTCTGATTGGTCGAGGGGCGTACCCGATCCCTATAAAAGGGGAACCCTCCGACCTCAGAGTAAGCTGGATCACTACTACTACTAATAAAGAGCTGTTAAGTTACTTCGTGTCCGCAGTCTGTCTCTCGTTGCCCAGATCTAACAGACATGAAGCCAGGGACGAACCTGAGTTGGAAGAGCAGGTACATACAGTATTAGTGAACATGCCAATATCATATGTATGGCTGGAGAAGATAAGACAAGACACCAAACAGGATAAAGTACTAGAGAAACTAACTCGTGTCATGTGCAATGGCTGGCCAGAAAAACAGAAGAAGCTGTGTCCTGAGCTGCAGGAATTCTGGTCTGTGAAAGATGAACTATCCATTCATGAGGATATCATATTAATGGGTGACCGTATTCTTATTCCTAAGTCACAGCAGGCAGAAGTAATGGAACAAATTCACCAGAGACATTTGGGCATTACTCTGTGTAAGCGCAGAGCATGGGTGGTGGTCTACTGGCTTAATTTGGACTCTGATATTGGGACACTTGTGAAGAAGTGTGACACCTGCCAGACATTAAAAAAAGCAATGCGAAATAACCTCTTACACCATGGAATGCTCCTTCACGGGCGTGGCAGAGACTGGCTACAGATATTTTTCATTTTGAAGACATCCACTACCTGATGGTAGTAGACTACTACAGCAAATACTTTGAACTAGAGCAGCTGGGAAGTCTAAAAGTGTCAACAGTCATATTAAGGCAGGACATAAAGCAAGATTTTGGACACACGAGTGAACATGAAACTGGGTCAGACTAGAGGATCTCCTGGGGACCCATTTATCTCTTCTACCTTGTTATACATTTACTGAGTCTTGAAGTAAAACAGGAAACATGAACACAGGAAACTTGAATGTCAAACCACAACACCTGCTTGTAAGTAGATCAGGTCAGTTGGAGGTCATGCTTACGAGTCAAAGCTTAATCACATATGTCAGAATGAAACTAGTGTTTCCAGTATGCTTTTCTACCTAGAAATAAGGAATTTAACGAATAGAAATGATTTAGCACATTTCCGTGTTAGCTGTTTCAAGGAAGTTATAAGAACACACTTCTCCCTAAGAACCTTGCTCAGACGTCAATTGTGGGTTTACACAGTCTGAGCCATTTGGCCAAATAAAGCTATTTCTTGATCTCGCAGTCCGAGTCTCTTGATTTTCTGCAACAATATGGGCTTTTAAGACAATAGAGTGTATGAAGAACCTGTGTCTAACAATGGGCCACAATTCTCATGTGCTGAATTCCAGTGCTTCCTGTGTGAATGGGGAATCAGGCACAAACCCACAAGTCCTTATCACCCACAGGCCAATGGCCTAGCAGAGAAGTATGTTGGCATAGCCAAATCCATTAAACAGAAAGCATCATCAGGGCAGGATGTGTACTTAGGCCTGTTAAACTATCGTGCAACACCCATTGAGGGTTTATGCTCACCTGCACAGCTGCTAATGGGGAGAACACTGAGGACCATAGTGCACCACATAAATTTCAACCTCATTCTATCCCACATGAGCGGGTAACAGCTCAAAGGATCATAAACAGGAGAAAGTAAAAACTGTATTTTGATAAATCTACCAAGTCTCTTTGTCCACTGTGTACTGGGCAAGCTGTGAGACACAGAGTCACTGGGAGAACATGGGAACCTGCTCAAATTATCAGAGAAATTCATCAAAATCATATGTAGTTGAAACCAAATGTGGACAGCAACTGAGATGAAACAGGCATCATCTTTGTCCAGACACTGCCGCTGATCATCAGAAGAAGCAAATGACAAGGAAAATGAAGCACAAATGCATGATGGCACAGAATTCCTGAACACGGATATACAGTTTACCGAGGACACCAAGGATAACGTAAGTGTATCAGCATGTGATAATGCTGGGACTGACTTTCAACTTGACAGCAATCCTACTGATGATGAGACAGCAGTTACCTTCTCTTGCTATGGTTGAGCTATTAAACCAAAAATATGGACAGACTTTGTATCATATTAGATGTTTTATACTTAGGGAGGGAGATGTAATGATGTGTATGCTTTGTATTATATCTCAAGTTCAATTGTTATGTCCAGTTCTTTATGCATGTTAGAAAACAGTTAACACTTCTAGTCATGTAATCTGGGGGCAGGAAGTTGTTTTAAGATGGATGCTGCTGAGTAAAGACAAGCCTCTGGTTCAAGCTCCTTGCTGTCTGCCTTTATATTGTGTTAAGTCATCACATTTCCTGCTGCCTGAAAATTAGTGTGTCCAGGACCACACTATTCCCTTTCAGGTACATATTGTTCCCCAAACATCTATTCACTTTCCCAAACTATTCAGCTACATCTCTGTATTCTCCCTTTCTGCCTTTCTCAACTAGGCAAAGGGCAATATTTTTTCAGAGGGGGGCATCATCCAATGAGATTAGGCAGCCTCCATAATAAAATCATCAGTAACCACCCTTCTCCAAATTCTGCTTCCATCTAGGTAAGCTATACTTTTAGCTGCTACATTTTGTGTCCTTTTTAACTGCTTTGCTGTTTTTTTTTAAAAAAAAAATATTGGCTACTCATTTACATAACATGCTAACACCCTACGAAAATATAAACACTAGTTTAAAACCTGGGTTATTGACTAGTTTCCTCATCCTGAATGCCCCTATCAAGAGAAGAGCTCTGACCGGTTGTTTTGCATGATTGGCCCTGTGGAAAAGACTAATAATATTTCTTGAATTACATGTGCTTAATTTGGCACCAAATGATCTGTGGACTGATATCTGATATCTGTTGATATCTGTCAAAACTAGTGTAATTATATTGATGGCATCTGACCTCTTGTTCATCTATTCTGTTCTAGAGATACCCAAAATATCTCACAAACTCTTGTCCGACTGATGAGTAGCTGTATTCTGGGCCTTACTCCTCATGAAATCCTCATGAGGGATCCAATATATACTCTCTCAGGAGCATAGGTCATAGTCCTGGATCCCATTTTAGAATTTGAGGCTGCTTTTGTCTTCTTGTGTGCTTTGATTTCTATTTAACAGGCCACAAACTGCCATGTGACCAGAGGTGGTATTCAGCAGGTTCTGACTAGTTCTGGAGAACCATAGCAGAAATTTTGAGTAGTTCAGAGAACTGGTAAATACCACCTCTGACTGGCTCCACCCCCATCTATTCTCTGCCTCTCGAGTCCCAGATGATCAGGAGGGAATGAGGATTTTGCAGTAACCCCTGGAGTGGGGTGGGAATGGAGATTTTACAGTATCCTTTCCCTGCCATGCCATGCCCACCAAGCCATGCCCACAGAACCGGTAGTAAAAAATTTTGAATCCCACCACTACATGTGATGTGCATTCAGAGAGGGACAGAAAGGAGAAGGGGACAAAGAATCTGAAATTTTGGTTGGAGATTGGGTATTTTAGATGTACCATCAGAAAACTATTTTAAAACAAAATGGAACAGTTCTTATCGCATATTGTTGACCATCCTGCAGTAATTAAATGCTCAGGACGTTTGAGATAGAATAGATTCACCAGTCTCTGGGAATCATGAGAACCCTTCATTACACTTGCAGTTTATAACACTTAGACAGGTACAGGTACTCTATTTGTGCACATGAATAGAACCTTATTAAGAGAATAGAAGAGAACAGGCTTTCTAAGTATCAGTAGGACAAACTATAGGATGCATTACTGTAATATCGACATCCTTCCTAATGGAACGGAGAATGCAAAAAAGCCAGATGTATTGATCCAAAAATATCTGTATTCCTGTAACTGCCTTAGATTTCATTCCCTTAGCTCATGATGACTGCTGAATTTGAGTTTCTTCATAAATTGTAAAGAGCCCTATTCTAATACTGATCACATCAGGATCATGCATTGAGAAATAGTATGGCAGATATTATGGGCAGCATCTTTGAAAATATGATCAAGAAGGATGGTTACAGACAAGAACAAACAACACTCTGATAATTGCACTATTTAAACTTGAAGCTTCAAACAGGCTTCTTGGTCACCTTCAAAAGCTCTGACTCTCTGGGTGAAGCTGGGTGCAAAAAGACTATGGGCCCATAAAATATTACCATGTAATCTGGAAGCTGATTGCATTTTGGGGTGTGAGTGGCCTCTTTTCTATGATGAGACTGGTAGTCCTCAGCATTGTGGTTTCCTAGAGTTGTTGAAAAATCACTTCAAAGAAAGAAAGCATTGATGGTCTTGGTGAAGATGAGAATGCCTAAGATGAGGATCTATTACTTGGAACCCTGACAGTTGATATATTATCTTGCAGGTCCATGCTTGGGGTGTATGAACTCCAGAAGTCAATTATTAATGTGTCTGCCAAGCAGGAGCTAAGTTTTTAGGCCACAGCTGATTTTAGCCATATCTTTTAGTACCCATTAGAAAATATTGGGCATATCGGTATCGACAGCACAATGGCCCTGAATTATTTGCTGATATCGCAAGGTGGGGTTTGCAAGCTAATCAACTCATCCCATTTTTTCTAAATAAATTGACATAAGCCTATAAAGTCTGATAGAGTCTTCCATATGAAGACATAGAGTCTTCCTCTACTAATCAAGGAGAGAAGCAATTTAGAACTGAGGAGGAATTTCCTGACAGTGAGAACAATTAATCAGTGGAACAGCTTGCCTCCAGAAGTTGTGAATGCCCCAACACTGGAAGTCTTTAAGAAGATGTTGGATAGCTATTTGTCTGAAACGGTATAGGGTTTCCTGCCTAGGCAGGGGGTTGGACTAGAAGACCTCCAAGGTCCCTTCCAACTCTACTATTGTATTAAGACTTATATGCTACGTGGTTGAATCGCAGATGTTGGATGGCCATAAATTAATGTAACATGTTTTAGATTTCATGTCCTTTTGAATTTGTGTTAAAGGACTGCTTTTTGTTGGATTTGTATTATAGCTATATAACCTATCTCTCTTTTGCTTTTAGATCCACTTGGTGTGATAAATCGCACCCGCATTTTCGGTGTTGGACAAACTAGTTGTTGCATTATGTGATACCAGCCACTCTGTGATCCATTTAAGATGGTGCTTTACTCCATTGACATATCTTTGGAGACTTATCTGGCTTCCAGTCCCACTATGCTTTTAAAAATTAAATACAGTAATATAATTAAATGCATGGGAAATTAGAGTATTGCAAAGCAATAACATTATTTTTACTTTCAAAGTATAAGCCCTACGGTAGGACTTCCAGATCTGATCAGCAAAAATATGGATGTTCCTTAAATAAACGGAAAACATTTCTTGACATTCTTTGCTCCATCTAGTGGTCATTCCAATTTTTAGAGCCTGCTTCTTGTTAGCCTTACCCTATAACCAGTGATCCCCAACCTTTTTAGCAGGAGGGACTGGTTTTGTGGAAGACAATTTTTCCACATATGGAGAATAGTTTTGGTTTCATTTGGTGCCACTCATCTCCAACTCTGAGGCCCAGTTCCTAACAGGGACTGGTACCAATCTGTGCCCTGGGTATTAGGGACCCCTGCCCTATACAATAGTCACTCTAGGAGAATAAAAATTATGCATGATTCTAGCCTGGCATTTTGTTTAAAATGTGTCTGCATACCAAAAAGAAAACCAAATAAACCAATGCAGATTGAAAAGAAAAGTTAAAGAAATATCAGAGAATAAATTTACCATTGCTCTTAATAAATGGATGCCAGTTAGATACATACTTTTTTTTCATTTTGTGTAAGGTTCCACCTCCTGTGATGACCATTAAAGAATTTTCAACATATATATGTATAAATGTGGTATTTGACAGAATAATAGAACAGAATAACAGAGTTGGAAGGGACCTTGGAAGTCTTCTAATCCAACTCCCTGCTAAAGCATGAGACCCAATGGTGGAATTCAGCCGATTCGCACCAGTTAAGTAGAACCAGTTGTTAACTCTTTGCTCATTTCTGCAAACCAGCTGAAGCCTCGACCCTTCCTCCCAGTCTCTCTTCATCACAAGGATCGTCTTGCCACCTGGCCACTGTTCTGCACTTAATAGAGCCACTTTGTGCCATGATATCACCTGAAAGGAGGAGAGCAGGAGCGGGGAGGCTCACTTGCTCCCTTTCTCTGTGCCATTCAGCCTTTCGTTTCCCTTTTTGGAGTCCAAGCCACGTGACTACCACCATGGCCCCCCAACAGCTGTACTGGAGCCACCCCAGGAAGTTCGGGCAGGGCTCGCACTCCTGGTAGGTCTCTGACTGCCCCCCTGACTCCCTCTTTCAGCCTCTGTGTGCCCAGCACCAATGCCTTCTGGCGCATACCAGCCTCTGCAACCAGGCCTGGCAGTTGAGGGAACATGGAATCGCCCGCAATCTTCATATGCAGCTGTGAGAGGAAGAGAGGCTGGATGAGCTGGACCCAGATGCTTCCCAGCTCCCCTCATCCCAGAAGCACTCTCCTCTCTGCTAACGGCTGCCCCCTTCCCCCTCTCCCTCCTTGCTGCCGGGCAATCCTGTGTGAAGAAGGGGATGACTGCACTTTTTAAAAAGGACTTTTAATGAAACCTCCAATGCGGCAGCCAAGATCCAATCCCGAGTCAAAAAAACAGCTCTCCTCTCCCCACCTGGTGCATCTGCTTTGAATCACTAAATTGGGTCTAGAGCTTGGAGGAGGATGAGAAATTTAACAGAAGTCACTTCCAGTTTGCTCGTAGGGTCATTTTTCATCCTCTGGAGCCTTCAGGGAAGCCTCCAGAAGGCCCCTGAAGGCTCCGGAGGGATTAAACCGGCCCTACGAGCAAACCGAAAGTCCATTCCTGAATTTCTGGTTTGCCCGTAGGGCTGTTTTTCAGCGCTCCAGAGGCTTCAGGGAAACCCCTGAAGCCTCCAGAGGGCCAACGGGGAGGCGGGGGAGGTTGTTTTCGCCCTCCCCAGGCTCCTAAAAAGCCTCTGAGTCTGGAGAGGGCGAAAAAAGCATGCAAAAAATGGGGGAGTGCCTGTCATGCGCGCATGTGTGCTGGGGGGTCACGCATTGCATTATGGGTGCAGCACGCCTGCACACAACCCCCCCTGCGCTCCCCCTGCTTATGGCACACAAGCCAAAAAAGGTTCCCCATCACTGACCTAGAGCAAAAACTTCATGCAGTATTAAAAAGAATAGAAAAGGGAGCTGCTGTGTATTGTTTAATGGACTGCAAAATGGATGGTTAAATTGGCCATGCCCACCCAGTCACATGACTGCCAAGCCACTCCCACCTGGTCACATGACTGCCATGCCACACCCACAAAATAAGACATGCTCACAGAACTGGTAGTAAAAAAAATTTGAAACCCACCCCTGCTACAATGGATATCACAGCACCAGGGAGGGTGGGCGGCCACCCGCAGCTTGCCACTACCGGTTCGCCCGAACCGGTCCTAACCAGCTGAATACCACCACTGATGTAGATGTAGTTCCACTAAGGACTATTCATTGAGTGTGGTTTATCAGGCAGTTACAAAATCATCTGGTGACGATACTGTCTATCCACATTTTTTGGCTTACCAAGAAGTAATTGTGATCTACTTTGTTAAATGTCTAACTGAAATCCAAGTATATTTTATCTACAGCATTTTGCTGGTCTGCTAATTTAGTTACTTTGCCAAAGAATAAAATAAAATTTATTTGGCATGATCTGTTTTTCCCAAAGCCATGTTGGTTCCTGGTTATAGGTTGCTGGCTTCTAGGTGTTCACAGATCTGTTGCTTGAATATCTTTTCCAAGATCTTCCCAGGTATTGATGTCAGGCTGATTGATCTGTAGTTACCTGGATCTATAGTTACCTTTTTTGGAGGGAACCACATTAGCTCTTTCCAATCCTCTGATAGTTCCTAGTGCTCAGGATCTTTGAAAGATATAATTCAATGGTTCTAAGGTCAAGTCTGCCAGCTCCTTCAGAACCCTGGGATGTAATCCATCTGATCCATCTGATTTGAATTCATCTAGCATGGACAGGTGTTCTCTTACTATTTCTTACGTATTTTTATATGGATTCTTAGTCTGTCTATTACAGATGTATAATTGAATTGAATTATAATTGAACTATAATCAAATATATTTGTTTATTATTGAATAAACAAACAGCATTTATAAGTTGTTTATTTGTTTATTCAATTTAGATGCCACTTGACACCAAATTTATTAGCCAGTTCACAGAAAAAACAATATAGAAACAACAATTTACATAAAAGAGTAAACAGGTGACATATCTGATCAACACATAAGAAATCATGCAGCCAGGAGGCTGTAGCCCAAAGCCTGGAATATTTTTCAGAGACTATCCACATAAGAGAGAGTTCTCAAATGAATCAAAAGAATTTTAAAACTCTTTTAAAATGTTTATTACATACATTACATAAGGATTTGGCAGAAAATCCTGGGTATAAGGTTTTTCCAGGGTATTTTAATGAAAACTGTATTTATGGTCTATGTATTACAAATAGTGACTAATTCTAAATTTCATCTGCTGGAAAGATGTTTGGAGGATTCTGCAAAAGCACTCCTAGTTCACCAGGAAGTCAGACATATGGTGTCGGATGGTTTGTTAAAGAAAATGTTGTCAGTTTAAACAATGTTGTCGGAAACAAAAGTTATGAAAAGTTCACCTGTTCTTGTAAAACTGGAAATTCCAGGTGAACAAAATAAACACCATTCCTGATGCAACAGTATATTACTTCATGTAAACACACCTTATGACCAACTTTTCAATTGATATTCTCAAAAAAACAATTTAACCATTTTAAAAGAAAAGTATACTGTAGAATCATAAGAAAGAAAGTAGTAAAGAAATATTAAGAATCAGGAGATCATACTGTGAAAAGTTATCACCCAGCCCCCTCCCAGAAAAATGAAATATCCTAGGAAATATTGAAAAGGCAGAATATTACATTTCCCTGGATGTCAAAAGGAAGAAACATGTTTAAAGAGAGAATAGCTCCTTGTAGCTTCCTGCCCCCACCCACTTTGTCAATGGGCCATTAAGAAGGCAAGCCAGTCCCTTTACATAATAAAAAGTTCTCCCGTTCAGCTCCAGAGTGATGGGATTAAGGCATGATAATATTGGCCCTTTACCCAACTCACCACAAGGCATCTGAGAACTCAACCAAACCTGGATTCAAAACGCAGCCTAGAAGTTGCCCCTGCATGGCCCATGGGAGTCTGACAACCAATCAGAATACAAGCTAGAGATCAAAGGCCAGAGAGGGCATAAAACCAGGGACTCAGCATCTCAGTCCTGCCTTCTCTTCTTCTCCCCAACATTGAAGCATTTGATCACCTTTTTCTGTTCAGGACTCAAGCCATGTGGTCCTGTCCACCAATAAACCATCTTTCCAAGCAGCCTCCATGTCTCCAGTGTGTCAGGCCTGTAGTTCTGTTCCTTTTAGGATCTTTGACCTGCCACACTTTTTATTAATTTCTTATGCTGTTTCATGGGACTTCCGGTTCCGGCTGCGGATCGCAACGGGCAGGCTCTGCTCGCCCCACACACTCCTGGTGGACTCCCCCTTGATCCGGGGGGGCACAGGACGCCCTGGAGGGGCTCCTGCTGAGGGGGCGGCGTAGTGGGCGACCCCCTGTGTTGGCGGCAGCCAGGGGGGCTCCCCGCATCGCCCTAGGCACTGGGAGGCAAGAGGGGAGGCGCCGCGGCGTCTTTGCGATGAGGCAGCTGGAAGAAAAGCAAAATCTGAAGGACGCAGCTGCTATGCGGTGAGGTGGAAACTCCCCCCGTTCCTTTACTTGACTGAAAAAAAAAAAGGATTGCCAGCTTTTTCAGAACTAACTTTCAACTTGTTTTGGGGAAGTGTGATTGGACAAGCGGCTTGGACAAGCGGCTTTAAACGGTTTTGCTCTCTGCCCCCAGAGGAGGAGGAGGGGGGAGCCTTGCAACGAAATCACGCTCATAGCAAAGGGAGATTTTTTACTGCAATTGTGAAAATGAGGTGATGATCTGAAAACTTTGAAAACTTTTGGTCTGTTGCCTCCTGATCTCGGAGCTGGCAGGGCAAGATGGCACACTTCCGTCGTCTTCACAGATACTGAAATTTGACTCCACCCACAGAAGCTGCTGGCATGTTGTCTTTGTCTCCGTGACACTCAGATAAATCTCTTGCTACAGTTTACCCTGGGCTTGGAACAAAAGACTTTATTGCTCTATTGCCAGGAGCTGAATCCAGAAAGGTCCCTATCTGCTTGGACTCCCTGCCTCGTAACCTCTCTTGGCGGTCTACCCCCCTAATTGTTTCTTCTCTGTACTGACATTGTGATCTCTCTGCTTACTACGATGCCACCTAAAAGACCACCACCGGGGAAGCCGGGTTATGCTGTCTCCGCCCCAACATCTTCAACGTCCAGCCCCAGTGGACAACAGACCTTAACTTCTTTGCTCCAGCCTAAGCCTTCTGAGGTGGACTTTCAACAGATGTTTCAACAACTTTTAAAGGGGCGAGGACTTAAAAAATCAACTAAAAGAGATGAATGAGCAGCTTAGAGAGAACCAAGACCGGGCGATTCAGAACTCACAGAGACTGGAACTTTTGGAGGAGGGGACGGCTGAGATGAGGGGGGAGGTGAGGGGAGTGCAGAAGGGGAACCAAGAACTTGAGAACCACCAGATAAAAATGGAATTTGAAAGAATGTCATTTTATCTTAGATTTCAAAATGTGATTGAGGCAGATGATGAAGATTTGCAGGCCTGGCATAATTACAATCTGTCCCTCCTGGCAAATGTATTATTATCTGGCTATCTTAGGGATTTTTTAATTTGTTGTGTCTGTTTTAGGGATTTAAAACTTATATTTATATTAGCTTTGTACAGTTCTTTTAATTGCATTTTAACCTCCTCCAAACTGTACATATTTCACTTTTTTATTGTATTTTGTGATATTCTCTATGGACTGTACACCGCCCCGAGTCCCTTCTGGGAGAGGGGGCGGTCTAGAAGCACCAAATATAAATAAATAAATAAATAAATAAATAAATAAATAAATAAATAAATTTAAGAGATATTATGACAAACCTATTGGCTGAATACACCAAAAAAGACAAACAACAGATGGGGTGGGACATGGACCTGGTTTATAGAGTAAACTCAGCATATGCCAGAACACATAACGTTCCAAGAGAGGTACACATTAAATTCCTTAGAAAGACCACAAGAGATGAGATTCTGAGTGCACAAAGGGGGCAAGCACTAAAATACCAGGATAGAGAAATAGCCATTCTGAAACAGATCCCTAAGAAAGTGAGAGATAAAAGAAAAAACTATTCGCTATTAGCGAAGAAATTATACCAGAAAGGGGTGTGGTTTAGATGGCTGATGCCGGAAGGTATGCTAATATTCTGGGAGGACACGAGAGTTAGAATTAACACAACCACAGAGGCTCAGGCCTTCATGGAAAAAAATAAAGCCCTCCTAGATAAACCTGATGATACTACACCGGACATACAGGACCCGGGAGGGGCCAGAGCTCTGCTGGCAGGGGAAGAAGGAGCAACATCGAGAAAACTCAGATGAACAAGAAAATCTGTTTGGTATAAAATGATTGAAATTATCTGAAGGTAAAAGTTTTTATGATGACAAAATATTATTAAGTAGTAATAATCTAATGTATTAATAAATGAAAGTTATGAGAATGGGGAGGTCCATTTCCTGCATAATGTAACTGCCAAAATTCGTAACCTGTTCCACTACCCCTTTCCTTGTTTATTTTTTAAAAAACCAATAAAATTTTGTTTAAAAAAAAAAAGAAGGGATGGGAGAATACGAAAAAGGCGCTAACAGATGCGGCAGAAGCCTACAAGAAGCAAGCTGATAAACATCGTTCCCTACAACCCCCCTTTCGAGTGGGGGACAAAGTTTTTGTGTCTACTAAATACATAAGATTAAAGATGCCTAGTAAGAAATTAGGTCCAAAATTTCTAGGTCCTTTCCCAATAGAAAAGATAATTAACCCAGTTACAGTTCGACTCAGCCTACCCAGACTCTTAGGGAAAATTTACCCGGTATTCCATTGTAGCTTATTGAAGCCGGTAAGGGGGTCTAGCATAAGAGCATCCACCCAAACTCCACCTCCTCCCGTAGTGGTAGAAGGGGAAACACATTATGAGGTGAAAAAAATATTAGATTCCAGGCTGTATAGAGGTCGCTTACAATATTTAGTGCATTGGAAGGGATACCCTTTGTCCGAAGCTACGTGGGTGAAAAGTTGTGATCTGAAACCAGATAAATTAGTGAAACAATTCCATGAGAAGTTCCCTGATAAGCCAGAGGGTCTCCCTGGGGGAGGAAGAGGTGGTTAAATTTTAATATGTTAACTTTTATGTTATTCTCTTTTCAGGAAACGTTTTTCTCCTGAGGAGAGGCTGCCTGTCAGGCCTGTAGTTCTGTTCCTTTTAGGATCTTTGGCCTGCCACACTTTTTATTAATTTTTTATGCTGTTTCAATAGTGTAGTAGTTGGGAGGGGGGAATAGAAAGGAGTAGGATTGTGGAATGTATTGTTATGGATTTTCTTAGAAGCTCAAGGTCGTCTTTTGTCTCCGCACCTCGACACCTGGCCGGAAGCAGAGGGGTGTACATGCCAGCGTGGAAGATGAAGATTGGACCATGTGATGAATTATGGGGTGTGGGGATAGATGATGAACTTTCAACTGGGTGAACCCACAGGATGTACATAGAGATGGTTTTTCATAGAGATAAGTTTCTGAGCTCCTAGCCAAGGGGTGGCTTACCTACTTCATTAGTCGTGGCAGATGGCCAAGCCAGCATCAGTATAATTTGGAGGCTTGGGGGACAGAACACCACCTAACAGTTTGCTTTGCTTTTGGCTTTGTTGGGGAAGGCCCAGTTTTTAACAGTTCAGTTAATGGGAGGGGAATCTCTGCAAAAGCTGGAATGAATTGCCTGTAGAAATTGGCAAATGCAAGAAAGCTTTGTAGCTGCTTGCGGGTACTTGGAGGTTTTTAGTCTAACACAGCTTTCATTTTTCCTGGATCCATCTCTACCCTCTCGCTGGAGATGCGAGGTAATCTAGTGAGGTTTTGCGGAATTCACACTTTGACAACTTTGCGTATAGCTTGGTGGCTAGAAGTTTTTTCAGGACTTCTCGTACCTCCTCCATCTTCACTGAGATTTTGCAGTGCCCAGGGTCGGGTCAGTACTGGGACTCAGAGCCCTGCACAACGCCCCAATTCCGGGGTAGCTGGTGAAGTATTTTAATAGAGATTTGAGTTAATGTCAGCATTCCAAATAGCATCCAAAATTAAATCAGAGTCCAAGGCAAAGTACTGCTCAAAGTTCCAATTTATTAAGAGAGCCATGAACCCTAAAATTCTACTCCGTACTATCCTCCCTCCCAATTCCCCACTATAGAAACAGCATAGTGGAATAGAAGTGTGGCAGGCCAGGGAAGGAACATGGCTGCAGGCCTGACGCTTCTATTATCTTATCTAGAATCTTATAGCAAATAACATCGATATCAAGATATTGTGGACTTTTGTTTTTTCTACTTTTTCCCATTTTTGAAAATAGGCAAAATATTTGTGTTCCTCCAGTCACCTGGCCTATCACCAGTTTGCCATATTTCCACAAATTTCATATATAAAGTTTGGTTAGATCATTTTTTACTTCCTTCAGTATCATTGAATTCAATTCATTTAGCCCTGGAGATTTAAATTAATGTAAGGTAAATAGATAGATATTCCCAATGGATATCAAGTTTCAGTTCTGCTGATGTATCATAATTGCCTGGTGGAATACATATCTCTTGCTAGAGAATGAAGCAAGTAGGAGTTGAGTACCTCTGTATTCCTTTATTACCTGCTAGCCATTGATAGTGTAATTAATTAATTAATTTTTCTTCCCTTACTCTTACTTTTAACATCTTTAAAAAATATATTTTGCTGTTCATACTAAGTGTTGCCAACCTCAATTCATTCTTAATTTTCAGCTATTTTATATACTCTAAGGTGACCAGATTTTAACATTGGTAAAGTGGGACACCATTGACCGGGGGGGGGGGGAGTGTTCTTGATTTAAAATTTGGTCTATATCCTTGCACCCCTAACCCTTTAGGGAAAAGAACCCCAGGGGTCTTCAAACCTGACAGCTTTAAGACTTGTGGACTTCAACTCCCAGAATTCCTCCTCCAGTCATGTTGCGGCGACATCATCTGCGTGGACCTGCTCCATCTTTGGTTTTTTTCATCGGGGGCAGGGCTGCCGCTGAAGATGCCGACGAGCCCCCCACCGCCACCAGAATAACTGCTGCCGCCTCCTCCTCCTCCTCCAACAACACCACCACATTTTCTGCCCACTGCTTCGGCTGAGGTGAAGCTGCCAAAGCTCCCGCTGGCGCCTCCACCCGTGGCAGTGGCAGTGGTGCCACCCCTCCACTCGGAGCACCTGAGCTGGGCCCCGCGTTACCCCTGCCACCTCCTCTTCCTCCGCCGTGCTTTTGAGAAGCCATGAGGTTTTTTTTCCTGCTCCCGCCCCCTCCACCACCTTCCTACTGGCTCCCGCGGCCTCATGGCTCCTCAAAAGCACGGCAGAGGAGCAGGGGGCAGGGGTAATGCAGGGCCCAGCTCAGGTGCTCCGAGCGGAGGGGGAGGCACCGCTGCCATGAGCAGGGGTGCCAGCGGGAGCTTTGGCGGCTTCACCTCAGCCGCAGCATCGGGCAGCAAATGTGGTGGTGCTGTTGGAGGAGGAGGAGGAGGAGGAGGCGGCGGCAGCAGCAGTTATTCTAGTAGTGGTGGGGGCTTTGGGGGGTTCACTCCAGGCACAAGCGACTAGGACTGGCTGCCCACAAAGGACCTCCCCAGGCTTGCTTTGCTGAACACGAGGCGACTGACAATAGTTTGAGCGAGTGCAGCTGGCGCAAACTACTGTCAGTCGCCTTGCGCACATCAAAACAAGTCTGGGGAGATCCTTTGTGGGTGGCCAGTTCTAGCCGCTTGCAAAGGACCTCCCCTGCTTCTGGAGCCTGTTTGCAACTGCCGCACAGTATTTTCTTGCCACGTGCACTGCCGCGCACCTTACCCAAAATTGGGACATTTTTAAAATGCTGCGGGACGCGGGACAAATTATTAAAAATCGGGACTGTCCCGCCAAAAGCGGGACGTCTGGTCACCTTAATATACTCTCACTTGCTAACAAGGGCTTTTTTACAACTACTGTGTATACTCTTTTTTGTTTTGTTCACTGAGTTTTATGTGTACAATAGAGACACTGGTCATCATTCTTTTATCGTTAGAATTGTTTGCTTCTATGGCTTTTTTCAGGGGTGGGCTTCAAAAATTTCAGCAACGTGTTCTCTGCCTAGTTGCTGGGTAGGCACGGCCTAGTTGGCCTCCTGCATCACGATGGTGGGAGTGGCGTTTTCACCTTCCCCAGGCTCCGGAGGCTTTCCTCGAGCCTCTGTGAGAGCGAAAACTGCCTCCCTCAGGCTCTGGAGGCCCTCCAGAGGCCGGAAACAGGCCCGTATCTGGCCTTCTGGAACTTCCAGGAAGCCAGTTTTTCCCCCTCCCTGAGCCTCCACACAGGCCCTGCACTTACCTTGCATCCAAAATGGGCCATGTGGAGACTCCTGGGAGGAGAGGGATGTGGAGGGATGGGTGGGGCCCACCAGGAGTGGGATTTGGAGGTTCTCCGAACTGGCCATAATGTTAGCTACAGGTTCTCCTGAACCTGGGCGATCCTGTAGCAACCCACTCCTGGCTTTTGTGTCTCTGTGTGTGCTTTCAAGTCATTCTTGACTCCTGGAACTGTTTGGACAGGTTTGTGCAGTTTTCTGGCAGCATTTTTGAAATTGTTTTCCTTTTCCTTAGGGATTTGTGAAAATGACTGGCACAGAATTACCCAGTTGTGTTTAAACTGAATTGGAACTCACAATCTCTTAGCTTCTAGCCTTAACCATTATGCCAAAATAATCAGAATCAGAATAGAGCTGGAAGGGACCTTGGAGGGTTTTCTAGTGCAGTACCCTGCTCAAGCAGGATATTCTGTATTATTTCAAGCAAGTGATTGCCAGTCTCTTCTTAAAAACCTCCAGTAATGAAGCACCCACAATGTCTGAAGGCAATCTGTTCCATTGGTTAATTGTCCTCAGTGTCAGGAAGCTTCTCCTCAATTTTAGGTTGCTTCTCTCCTTAATTACCAGTAGTTTCTATCCATTGTTTCTTGTCCTGCCCTCTGGTGCTTTGTAAAATAATTTGACCCTCTCCTTGTGGCAGCCTCTCAAATATTGGAATACTGCTATCATATCCCCCTAGTCCTTCTTTTCTCTAGACTAACCAAACCCTGTTCTTCATATGTTTTACTCTCCAGGCCTTTAATAATCTTAGTTGCTCTTCTTTGCACTTTTTTTCAAACTCTCTCTTAGTGGTCTTACTAAGGCTTTGTAAACTGGCACTAATATTTCATGTGATTTTGATTCTGTGCCTCTGATAATACCACCAAGGATTGTATTAGCATTTTTGGCTGCTGCCACACATTGCTGCCACATGTTTAAGTGACCATTGACTAAGACTCCAAGGTCCCTCTCATAGTTACTGTTTTTTCCACCTAATCTGTACTTGTACTTTTGGTTTTTCCTGCCCAAGTGTAAAACTTTGCTTTTCTCCACATCAAACATCATTTTGTTGGATAGGGCCCATTGTTCAAGTCTTTCAAGATCTTTTTTGATCCTGAGCTTGTCTTCTGGGCTGTTGGCTATTCCTGCCAGCTTAGTGTCATCTGCAAATTTGATGAATTCCTCTTCTATTCCCTCATCTAAGTCACTTATGAAGAAGAGTACTGGGCCTAAGATGGAACCTTGTGGTACCCCACTGCTTACTTCCCTCCATGTAGGTGTAGTACCATTAAGGACTATTCATTAAGTACGGTTTGTCAGCCAGTTACAAATCCTTATGGTGGGGATGCTGTCTATCCCATATTTTTCTAGCTTACCAACAAGTAGATTGTGGTCTACTTTGTCAAATGCCTTGCTGAAGTCTAAATATACTATGTCCACAGCATTTCGCTGGTCTAGTAATTTAGATATTTTGTCAAAGAATGAAATAGGATTGGTTTGGCATGATCTTTTTTTTAAACAAACCTGTGATGGCTACTAGTTATAACTATTTGTTTCTAGATGTTCACAGTCCTGTTTTGTGATTATTTTTTCCAGTATCTTCCCAGATATTGATGTTAGGCTGATTGGTCTGAGGTTTCTTGGATCTGTTCCCTCCCCCCCCCCTTTTTTTTTTAAAAGATGGGAACCACATCAACTCTGATAGTTCCCCAGTGCTCCAAGATTTTTTAAAGACATGGTTCAATGTTTCTGAAATCAAGTCTGCCTGCACCTTCAGAAGTCTGGGATGTAATCCATCAGGTCCCAGTGATTTACATTCATCAAGGCCAGACAGGTGTTCTCTTACCATTTTCTTGCTTATTTTAATTTTTATATCTAGTCTGTCTTTTACAGTTACGTTTTTGTTAGGTTGGGCTATAGTTTCTTTTTGTGTGAAGACTGATGCAAATAATGAGCTAAGCAGCTCTGCTTTCTCTCTACTACCTGTTACCTCCATGCTATCTTCTCTCTTTAGTGGACTGACTGTTTACTTGACTTTTCTCTTGTTATTTATATGTTGAAAGAAACTATTTTTAAAAATTATCTTTGACTTTTGTTGCAAGTCTTTGTTCATTCTAAGCCTTTGCTTTCCTGATTTCATCTTTGTAGATTTGGGCTATCTGCTGATATACTGCCTTAGTTATGTGTCTTTCTTTCCATTTACTTATCAAATTTTCCTCTTTTTGTTATTTTGTATTTTATATATTTTTTTGAAATTTAATAAGGTTGGTGACAACCCCAATCTTTCTCTTTAATCACATGCTGTTAGTCTTGCCTCATTCCCAACACACGAGTTAAACAGTCACATACATTATATACCAGAATAAAATAATGAATCATTTTTATTTTTAATCCACCACTGTCTCATCAAACCTGCCATGTGTATAAAATCTATGATATTTTCCCACTCATTGTCTTACTGATAAAGCCAAATGACCTGTTGTGAGTGTGACCCAATTATATTTCAAATATGTTTGAAGGTAGAGGCATTCTTCCTTCCTGCTGAGCACTGGCCAACCTTCGCTGCAGCACCAGCAGAAAATTATTGCAGCATGCAGAAAATAATGAAGTGTGGATGTTGAGCTTAGCTTCTACTGACCCTTTGCCAGTTTCCCAGTATAAATCACTTTCTGTTGTGAAGTAACAAGGTGGCTGCCTAGAGCAGTCAGATTCTGTCATACTATTCTCCAATTAGCCCGGGACTAGGTGTCCATTTTCAGCATGTAATCGGCCAGTGGAAGACATTGCACCAAGTGGGGCACTGTAGGAATTGAGTTATATTTGTCTCCTGATTTGTTTTTCCTGCTTCAGTGCTTCCTATTGGGTAATGGGCTTCAGTAGGCAAGAATAGACCAGCATAGATACAACAGCATTTATAGACTCAAAACTGCAACTGTGGAACAACAGGCAAATCCCTGTAATTTATACTCTGGGCCCAAAGGGCCTTAACCAATCACAATACTTGAAAAAGTCCACCCAAATATGAATGTTCTAAGTTTCCCTCCAAAACAGTTGCAGTTAACAGTTAGGGCTATCTAAAGGTTACTTTCACTTTAGCAGGGCTTAATACAACTATATATATTTAATACATAACACTTCCCCTACCCTGTTGAGGCACGTCATAATATGAAATAAAGGGAGATACGAGAAGTTTACACCCGCTCATAAAGAGGTGGCTAAGAAAAATATTAACTGAAAAGTACTAGATTTATTCAGGCAATATAGTCACACACGTACACACAGATACAAGGGGAGGGGGGAGAAGGAGAGAGAATTAAAAACAGAGGACGTAATCTATCACTCTATCACCTTGCATATAGTACCTGGTATACCTATAAATCTGGACAGCAACAATCAGAAGGGAATTTTAGCAAAAAGGAGCAGGGGTTGGCAATTATGTAATTTTATAATGACAAAATAAAAATAGGTTATTATTATTGGTGGTTATATACTGTAGTTCTCATTTACTGATCATATTTGAATGGTCAGTCAGAGTCTACTGATTCTGTTATTGTCTGCTGGAAGGCATAGCTGTCTAGTTGCTTATCTAATCAGGAGGCCAACTAAGCAAGTTGATTGTATTATGTGTGGGCTTCTTAGAACTTATCCACCTAGCCTCCTTGCCCCAGTGTGACTGCTTCTTGATGTGTCCGCTATTAAAGCAGACCATCTATAATTGTCTAGGGTGGCTGAGATAGAAGGATGGTTGTTACATGCCTTTTCCATTTTAAAGAGAACAAGAGAAGGCTGTCCCAATGTTTTAATCTGTTTGGAACTTTGGAACTGTTTGGAACATTTCATCTGTTTGGATTAAATGTGCAGCTGAATTATTCATTATGTTATGAAGGATATAATTATAGGTTAGATTTTTTTTGTTTGGTGCAATCCCTAAATAACTAACTAACCCATTTATCAGGTATAAGATGCTAAGAAAGGAATAGCTGTGATATTTAACTAGGAATTTTGCTGACATCCTACTTTTGGAGCAGGTAGTTTTCATTTTTACCCTATCTGAAATAATTAAAAAAAAAAAGAAATCTCCAGTGACTTGGCTGGGGAAAGAAATCTCAAAGGCCAAATAGGAGAAGATGTGGCTCCCTCCCCACTTTTCTGTTCCCATTTCATCCTCTTGTCCCTTGCTGGGAATGGAAAAGAAGGACATAGATTTCTACAAGTTATTCAAATTTTTCAGCTTTGAAACAGAGACCAGAAAAGTGAAATATCATGTCAAGTTAACTCTCTTTTCCAGATCAAGGCAAAACATAGGTTGAAATGTGACTAAGCTTGGTTACTGTCAGGGCAGCTATAAGCCAGACTTGTTGGAGCTGGTCACTCCACTGGGAGAGGGATAAGACTTGTGGCTTTTCACGGGGTAATTCTGGGATAGGTACAAAGTCCTGCCCAAACACAACTCTAAAAGGGGTGAAACTGGTGCTGCTGTGCACAGAGTTGTTGTACGCTACTTCAGCATGTGGTAACAGTTCAGCCCAATTATTCTGCTGATAATTGATGAAACACCGGAGGTAATGTTCCAAAACAGAGTTAGTCCTTTCACAAGCCCCATTAGTCTGAGGATGGTGGGCGGAGCTTAACCCCTGGGCGGAGCCAATCAACTTCAAAAACTCCTTCCAGAAGAGGGAGGTGAACTGTACCCCTCTATCTGATATTATGCGTTCCGGCACCCCATGTAAACGGTATATATGTGTAATAAACAATTTAGCTAAAGATTTAGCTGAAGGGATCTTGGAACAAGGCACAAAATGAACCTGTTTAGAGAACAAGTCCGTGACCACCCAGATCACGGTATTTCCTTGACTCTCCGGTAATTCGACAATGAAATCCATTGATATTTCCTTCCAAGGGGATTCAGGACGGGCTATACCTTGAAGCAGGCCTTGGGGCTTTCCTGATGGCCGCTTAGCGGCAGCACATACAGGGCAACTGGCCACATATGACTCAATGTCTTTTTTCAAAGACGGCCACCAAAATTGTCTTTTAATGAGATACTGAGTTTTCACAAACCCAAAATGCCCTGCCATGCGGGAATCATGAGCTCGCTGTAGCACAAAAGACTTCATGCTTGCAGGAACATACAATTTAGTGCCTATCCAAGCCAGTCCATCTTTCATGTGCATTCATTTGAATGTTCCTTAAACCAGTAATTGGACTCAAGGCCTTCCTTGAGTTTGCAGATGAGGTCTGTTGTGACCTCCAAATTAGAGTTGCTTTGGCTTCTGGTAATCATTGGGGCAGCAAGACTCTTCGCTGGGATGACTGAAAGAACCACGCTTAGCTTGGAACTGTTGTACTGTGGGAGTCTGGTTTTTTTTGGGGGGGAGTAGCCTTCTCTTTTTCACTGTTATCACGGTACTTGTCTTGGGCTAAGTCAATTTCCACATCCGCTGCCAATTCATACCAGGGCTGCAATGTGCGCCCCCCCCCTGTTTACACAGTTCTGGTATATGAAGCCATCCAACAGGGCCTGTTGGGACCAACCCCTCATATAAACAGACAATTCATGAAATTCTTGTATATATTCAGCAACTGGCCTGTTCCCCTGGGTGAGAGTTTTAAATTTAGTTCTAGCTTTTTGCTCTGTGAGCGGATCATCAAAGCGGCCATAAATCTATTATATTCTCTCAGTAGGGTGGAGTCAGCATTATGCAGGGCAACCATCCAAGCTGCTGCTTTATCTTCTAATGCCATGGTAACGACTCTTACCTTGGCTTCTTCTGTAGGTAATTCTTCGCCAAATTGACGCATGTAATTCCATACTTGAACAAGGAAAAATCCAAGATTCTTTGATTCCCCACCAAATTTCATACCAAGTGGAGGAACTTTGGCCATTCGCCGTCTGCGGGGGGCCCCTTCCCCTCTTGGGATGGCTCTGGTGGCCGCTGCTACAGGGGTTTGGGCTCGTTCATCCTGATCATCACCACCATCTGCACCCCCAGTCTCTCTTGGGCAGAACAGACCCTCTGCAGCTCCCCCCTCTGTTTCTGGGAGAAGATCTTCTCTTTCAGGACCACTCTCACATAAACGTCGCCTCTCCCAAGCCTCTTCGAAGGGTTTCATGGCCTGGGACATCATAAGGTTCTCCTCCTTGATCTCCTGCCACGCAGCGGCTGGTCGCCTCTGTCTCCTTGTGGTGACTCCAAACGGAGTTTCCTCAGAATCATACTTCTGTCAAGTCTCGTGTTACATCTTAATCTGGACTTGGAACAAAGGACTTTATTGCTTTATTACCTAGGTCCCTATTTGTCTGGGCTCCTCTGCCTCGCGATCTCTCTCGGCTACCCATCTCCTCAGTTGCTCTTTTTATGTATTGACATTTTCATCTCTGAGCTCTGATTACCACAATGCCACCCAAAAGACCACCACCGGGGAAGCCGGGATTTGCGGGCTCCACCCCAACATCCTCAATGTCCAGCCCCAGCGGACAACAGTCACTAACTTCCTTGTTCCAGCCCAAGCCCTCTGAAGTGGACTTTCAACAGATGTTTGAACAACTCTTAAAGGGGCAGGAGGAATTAAAAAATCAACTGAAAGAAATGAACAAGCAGATCAGAGAGAATAAAGACCATGTGACCCAAAATTCACAGAGACTGGAACTTTTGGAGGAAGGAATGGCTGAGATGAGAAGAGAGGTAAAGGGAGTGCAGAAAGGAAATCAAGAACTGGAGAACCACCAGATAAAAACGGAATTTGAACAAATGTCCTTCTTTCTTAGGTTTCAAAATGTAATTGAGGTTGATGATGAAAACTTGAGGGATATTATGGCAAACTTATTGGCTGAATTTATTGGAAAAGACAGACAACAGATGGGGTGGGACCTGGACCTGGTTTATAGAGTAAACTCAACATATGCTAGAACACACAATGTCCCAAGGGAGGTACACATCAAATTTCTTAGAAAGACCACAAGAGACGGGATTCTGAGTGCACAAATGGGGCAAACATTAAAATATAAGGATAGAGAAAAAACCCATTCTGAAACAGATCCCAAAGAAAATTAGAGATAAAAGAAAAAAAATATTCACTCTTAGCGAATAAATTATACCAGAAAGGGGTGTGGTTTCAATGGCTGTTGCCAGAAGGTATGCTAATATTCTGGGAGGACACAAGAGTTAGAATCAACACGACCACTGAGGCTGAGGCCTTTATGGAAAAAAATAAAGTCCTCCTAGATAAACCTAATGACACTACACCGGACTTACAGGACACGGGAGGTGCCGGAGCCCTGCCAGGGGGGGGGGGGAGAAGAGGCAACATTGAGAAAACTCAGATCACAAAAATGAACTTAAAAATCTGTGTGATATAAAATGATTGAAATGATCTTAAGATAAAACTTTATTGCTGACAAAATAGTACTTAGTAATAACAAATGAATGTATTAGTAAATGAAAGTTATGAGAATGGGGGGAGGGCCATTTCCTGCATAATGTAACTGTCAAAATTTGTACTTCATCTATTACCCCTTTCCTTGAATATTTTGTTTTAAAAACCAATAAAATTTTGTTTTTTAAAAAAAGAATCATACTTCTGTCCCACTCCCAATGTCCATCTGGGGCGAATGGATTGTTCTTCCAAGTGTAATCCAGCCATTCGCTCCGTTTCTAGAGGGCATGAGGATGCAGCTGCTCCTATGCCTTCCTCCTGGTCGCTGCCTGGGTGGGACATTCTTTTGAAGTTTGGGATTTTGTTGCACTCCCCTCGGAAGATTTTAACTCCGGGTTGAATGCAAAATTAAGTTCTTGCTTAATGTCAGGGCAGCCTCCATCAGTAACCAAGAAAGAAACCACTCAACTCCATATTCCAGAATTAAGAGTACTTTTACTGGTTATGAGTAGATAGCAGCTAGGCAAAGCAAGAACTGAGGCAAAAGCGTGCGTAATCATAGATATCAATATGTGACCCAACCTCCCTCCCCCTAGTAACCCCATCCCCCAGTCCAATCCGCACACCCCACAGGTGTCATGTGGGCTGCATCTTCAAAACCCATCATCAGGTTGGTATGCCTGATGGTTGGCCTTGGCGGCAATTCCACTATCTGCAGCATGAGCAGTAGATGGTGAGAAAACCACACCCTTCTTCATTCACTCCTGTGCTGAAGCTTCCCCTGCCAAATACCATGTCATCCCCCTCCCCGTTTCAATGGCAGCTGAAAGCAAGCAACAAAACAGAGGCTGACAGTTACCAAGCAGTGGTGGATTTCAATTTTTTTTATTATCGGTTCTGTGGGCCTGGCTTGGTGGGTGTGGCAAGGGAAGGATACTATAAAATCTCCATTCTCACCCCACTCTAGGGGAAGCATACTGTAAAGCCTCCATTCCCTCCCCATTCCAGGGGAAGGATACTGCAAAATCCCCATTTCCTCCCGATCAGCTGGGATTTGGGAGGCAGAGAATAGATGTGGGTGGGCCAGTCAGAGGTGGTATTTACCGATTCTCTGAACTACTCAAAATTTGCGCTACCAGTTCTCCAGAACTGGTCAGAACCTGCTGAATACCACCTCTGATATACCACCTCTGATACCAAGGGCACATTTAAAGTTTAACAGCCAGCCTTCTAACCTCCAAAATGTTCCAGATTCAGGCAATATGGTGTCAATTTTCAGTACTTTTGAGTTTTTTAAAAAAATAACCACTGTTTATGATAAAATGTTCTTTGTTTATTGTGACATTTGTATTTCATGATTTATCTACCTTTGTAATGATTGATGGAGTTATGTACCTTCTGTAAAATATTTTATACTAATTTTCCCTTAGATTATTGCTTGGGATGAATTGTATTGATTTTTCCCATAATTCTTCCAATTTATAAGTTTATATATACATTTATGTAGATGGTCTTGATTGTATGTAGATTGTTTAAATTCTGTCATCTTTCTTAAAATCTCTCCTTTTTTCCCATTATAACTTTTTACTTTTCTGGCAATATGTAAGCACATCAAACATGGTAAATTCCTGCCCTCGTTGAATAATTCTTGGTGTGCCTATTTTTAAAATCTGAATGCACCCTATTTACATATTTATTTATTTTATTTATTTATTTCTTAGATTTTTAGACCGCCCCTCTCCCAAAAAGGGACTCGGGGCGGTGTACAGTCAATACAATAAAACCAGTCATAAAATTAAATACATTTAAGCTACATTTAAGATACATTTGGAGGGGAGATAGGCTGTACTAAGAAATAAATAATTCTAATCCTAAAAACATCACAATTAAAACCCCAAACCCTAAAATAAAATAAATCCCTGGGAGGTAAAACTAAGAAAGTGCCAGGCCAGCTGATTGAAACAGGTGAGTCTTTAACTTTTGCCGGAAGGAACGGAGGTCGGTGGTAGTTCGAATGTCTGGGGGGAGGTCATTCCAGAGGGTTGGGCCCATCACAGAGAAGGATCTACTCCTAGGTGTCGCCCGCTGGCATTGCCTAGCAGACGGCACCAGGAGGAGCCCCTCCCTGTGTGAGCGGATAGGTCGCAGGGACGTATGTGGAAGGATGCGATCCTGCAGATAACTAGGTCCTCTGCCATGGAGCGCTTTAAAGATGGTGATCAATACCTTGAAACGCACCCGAAAGGCCACAGGTAGCCAGTGCAGCTCGCGCAGGAGAGGTGTTACGTGGGAGTAACGTGTACTTCCCATAATAACCCGTGCGGCTGCGTTCTGAACTAGCTGCAGTCTCCGGATGCGTGCCAAGGGAAGCCCCATGTAGAGGGCATTGCAGTAGTCCAGGCGAGACGTCACCAGCACATGAGTGACCGTGCGCAGGGCACTCCGGTCCAGTAGGGGGCGCAATTGGCGCACCAGGCGAACCTGGTGGAACGCCCCCCTTGCCACGGCTGCCACATGGTCCTCCATTGACAGCCGGGCATCAAGGAGGACGCCCAAATTGCGCGCCCGCTCCACAGGGGACAGTTGTTCGCCCCCTATGGCCAGCGATGGGGTCAGCTGGCTGAACCGAGGTGCCGGTAACCACAGCCACTCGGTCTTGGAGGGGTTGAGTTTGAGTCTGTTGTCCCCCATCCAGACCCCGACGGCTTCCAAACACCGGGACATCACTTCGACAGCCTCGTTGGGGTGGTTTGGGGTTGAAATATACAGCTGAGTATCATCAGCGTAGAGATGGTACTCAACCCCAAAACCACGGATGATCTCACCCAGCGGCTTCACATATGCGTTGAACAGGAGAGGCGAGAGGACCGACCCCTGCGGCACCCCACAAGTGAGTGGCCTCAGGGACGACCTCTGCCCCCCTGTCAACACACATTGCTTCCGGTCGGAGAGGTAGGAGCCGAACCACCGCAAAACGGTGCCTCCGACTCCCATCCCCTCCAACCGGCGCAATAGGATACCATGGTCGATGGTATCAAAAGCCGCCGAGAGGTCTAATAGGACCAGGATAGAGGAGCAACCCCTATCTCTGGCCCTCCAGAGATCATCAACCAACGCGACCAAGGCTGTCTCAGTGCTGTGCCCGGGTCGGAAGCCGGACTGGCGTGGGTCTAGATAGTCGGATTCGTCTAGGTGTCGTGGGAACTGCTGCGCCACCACATTCTCAACAACCTTCGCCAAGAAGGGGAGGTTGGAGACTGGACGATAGTTAGCTAGCTCCATTGGGTCGAGCGAAGGCCCCTTGAGCAAGGGTCTCACCACCGCCTCTTTCAAGGCGGTTGGTAAGTATCCCTCACCCAGTGCATATGTAGTTACACGTTTCCCTAATTATCCCCAAAATAGAAAGCACTTGAAGGTGAGACGAGGTATGAAGTTGTTGAATTTATTATTTTTAAAGAGTTCTGTGTTTTTATCAAACTTTGTCTTATGATCTGTCCTTTGAAATGTTTGTTTTGTTCCATTCTATTATCCTTGGCAAGCAACTTGCATGGCAATATAGTTTAAAATTTGGAAATATCAGTTCATTTCTTTCCTTTGAATCTTGTAAAAAATATTCTCTGGATGTTTTCTCACTCTCTGTAAATTTATTGTCTGTTCTTTGCCAATCGTATCTGGGACTGAAATAGATGCTATTTAAATAAAAAGTTTATTTTAGGTAGCATGTTAGCCAGTATGTTTATTTTATCAGTTGCTATGGCTCCTAACCAGGAGAATTAATAAAAGGAGAGATGAAAGGCAAAAAAATGATGGGAAATTTTAATCAGTGGCTCAAAGGGAATTTGACATGAGTGGGATATGGATCAGTAATTGAAATGAATATCCTTCCATAAGTTATTTTTTACCTGTGAATCTGCAATAGGGAGGTTCTCAGTGGTGGGATTAATTTTTTTTACTACCAGTTCTATGGGTGTGGCTTGGTGGGCGTGGCAGAGGAAGGATATTGTAAAATCTCCATCCCCCCTGAAAAGATGTCATTATTTGTGCATGTATTACATATAATCCATAGCCATAGGAGATATGAGGTATACTGCATTTTAAAACAGAATTTTAACCTGCATTGATGGGAACATCCAGAAAGATGGCTTACTTTGGCAGAATAGAATATTCTGTTCCACAAAGCCTACGCAAAGAGCCTGCAGATGCCACTTCACAAGGAGACAAGAAGCTCTCCCAAGAATTAGAAGGCAGCCAGCCTAATGCAAAAGAAGAAAGCTGCATCAGTATGTTGGTGATTCACAGCTCTATTGCTCCTTGCCATCTGATTCCAAGTGGTACTTTTAAACATTACCTAATAGGCTGGATAAAAGAGAGCAAACTGAGAAATCCAAACACGATGGAAATATGATGCAAAAACAGGAAAGTGGGCTTGGGGATTGAGGTTGAGGTTGTTTTGAACAGATTTGCATTTTCAGTAATCTATTAACTGGTGCAAGGTACTGGGTTCATATAAAGAGTTCATATTAAAGTTTAAATCCTAAATCACTTATGGCCTGATGATTTAAGGGTATGCCTCCCTCATTACAAACCTGTCCGCTGTTCAGACTGCTTGAAGATACCTTTACTACTGAGTTTTGTCTTTCTGACTCCTAGGATAGAGTTTCTCCTTTATTGTTCCCAAGCTATGCAGTGCACTCCCTCAAAAACTGCATTTGGTTTTGATTCTCTCTCTTGGTATATCAGAAATCTATAAAAACCTGCATTGTTTAATGGGTTCTGTGGGTAGGAATTTAAATAATTGCCCCTGAAGATTATCAGATTTTTTTTAAAAAAAAATTGACTTCTCTTTGTTATTCTGAAAATAACTTTGTTTAAGGTTGGTGGGAGTTGTAATTTGAAAGAACTGTGAAAATGAAAGGACTGTGGGAAGAGGCGCTAGACTAAGGGTGGCTGGTACAGAAACATGTTTATTTTAGATGGTGAAAGGCAAATCAGTAAAAATCCTGTTAACTTGTTAATTATCCAAATTAATAAGGCAATAAAGTATTCCAGCCTGGAACATTTTTATCCTATGGATAAAAGAGATGCAAATGTATTATACATATATTTAAATTGCATACATGGTTTAATGGCTGTGGGTGTGGAAGCTTGCAGCTTTGTAGGGTAGGACTAGGGAATTGAGATTCCTACTTTTAGCAAATTCAAAATACTGGCAGATATTCTCCCAAATGTTGTTTATTTCTGAATGCCCATTGGCTACACTTTTTTCTTGTTCTCAGATGGATACAAATCAAGGGTGGGTTCCGGCAGGCACTACTGCCAGTTCGCTTGTGTGCATGTGTGCGCGTGTGCGATGCAGTTAAAATTGTTCTGCGCATGGA
This sequence comes from Natrix helvetica, assembly GCF_964273705.1. Classification (NCBI taxonomy): domain Eukaryota; kingdom Metazoa; phylum Chordata; class Lepidosauria; order Squamata; family Natricidae; genus Natrix; species Natrix helvetica. The sequence goes on from NC_138550.1 coordinate 74,334,401, forward strand.
CAGAACCAAAAAGCAAGAACCCGGAGAACCGGTTTGGGGGCGTGGAAGGCCTGGTTGCTGCCAATTTCAGTGACCCAGGCCGCCAAACCACTACCGGTAGGAACCCACCACTGATACAAATTGCTTATAAGAAGGTTCTACATAATAGCTTTGTAATTTGTCCTTTCTTCAGAATTACAACTTCCCTGTGCTAAGTGATGTATAGTACAGGTAGTCCTCGATTTACAACAATTCATTTACTGACTGACTAAAATTATAATGGCCCTTGAAAAAAGTGACTTATAACAGTTTTTCACACATATGACCATTGCAGCATCCCCATTGTCATGGGATCAAAATTCAGATGCTTGGCAACGGATTCATATTTACGACCATTGCAGTGTCCAAGAATCACCTGATCGCCTTTTGTGACCTTCTGACAAGCAAAGTCAACGGGGAAGCCAGATTCACTCAACAACCGAGTTACTAACTTAACAACTGTCGTGATTAATTTATCAACTGTGGCAAGAAAGATCGTAAAATGGGCAAAACTCACTTAATAACTGTCTCTGCTTAGCAATTTTGGGCTCAATTGTGATAGTAAGTCCAGGTCTACCTCTACATCTAATCCTCTGCTTTTAATTTACATTTATTTGGGCTATGGACTTTAGCTGTAAATGTAAAGGGCAAAGAACAAAGTAATAGGAGCAGTTGCATAACCTTCTCTTAAACCCACTTTTTGAGTAGCTGCTGTGTTGTTGCCTATTGTAGCAAAAAGGAGATTGCAGAATGACAGGTTGGGATAAGAGTTCCCTGGAGGATTTTGAACTGCAGCAGTTGGAGCCACCTCTAGGCAACTCCTGTAAGCAAGAATTTGTCCCAAATAATATCATCTATTCTGGAGTTGAACTTCATGCCAAACTAGTGCACAACCATACATGTATTATAAATATATTAATGTATTCTACTGTCATGGGAAGCAAATCCATCGCCTTCAGATATTGCAGCCAAAGTATGCATGTCTCATCTATAAAAGTTTTAAAAAAAAAGTAAGAAAGAAAAACCCATTCTGTGACAACATCTCTAACTGTTAAAACCATTGAGAGCCACTTCAGTATCACTGCAGCTTCATTCTTGGCCTAAGCCAGGGGTCTGAAACCCGCCCCTCTTTCATCCCTCTAATGTGGCTCCTTGTTGCTCAAAATATGCGCCACAATTGCCAATGTGCACTGGCACGCGATTTATTGAGTTTTCCATCTTTTTTTCGGATTTCGACATGTTTTTGTTGCATGCAGAAATAAAAATTTGTTTTCTCTGTAGCAGTTCATTGATTTCATAAATGCATCATGCTATAGTTTCTTTATACATAGCACAAAGGTAAAAAAAATAATATATGCAGCTCTACCTTCATTTTAGATGTCAAAAGGGTTTTGTGGCTCCTGGTGTTTTCTTTTCTGTGGGAGACGGGTCGAAATGGCATTTTGAGTGCATAAGGTTGCCGACCCCTGGGCCTAAGCAAAGCCAAGAGACTTGAAGGAATTGGCAGATGTCATCTCAGAATGGTAAATGTGATGCCTATCTTTCGTGTGAAGTAGAAGGAAAGCCTGAGCAACTCAATAATGGTTAGTTTGATGCCAATTGTAGGTAACACTATGGAACAGACTGCTACATAGTCAGTTTCTGAGCATGTATTTTATTTTTAAAAAGAAAGCATTTTGTCTTACCTTGTTGTTTTCCTTTACATGTTTTCCTCTCTTGCTCAGAATCTTTGGTGATTCCAAGACTGCTTTGCCTCCAGATGCACTCAAATCCAGAGATCCTGAGAATTTATTCTTATTTATTAGGATTTCCTGAAGCAATGGACAATTTGGAAATGAATTAACAGACCAGACACTTCCGGTCATCACATGCATTCATCTCACATCCTTCTGTTTCCTATGTGGTAGATAACCTTATGTCTCTGGAAATATTTTATGTACTTTATTTATTTATATTCTTTGCATCACTTTCTATCTTGCCCTAAACTCTAGGTGAGTATTTGTGCTCTTGATCTTATTATATCAGTGAAGTGGCCTAATATACCAGCAACCACTGCAATGAACAATGTCCTGGATGTGGCCATTGTGTTCCCACTGGCAAGGACTCACAACAATCGGTCAAAGTAGATTGGATTGAAATATGCAAGAACCCGAGATCAGGCTTACTCTGCTCTCCAACTTTGGACATTCCTTATTCTGTGTTGGTTGCTGCAAATATTTATCCCTACTTTGTAGAAGAAAAGACTTCAATGCTACATGAGTTGCTCTTGTTTGCACAATCAGCTACACTGCAAGAATTCTCTAGGAGTTCTATCTGCAACTGTCATGCCTATTTATTAGTCATATACCTATACATACTTAATAAAAAATTTAATCAGATGGTTCAGTTCATTTATTGGACAAGGGGAAAATTCATTTCAGATTGGAGATATATAGAACTTAAAGAGGTGGCACCAAGAAAAAGTCTCGTTTCATGAGCAGGCTTTTGTTTATATGATATTGAAAACTGTCTTACAAATCTGGAATTCTAGAAGATGGGCCATCTGTTAATATCCTGGACTATAGTTGCTATACTATGTAAAGGAAAAGCAAAATATTGATCAATGTAAATACAAATCACTTTTAAACCAATAGTTAAAGCAGGAAAGCAGAAGACAACACCCTTTAATATGCTACAGTATCCTAAAGATAAAGCAAATAAAATGCCTATCTTTCTATCTTCAGAATATTACAGTCTTAAAAACCTGATGAAAGGGGGAAAATGATATCTCTGAACATTAGCAACGTGGATTTGGGATGACAAACTAAATCTTCTTAATTATAGCTGCATGATAATTCTTCACTAAATAGAGGTAATAAATTACTCTGAGTTACCAGGAGAGGGAGCTACTAGTTCACAAATGATTTAATCATTTCTCCTGTTCCAATAATCAAAGACAGCTCCAAACTATAAAGGAAGTTTGGGATAAAATCTAAATGTTTTTTACTTTATTTGCAAGTGTTGCAAGGAACTCCACTATTGATCAGAATAGTGGTGCTGTGATTAGTATTTTTATTGCTTTTCCCTATACTGTTTTCTAGATCTCAACCACTCTTCCTGATTCCATTATTAATTTTCCTATATAACATTGGGAAAGGTATTGTGTACTCAGTCAATTAAAGAATAATCTGTTTCTAATTAAACTTCAAAGTCTTTTGCAGGGACCAGGGCTATCATATGTGGCCTCCAACAATCTGGAATACTGCTACCATGGTTTTCTTTGTTTTTCTTATTCATTTATCACATTTATATGGCTGCCTATGCAATCTATTAAACCAAATCAGAAAAGACAAAGTGAGAGGCAAGAATCTCAATACCCCCCTATCCACCCTGGAGTTGCAAGAACTGAGTGAAGTGCCTGAGGGGAAGAGTTTCAGAGAGTTTACTGCTATTTAATTATTGCCTGATTTTTGAAGCCCAGATATAGGACACCTCAAAGAGACAATATGAACAAAGAGTTGCTATTATTGGAGAGATGAGAGATGGATATGGATGAGAGAAACATGGATAACTAATAATATTTCACAGCGTACTTTATAAATTGACATGCTAAGCATACCTGATTTGTTTCTATTGAGACAGATACTCAGGTAGACAAAATCTTTCGGCTCGGAGAAACTACTTGGTAGTGTTACTGCTTAATTGCTACATAGGAATTAAAAAACGTGGACAACCCAAGACAAACCAAGAGTTGAATGGCTAATAAATGCAAATAAACAAAAAGTAGCAATAGAAATAGAGATGCAAATTTGGGGTGTGTAGAAGATCTTAGAGGGTTTACAAGACTTTCAATCCCTATAGTATGCTGCCTTCCAACTCATGTTCCTTTTTATCATCTCAAGTGAGTGAATGCAGAGGTCTGGATATAGCCAGGAACATCTAACATCTTTCCATGGATAAAAGCAATTATTTCGCCCCAGTCTACTCTGCAGAATTGAGGAGTGAAATTTTTATTTATAATGATCCCAATGCATTCCTCATCCCCAAGTAAGCTTTAAATGAGTCCCATTCTTCATGCAGAACTTCTCATGCTGATAAAGTTGACCAGATTAATTAGGTCTCCATATGTGTTTGGTCCAGCATGTGGTTAATTGCAGCTATGTTCAGGACATCCTTCAGAACAAAGCTGTTGGTTTCCATTGATTCCAGAGTTGCTATTTTTTTTTTCTTCCTTGCCTTATTTTCGGTAGACTTCTTTCCCATTTCCATTACTCTTTTGATTCCAAGCCTGTTTTCTCATTTTTCAAGAACAGCCTTTCAAAATAGTGCTTTAGCAAAGCAATAGATGTTCTTGATGCTTGAGCAGCCTGTTTTTAGCTGGACAAAGTCCAGTGTTTTGTTTTGTTATTGCTGTTTTTTTAAAAAAAACATAGCTCTTATGCAGTCAGTCAACTCTACATGGGATTGCGCATAGCTGAAGAAGAACCAAGAAAGTTTCCTGAAAGATGAATGACAATAACTACTCTTTGTGGGCAACCACCACAGGAACATTCCTCAGGAGAGGAAAGGCTGCAATGCAATAGGCCATACAAATTCTATAGGAAGTATCTGCTGCCCCCCCCCCACCAAAGATCTACACTATCTATTTTTCTTTGGTGCCTTGCTTAGTGACATATTCCACAAGACATACTAGCACAAGCAAGTGCAGGATAATTTTTCACAAATGTGACAATTTCACACAAACTGTCTGCAAAATATTATTTACTGTACTTTGGTTTTCTTTGGCCTTTTGTTTTTCCAATGAAAGAGAGGGCGGGAGGCAGGGAGGGAGGGATTAGTTTTCAGTTCTAAACTGCCCAGAAATGTTTAGGAGTCAGCTGGCCAAATACATAAAAGTTCCTGGATTCTTCTTCTTCTTCTCCATTGAAGTTATATTGCAGGTTAGGAGATTTCAGAATTCAGTTCTATCTTCCATAGTGCTTAATGTCTACATGAAAGTGGGAAGTTGTCCAACAGTGAGCATGATGATGATGATGATATTACGCAGAGAATTGTGTTGGGATCTTACAGCATACAAATGGTACCTCTAATATCTGCCTGAACAGTGTAGTAGACTTAGTTTCCATTGGTGAGTGGATTATATACCTGGTGAGAGGTGTTCATTTGTTTTGGAAGGAGCGGCATCTCTTTGAAGGCTTAGGTGCACAGTTTGGGGATATTTCTGAATCCTTAATTTTACAAGACACTTATAAACTCTTATGAACTCTCCATTGGAATAGTACAGTTGATGTTATCTCTGAAGATGGTTCGAAACTTCAACTAGCCTAAATTAAATCTGCTCCATTTCCAACTGGAGCTGGATGAAGGGATAATGTGTAAAGGCCTTGAGATACAGGGTGGAGAAAGGCTGCCTGGGGTATCATCAGGTCAGAGACAGCAGTGGCCTAATGCAGAGTTGGGTTGCTCCCGGTTCAGCCTGGATCTGGTGAACCAGTAGTAGGGGAGGCAGGAGGCTCCGCCCACCCACCCGGCCGCTTCTGCGCATGCACAGAAGTGTTGCATGCGCGAGCGCACCTGAACCAGTAGTTTAAAAATTGGCAACCCACCACTGGCCTGATGGGTGGATAAAGAAGCTCAGGAGGTACCTTCCCTAAGTTCTTGAACTGTAGAAGTGATGGGGGAGAATTTTTACTTTCAGACTTGCAATGTTAATGTAGCTTTACAATAAAGTAGAATGTGTTTAGCTGGTCATGTTTCTTGCCTGGTATACTTGGAAAGTCTGACGTAATATAATATTAGTTGGACTGAGCACTGGTCCACTTTGGGACCTAATTTAGAGAGTGGGTATTGACCACCACCCCCACTCTCAAGTGAAGTGTTGAACTATTTAAAAGCAGAGAAACTTAAAGGTGGGCTCTCCAAAACTGTATGTTCCTGTCCCAGCATCTTGCTCATCTTGAAACATTTCCACTACATGAAATGGCCAGATGGTTCCAAAGGATATTTGCTGAATACTTCCTGAATGAGAAATTCACTTTCTTTCAAAGAATTTCACTGTTTTTACTCCTTTTTATTGTTTTATCTTTAAGGATCCAGTCTCTCTCTCTCTCTCTCTCTCTCTCTCTCTCTCTCTCTCTCTCTCTCTCTCTCTCTCTCTCTCTCTCTCTCTCTCTCTCTCTCTCTCTCTCTCTATATATATATATATATATATATATATATATATATATATATATATATATATATATATATATATCAATTTTTCCCCTGTAGTATTTATCTCATTTACTACTCTTTTTACTGATTTATTGCTTTTACACTTTGATTTTTTTTTTGCATTTTCAATTATTTTATAATCTGCCCTGAGAATTCCAGTTAGAAGACAGTTTAAAAAAAGCAACGCAATATATGAATAATTCTCTGTGTTAGTAATATCTCAAAAATGTTTGAAAATGTTATTTTGAAAGGAGAAATATTGGAAAGGAATAGTTATGTTATCAAAGTCCATGATGGACTGATTATGCACCAACAAGTCTTTGACAATTCTTGGCAACCGGCATAGATTGATTGATTTTATTTTATTTTAGTTAGTTAGTTTGTCACTCATGTACAAGATAACAGGAATAAGAATAAACATGAATAAGAACACAGGAAATGGGTACAAATAAATGGGGACAGTAGGACAGGGATCTTAGGCCCACTGGTGTTCTTATGCATGTCCCTACTGACCTCTTAGGAATGGGGTAAGGTCAGTGGTGGGATTCAGCCAGTTCGCACCACTTCAAGAGAATCAGTTGTTAAATTACCGAGCAGTTTGGTGAACTGGTTGTTGGAAGAAATCATTAGGGCAGAGAACCGGTTATTAAATTATTTGAATCCCACTACTGGGTGAGGTCAACAGTAGACAGTTTAAGGTTAAAGTTATGGGGTTTTGAAGATGTAACAACAGTGCATTCCAGGCATTGACCACTCTGTTGCTGAAGTCATATTTTCTGCAATCGAGTTTCGAGTAGTTTACCTTGAGTTTGTATCTATTGTGTGCTTGTGTATTATTGCAGTTGAAGCTGAAGTAGTCATTGACAGGTAGGACATTGTAGCAGATAATTTTGTGTACTATGCTTAGGTCAGACCAAAGGCGGTGTAGTTCTAGGTTGTCCAAGCCCAAAATTTGAAGCCCGGTGGCATAAGGCATTCTGTTGCGAGCAGAGGAGCAGAGTACTCTTCTCATGAAATACCTCTGGACTTGCTCAATTGTGTTAATGTCCAATATAAGTGAGGATACTAGACAGATGAGTTGCATTCGAGAATTGGTCTAGCAAAGGTTTTGTATGCCCTAGTTTGCAGTACAATATTATTGGAGAAGAAGCTTCACAAGATTAGGTTAACAACTCTTAATGCCTTTTTGGCAATGCTGTTACAGTAATCTCTAGTGCTTAGATCATTTGATATGAATACTCCAAGATCCTTGACAGAGTGGGAGTCGTCTATGAGGTTACATCCGCCTAGCTTGTATTTGGTGTTCTGATTTTTTTTTGCCAGTGTGTAAGACAGAGCATTTGTTGAGATTTGGAGTTGCCAATTGTTTGATTAATCAGACACATAGTCAAGGTCATTTTGAAGACACAGAATTGTCAGTGGTGTTGAATAATTTTACTTCATCAGCGAAGAGGATCCAGCTGCTTTTGAGATGATTGCAAAGGTCATTTATGTAAAGCAGAAAGAGAGTGTGTCCTAAGACACTGCCTTGGGGGACACTGCTATTAACTGGTGCAGGGTTTGATAGAGCTCTCCCTATTTTGACTATTTGTTGCCTGTTTCTCTACAAAAACTTGTTTTCCTAACCTAACCTGATTTCAGGTCTCCCAACAGTACATTTATTGCAATTGTGAGTCCATCCACCTTGCTCCTGATTCTCCTGTTTTTCTCATTCCTTCTTCCTTTCCCAGCAATATTACCTTTTTCAGAGAATCAAAGTCTTTACTTTCAGTTTATTCTTTTATTAGGTTTTCTTCCATTATATATTTTATTGCATCCATATTACATACGTTAGCCACCAGGTGTCAGTATTGGCCTGCTGATGCTGCAATGGAATACAGTGAAACTTAATTTAGATCTCTAGATCAGTGATGGCTAACCTTTTGGGGTGCCAAAAGCGCAGGAAGCATGGGGGATTGCGTGCCTACACCCATAATGCAATGCCCTCTCCCTGCGCATGTGCGCACAGCCCCCCACCCCTTCCGCGCATGCACGCAGGCCTCACTGAAGCCTCCAGACTTCCGGTGTGTGTGTTAGGCTGTTTTTTGCCCTCTGAAGGCTTCAGGGAAGCTCCTGAAGCCTCCAGAGGGAGAAAAACGGCCCAATGGGCAACCCAGAAGTTCATTCCCAAAATTCCAGTGGGCCCTGTTGTGCCATTTTTCGCCCTACCCAGGCTTTAGGGAAGCCTACTGAAACCTGGGGAGGGCGAAAAATGGCCCAACATGCAAACCGGACATTTGGGAACGGATTTCTGGGTTGCCCATTGGGCTGTTTTTCTCCCTCTCTCAGGGAAGCCTCAGGAGGGCGAAAAATGGCTGAAATTCAAGGCCGAAAATCAGCTGGCCAGTGCACGCATGCTGATAGGGCAACGCCTCACATGCCCTCAGAAATGGCTCCGTGTGCCATGTGCAACCTGTGTGACAGCCCTTCAAGTACTAAAAGGCAACTATTATGTCACACACACCCCATCCTTCTCTTTGGTAGGCATAGACATAGTTCCTGTAACTATTCATCATATGCTTTACCTCCAGACCCCTTATCATCTTTGATGTTCTTCTCTGCACACTTTCTAGGGTCTTGGCATCTTTTTTTGTATCACCATTGGATGGTTTTCATAAAGTATAAATTCAAAGATTGGGGATGAATTTACTCCTAATATATCAGGCACCATGTAACTGATCCTAAATGGGGCATCCAGACTTTTGTTTTCACTGCTTGTATGGTAGAAGTCGATCTGGATTCTTATTATCTTAAATTCAAGTAACCAATTTTTATTTCAATTCCTTAAATATTTGAAGACTCTTAACCTCCATTTGAATTTTCCATTTCACAACAGAAAAATACTGTACGTCCCCAACAGACCTTAAGATCTGTAAGTATATGCAATGGATGGAACCTGTAATAATATCAAAATAGAGGAATTCCATAATCTTTTCTTATTTTTAATATTGTAACAAAATATGGCCCTTCTGGAGATCTTTGAACAAGGCTAACTCTTGAAGTTGTCTTCTTTCTTTTCCTTCCTTCCTTGATGAATTAAATAGCAATAACACTTAGTATTTAGAATTATATTCCACTTCATAGTGCTTTATAGCTTACAGAGTCAGTATATTTCCCCCAACAATCTGGGTCCTCATTTTACCGACCTCGGAAGAATGGAAGGCTGACAACCTTGAGCTGGTCAGGATTGAACTCCTGGCAGTGGAATGCAGTCAGCCTGTGATACTGCTTTCTAACCACTGCACCACCAGGGCTCTTGTTCCTAAATCCAGCATGTAACAGTAATGCCACCAATAGAAAAGTGGAAGAGAGGAAGTTATATCTGTAAGTCAATATCTTTTACTCAGTACTTCATAGCATTTATGATGTTAGATTATTGTTGCAGAGTTGCATTTATTCTCCACTCTGTTTTATCTTTATTCCAAACAACCTATAAACTTTTTCTTATATACACATTCCAAATAATACCTGCTTTGCCCCCAAAGAACCAAGCTTGTAGGCAAATACTCTTTTAGGCCCATCAACAACACCTATGAGATGCATTTTACAGAAAATGTCCAAGCCTTCACTCAAGCTACTTTATGCCTTTCCCATAAACTCAGGCCTCACTCCAGCCGTAAGTTAACCTCTGGAATATCTCAAAGGCACTAGGTTGCCTTCTCTTGATTTAAAATATGTTTACAAAGCAAATTAATGCATGGCAGGTGACAGCAGAATATAATTTATCAGAAAGCTCAGCAAGTTTACAGACTTGAATCTACAAATTATGGAGCAAACATGACATTTTGTATGTTTTATCCACCAGGGGGAGAAAGTGCTACACCATTAGGCTCAAGATATTTGCTATGTAGTTGTTAAGGGAGTGGTTTTAATTTTTGTCGTTGTTGCCCTCTGGCATTACAGTATTCCTGCAGAGGGAAAAATTCCCCACAAGGCAAGTTGATCTTTGCTCGGACTGATTTTTAGCATTTTGTCTTGGTGTTTTCTCCATCTCTTTTCAGTCCTTCAACTCTGGTTGATGAATAGCTAAATAGTGGTTTGTGTTCTTAGGACAGATTTGAAATTTGTAAAAATAGTCATTGAGCTTCTTAAATTACTGAGGTTATCAGGTGCTTATGCCTACATGCATGCCTATATGCATGCACACCCACAAAATTGGGAAAATTGTTAATCGGGATTTTGTAGAATCCAGCTTTAAAAATATATGTGTAACTCAGAAATGGAATTAATAGTAACAAGATGGGATAGTTAAAAAGGAAAAATACGAATCATGGAGGAGATAGGAAAGAAGAATAGGCTAATAATTATTTCTTGACACCCAGTGTAGTCTGCTGATTATTATGTTTGACCAGGACTGAAATTGGGCTGGTTATTACTTATCAGCACAGCCTAAAACTGAATTATTGTGAGGGAAAGAAAATAGCTGGTTTGATATCCTGGATAAAAAGTTTAAACTAATTTTGACTTATAGCCAAAGACTCTAAAGAAAACAAGATAAGGAATTACCACATCAGAAAAACAGAAATTAAAGATTTCTGTATATAAGGAACAAAAAGGGAAGGGCCAGCGTGTAGCAGAGTTTAATGTTTGGCTAAAGGAGTGGTGTAAAAGGGAAGGCTTTGGTTTTATTAGTCATGAAGCCTGTAATTGGTCCAATGAAAAACTGTACAAAAGAGATGGGTTGCACCCATCCAAGAAAGGGACTGAGTTACTTGGCATTAAATTCACAGATTTTCTTGATAAACATTTAAACTGATGAGCGGGGACAGAGAATTAATAGATACAGAACATCTCTGTCCCCAGAAAACTAAAATTCATAGGGTTATAAATGCATGTAACATAGATGTGTGTGTGGGTAAGATTATCACTCCTGCTGTCAAGCAAAACCAAGCATGTAATAGTGATTGCCATACCATGTGCATGAATCACACAAGTGGCAAGAAAATAGGGGCAGTCAGGCATAACACAGGTTATGTAGACAGTAAACACAAGGTCAATCAAAATGGACTCAAATGTCTATATACCAATGCACAGAGTATGAGGAATAAACAGGGAGAATTAGAAATTCAAGTAAAAGAGGGCAGATATGATATTATTGCCATTACAGAAACTTGGTGGGATGAAACTGACAAATGGAACATACAGCTAGAAGGATTTAAATTATTTAAAAGAAATAGACCAAATAAAAGAGGAGGTGGAGTTGCATTATATATAAGAAATAACTACGTCTCTACAGAAATAGAGCACAACAATAATGAGAACTATCTTGAATGCATTTGGGTCAATATTAAAGGTTGTGGGGGAAATGACATTGCCATAGGTTTATACTACAGGCCACCCAACCAAGCAGAGGAAGAAGATGAACTTTTTGCTAGTCAGCTAACTAAGGTATGTAGGAAGCACACCACAATAGTAATGGGAGATTTTAACTACCCTGACATCAACTGGGAAACAAACTCTGCACCAAGTGGAAGATCCAACAGGTTCCTAACAAACCTAGCAGACAACTTTGTTTTCCAAAAAGTAGAGAAGGAAACAAGGGGATCAGCCATACTGGACTTAATTCTCACTAACAGAGAGGAAATGATAGAAGGTGTTGAAGCCATAGGAACCCTGGGGGCAAGTGACCATGCAATATTGGAATTCAACATTATCCAAACACAAGTAGTAGAACAAAGTCAAACTAGAGTCTTGGACTTTAAGAAAGCTAATTTCAATAAACTTAGAGAGAGCTTGGGAAAAATTCCATGGATGAGAATCCTCGAGGGGAAAACAACTCAAGAAGCTTGGGAAATTTTGAAAAATGAGATTACAAAAGCCCAGTCTAACACAATACCAATGAAGAAGAAAAATAACAGCTCCCAAAAGAAACCAGCATGGCTGCATAAACAACTATCTGACAAACTGAAAGACAAAAAAAGTAAGTATAAAAAGTGGAAGGAGGGGGACATAACTAAGACAGAATATCAGCAAATAGCCCGAGCCTGTAAAGATGAAGTGAGGAAAGCTAAGGCTCACAATGAAGAAAGGCTTGCCACAAAAGTAAAAATTAACAAAAAAAGCTTCTTCCAACATGTTAAAAACAAGAAAAAAGTTAAGGAAACAATTGGTCCATTGCTAGGAGAAAGTGGCAAGAAGGTGACAAGCAACAGGGAGAAAGCAGAACTATTTAACTCATGTTTTGCATCTGTCTTTACACAAAGGGATAAAACAGTCCAACCTATCAAAAGCAGCACCACAAAATTAGGAACACAAATTGAAATAGGGAAGAAAATGGTAAGTGAGCACCTGTCTACCCTAGACGAGTTCAAATCACCAGGACCGGATGGATTACACCCCAGAGTTCTGAAGGAACTAGCAGACGAGATCTCAGAACCACTGAATTATATCTTTCAGAGATCCTGGAACACCGGGGAACTACCAGAGGACTGGAAAAGAGCTGATGTGGTTCCCATCTTCAAAAAAGGGAAAAAATTAGATCCAGGAAACTACAGACCTATCAGCCTAACCTCAATACCAGGAAAGATTCTGGAAAAAATAATCAAGCAACGAATTTGCGAACACCTAGAAGCAAACAAAGTAATAGCCAAAAGCCAACATGGATTTGTCAAAAACAGATCATGCCAGACTAATCTTATTGCATTCTTTGATAATGTGACAAAATTAGTGGACCAGAGGAATGCCGTTGATATAGTTTACTTGGACTTCAGTAAGGCTTTTGATAAGGTAGACCATAACCTACTACTAGATAAAGTAGAAGCATGTGGGTTAGACAGCATCACCACCAGATGGATTCGTAACTGGCTGACCAACCGCACTCAACGTGTAGTTCTCAATGGAACTGCATCTACATGGAGGGAAGTATGCAGTGGAGTACCCCAAGGCTCTGTTTTAGGCCCAGTACTCTTCAACATCTTCATCAATGATTTGGATGAGGGAATAAATGGGGAACTCATCAAATTTGCAGATGATACCAAGTTGGCAGGAATAGCCAACACTCCAGAAGACAGGCTTAAAATACAGAAGGATCTTGACAAACTTGAACATTGGGCACTATCTAATAAAATGAAATTCAATGGTGAAAAGAGTAAGGTTCTACATTTAGGCAAGAAAAACGGAATGCACAGGTACAGTATAGGTGATACCTTGCTCAGTAGTAGTAACTGTGAAAGGGATCTTGGAGTCCTAGTGGACAACCATTTAAATATGAGCCAGCAGTGTGCAGCAGCTGCCAAAAAAGCCAACACAGTTCTAGGCTGCATCAACAGAGGGATAGAATCAAGATCACGTGAAGTGTTAATACCACTTTATAATGCCTTGGTAAGGCCACACTTGGAATACTGCATTCAGTTCTGGTCGCCACGATGTAAAAAAGATGTGGAGACTCTAGAAAGAGTGCAGAGAAGAGCAACAAAGATGATTAGGGGACTGGAGACTAAAACATATGAAGAACGGTTGTAGGAACTGGGTATGTTTAGCTTAAGAGAAAGAAGGACTAGGGGAGACATGATAGCATTGTTCCAATATCTCAGAGGTTGCCACAAAGAAGAGGGAGTCAAACTATTCTCCAAAGCACCTGAGGGTAGAACAAGAAGCAATGGGTGGAAACTAATCAAGGAGAGAAGCAACTTAGAACTGAGGAGAAATTTCCTGACAGTGAGAACAATTAATCAGTGGAACAGCTTGCCTCCAGAAGTTGTGAATGCCCCAACACTGGAAGTCTTTAAGAAGATGTTGCATAGCTATTTGTCTGAAACGGTATAGGGTTTCCTGCCTAGGCAGGGGGTTGGACTAGAAGACCTCCAAGGTCCCTTCCAACTCTACTATTGTATTGTATTGTATTGTAAGACAAAGATTAAATAACACAAGGCATAATTATTCAGGCAATATAACCTTAAATATAATCCAGTTGAAATTAAATAGAATTTAGCAACCATCAAAGATATTTTGACAGATTAATCTGCTAGCAAAGAGAATAGGTACAGCTGTATTTCAAGCCAACCTGTGCATTTCTGGGTAGTTTTAAATCAGCAATTATGACATAAGGAGCAGCATGGCAAGGCATTGTGAGACTATTCTGATGACTTCATCCAAATATGGACAAAGGCACCCCAAGTATGGGATATTACTGAACCTTCTCTTCAACCAGAGGTGGTAGTCAATAGGTTCTGACCAGTTTTGGAGAACCAATAGTGGAAATTTTAAGTAGTTTGGAGAACCGGTAAATACCATCTTTGACTGGCCCCACCCCCATCTATTCTCTGCCTCTCAAGTCCCAGCTGATCAGGAGGAGATGGGGATTTTGCAGTATCCTTCCCCTGGAGTGGGGAGGGAATGGAGATTTTACAATATCCTTCCCCTGACACACCCACTAAGCCGTGTCCAACAAGCCATGACACACCCATCAAGCAACACCCACAGAACCGGTAGTAAAAAAAATTGAATCCCACCACTGTCTTCAACATACTCAAAGATATTCAGCCTTGCTAATAAAAATGCCCTTCTACATAGAATAGAAGAATAGTTGAGAGAAAGTTGGCACAAAGAAAAGTCTGTTATAGATGCCCTCACAATAATGGTTTGAAACTTTGGATCCTGCAATCCAAATCTCTGTTTGACTTCTCCATGGCTTTTTCTGGCCTAAGTATTAGTGCAGACTGAGTTGAGAGGATTCAGTAGAAAAAATCTGAGGTGACACTTTATTTCCCAGGTGGAGGTAAACTTACTTATAAGTATTAATCTGCACCTTACAAAATTAGTTTTGGCCAATATTTCAAGCAACAAATTCTAATTTGTGGCACTACAGAAGCCAGCGCAGAAAAAGATAGACAGACAGACAGATAGATCTAACAAATAAACACATAAAATGAAGATTAATAAAGTACTTTGAACCTTAAATTAGAAGTTCTGTTTCGTGTGTGTGTGTATGTGTGATATCATACACACGCAATCTATATATATAGATCAATTTCCTCTCCCGCCCCTTTTCTCTTTTACAAATGTTCCCATTCCCTTTTGAAACAAGTCACTGTATCGTAAGATGTGATTCTATGCTGATTCTCAACAGATAAGTTCCTCTATGGATATTATGGCTCTTCTTACTACTAAAAAAAATATTAGAGAATTCAACCAGGTTAGTTTGCTGAAGAAAAACTAGTTGTAATCAGTTTGTGGGATTGTCAGACTTAATTTATAAGGGTCTTTTTCAATTGGGTTTCCTCAGATATGATGAGATTACATCTCCAAACAGCATGTCCAAAGAAAGATATCAGGTCAAGGAAGGCAATTGAAAAAGGAGGATACTCACTTGGAATGTAGAAATCTGGTATTTGCTATCTTTAAAATCGTTGTCTTCCTTACTGTCAAAAACAATAATGGTAACATTATTCATTTTTTTCTATTGAGGTAGTATCTTCTATAAGCTTAAATGAATACTTTGCCTGGTTGCAGAAATTAATGAACCTTATTTAAAGAAATTAGACCTCCTTTCATTTTGAATCTTATCCTCGGGGTTCAGTTCAGATCTCTATTAGGACAAATCTTGGAGGGAGAAAGTATCTTCTTTTTCCACTCAAAAACAAATCTATACATTGGGCATCCAAATTTCAATACATCGCTCCATTTGTATATTACTCAAAGAGGATATTCATTGGAATCATATTCCTTCTATATCCAGCCATACATTCAATTCCCTGATTATAGAGTTATAACCCCCTTCCATCTTTCTGGCAGAAACAACTCCTTATATTATTGAATCTTACTTTCACAAAAGGGATATAATGGTGAACAAACAACATGCACATCTTTCCATGTGAACTTGTAGGGAGAGGGGGGTTAGTTGATGTGGTAACAAAATTCTAGACTCAGTATTATTGGGGTATAAATCAATATAACTCCTTTATGTTCTCATGTTCTGATAAAGAGCAATGCATTCAGTGCAATAACAATGTAGTAAGTTGCATCATAATTATTCATTTGTTGATCAGGCACCACCCAGGCTGCAATATTTTGCTGCTGTAGAAGATTATGTATTCTTTAGCAGATGACTACAGCCTGTGCAATTAAGTAAAGTTAATTAGAAATTATGTACAGAAAAGGACTATCCACCCATTAACTGTTTGTATCTAAGTTCGTTAATAAGAAAATCAATATTAAACTGGACAGTGTTCGTAATCTTTTAAGAATACAGTAATGCTTGACTGTAATTAATTCTGACAATGTCCTGCTTGATCTCCGAAATAGAAATACAGTACAGTTTAGGATATTGATGAAAACATTGGTCTGCTGGGAACTTGATGATTATGGGATAACAATACAATACAAATAGGTGTTATCCGGACAAGATCTCTGTTTCAAAATCCAGAAGAGCTTAATGCTTTATCCCTGGCTCCTTCCAATGCTCTCCCCACAGCAGTGCTGCAAGGGAAAATAGAGGAAAATCCCCTTTGCTACATGATGGTGCCCCTGTGATGAGGAGCAATGCAAACCACTGCCAGTTCCATAAGGCACTGCCTGCAGTTGATCTCCCCTTCCCTCTCTACATTCCCCAGGCATTCTGATTTATTTTATTTGCATCACTAACTAGATAACAAAGGCAATTCTCTATCCTTAAATGTTGCCAGGCTTTGTTATACTGTGTGTAAATTCCACTCTACTATGAATTGGAACTCCTAATAATTATGTAATATTTTATTATGATGGTTTTAGTTTATGAACACAATATACTGTAGTCTTAGTTTTCATTTATAGAATAGGAAGAATAGTAGCTCAGCAAAGGCAGTGGGGAAAAAGTTCATAAATCCAAATTTTAAGATACGTTCTGAAGAAATAAAACTTTATATAATCTATTATGACATCAATACACTGTTTCATTTGTGTATTACCAAAACTGCCGAGAAATCTCATCTTCTGTCACTCTAGCTCTAATAAAATTGCCTTTTATTATTATGGTCAAAATCAGTAATATCAAAGGGAATAAAACAAAGTGAATACATTAGTTAATAAAATAGATTCAGGTTGGAAAATGTATCCTTTTTATATGAATTGTTGCTGTGTTTTAATTGCAGCCAAATAAATTTTGGCTACTGCATGGTTGCAGACTGAAAGAAGAAAATCAGACAGTATTCCTTTGTGGTTTTGGGAGGTGTTGCAGCAAGGGCAATACAGCATATAATCCTTGCAACGAAGCATCACAAACTGGACACTTTCTATTTCCCCTGAGTCAGTTGCATCCACAGTGGAGTTTTGGTAAACATGCTCTGTATAATACTGATAGTAGCATTAGTGCCTCCTCCTAAAAAAGTCCTTCTTCAACCTGAGGAAAGTTAGTGTGAGCAAGTCACTTGCAGATTATCAAGTCCCTTTACCTACCAAGGTTTTGCTATTCTAGGGTGCTGACTTAGATTTGGTATTCAGCGTAATTCAGTCTTTGGAGGACCGCCTTCCTGGTAAGGTCAAAACTGGAGAACAATAGTAAACCTATGACAAACACAGAGACTCTTAGTTGTGATTATCTCCATGGGGAGAGGGAGCCATACATCAGAAATAGCAGGACCAGGCGATTGGGGAAGAAGATTTATTCAGGAGGACCTTGACCTTGCCCCTATTTGGGGCATTCCTGTCTTGATCTTGGGTATTCGGAACGGAGACATTCCTTGGGGATATAAATATGGACTTCAACATTTTTGTTTGTATGGGATCAGTGAATAAAGTCCAAAACCTCTATACACACTTTGAATAAGCATTTTAGCTTTAAACAAGTTTAGGGTTACCAATATTAGTTCCTCTTGTTTAGTGTAACACCCCATCCCTTAATAGCCATTGAGGATTTTGAAGCCATTCGGATAATGTGTTCTTGATGGGATTTCCAAGTCCATGAAAGATCCCTTTTGGTGTATTGCCAAGTTTATCTTGCTGAATTCTCTTTCTGGAAGATCTTATCTAGAAGTAGCTCCTAATTTCTTCTGTTCCTTCCAACTGTGTTTCTTTTGGTCTTGAGATTAAAGTACTTGAAACTAATGGTGTATAATCGGTAGTTGTGAACATAATGCAAGATTATCTAATTTAATTCAATCTTAGAATTTTCTCAGGTAGCAATATAGTCCCAGTGGTCTGCAGCAATGTTAGTTAAATTTATTTGTGGCCTATTTACTATAGATCCTCCATTGCCCCTTCTGGATGTTGCACAAATATTCCATGACCTGCCTTGTGGAAACACATACCCTTTTCTTGGAAGAGGCAGAGATGAAACAGAATTAATTAGCTATGGCTTTTCTTTCTCATCAGTGTTACATCATTTTTATAAAGCATCTGATATATGTATCCTTTTCTTTTTATTTTGACGATACCTGAGATTTCCACCTGCTTCTTAGCGTCCTTCACAAAGCTCGGCTCATTCCAAAGTTTAGCATCTGATACAATTTCTCTAATTTGGGGCTATTTCATGTGTACTTCACCTTGGTGACCACTCTCTTCTTTTTACTATCTATATGTGCTTCTTAACTGGTTTTGAATCTTTACTAAAGTTAAAGTGCAGAAATAATAATTCCATTCTCTGCCTGCCTTGAGTAGGCCCTACCTCAAATACTTTTTCCATTTTATGCAATATTAGGGGATTCAGAGAAAGCTAAGAAAGATAAGGAGAGCACTATAGACTAAGCCTTATATAAAGATGTTGACATTCTGCTCTTCTTATAGAAGCATGAGTACAGAGTTTTTCCTTTCTGTTGTAGGCCGATATAATAGTGGCTTTATAAGTTCTTCCACACATCTGGAGAGGGTGTCAATAATGTTAAAATGATATGTTTGTCCTGTCAATTGAAGCCCTCCCCTTTTAATATGTGTTATAAATGGCACAGAGATTTAAAAAGGGCCAGGATTTTCATAGCCCAGTGAAGCCTGGCTTTTTTAGTATCATTGACACCCATTTCAGATACCATTAAGTGCAGAGAAAGAGGAGAAGGGATCTGGTGGCGAAACCATACAACGAACAATTAAGGGAACTAGATACGTTTAGTCTTGCAAAGAGAAGGACTGATAGCAATTAATCAGTGGAATGGCTTTGCCTCCAGAAGTTGTGGGTGCTCCATCACTGGAGGTTTCCAAGAAGAGGTTGGACAGCCATTTCTTCAGAATGACATAGGTTCTCCTGTTTGAGCAGGAGTTTGGACTAGAACATCTTCAAGATCTCTTCAAACCCGGTTATTCTATTTGTAGGAGCCATTTGTAGCAAAATATGTTGCACCAGCCCTGCAGAAAATTCAGCTTTTTCAGCTATGTGAGAATTCCCCACGATTATCTTATTTTTCTGCCATGGATTGATAAAACGGATTATGTTTATAAGGGAGACAATCGACGTATTTCCTAGTCAATGCTGGTGACCAGGAATTCTATTCTCTTATGGTATTTGGTGTGTATGTTTAATTGAACATCTTAGTTGCTGATTGCTGTAAAAATCCGTGAGGTTTTCGAAAGGCAGTTTAGAAGTAAATGAGGGATACTGAGCCATCCTTTTGTCCTTTAGTCGATGCATTCAGAAGGGGGGAGTTCAGTAGGGGTGCTGTTTTTAATGGTTCTAGTCATGTCTTCAAAGCTGATGAACAATTTCAAAGGAATGAATAAAAATAACATTTAAATTAAATGTCCAACATTTTGCTAGCTAGTGAAGCATGTTTACCCAATAATTCCAGGTTGTTTTGAATGAATATAAATGATATCTTGTGCAAATTGATGCTTTGTATGGATCTGAGATAGCCTCACTGTGCTTACTTCTAAGCAAGGGACATATTCAGACTTCATGCCAGAGAAATCCTTCAAAGAAGTAAAAGGGCTTCTTCTCTCACCAGCCCTGCTGCTCTTTTTCCAGAGCACAGGAATTCACGCTGTGAATGTAATATGACATTGTGGCTTCTCCATCTGCTAACGGCTCCAAATCCCCCCTTGAACTGATATGAAAGATGAAACTTCAATTTGTTTTAAATCAGCTTTGAAATCTGCCATATATTTTTTTAAATGACAAACACCCCCCCACCCCCAATGCATTTACTTTTGTGGTTGTTTTCATGTAATATATAGCAAACAAGCCTTCCCCAATTTAGACATGTTGGGACTACAATGTCTGTTGAGCTGATTGTCCGGACATCAGAAGCTCATAACCCTTTTCTGGGTACAGCCAGACAGCTGCATTAAAGAGTTGTCCCACCATTCATTGAAAGAGCAGAAAACTGGCATAAATTTACTAATCTAATTGTGGAATCCTACCTACAGGAAAACAGCTACCAACCATTTCCCCATGTACAGTGGGGCAGAGTTTTGCAATTATAGTTGGCTGATAGAAGTGGCATTAGCCACTTGTCAAGTGACACAACTAATTGGTCACAGTTGCAGAGTTGGTTGAGCTTCGAAAAAAAAAGCCTCAATACATATATACAGTACATATAAGCTACTGTCTCACTGACAATACAAATCCTGGGATATATGTGGTAGTGGTGACATACAGTGGTGGGTTCTGGGCCTGGCGGCATCCACATGGATGCGCACAGTATGCACACATGCATCTTAGCACCTCCTTGGGCCTCTGCGACACTCCAGCTGCTCCGCAGAGCGTTGCATAGGCGCTGTATGCACCATGCATGTGCACGGAAGTGCGGAAGCCTTAAAAGACAGGTAAGGAGCTCGGACGGGCGGGTGGGCCCTCCGGAGCACTGTACCAGAACGGTATCTGGTGCTCCAGCAGGCTCTGGTATGCCCGTACCGGGGCATACCACCTGCAACCCACCACTGGTGGCATTAAGTATTGTGAACAAGGCATGTGAAGGGCAAGAATTGGTGGATTCCCTTTCCTAACAAAGTCATCTGCCAATAGGAAAATATACACTGGCCATTTTCTTGAATGGCCATGAAATAATAAGTGAGATGTAGCTGTTCTAAGATCTTTGCATTTTTTTTTTCAGTAATGAAAAGTATTGAATAACTCAAAAGCATACAGAGTCCTCCATCTTTACTTTTTGCTGATTTGAGAGGCAAAGCAAGAAAACTTTTTTTTCCTATAATAAAAAACCTCTCTAGTTTTAAAACATCTCTTGGTGCTTTAGCAAAATAACATGTTTGCAGCATAGAAGTGCCCTCCCTCCAGTGTATGGGTTTCTGTTTGATTGATTAATTACATCTAGCTAACAAGTGTACCTGTTTCATGTATCTGTCTATCTACAATCCCATAGGGAGGTGACATCTGCTACTGTAACATTAGCTGGAAGATCAAAGAGCTGGTGAGACAAACTGATTATGCAGATGTAATTAACATGTGAAACAATTTACCAGTACCTTATCAATTAACAATTGTAATGTAATGTATACAAAAAAACCTACTATGTTTATGGAGACCTTCTGAAATTATCTGAAATCTGGTTATGTGTATTCTAAGGAGTAAGGATCTTGACTGAGAAGGCCTGTTATCCATACATGCTATAAATGTCCCATAGGCCTCATGAAATGAGCACATCCTGAATGGGTCCTATATGTTCCTATCAGCTGGGCAGAGTCTATCATACCTATTATATCCTGGGACAGTCCCATTAAGAGATTTAAAAGTGCTGTCCAGTATTTTGAATTGAGTTCTGAAGGCAGCCAGCAGCCAGTGCAGGGACTTCAGGATAAGAGTAATTCTACACTGATGGGGTTCCTTTTAAAGCAGCTGCAGCTTTGAAGTGTCTCCAAAGCAGTGACGTGCGGTGACGTTTATGACTGGTGAGGCTGGTGACGTCATCAAACCACGTGGTTGCTCCGATCGCAGGGGCGCAGCCCAAACGGAGAAGTTTCTTCAGCTCCAGCCTCAATCAGAGCAGCCGCGGTCCCCTTCATCTTGCCTCAGGAAGGAGGGGAATGGGACCACGTGTGCAGGGGAAGGGGATCGCGGCTCTGCTAATCTGAGGCCGTGTGTTGAGGAGCCGCCTGCACACATGGTCCCATTCCCCTTGCAAGGATCCCGGGCTCGCCCGATGCAAAAAATGCCTAGGTACCGTGTTTCCCCGAAAATACAACCTGTCCCGTGCTCACTGACCTAGCGTTATCCCGAAAGCGCCAAGTTACAGGAGCCGGGGGTGGGGGGAGCGCTCACGTTGCTTGCTGCCTTCGGTATACCGCTAGGTTGGGGAGTGGCATTCTGTCCGGCCAGAGGGGAGAGTTGCCGGGCGGCTGCTCTCTTGTGAACTGGCTCCCGAAGAGCCGGGCACAGCCTCAGGGCCGAAGCAGCCATGAGGTAACTATGCTCATGAGCAGCCGCCCGGCAAATCCCCTCTCCAGCCGGGAAAAGCGCCATTCACTGACCTGAGCAGCCGCCCCGCAAATCCCCTCTCCAGCCGGGAAAAGCACCATTCACTGACCTGAGCAGCCGCCCCGCAAATCCCCTCTCCAGCCGGGAAAAGCGCCATTCACTGACCTGAGCAGCCGCCCCGTAAATCCCCTCTCCAGCCGGGAAAAGCGCCATTCACCAAGCCCTTGCGCAGCTCTCCCAGGCCACTGCTGCTGGCTGCTGCTGCCCGCCACCGCCCGCCGCCGCCCCGCTCCGCTCCGCGCATAACTTCCAAACTCCAAAACTTCCAGCATCGGCCGCTCTAGGAATGCTCTCTATGGTGGGCCAGCTGCCGGACAGAGAGTTTTCCGGACAGAGTCTTCCAGCAGCCGGCCCACCATAGAGAGCACTCCTAGAGCGGGCGATGCTGGAAGTTTTGGAGTTTGGAAGTTATGCACGGAGCGGAGGGGGCGGCAGCGGGCGGCGGCGGCGGGCGGCGGCGGGCGGCGGCGGGCGGTGGTGGGCAGCAGCAGCCAGCGGCGGTGGCCTGGGAGAGCTGCTCAAGGGCTTGGTGAATGGCACTTTTCCCGGCTGGAGAGGGGATTTGCCGGGTGGCTGCTCAGGTCAGTGAATGGCGCTTTTCCCAGCTGGAGAGGGGATTTGCCGGGCGGCTGCTCGTGAGCATAGTTACCTCATGGCTGCTTCGGCCCTGAGGCTGTGCCCGGCTCTTCGGGAGCCAGTTCACAAGAGAGCAGCCGCCCGGCAACTCTCCCCTCTGGCCGGACAGAATGCCACTCCCCAACCTAGCGGTATACCGAAGGCAGCAAGCAACGTGAGCGCTCCCCCCACCCCCGGCTCCTGTAACTTGGCACTTTCGGGATAACGCTAGGTCAGTGAGCGCGGGACAGGTTGTATTTTCGGGGAAACACGGTACGTAGGCATTTTTTGCATTGGGCGAGCCCGGGATCCTTGCAAGGGGAATGGGACCACGTGTGCAGGCGGCTCCTCAGCGCACAGCCTCAGATTAGCAGAGCCGCGATCCCCTTCCCTTGCATACGTGGTCCCATTCCCCTCCTTCCTGAGGCAAGATGAAGGGGACCACGGCTGCGCTGATTGAGGCTGGAGCTGAGGAGCCTCCTGCACACGTCCCATTCCCCTTGCAAGGATCCTGGGCTCGCCCGATGTAAAAAATGGCGAGATCGGCACACTTGGGGCTGCTGCTGAGATGTTCAGGGAGGCTAAACCAAGCCGCGCGCCTCTCCCAGCCACTTTCACGGCTTCCTGGAGTAATTCTTTTTTATTTTCATGATGAGAGTGGTGAGGCTCCACCTCCCCTGCCTCCCCTGACTGCACGTCACTGCTACAAAGGCAGTCCATGTATAGTATATTAAAATAATTTGCATGGTGGCCAAGGTACCAAGACATCCTAGTCGAGAATGATGGATAATTGAACCTAACAAACTGTATGCATCTTGGGACTCACTTAAGGACAGTTTTAGCCTGTCTGGAGATGAGACAAAAGTATTGATATGGGGATCTACTAGGAAAAAAAGGTATTGCTAAAGCAGGCTTAAGACATAATTAGGGGAATGCCATTAGTTCTAATTTAATGCAATGAATACAAGAGAACTTAGAAGAAGACCAGTTACTAAAAATTAATCATGTAATTGATGTGACTTTATAATTCTGACATCTAACATATACATGCTTTGAGAGGATAGAAATATTGTAGTTATAATGAGCCCTTTGCTTGAAATTTTTTAAAAGATCAATAAGCAATAATATAAACAGTTCTTTGTATTAAAAGATCAAAGTATTCCAACCTTATAAATTAGTGTTACTCAACCAGAGTGATATGCCTTGCTGGGAGTGGGCACATAAACATTTTCTCCCAACCAGTCAAAGCATGTCTGGGGGTTGGGAGGGAAGAAACAGGGGGGGGGGGTTAAAAATGGAAAAAGCTAAAGCCTTTAGCCAGGGTTGAAAACATGGTCACAGATTGCTTGTCTCCAGAAATACTTTTGAAGAGCAGCTACTTCTAATCAAATGCAACACTGGTTAGTTCCGAATGGCCATTAGAAGCAAGGGCGATGCCAACCCACAGCCTGGCTCAAAACATCAGGATCCAACTGTTGGCCTGGGCTCAGAGTTTCTTTGCTTGTTTCATCAAAAGGGGTAGGCAGCAGAGAAGAAAGTCGTCTATTTTTACTTGTTTGTTTATATCGTGCCTTTGTTATTTTTACAAATAATTGAAGGTAGTGAACATATCTAACATAACTTACTTCTCCTATTTTCCCCACAATAACAAATGTGAGATGAGTTGGGCTGAGAGTGAGTTGCCCAAAGTCATCTACATGGCTTTCATGCCTTCAGATGGGACTAGAATTCACAGGTTCCTGGTTTCTAACCTGTTGCCCTAACCACTATACCAAACTAGCTCTTCCTTTCACCCACTTCTCTGTTTGGAGCTGGTGGCTCTTAAATCAAAGCAGCATAACAGGATTGATGAGCTATGTTGTGTCTGCTTTGGGCACTGTTCGGATTTCAAAAGCTATAGTAAATACAGTTTTGGTGCTCACTGTGATGATAACAGTTGCAGCAGTAATGTATGTATGTGTGTGTGTGTGTGTGTGTGTGTGTGTGTGTGTGTATGTTTGTAAATAGATATTTCAATTAATTGCTTAGTTTTTATTTTTATTGAACTGGGATATAGACTTTAAAAAATGGTGAATTCATATGGTGAAATGGACAGGCTTGTGAGTAAAACTCTTTTTGTGTCTGCAACTTAGCTTTTGCTAGGCCACCCCTCTAACTAGTTCATCATAACCACATGGTTTTATATCCCTAGAGTTCATAGTCAGTGAAGTGGTGGTTGCTTGATAGCATTCCCCCCCTCCCAAGCTCATAGAATAACCTTTGGTGAATGGCAGGCTTCAGATTGTTCTTGTCCATCCTATGTTGATCTTCCTTAGGAACATTTGCCTTTTTGTCCATTTCTCCCCCTCCAGCTTTGAATAGTGGGAATTGCCTGCCATGCTGCTTTGGGGCATTTTCATAAAAGATTCTATCTCATGCGGTAACATTAAGGATAGCAACCAAGATTTTTCTTCAGTGTACTGACATTGTGAGAGCAGGTGTGTAAATACAGCTGTAGCAGCTGCTCTGCATAACTTACATGAACTGCTACTTGTAAATTGCTATGGTGACCTGATCTATAGGAAGATCAAGACATCCAAGATAAAAGCAAACGAGCCTGATCTGCATTATATAATGTAAAGGATGCCAAAGACAAAAGTGCCCTTTTCATTTTAAACAAAACATTATATCAGATGCTAGATTGGCAAAAGGAACAGATGAAACAGCAACAATTGGAAAAGCAGCTATTAGCAGAAATAATTACTTCAGAAATATTTTTAAAAATGGGTTTTTCAAATTATAATTTATAGTGCCTTAACATAACAGTCTTAAACATTTGTACTCTGAAATGCAACTGAGCAATTACTAGGGTGACTTTTAGTAATGTTCTTTGGTATTACAAGGGCCCTTGGCCTTTGTGTGTCATACCAAGGTGTTGTCATACCAAGGTGTTTCAAGGTGTTGATTATCATCTTTAAAGCGCTCCATGGCACATGACCTAGTTATTTGCGGGATCGTATCCTGCCCCACACATCCCTTCGGCCGATTCGCTCACACAGAGAGGGACTCCTCCGGGTGCCGTCCACTAGGCTGTGCCAGCGGGCGGCGCCCAGGGGAAGGGCCTTCTCTGTGATGGGCCCGACCCTCTGGAATGACCTTCCCCCCGACATTAGAACGACCACGGACCTCCGCTCCTTCCGCCAGAAGCTCAAAACCCACCTGTTTCATCTAGCCGGCCTGGCCTAATTCCAGCTTTCCCACCTCAGTTTGTATTTTTAAATTTTACGGTTTGGTTTTAAGGTTAAGTTTTTAATTTTTATAAACTTGTACAATGGTCTATTTAATCCAATTTTAATTATATTTATTATTGATTGTATGGTTTTAATTTGGTACCTGTACACCGCCCCGAGTCCCTTCGGGGAGAGGGGGCGGTCTAGAAGTCTAATAAACTAAACTAAACTAAACCAGCAGGTACATTCCCAAAAAAGTGGGGTAGTTGGTTGGGAGCAGATCCAGGACAAAACTGAGTTTGGTTTGAATTAATTTGCTTATATTTAAAATTAAATATACAGTCGTTAATATGCTTATTCTCTTTAATGAAAGAATACTTAGTTTAATTTAATACATAGGAATAATTATCCCCCTTTTGATTTATTAATCAATCTGCAATATTTTTAATGGATTATGGAAGCTGCACCAGAGAGCCTTAGTTTCTGTTTTAGATGTAGGAGAGGTTGGTTTGCACCGTTGATCTGATTAAGACTATGCTGAAGAGGGCAAATGGGAGGTCATTGTCAGGTTCTCATCTCATTATCACCATACTTAGGAAGACAAGTACAGGCAGGAACATTGAATAAAAGATTATATCTGACCACGTCTGAATGTTATATTTATTTCAGTATGCATTTAGGAAAAGAAGGGACAAAATGAAGGGTCTTTGTGGAGGAGCATACAGACATGTACAAAAGTTATATGCATATATAAAGATGAAATATTTATGAAAGGCTAATAAACATACTTTGTTTGCATGGGGTTGCACGGGGGTCAGTTAAGTCTTGGAATCTGTTGCACTGGGGAGTTACTTTAGCTTTATCAACAAATACATTAAGCCTATGAAGATAAATATGTTTAAGAGCGTATTCTTTTCTGAAAGTCTTCACTGCTGCTAATGTTATGATTTTAAGTAAGAATGCATGGCTCTTGTTGGTATAACCATTGTCCATAGGTTTGGTATCTGTGATTTAATTTATAATACGAGTAATAATAAAAGCATTTATATAAGATGGGAACTATCTGGGAATATCAGGGCTGTTCACTAAGCTAGGAAGTTGAAAAAATATTGTACAAAGAGACAGTGTCATACAATGTATATAACACTGCCAAACAAAATTATATGGCTGCAATCACTACCAGTTGGCTTTGCTTGAAGGGCATCTTTACATTTTACCTCTGAATATTCATTTGAATATAGCATTTGACATATATTATTTTCAACGTTCTTAATAAATTACAGTGCATATTGTTTTCAGGTTTCATTGTCAATAGGACAATTCTATCTTAAATTGAGAGTTGTGTTTTATTAATGCAACTTCTTAGCCAGTCAATTACCAGGACCAACTAGAGGAGGAAGGATGAAACAGAACTTTTCAAATACTTGAAGGATTTGTCACTGGAAAAAAATGATCCTGTTTTGTGGCAGCAGAATGTATTTATTAGTCAATTGCTATATACGTATAACAAATTGCAAAAATAGAAAAATAAATAGGTAGGATTGGAGTGAGTGCAAATGGGTTCAAATGCAGAATTGAAGATACAGTATGTAGGAAGAGCTTCTTGTAAAACAGGCTTGGATAGAACTGGTGAATTCACTTCCCTCAAGTGTCTGTTTGTAGTGGCATGCTTTCAAGTGAGAGGAACAGTTATGCCAAGATGATTATGTGAAATTGTAACAATGTGAGCAAAGTCTAAAATAATCTTCTGCAAGACAGTAAAAAGTAAGGGAGAAGACCTTGGCAGAAGTATGCAACACCTAAGCAAAGTGTGTTACCTAGACAAAGAAAGATGAAATCCTCAGATTCAAGGTTATATTTGGAAGGGCAGACAAACACTTCCCTGATTCACTGGGGCATAAGAAGGAAGGGAAGTAAAGTACAATCAGACTTGCAAGATTTTGTTATTATAGTTTGTCTCAATATAGTAAAATATAATTCTAGTCTTCCTGTGGAGTAGATTTTTTGGTCTGGCCTATCTGATGGTATTGATAAAAACTGGCCTGAAAGATAATTTCTTGAACGGAAGAAACTTCTGGGATGAAAAGCAAAATGTTCACAAGGAAAAAAACCAAGGAAGTCTAGTTGCCTTTTGGGAAAGCATCTTTCAGATGATTCAGGTTTAGCATATAAGGAGAATTTACCAAGAGGAATAAAGAACTAGTTTAGTGTAGAATTAAGGTGCTGTGAGTTCTAGTTCTACATTAGGCATGAAAACCATCTGGGTGACTTTGGGCCAGTCATTCTCTCTCAGCCCAGCCCACCTCACAGGAATGGTGTTGTGGGGAAAATAAGAGAAGGAACAAGTATTAGTTATGTTTGTTGCCTTGAGTTACTCGTGATGTAAAAAGATGGGATAAATTTTTTTTAAAAAAGAAAAAGGACAAATAAGCAAAAGTAACTAGAAATTCAGGCAAAATAATAATAATAATTAATAATTTATTAAATTTCTAGACCGCCCCCTCTCCCCGGAGGGACTTGGGGCGGTGTACAGGAATAAATTTAAAACATACAAAACAATCATACACATAGGTAAAAAACAAATTAAACAACCCCTGTACAATTTATAAAAATTAAAAAACAGACCTTAAAACCAATCTTAAAAATTTAGAAATAGAACTGAGGTGGGATAGGTGGAATTATTAGGCCAAGCCGGCTAGCTGGAATAGGTGGATTTTAAGTTTCTGACGGAAGGAGCGGAGATCCATAGTCATTCCAATGTCGGGGGGAAGGTCATTCCAGAGGGTCGGGCCCATCACAGAGAAGGCCCTTCCCCTAGGCGTCGCCCGCTGGCACAGCCTAGTGGACGGCACCTGGAGGAGTCCCTCTCTGTGTGAGCGAATCGGCTGGAGGGATGTATGGGGCAGGATAATTATAATTTTACTGAACAGTATTATTACCTCAGTAATAGATGACAAATAGATTGAGACTGAATCCCCATAATATGGAGGTACTATGGATTGCCTCAGTATTCGTGATTTTGACAATCCTGGGTAAGATTGCATCTTTATATGGAGCAGGTACACAGTCTAGACATACTTATTGTTCCATCTTCTTAGGAAATACTCATGTAACCCTATAGCTGAGAGTACCTTTTCCCAGTTCTGGTTATTCCTGGATAAGAGTAGTGCTTACTTTGCAGACCATCTTGCTTCTAGCAAATGCATGCATATCCTCTCCTTTTCTCATGAGTTCTATTCAACCACAACTACCTTGGTTTCCCCCTTCCTCTCAATCCAGTCAGTCTTGCTCCACATATTTGTTTTGCAATTCAATCATCAATCAACCTTTCTGCATTTTCCCACACATGTCCAACAAATAATAAAAACTGATTGGGGGAGTATGAAATTATGAAAGATTTAGAAATCAGAGAGGATTTCCCTGTTTCATTAATCCCACCAAAGTTTTTTCAAATATTTCTAATGAAGACAGCTCTAGAAGAGTACAAGAGACAGTTCAAGGAAACATTAAATAAAACGTAGCATTATTTACTTGCCTCTTACCTGAGAGTTACCTACATGCCCAACCTAGTCCAGCAGATAGACATGGTCATGGCGGTATCCCTGAAATGCTTCTCAGTCACATCAGAATAATTAGTTTAAGATACTTGGGACGGGCATACTCTCATTACCCACCAATCTTCTTCAGAAAATTTTTTCTTATCATTCATGTTTAAGAAACATTTTTAGTTGAGCACAGTATAAGCCATCTTAAGCTAGTTTCAGCATGGTTGTATTGGGATTCTTGATTGGTTTTATACACTGGGTGGCCCCTTCTTTGCTTTAACAACTTCTCACAGTTTTATTAGAACAGGAGATAGTGTGATCATGTCATCATAGGTATGTGCTTGTAGTACATGAAGCTATGTAACCAGGCACACTGTCCTGATAACTTGCATAGATAAAACGAATTCAGCTGAAAGGGGCAATAAAGACTAAGTCAATGGATGTTTTCTCTTAGGGCAGCTAGCTTTCTATTTTATGTTTCAGATTATACTGTATCATTCATTTGCTTGTGCCCTCATCCACACATACCACGATAGCTTGTTCTAAAATCCTCTAATCTGTATGCTCCCTCTTATGTTTTTCTGTCACTTTTGGATTTCTTGTTATTTATGCTAGCATACACTTATTTACCCCATTTCCTTCACATTATGGTCCAATGAATTTTAAGGCAATGATAAAGAGAGGAAGCATTGTGTTTTCTAGAGTCTCCCCTTACTGGCTTAATTGAGTAACATTTATATTACAAGATATAGCTTATGAAGGTTATAATTTTCCTATCATCTAAATTGCAGGCTAAAATTGTGTTAAGAAAGGATTGTAGAGAATAAACTGCTGCTTTCAAAATGAGTCTTGTTCACTGACAGCATAACTGTCAAATGATTAGCAAAAATGGGATGGTTCCTATATCTAACATTTGTCAATTGTAGTATGGATTTCTAATTGCAATCTATTTGATAATGTGTACATAATAATTTTGAAGAGCAAATGACCACAGCTCATGAATATGAGGAAATAATATATGGCAGTAGCTAAATACAGGATCCAATCCATTCTGCCAGAAGCATTAAATATTATGAGAATATAACAGAAGCAGATTAAAAATATATTTATTCTTTTTCAGAATTTCCAAGTTGGTCCCAGAATTAACAAGAAAGGCTATTTAATGTTTAACTTACAAATTCTTTACCTCATTCCCAAGAGACCATTTACTCTTTATCACTGAGACATACAACAGTCATATTCACCTGGACTCTGCACCTGAACTGTAGGATCTTATTCCCAGGATTTATGGCAATCCTTTTGGTTGTGTCCTCACCACAACATTAACCCAACTATTTAAAGACCTAGTGGCCAGAGCACCAGTTTATTGTTGTGATTTGTGTTTTACCATATTCTGAAAACCCTGTCTGTTTGGTAGTGGGTGGTGTAATCAGAGATGGCATTCTGCCGGTTCGCCCCAGTTCAGGTGAACTGGTAGCGGCGGCAGCGAGAGGCTCCACCCACCTGCCCAGATGTCATCACAGATGCTCTGCACATGCGCAGAGGTGCTGCACGTGAGTGAAGCGAGC
The DNA here is from genome assembly GCF_964273705.1 of Natrix helvetica. Taxonomy (NCBI): domain Eukaryota; kingdom Metazoa; phylum Chordata; class Lepidosauria; order Squamata; family Natricidae; genus Natrix; species Natrix helvetica. Next base: position 74,365,917 of record NC_138550.1, read on the forward strand.
ACACAGACACACATGCTCCCAGTTCCAAACCAGTAGCAAAGGCAAGAGAAAACCATTACTGGATGTAATGTATTTGGGGTGTGGTGGAGCAATCAGGGGTCACATGTAAGATCTTTGCTAAGTTTGGGGTGGGTGGGTTACCCTTGTTAAGAAAATTTGACCTGTAATAATGGAATGGCATTAGACGGGTTGACAAAAATTAGAAAGGAAGGAAACTCTCAGAGAAGGAGTATTGGAAGAGGGGAAAAAAGGAAGGAAAAAGAGGAGCAGGAAAAGAGGGGAAAGGAGATGGATTTTGGAGATGAGAGGAACTCAGGGGAAGGGAAGGTTTTATCTATATGGTTAGACTTCAATTATGAAACACATTTTTATAAAGCAAGTTATTGTCATTTCTTAAAGCCAAAAAAATTCAAATCAACTGATCTGGAAGGCTGCAGACTTCTAGTCTACTATGCATTATGAATACAGTGGACTCACCTGTTATAGCAAACAACTCAACTGTGGTCTCAGACTGTTGGGGTCAAATCCAGGCCCAATATAACAAAAATTATTCACCATTGAAAACAAATACTGAGGTTATACATTCATCTTCAGGTCAAAAAAAGACAACAAGCTCATATTTATACTTTTAGAGAACAGATAAAATGGTCAATACACAAACGCAAATCAAAAGCAAGTCAGTAGGCATTTTTAAGGTCAAAAATTGATTTACTACCATAGAAACATTTTAGTTGATTTTTTAAAAAATCATTCAGAAAAAGGCCACTCAGAATCACCTTATCAGTGAGATGGGTATCTTATAAATTTAATAAATAATAAAAATAGTTCTCCATTAACTATTTGTGCTTTCTGAGAAACATAAATTGATAGTACCCATTTAATAAGATCTTCAAGGTTCGTATGTTGCAGAACTCTAAACAACAGAATCCAATTCAAATTATCAGAGGCCTTCTCTGCATTTAAAAATACTACTGCAACTTATTTTTCATTACGTTGTTCAAAATACTCCAAAACATTCAGAACTTTTATATGGTATTTCATCATTTGTGATGGATTTTATCATTAAAATTGGGGGGAGGGGTCACTACTCTAAGCTAACATTTATCTTAATAGGTAAACATGTTAAGCCCATCCTCATACTTGGTTTTTTTAATTGGAATCTTAAATTACACATCCTATGCACGGAGAGCCATTTGGAATTTATAAAACCTGGAATTGAACAGTATGAGGTAGAATCAGGCTTATATGTTCATCAATCAGTTTTCTGTTGTGTGAACACATATCATTAAATTCATGAGTGTAACGTGTAACTGTGTGTGTTAACTGTACTTTTTAATGCTTAAATCTGCTCTAACAAATCTTTCAAAAAACATCTCTGATAGGTTTGACACCTCTGTCAAAATTTAAATTTTTGATATCAGAATTTGCATATAAAAATCACCCCACACTGAATAGTATCTTTAATTATTCAGTTCTTTAAATTGTCACCTGACATAATGTATTATAATTCATTTTTTTAAAAGTAACATACAAATGCTTAAACTTGCCTATGAAAAATAGCAAATAACTGTTTATCTGCACCTGTTTCAAACTTTTGTAGGATTTTCTACGCAATCCGGCAGCAGTGCTGTCAAAGAAATAAAGCTGTGGTGAAGAAAGCAATTTCCTGGCCTAGGGTGTCATTAGTCTCTTATTTAAACAAAAGGGGAAAAAAGTTTCAAGGATCAAATATTTTCATTTAAGGTGTGACTAATGAGGGGTTTAAGTTTGGGGTTAAGATAAATTATCAATCAGTGACCAAAGTCCTGCTCATTTTCTCTTTTGCTCTGGTAGATTACCTGAAAAGATAATAAATTAGTGAGTATTACAGGTGCTTTTCTATTTTAAGAGAAGGTAGTGAACTTTCATTTATTACCATCCAATACATGTTGCTGAAAGTCAAATCTCTCTGTTTTTTGCTTGCTGTTAGTGCAGACCATGAGGCAATCAAGCTATAAGGGTCATTTTCTGCATGAGCTAACCTTTTCCTCTGCTATAGTTTGAAGCTTTGTTGACAATAAGATGCTCAGTGGGAACATTAAATTAACACTCCATATTCGTGCCTGTAAATTTACTGACAGGCTGGGGAAAAGTCAGGGAAAACAAACACTTCATCATTTCTGCTTCATTTAGCCTGTGAAGGGGAGCACTCTCACCTGCAGTGAAGAGAGGTCAGGGCAGATGGGGATAATTTTAATCTGACTCTCAGCTGAGTCTTTAGTTGTAGTGGATTGTGTTTCATTCTCTGCTTAAAGTACAGATGAGAGGGAGATGAATGCAAGAAAAATTATCCTAAGTATTAGATGAAATGAATCAGGGAGAGTTTGTTCTAGATAGCAATGTGAAACAAAAGAAGGGCTGTGCAAAGTGACTAAAAATAGGAACAGTTTAAATATTAATTTGTATTGGTGTACTTTCCATCAGCAAAACATTAAGCAAAAACCCTTAAGATAAAATGTACCCCTTATGTAAATAGAACAGTGCCTAATTATTTTCTATGTTCCATTTTTATTTTAATTAAGTACAGTAGTGTGTATGTGTTTTAGAAAGAGGATAGGATCGTTATCTGTAAAAGCTGCTTTGTAAAGTAAATTATTTTTAAAGCATTGCAGACTCATACAGTTAAAATTGAAATTGTTGAAAACAATTTCCTATCACATATACATGGTTCATATGTCCAAACAGAACAAAACATCTATATGCATATAGAAGAATTGATCGGCACACGGAGCCCAGGAGCTAGTATTTTCCTTAGGGCTACCATATCTGTATGACCACTAGAGGATCACAGAGTCTACTTTTTCCTCTGCCATCTACTGGTCACCTAGAGTTTTGCAGCTCTAGTATATGTTCTGCATGGATAGATTCTCATATATGAAAATTGTATAAGATTAGTAACAAGATGTAAGTGTTCCAAGGTTTGTTCTTCAGTGCATCTCAGTAGTTACATTCAATGGTCTGTGTACAAGCCATTGAATAGCTCCCTTACAGAGACTTCCACAGCACTGAAGTACTTCATCAAAAATGATGACAGCAGCATTGATTGCCCCATCTCAAGGCAAGCCCTGCCTCTTTTATAGATGCATGCAACTTCATATCATACAAACAGGAGGAACCTGCTCTGCTTTCTTCATAAGGATAGTTAAATTTTCTTAGATTATTCAAATATATTATGTAAATGAGGGACAAATAGACCAAGAAAGGGGTTCTCCCAAAGCAGATGAAACTATTTAGCAATGCCAAATAATGCCCTTGAAAACTCTTGGGCAAATAAAAATAAAGATAGACCACTCGGTCAGCTTTGCTGGGGGGAAAAAATCTCCTTATCAGGTTTCCTTTTTCCTAAACTGAAATTATTCCAGCTGTTTTTTTCCCTTGATGTTCTTTGTTCCTTCTCCATAAAGTCTTTAAATGATAGACTTGGATTAACTTCCTATACTACAGATAAGTTGCTTTGTTTTGTACCTGAAGGATAGGGTTAAAATGCCTTAAATGAACAAATTAAATAATTATTATAATTTTTTATCTCCCTCCCAGCACTGCAATTTCTCACTGCAATTTTTCAGGGGGCAGCCAATGAAAATCGGGATGGGGGCATGGGAGAGAGGAGATTTGCACGAAGCCTCAGACATTACACAACAACAACAACAAAAAATAAATCAAAGAACCAAATCAAAACCTAGGACCATATCTTATATAGTGAGCGCCACAGTTTACCCATGTATGTGTGAACAGGTACTTTGTTTAAAATATATTTGTGCCTCCAAACTAACTCCCCTCTCCCAAGTTATAACATTTTCTTGAAAAGAATTGCACAAAATAAAAAAGCAGAATGAATGAATACAATAAAATATAATAGTTGTAATTCAATTGCAACTACAAACTAGTTAAGACTTTAGTAAAACATAGTCATGAAAAGGTGACAGGTAACAGGGATGACTGATGCCCATTAGGACGAATAGGCAAAAGAAAAAATATCCAACAGCAAGAAAAAGTAACTAATTCTGTTTGGACCCATCCTTTTCCTTGCAGTTACACTGAGAACAATTCATAAACAATTCACAAAACATAGCTGATTTTTAAAATAATCCCTTATCCTCTTGCAGTATGCTTGACATGTTTCTCTACTTGATGGACTACTAGAAATAAGGCATGGTTTAACAGCTCACTACTGTTTTCGACCATCTCTATTGTCCAATCAAGTCACCATTTTGGAGTGAGAAAGAGCAGCCTTAGGAATAAAATGGCACCAGAGGCATTTATTCAAATTGTACGTATTCCATGCCATCTAGCACACAGATCGCACATGTTACATAGCACAAGTCATGCTTTTGGAGCCTCCTGGAGCATCACTCAATGCCTGTTGTACCATAGCAATAATGTGTGTGGGTGATGCTGGCAAATTGCTGTGCTGATCTTCCTTGAATTTCTGTTGAAGAAGGGTGATTCTAGCTCAGTAGAACGAATTTAAAACTAAACTAAATTTTAAAGTTTTTAAATTTTAAAACATTTTCAAAATGTTTATGAAATTTCTCTGATTACATAAATATCCAAATTAGCATGTTTTGAAGTAGCATTTCATTTTTACGAATGGTACTGGAAAGTTTTCCTTGTTCACCACCGCAATTCAATCATAACTGTTGAAGACTGCTGCCTGACAGCCTGTTCGTATGCCTGAAATATAAGTGAGCAAAGAAAACCCTGATTATTTTGCTGTTTCAAGTACTGTAAATATGTGCTGCTTTCCTTGTAGGGATGGTTTAGGAGAATGCTATGACTGAAAATGCACACCCAGAAAAGAAGCAACTTTTTTATAGCAACCCTATTGTCCAGACCTTTTTTAAAAACAAGGAACCTTAGGTATGGTCACGAAGAATAGCATCATCTAATCTTGCACTATATCCGATGTGTTTCTGTTTGTTTACTTTGAACTCTTCCAGAAGGCTAGTGAATTGAGCAGGAGTTTTGCTGGCTTTCGACTGTGTGGGAGAGCAGTGGACGAAGTGGGAATGCAGAGCTAAAAGAGCCTACCAGGTGGTCCCAGAAAGTAGACACAGTGTGTCAGTTCAGCTGAAAAGCTTTTGCAATTTGTTGGCTAGAGCCAAAGCCTGGAGGAGGGGATAAGACAGTGGGGTGGCACTGCAATAGCTATTGAGGATCCAGACATCTCTGTGTCCGGCTTGGTTTACTACAATCAGAGCAGTGATTAGACTTCTTTTGATCGCAGGTTTAGCTTTCAGCCTATCAAGGGAATTGGAGGGGGGGGGTTGGGATACATATTAATGTCTTGGGCCCACATAATTTCCCAGGGGGTCATGGGGTCAGGTTTGTATTTAGTTAGCATTAATGATCTCGTTAGGGATCTGAATGGACCACCGTCCAAGCTCTTTCAGGGATCTGAGCGTATCTGGCCTTCACCTTTCTTTCCCTTCGTTGTGTGGGCTTGCACGGGGCATGAACTGTGATTAATAGACTTCCAGTGCTTAATAATTTGCAAAACAGAATTAAACAAGGAACACAGAGTACAATTGAGATTGGACACAGCAGGGACAAGAGGTTGTTGTAAACAGAACCAGTGCAATCCAAGTGCATGGAATGAAGTGAGATGCTTGCATACAATGTCACAGCTGGCAACTGGCTGGAGGCCAGTCCTGAGTGTAAACTCCATAGCTATGCCCAGGTGGTCAGGCTGAGGCTTGTCCTTTTAACTTGGGAAGCTTTATAAAGAGAGGAAGGAGAGAGGGAGGGAGGAAAGAAGCACAGAAGGAGGAACGGACTACTGCAGTGGGAAAGCAAGCAAGAGGTAACCATTGAATAAGAGGAAAAAAAGAAAGAGATTAAGAAGCTCAGAAAGTGACAAGCAGATAATGGAAACCACTTTCAATAGTAGTAATCCTTGACATACAAGGACAAATATGAATATTTTTGTTCTTGAATTTAGATTAACTTTCAGCTCAGGGGTAAAACTGGAAGTTACTTTGTGTGTTTGTATCTTTTGGTCTACCACAAAAAATGAGAGCCTTGTTGTTCACTACTAGTGACCTTGGAGAAGTGGTACTTCAAAGATAATTTGAGGGAGACAATATGGGTTCAGAGGCAAATAAGATACAGATACCGAGTGATCGCTTTTAAAGGGATCTGTGCTGTTTTTTCTCTGAATCACATTGGTACAGATATCCAGTATTCTTCTGATGTAGACATGCCATCCTGATTAAGTAATGCAGAACTGATACTGCCATACCTTTCGAGAACAATTGGGCTTCATAGAAATATGTTTGATGAAATAACTTTATTCAATATTCATTTTCATTGCAGATGGAATCAGGTATTATATATGCAGAAGAAGAGGAAGAACGGGAGCTGCACAACACCCCTACTATCCAAATCAGAGGTGGAAGACTTGTGGTCTCTGGAAGTGTCAGTAAGCAAGGCCTCTGGTCAAGGAAAATGGGAGTCATGAACCAGCAACATCTGAAGGGGTCATTAGTTTCACATCCCTAGTCGATATGAATTGGAATTGCACTTGGATATTCTGCACAACTGCCATTCATTTACCTGAGCCTTGCACAGACCTTCCCGGTGGATGGTGCCTAAATGCATGTCAAACAATTATGCATATTTGATCCCCTTTGAAATCAGCTGGATTTGGGTGTGCACATGCAATTGCCAGAATGTATTATGAATTAACTATGGCAATTAAATCATATTATATAATGGAAAAGTAACATAATTTATTTACAAAAGAAAATATGATAAACAAGCATATTTTACTCCAGCAGGGAATCAGGATTTCTGCACAAAATGTATGTAGTACACTTCCATGAGAAAATGTTAGACTAAAATGTTTAAAGTAATTGTATAGGGACATATTTGAATAAATGTACATTTATTTTCATACCCATTGTTTTAAAACTGATTTATGTAAAAATCTTGATACTGCAGAAAACAAACAACCCTGAAGAGATTTGTTGCTATTTAATCTGCCTCACTGGAAGTCTTTCATCAAAAATAAATCAGTGACTTTTTCCTGGTTTTATAACGTTTTCTTTCAGCATAGAAATTAAAGCTGAATTAAACAGAAGACTTAGCTCTTTTCCCATTACATTATTTGCAGAAGCCTATCAATAGGCCAAAACCAGGGAATTCTTCAGAATTACAATATACAGGGAGTCCTCGAATTACAACTGGTCATTTAGCAACTTTTTGAAGTTATGACAGTTTTTGACAGACATACTGTCATGTTATGACGAGCCAGTTTCAAAGTTCTGACAGCTGCCCCTCCCCTGAGGTCATGTGACTGCATTTTGGGCTCTCAGCAGCCAGCCTGCATATATGGCCATTTGCAACATCCCACAATCACATGACCCATAATTTACAATGTTTTCATCAAAAACCAGGGTTTACTTCCATAATGTGTTTGCTTAATGGTATATAAAAAGTCATAAAATTGGGTATGGTCATGTGATGATCTGCTTAACAAGCATCACAACATATGCCTATAATTGGAGCCTCAATTATGGTCAGAAGTTGAGGACTAACTGTATGTGCCATCCTGAGTAAGGATCATAAGGAAATTAGAAATGTATGTACGCATGTGTCAATTGCTGCCTTCCTTTTTCCAAATAATACTCCCAACCATGAGTAAGATAAAAAGAGAAATGTTACATTTTTGAATAGTAGCAAGAACAGATAGATATCCTGCTATGTTCATCTGGGAATCCTAATCTTTGGACAAAGCCGGTGAGAAAAAAATTCCCTTACATGGCTGAGGAGGAGTGAAAAAAAGGAACCAGAGAGAGACAAGCAGCTACCTATAGCATTTGTTGATGTCATTTAGCCTTCTTGCAGTCATTTATTAGAGTTTTATTGATGTAATCCTTTATGTCCTCTGTTTTGTCCAGGAAGTATGACTGACAGCTTTATTTAGTGGGGATTTTTCTTTGACAGACATCCACGGAAGGCTTCTGTGCCTCTATTAAGGGATGTCAGGTTGTATGGGGGAAAAGCTTCATTGATTCCCTTTGCTCCCATTAAGCCACCTTGATTTGAGTGAGGGTCTATGTGTGATAACAGGTATATGTTTTTGGCAGGTGCACCTTAGCTTGTCTGCTTATCCACCAGCTGGTGGCTTCTACAGACCTTTTTTCTCACAGCAGCCAACATTACGACAGGTCTGGGAGTATATCTTTACCATGTGCCAAATTTCTCTCTAATCCAGCTTTTAAGGGTAACTTAGCAGCATGTCATTTGGATAATTCTTTTTTTCAATGACCACACATCTACATGCATACTTTTATTTTTGATACAGTCTTGGCAGTCTAGTAGTTGATTTTTAAAAAATTCAATGTATATAATAGCAAAACAACTCAGGGCAGCCAACAGTCTTCTTACCCCACAAAATAATAGTTAAAAACCAACAATAGAATAATACAACACACCTGTGTCAAGAACAAGACATGGAATTCATATATTTTACATTTACAATGGATCCATATGTCAGCCTGGCCCAATGCTTGCATTACAGAGTTGTTGTCAAATGAAGTTTGAAGTAGTTGACAAATGAGCATTTAAATTTAACACAGAAGATTAGTATTTGTGAGGTAATGTGATTTATTCCACAACATTTATTCTAATGATCAGGGTTATTGAAGTTATAATATTATGGTTAATAGATATTTCACTATTATGAATCTTCCTTAAAAAAAGAAAAGAAAATATGTCTTTGTATTTTTCCCCAGTTAAGTCCACTGGAGTTGGGTGGCTAATAAATTCAAACAAATAATAATAAAAAAAAAACCTCTGAACATTGTGTAAATTAGAAGTTAAGTAAGAAATAAACACAGACTCGTAACAGGTGTATATATAGCCAGTATAATTTCCATATTTTGTCAGACTCAAACATAACCACAAAAAAAATTCTATTCCAATTTTCTTTTAATTAATCTATAAATTTTCTTTTAATTAATCTATTTTAATTAATCTATAATCTATAATCTCTTGAATATACTTGATTTCAACCTGTGTTTTTATTTTATATAGTACTTAATATAAAGAAATATATATATATTTTAATTAACATCTCTTGGGTCATTACAGAGTCCACTCATGTAACATGTGAGGAATGATCTGATGAGAACAAATTTCCACAGTAGGAAAAGATCAGGTGTCTCTTGTCCTACAGTACCCAGTGCATTTCAGTTGTTCAGAGAAACTGGCTTTTGTCCTTTAGAGATTTAACAGTATCATAGTGCTTCCACAAGGATTATACAACATTCAGTGCTAAACTATACTTTGTGAAATTCAACAACGTGATGCCACAGCATACTAAGACAGGTTCTAGCATTATCAGTTATTTTATATTTCTGTATTTTTTATTTTATTTTACAAAACTGTTAAATAGCATGGTTGATAAATAGAAAACAAATAGACATCCATGTTTATAAGATAATTTTGCATAGCTATATTTTATCATTCTGCAAGAATTAAAAGATGCCCTATGAGCCATAAATCATTATGTCAAGTCCAAACAGTCTTGCCACTTTGCACAAGATGTACAGGCTAAAATCCAGCAAGCACATTCATCTTTATTAATTCTTCTTTATTCAAGTCATGTCTTTCTACTAAAGCAGAATTCTGTTTTCATTCAGACAAAGGAGAATGACATTGGTCTGCACTTGCAAAAGTAGTTTTATGTAGCTAATGTAGCATATGAACTTTTGGCTAAACATTCTTTTTTAAAATATACATCTCTGTCATAGGCCTCAGGTATGCAGGAATTATGACATATCCAGGTAATGATTTTGATGACAAGGCAGTTTCTTGTTCTTTATAGCTGCATGTTCAACTGCTGATTTCATAGATATGGTCTATGGAGAAGGACTAGCAGAACCTGGGGCGGAGTTAAAAGAGTGATCAGCCTAGAATCTCTACCTAGCCACAGGTGGACTTAGTCCAACCCTCCTTTGAATTCTGTTGAGCCATATATAATTCCAAGCCGGTGCTGTTAGTTGAGAAGATTCCTGTGCATATGCTTTGTAGCAATAAATTAGTTTAAGTGGATCTCACATGATGTTTCATGCCTGACACATATCCATTCATTTTCCTTGGCAGCAATACAGAAATGGTTTGCCTTCTTCTAGATTGTGTGTATGTTTTCAACTTCCCTCCCAAGCCTATGACCTTAGTGTTTTGGGGGGTGGGTGGGGGTGTATCTATCCAAATATTAATCAAGTCCAGATAATATAACCAGCCATCATTGATAACCCTTAAATTTTGAGAGGGCAAAAACTGAAATTAGCCCAGGAATTTGTCTATATATTGTCAAATAGATCTGAGTGTATTTTTTTGCTACAGGACAAATTTTAATCTGCTGGTTCTTTACACCAATGACCTTTAAACTTAGGTAAACAGAAACATATATGCAGAACAAGGCACATTTGTCTGTATGAAGCAAACAGACAGTGTCACATGTATTGCTGTACTACCCTTTTATATGGATTGCAACCCTGATCTATTAATATACCCTTCTAATCAGAAATAGTGGTAAAATTGAGAATAATTATGTAGTCCATCAGATCAATCCTCAATTATTACACTGAAGCTTATTAAATTATTTTCTACTGCCATTTGACATCTCTGTATATGGTAAAATGTTAGGTATATTGTACTAGGAGTTTTAGTATAATTTTGATTCCTGGTTGATGTTTGACTATTAATAAATCTTACCTTTCTAATTTGTATTCTGAACAGTTATCTGGGAATTTAAAAAAGGCTTTCTACTAATTTTTTAAAATAGTTTTTAGCTAAACTGAATACTTTTTATTGCTTGTACTTATTGATTTTATTACTATGTTGCTACTTTATATTTTTGGGTAAAGTATTATGTAAACTGGGTTCGAAGGGATTATTGCGGTAAAAGATAATTTTCATAAAAATAAAATACATAGTTTGTAAAATACAAGCTCAAGGTATTAGAATAATAGATTTTCAGTATGCAATCACATAAAACTCTAACCTAGTGATTTTGCTGATTGGCATGATGGGAGTCTTATTCCAACATATCTAAAGATAGTCCAGTTGGAGGAAGCCGGTCAAACTTTAAAGAAGTAAAATGCCTTAGTCTAAGACGCTTGAACTAGATGAAAGCTCCCAGTTGAGCTTGATAAGAGCTCAGCAGGGTTGGACCTGCTTCTACTTGAAAAAAGAAACTACTGTGAAATCCCAGCCTGTAGACTGGAACTGGAAGATGAAAAGCAATCCTGGAAGACACCAATAACAAACTACTTCTACTACACACAACAGCCAAAAAACCAAAAAAACCCTCCATTTCAGAAACATAGTCTCCAGAAATTGAGTTTAACTTGAAGGAATCTTTACTTAAGATTGTTGAAAGAGCTTTATGGTATTTCTAGGACTGTGCCCAATGTATTTCTCTTGGAGTTGTTTGTTCTTTGTTTGAGAATTGTTCATTCATTCTGCCAAGGCCATGTTTTTGATTTGGAAAAATACAACACCTTACTTCTTGCAATCTTCTTTCGGATAATCCCTTTGCTCATATTTGGAGTACAGCCCTGGTAATTTCCAATGAATTTTTCTGCTTAAGTTCATAAGATGGGGCCTTTTGTATATTTCCCCTTTGAAAGCAATTACAAAAAGTTAAGTTCTGCAGCAATTGTTACAGTAATTTTTTAAAAAACTTGCCTAAATGTCTGACTATTCTTTCATTTCAGTTCTATATCAGTAACATTTGGATGCAATAATTGAGTGGAGTGAAACATTCCATAGGAAATAGAGTCCATAAGTCATCACTTTTATGTGGATGGTGATTTGTCCAATTTCTTCCCATTCCTTCAAGGGATGATTACTGAAAGAGAGATCTTTTTCCCTTTTGTTCTTGACTCTGATTGTGTCTTATTAGCCTCTCTTTGAAGAGTTGGTAATTTAAGTCTGCTTGTTGTCCCAAATGGCCTCTACAAGATAATGGCCTTAGTACCATGTTGTTCTGGCACTGAAGTGAGTGTTTCTGGAAGCAGGAGAAGGTCCCTTCCTTCCTGATCAGTGGAGGTTTGCCATCTGATCACGAAAAGCCTGAGGATGCCTAAATTATACCGGCTATATTATTATTATAAAGTAAGAGGGGATTCACTGTTAAAGTGATCAAGAGCTACATACAAACTGGAATGAGTTATATCTAACCCCAGTTTCAATTCACTGGGGGACTCTAATTGCTTTCATGACTATTTTTTAAATTTCAGCTTTAAAAATAAAACCAGATATTTCCATTAAAAATATGAATTGTGAGTACGATGTATCTCACAAATAACAATTAGGCTAATAATGCAAATTAGGCTAACAGGAACTTTCTTCCCTTCTGTGGAATTTTGTCTTCAATTTGTTGTGTACTCCTTTATATAGGGCACCCCCCCCCCCCGAATATACTCCCTCCCAACTCCCACAATATAACAAAGAGCAGAAAACTAAAACTCTGGACATCATTTATAAATAATATGCATTCAGCTATCATGCATTTCTATGAGTTGTGGTAGTTCTTGATGCTCAGGCTGCTCAACGTCTGGTATGCAAATTGGCTTTTGCACATGAAACCAGATAAAGAGAGGCTTGCTTTCTGAATTCATTGTTATTTTGTTATTTTGTTACTGATTTATGGATTTGTTCCTGTGGCCAAATAGTTGGAAATCCTAATGTCTTAACATATCACGATCAACTTCTGTCTATAATTTCTCAACAAAAGCTGATCATTGCTTTCCCTAAAAATTTGAATAAATGCAGACTTTTCAAAAGCATTCTCCTATTTTTTGCAATTAGGATGGGATGGTAAAGTCATTAAGCATTTTCTCCTTTGCCGAGCATGTGATGCTCCAGAACCTTGTGTTAAGCAGCACAGGCCTGCTTTTTTCAGGGCATTTTATAATTAGATCCTTAATGGCAAATATTTTGGAGACTTCTGCTGGACTGATACAGAAGAAACTGAATTGCAATTCTAGCTCAACTTCCAAGTCAGAAAACTAATTTTGCTTCTAGATTTGAGAGCAAGCATATATTTAGTTGCATTCCTCACAAGTGATATTTGGGTAACTAGATTTCAGTAGGCCTGGCATGTAAAAGCAATATGGCAGCTACTGATAGCTCTATCTCTGTATCTCTTCTTGCTTCTGTGTTAAAGAAAATCAAGTTTTGTGAGGCCTTTATGAGTTTCCTCTCCTCCTGTAGTACTTTCAGTACAATTATCTTAGTGACATGCAATATAGTGATGTCATTTCTTCAAACTTTTCAGGGCGGGTGGGGGGCGAAGGAAAAACTGCTGCAGATTTTCAATTTACATACAAATTATTAATTTAAGGAAGAAAGCATTCACAAGTCTTCTGTGCATTCAGTCTGCTTATAGGTCAATAGAAGATGGGAGTATAACTATTGATTTTCACAAATATCTTTCACAAATATTAAACTTTGACTTGTGTCAATCCTGTACCCTCAGATATTGTTTTTATACTTTATTATAATATTAACAAGCATATTTGATGTATTTAATGCACAGTTAACTGTTATTTATTCTCTCCATATGCATTGTATGTGTTTATATTCTACATGTATATTTATATAAATTGCTATTAACTAGGTTCATAAAATATCTTTTAAGAGAATAGATGGGAGTCTGATCCAGCTGTACGAGAGAAGAAATGTTTCATATCTCAAGGAGCACCTTATGTGCACCCTAGACAGCTCTTCCCCTTGTGTACCAGACGCAGAACATAATGGTTTTAAAAAATTAGAACATCTGTTTTGTTTACAATTTATTATCTACTGTGAGTAATGCGATGAATTTTAACACACTGTTAATGAGGCAGTTTCTTGGCAGTTTAGAGAAGTTTCCTTTTGCCTAGTTGAGGTATATAATAATAATTTTATAAGACATCAAGTTTCTGATCTGTTATCAATTGCTGTAGCTAAGAGTGAGTAGCTAGACAGGAGTCTTACAACCAGGTATATGTGTATGAATGCACATATTTATAGTCATATGTACTAGATATGGCCTATCCACCCTCCATTCAGTACCAGCAGTAACTTCCCTGGAATTGAATCCATGATTCCTTTGCACAACATTTTTTTTAGTTCATCATTCCTCCTGCTTTCGTTCAAGCTGTTTTAGGATTGAGAATACAATATTGGTGTCCATTCTATAAAAGTCAATCAAGACAAAGAGCTGCAGATCTTCTGAGGCTGTCCAGATACTATTGTAGATCTTTTAAAGTGGCAAGCAGTAGTAATAGAGGCCTTGGATTTCTTCACACTCTGGCATAAATGGCTCTTCACAGAATTCTTGACCTGTCATACTGACAGGTTTCTCTAGACTAGCAAGAAAATGTTGCCATCCTTCACGAGTCTAACCAATTAAGAAAGATGTAATTGACAAAGTAGCAAGAATATTGTGGAAAACGATTGTGTAATACTACAATTCTTGATTTTAAGGGAAACAAGAATGAAATGTCACTGAAGATGTATAAAGGAATTCCACAGAGCCAATTTAAATAAAGTCAGAACAATAATAAGCATTCCATGGCAAGAGAAACTTTGGGAAAAGAACTCTCAGAAAGGAAAGATGCTATAAAAGGAGATTCTAAGAACACTACCAGTTAGGGGGGAAAACATGGAAGAAGCAAGTGTGGGTGCATAAAAAGGTTAGTTTAGATCTGAAAATCAAATAGGGCACACATAGGAGGTAAAAGGTCACCAAAATGTATACATACAGCCTGGATTTATAGAGATGGTTTCATGAAAGATAAAAGAATGAGTGGAGATTAGTAAATGATGCTAAAGAACCAAAAAAAAAAGGGACAATTCAGTTAGTTCAGAATAACAAAAGGAGAAAAGAAACAATATAGCAGCTGCTCAGTGAAGATTACAAAAGGAGATAATAAAGAAAAAGCAGAATTACATTACTTCTATTGGATTCAGGAGTTTTTGTTTTGTTTGGGTTTCTTGGTTTTGTTTTTTGAGAAAAGAATAAGGGACCCACCAGGCAATTGTGAAGAATGCTAAAGGATATTGACTTAAGCATGAACAGAAACATTTTTTCCTATTCGATCATGTTGAATTTTCATTGCTATTGCTTTGGCAATGCATTTCAGAAATGGTTAGCCATTGCCTCATTCATGGGCCTGGGAGAAAGTAGCTAAGCCAGCTGAGATGGGGGAAGGAAGAACAAGCACAATTTTGAATTGAAGATCCATTGGTTGAGGTTATGTAGAAACCAATAGAAACCCTGCTAAGCAAATAGGAAGACAAATTCACCACTGCTATGAAAAATGCATTGGTAGAATATACAGTCCCCGCAGCCATTTCACTGGACAGGAGATATAGGATGGGTCAACCAGTGGGAAAGAGACACAGATGGCAGCAGAATAGGTATCAGTTGCTGGGATTGGCAACCTTGTGCCCAGTAGCAGCTCCTTTGCGCCCAATCAAGCTTCTTGCCTCAAACATTATTCCTTTCATTAAGAAAAAGGGAAGTTGGTCATTAAAAAGACAAGAAGCTCATTTGAGCATTTCCCTGATTTATAAGAATCCCTCTGGACCCCATTCAGGCCAGCATGCATTTATAAAAGACCAACTGACGGGAGGCTACAGGAGAACACTTTGTATAAAAGTGCCATCTACCTCACAGAAAGCCAAAGGTAAATCTGGTGGTTCATCACTGGGGTTTGGAAAGTAGGGAAATGACTGATGATTAAGCTCTCCAGTTTGTTTTCTCATAAGGGGAGGGAGTATTTATTAATAGACCCAATAATTTGTAAAACGGTAAGGCCCAATTTGCCTAGCAATCACTTGAATGAAGAACCTTCATCCTTTCAAGGTACGCCCAGTGACGCCCAAAAATTTTTTTTTTCATTCAATCCACCGTGTCATCTTTTTTCTTTGATATAAAATAAAATACTGCACTATTTCCAGCCAAAACCCAAATATTTAAAATGCGGCATTCTCTTTTTAACACATGTCCTGTTTACACTGTCATAACAAATAATGAGACATGGTATAATGTCTTCTTGTGCACACTACTCTGCCAGAATAAGAACTCCTCCTAGGAATTCTGGGGTGCAGGACCACATTTCCTTATTACAATTTGTACAAACTTTTTACCAGGAAGATTTTGTGTGAGCAGATAGGATGTTTCATATATAATGACGGTGCATGCCTGGGCCTCCAACTCAGACAAGGATCCCTGTCTCTGGACTGTAGACACAAGCACCAAGGCTCATTGAATTGAGGGGTCAAGCCAGAGCAACCACCATAGCAGTGAATTGAAACCACAAAGCAAGGCAGTCCCACTGCTATTCCAAAAAAAGGGGAACAATCTCCCCTTTCCAGAAACTAAGCATCAAGCTAAAGTTAGTTAGTGATTTCAAAACTCAGGTGCCCAGCTCTGTAGAAGTACACTGCAAAAACTATGTTTAAACAGTTCCTAAAGAAGAATCTACAGTCATTAATAAGAATCAGTATGAAAGAGGGAAGCCAGTTCATTGTATATGTTAGATTGGCACGAAAGAAGTCTACATATTCAAAAGGGCCTTAGATCCCAAACTGAAAGAAATTTGTGCCATAAGGGGGCCCCAGAACGTCTCCAGGATTGGTACACCACTGCAATCATACTGGACCACGAAATTAACACCTATCGAAAGCCTGGTACCGGAACCCCTGCCAAAAAACCTTTGGCCCACCGAACGCAGAGGCAGCAAACTGAAAAGCCTCCACCAACCCCTCGTTCCTCGGGGCCCATTATAAAGTGCTACTGATGCAGTCAGCTTGACCACAGGGCATCAAAATGCCGGGATCCAGCCCCTGTTCCACAATTGCGCCAACCACCTGCCAGAGCAATGAAAAAAAAAACCTGAAAACCACCAAAAAAGGGTCATCTGGTACAACAGCCAGCAGAGGCGGAGAGCCATGCCAATGAAGAAGCCCCTGCCACCTCGGAGGAGGAGGAAGAAAATGCTGAAGATGACCCAATGGTGAGTGCACCCGTCTGCCCTTTCAGATAAAAGCCAAACTCCAAGTACCAAAAACGGGGGTAGAAGGAGAAATTGGGGCGATCGTAGATACCGGCTGCACCCGATGCTTAATCAGCATGTCAATAGTGGAGCAACTAGGTATACACACAAGACCCCTAACCCACCCTATTCGGTTTGAGCAAGTAGATGGAACTTGTTGCTCCGGCTACAAAGATCACCGAGTTAGTAAAGCTGATGATAGGCTGCCACTATGAGTTCCTCAGATTCATCGTGACCCCTAGAATGCAGGAGTCAATTATCTTGGGACTTGCATGGCTGGACAAGTGGACACCTACTATAAAGTGGGAGGACGGCATTAGAAAATTGATTATTGGGTTTGGGCCATTACCACCGGTGAAGCCAAAAGGCCACCCAGGAACAATTGGACCCGACAGCCCAAACCATCCAGAACCAGCAGCAACCGCAGCAGACACTAAACCTCCGGGAATCCAATGAGTCCCAAAAATCGATTGGGATCTGGCGGAGGTGTTCAGTGAGGAAGACGGAAACTACCTTCCACCTCACCGCCCCACAGATTGTGCAATAGACTTCAAACCTGGGCCAACCTTACCGAAGCCAAAAATGTACTTATGACTCCCAAGGAGATGATGGAATTGAGGGGCTACATGAACCAGCAAAATCGAAAGTAGCGGCTCCAGTGCTCTTCAGAGAAAAGAAAGATGGGGGAGTTCGCCCGTGTGTGGATCTACAATCTTTGAATGCGGTATGCGAAAAGAACACCTATCCCCTCCCCCTCATGAAAGATATGTTGAACCACTTGGCTAAAGGCAAGATCTTCACCAAGCTGGACTTGAGAGAGGCGTATTACCATATACGAATCCAAAAAGGAGATGAGTGGAAGACCGCTTTAAACACTCCCTTGGGCAGCTTCCAGTACAAAGTCATGCCTTTTGGACTACAAGGAGCACCCGCAGTATTCATGCAGTACATAAATGAAGTGCTACATGACCACCTGTACCGCGGAGTACTCATATATTTAGATGACATCTTGATCTTCTCTGAGACCCTGGAAGAACACGTGAAACTGGTACGGCAAGTCCTGAAAAAACTTCTAGCTACCAAACTATGCGCAAAATTGTCGAAGTGTGAGTCCCACAAGACCTCACTAGATTACCTGGGGTATCATATCTCCAATGAAGGGGTAAAAATGGATCCAGGAAAAGTGAAAGCGGTGTTAGATTGGAAACCTCCAAGCACTCGTTAAACAACTGCAAAGCTTCCTTGGATTTGCAAATTTTTATAGACAGTTCATTCCCACCTTCGCTGAAATTGCCCTACCATTGACTGAGCTATTAAAGACGGGCCCTTCCCCAACAAAGCCGAAAGCAAACCAACCATTAAAATGGACAATGGACTGTCAAAAAGCCTTTGAGAAATTAAAACGACTCTTTGCCCAAGACCCCATATTGCAACACCCTGATCCAGATCAACCAATTCATAATCCAAACGGATGCCAGTGATGTCACGATAGCTGCGGTACTACTGCAAAAGAGTAAAGAAGGCGACCTCTTGCCATGTGCTTACATCTCCAAGAAACTCACCGCTACTAAAAGAAGGTGGGCCATTTGGGAGAAAGAGGCATTCGTGATCAGGTGGAGCATGCTCACCTGGAGACATCTCCTGGAAGGGGGGGATATACCGTTCGAGGTCTGGACTGATAATAAAAACCTCGAAGCTCTCCTTGCCCATCGAAAGTTATCCCCCAAACAAGTTCGCTGGGCCCAATATTTCCAAAGGTTCAAATTTGAAATTAAACACATCCCCGCAGGAAAGAACCTGTTAGCAGATGCTCTAGCGAGAAAACCACAGTTTGACAGTAAGAAGGAAGAAGTTATCCACCCCATTATATCTACTTCTCACCAAAAGGCAGCTCAAGTCACCACTCGAAGCCAAGATAAGCTGAAAACCGAGCTGAAAGCGGCCCTCTGGACAGACCCATTGTTCAACAACAACGACATCCTAATGATGAATGATGGCTTAGCCTGGAAGGGGTCCAAAATGTACGTCCCTGCAGAAATGAGGCTGCAAGTTCTATAGCGGAGTCATGATGTGAAACGAGGAGGCCATTTTGGTTTCCTAAAAACTCTCCACCTTGCCAGGCGTCAATTTTGGTGGCCAAAGATGAAATCGGAGGTAGAAGATTATGTAAAAAGCTGTGCTACTTGTGCCATGATGAAAACCTGGCCGGGAAAGCCCCCTGGGCTACTACAATGAGTGGCCAGCCTTAGCTGACCATGGGAAGAGATCGCAATGGACTTCATCGTCGAGCTTCCAGACAGCAGTGGTCATAGAGTAATCTGGACAGTTATTAATTTGTTTTCGAAGCAAGTGCATTTCATCGCTTGCTCAGGCCTGCCATCCGCAAAGAAATTAGAGAAAATGTTTGTGAAACACATTTATCGCCTGCATGGGGTGCCAAAAAGGGTCATTTCAGATCATGGAGTTCAGTTCACCGCCAAATTCTGGAGAGAGTTCCTTAAATTGATCGGGTCCACCCAGGGACTCAGCTCAGCATTTTATCCCATCACTAATGGGGCAGCACAGAGGACCAATGCGATGGTGGAACAATACATCCGGTGTTATGTGGACTATCAGCAGGAGAACTGGTCAGACTTGCTACCCTTTGCCGAAGTGGCATATAATAATGTGGTCCACAGCAGTACCGGATTAACTCCTTTCCAGATTAGCAGTGGCATGGAATTTGTTCCCATGCCTGAGCTGCCTAAAGAAACTCCATGTCTCTGAATGAATGGATGGACACACTAAAGAAGGGATGGGAAAATACGAAGAAGGCTCTAGCAGATGCGGTAGAAGCCTACAAGAAGCAAGCTGATAAACATCGCTCACCTTTCGGGTGGGGGACAAAGTTTTTGTGTCTACTAAATATATAAGATTAAGGATGCCTCGTAAGAAATTAGGTCCAAAATTTCTAGGTCCTTTCCTGATAGAAAAGATAATTAACCCAGTTACAGTTTGACTCAGCCTACCCAGAATTCTAGGGAAAATTTACCCGGTATTCCATTGTAGCTTGTTGAAACCAGTAATGGGGTCTAACATAAGGCCATCCACCCAATCTCCCCCTCCTCCTGTAGTGGTAGAATGGGAAACACATTATGAGGTGAAAAAAATCTTAGATTCCAGGCTGTATAAAGGTCGTTTACAATATATAGTGCATTGGAAGGGGTACCCTTTGTCTGAAGCTAAGTGGGTGAAAATTTGGGATCTAAAAGTGGATAATTTAGTGAAACAATTCCATGAGAAATTCCCCGACAAGCCAAAGGGTCCCCCTGGGGGAGGCAGAGGTGGTTAATTGTGTATGGTAACTTCTAATTTTAATTATCTTTTCCAGAAACTGTTTTCTTTTTGAAGAGAGGCCACCTGTCAGGCCTGCAGCAGTCCCTTTAAGAATCTTTGGCCTGCCACACTTTCTTTCATTTCACTATACTGTTTCAATATTGTAGTAATTGGGAGGGGGAGACTAGAAAGAAGTAGAATTGTGGAATGTGTTGTTGTCATTCCTTTATAGAAGCCAAGGTCATCTTTTGTCTCCGCACCTTGACACCTGACCTGAACCAGCGGGGTGGAGTTGTCGGGGTCGAAGAAGAAAATTGGACCGTGTGATGGATTTATGGGAGTGGGCATAAGATTATGAACTTTCAACTGGGTGGAATTCCAGGAAGTAAATCAGAGTTGGAATTTCACAGATGTGCCAACATGTCTGTTTTATTAAATTGGAGCTTTAAGGATAACTCTGCCTTGGACTCTGATTTATTTCTGCATGATATTTGGAACGCTGACATTATCTTTGATTGTCAGTAGTGTTATCAATGATATTGCTAATAAAATTTCTCTCTTTAAATCCATACATTCTTTTGTTTTTTCTTCTTCTGTATCTTGCCATCTGGGGTAGATTTTCCCTCCATTTAATTCCTCTTTCAGTATTCCACTCTTTCCATTTTCAGAGACAAACCAATCACCATAAATATCAGCAATTTTAATTTCTTTATATTCATTTTCCTCTTCGATTTTTAGGATTTTAACCGCCACTTTTTCCACTTGATAAACATCTTCAATTTCTTCAGCATATTTTGCTGTTAGATGCACTAAGTCTTCCAACTTTTTCTCTATCCTCTCACATGTGTTTGATATTTTCTGTATTTCTGAGAATATCTTTTGCAGACTTAAAACTTCTTTCTGCCATTGAAATTGTGCCATTATCTCCAGCTAACAAACACTGCTACTCTAGCTTAGAAGGTTTTAACAAGATTAAGCATAGATTCACATAATGTTTTATTTTCACCTTTCTCTGGTTAAATATATACATCAAAGGGACATCTGTATGCTTTTCTTCTTATCACTCTCTATAAACAAGCAGTGAGACCTTGAAGTGCCAAGCCAGGATAATCAGTGAGAAAAGTAAAAGTGTTTCGTTTCCAATACACAAATCTCCAGCCTCCGAGTAGCAGTGTTATTGTTGCAATTTTCTTTGTTTCCTTTTGTATCTTTTTTGTATTTCAAGTTAAAAAAAAGTCCAATTCTTGAATGAGTTAGAAGAACACCCACAGTAATAAAAGAGGAGAATTTTAGTCCATAGGTTACAAAGAATAGTAAAAGAAAAAAAAATAGAAGAAAACTTAATCCATTCGTTTTAAAAGGCTTGCATAAATTCCAACCGTGAAGATAGCATTTAAAAAGTAAGATAACCCACTGTCCAAAACCATTCCAAATTTAATTCCACTGCTTATTTCTTCTGTTCTCCAATTTAAATTAATTTTAAGTTTTTTATAGACAGTCTCTTTTAAAACAGTAAAAATTCCTCACCAGCTGGAAACACTTTCTCTTTCTGTATCCTTCCATTTTGGAGCTGCCCCAACTTCATCAGCCTAATGACTGGATTTTTTGTCGCCGGCTTGAAGAACTTCTCTTGGATCAATCAGAGACTTTGCAATGTCCCTGAGATCAGCAAGACGTATTCTTCCTGTTCACCATCTCTGCAGGACGGTTTAGGTCCATTTGGACCACCCAAAAGTATTGACTACAATCTCAGAGCATTAAGATTGCACATCGTCTCATCGCAACATTGGCTTCTCCTCTCCCAGCACTTTTTTTTATTTCTAAGCTGCTGCAATTTGAACTGCCAGCTAGACTGCCAGAGCTCACCCTTTAAGGAGCTCCAGCAGACTAGCTGGCCAATGACAGTTGTTTAAATTTCCTACGGCTTGGCAGATCAATCCATAGGGACATGCAAATCTGTGCCACGTATGTCCATACATAACAGTATACACAGCAAATGTACCACTATTTGTGGTCATTCACTTTTATATTCAACCCACCTTCATTTGGATTAAAAATTAATACCAACTGAATTTTAATAAAAAGGAAAAAAGAAAAAGGAAGACATAAAAGAAAAAGAAAAAGTGCAAAAAGAAAAGAAAAGAAAAAAGGAGGAAGAAAAAATAGAAAAGGAAGAAAAAAGGATTCAAAGAAGTGGCTTCATTTCTGCCCTCCCCAGCCCCCAGGAGCTCTCTGAAAGCCTCCATAAGGGTATGCACAGCCATTTTGGTGAAGGGGTGGGGCTTTGGGAGGCAAAAAATGCTGTATTTGATGTACAAGAGGCACCCAGATTTTCAGCCTCTTTTTTCAAGAAAAAGGTGCAACTTATACTCCGAAAAATATGGTACTTAGTTCTTTATTATGGTTACTGATCAGAATTCTGCAGGTTAATAAAGCATGGGTGAAATGCTACCGGTTTGGGCTAGTTCGCCCGAACCAATAGTAAAAATGCTACCAGTTTGCCCGAACCAGTAGTAAAAAGATGTTTAAAAAGGGTTTTAAAAAGTTCTGATGATCAGCGCAATCGTCAGAACTGTTTTAAAAAGTTTTAAAGGCTTTAAAAAAAACATTCCGACAATCGCGGCACAGCTGATTGTCATACAGCTGATCATCGGAACTTTAAAAAAAAACTTTTTAAAGCAGTTTGAAACTTTTTAAAATGTGCATAGTTAGAACTATGGAATGCTCAAGTAGAATACCGTAAATGAGTGGAGAATCATATATTCATCTTTGAAAAATAAATCAATAGTGTTAGATATTTGCTCTAACTACAGTGGTTTCCACCAAGGTCCTCTGTTCCGATGGGAACAGAGGTTTAATCCTATTGGTCGAAGGGTCTGACAGCTCCCTATAAAAGGGCTGCTGTTAGACTCAACCTTCGCTGGATTGTTCTCACTTGTTGTACTTAATAAAGAGCTGTTGTTACCGTTAAGCCTGTGTGTGCCTATCCATTACCCAATCTAACACTGGCAACGACGGTGGGATTGGAAGGCAACTAGGCGAACCAAAAGAACATAGCAATCCAGCAAGTACATCCAGCTCAGAGCTCAGCATGGCTTCGAGCAGCCACCCTCTGAAGACAAAATGGCCATGTATGCCCCACCGACTCCATATGACCCAGTCACCAAGCACTGCGACTCGTACATGCTACAATTTGACTGCTTCCTTGAGGCAAATGACCTCATGTGCCTTTCTGAAGGCCGCAAGAAGAACATGTTCCTCAGGTACTGTGGCCGAGAAGTGTTCGAGATGGCAAAAGACGTCTCTGAGCCAACACCACTACAATCAGTCGCCTGGTCCATGCTTCAGCAGACACTAAGGACCCACTATGCACCCAAGCCATTCAAGCACATTTGCCGGCATGAATTTAACATCAGAAAACAAGAAGGAGGGCGAGTCGATTAACAAGTACGTTGCGGCGCTTTGCAAGGCCGCAGCGTACTGTGAATTCCGAGACCTGGACGAGCTGATTCTGGACTGCATAATATGCGGCGTATGGGACATTAATCTACAGAGGAGGTTACTTGCTAAATCTAACCTCACTCTGCAGATTGCCTTGGGTGAAGCCAGGGTGTCCAAATCATCCGTCAAATCTACTGAGACTCTGCAGTGCCAAAGCGCTCCACAAGACGCGTGAAAGAGTACACCCGTTCATCGCGAGGCTGCCGAGCACGAGGGCTCAGAAGGCAAAGAAGATGACAGCTGCAACATGCACAGCCAGTGCGCGAATTCAAACCCCGTCTCCTGCCTTGCGCTAGCTATGGAGGAGACCATGCCAGATCAGCTTGCCATTTCCCAATGCCACCTGCCAGCGCTGCAAGCGAAAGGGGCACATCAAGAAGGTGTCCTGGAGCTAATTCCCTGCCACTGCTTGGCAGCCTAGAAGTGCACCAAACCGCTAACAGAGGCCCAGCCAAGGGGTCTGGCAGAAGCCACCATGGCTTTCGGATGGCAACAATACCACATGTCAATCGGCCAAGTCCGCACCAGGTGGCCAAAAAAGCTGAAGGTCACAGTCTTCATCGAGGACTCTCCATGTGAGATGGAGATCGACACAAGGTCATCACTGACCATCATACCGTGGTCTACCCTAAAGCAGGCTGTCCCTAGCCTAAAGAAGCAGCATCTTTGCACTCCTGACATCCGCCTGCACGATTACCAGGGAAACCGGGTCCCCATCATGGGCCAAGGCACCTTCCAGGTGAAGTTCAAGCAGTTCAGCTGGAAACTCCCAGTGACAGTGATCAGCGGCAACCTGCAGAGCCTCCTAGGGCTAGATTGGTTCCAAGCCCTGGGCCTAGAGGTGACCTTGAAAGATGATGGCGCTGAAGCCATCTTTAATGAGTTCGAGGACATCTTCAGCACCAGTCTGGATAAGTATATGGGGGCTCCAATTTCCTTAAGTTTGAACCCCAACATAGCCCCAATAAGGCTAAAACCCAGGAGAGTACCTTTTGCTCTCCGCCCCAAAATTGTCGGGAAATTGACAAGCTTGTAGGCCAGGGAATCCTAGAGCTGGTCGATCACGCACTCTGGGAGACCCCTATAGTGACACCTGTCAAATCTGACGGGTCTGTCAGATCTGTGCAGACTACAAATGCACAATAAATAAAGCATTACAACAAAGCGCCTACCCTATACCCATTGTACAGCACCTCCTTCATTCATTAGGCCCCCGAAAAATGTTCAGTAAATTGGACATGGCGCAGGCATACCAACAATTGCTTGTAGATGGCGCTACGGCAGAGGCCCAAACCATTGTGACACACAGGGGTGCATTCAAATGTCACCGCCTGCAATTCGGTGTTAGTATCGCCCCTGGACTGTTCCAAAGTGTCATGGAACGGCTTTTGCAGGGGATTCCAGGAGTCGTCCCCTATTTTGACGACATCTTGGTATCAGCTCAAATGAGGCGCAACTTTTAAAACGTGTACGAACAGTTTTGGCTCAAATTAGAGACAAAGGCCTCCGTCTCAAAAAAGAGAAATGCTGAGATCACTTCCGGTCCCCGAAGGCGACGGACATTGCTGTCCACTGCTCATCTCTCCAGTGGGCTCCTTTTAGGAGCATAGGAGGTCTTGGAGGGACCACCTGCCGTAGGGCGGATTGTTGGAGCCCCTGGAAGCAGCAGCAGCCATTTGGGGGTTTCCAGCCTCGCCTCAGGAGCCGGGGAGTGAAGGGGGGTGCATAGCGCAGCTGTCGGCTGCCTGCGCCTTTGCCGATGGATTCCGGAATTTCATCATTCTTACAACAAGAAGGGACCAGAGAGAGTTCAAAGGACTTATCTGTTACCCAAATGTTCCAGGCTATTATGAAGGGACAAGAAGAACTGAAAAAAGAGGTGACAGATTTTAAAGAACAGCTCAGAGATGTACAGCAGCAAACAACAGAAAATAAACAGAGGGTTGGTGTGCTGGAGGAGGGCGTGGCTGGGTTGAGGGAGGAGGTGAGGGCGACTCAGAAGGGGAATAGAGAATTGGAAAATTTCATGGTAAAGATGGAACTTGAAAGAATGTCCCTTTTTCTCAGATTCCAGAACCTACCCGAGACAGAAGATGAAGATCTTAAGGATACTATGTGTACAATCTTAGCAGAATATATTAAGAGAGATAAAGAACAGTTGTGGTGGGATATGGACTTGGTTTATAGAATTAATTCAGAATATGCCAGAACACATAATGTTCCAAGGGAAGTCCACGTTAAATTTCTTAAGAAGACCATGAGGGATGAGGTCTTGGGAGCCCAAAGGGGGGACCACTAAAATATAACGATAAAGAAATTGCCATTCTTAAACAAATTCCGAAAAAAATAAGAGATAAGAAGAAATTATATAACAAAGGAGTTTGCTTTAGATGGTTATTGCCAGAAGAAATGTTGATCTTCTGGGAGGGAAACAGAATTAGAATCAATACAGTTGTGGAGGCAGAGGCCTTCATGAAAAAACACAGTGCCCTACTAGAAGACAAAATCATAAGAGGTAGTGAAAAAGGTGATAATACACAAGATATGAGGGAGGGGCTGTGGCTCCAACAGGGGACAGGAGAGAGGGAGCAATATTGAAAAGACTCAGGTCACAAAAATAAATGTATTTGAAATATCATTGTAATTGTTGATATATAAGAAAGTGGCAAAAGAGATGTTTGAACACATGGTTGATACAATGTATAACAAGATGCTGTTTCTGCTTATCTTTTACCTTTTGTTTTTTTTCTGTAAAAGTTGTGAGATTTGGAGAGATTTCTACTTTCAGCACGATGTAGCTGCCAAAAATTTTTGTATATCCACCTACCCTTCCCTATAAATGTTTAAAAACCAATAAAATTCTTTTTTTTTTAAAAAAAAAGAAATGCCAAATTAACGTGCCAAGGGTTGAATTCTTAGGGTACCTAATCGATGGCTCTGGGATTCACCCAACCACACAAAAAATCAAAGCAATACAGGACACTTTTACACCTCGCAATCAAACCGAGCTGCAGGCATTCCTCGGGCTCCTTAATTTCTACAGCGTCTTTCTTAAAAAGAAAGCCACCATTGCTGAGCCGTTACACCGTCTCCTGGCTAAGAATGCGAAGTGGTCCTGGGGCAAAGCTGAGGCAGCCGCATTTGCCATGGTAAAACGACTCCTGTTGGCAAATTCCTTCCTGGTACAGTACAGCCAGACCCTGCTATTGGTGCTGACCTGCGATGCTTCCCCGTTTGGCGTTGGCACCGTCCTCAGCCACCGCATGCCCAATGGAACCAAAGCCCCTATTGCATTTTACTCCAGGACCTTGTCCGCCGCAGAGCGGAACTACAGCTAGCTGGACCGTGAGGCTTTGGCTGCAGTGGCTAGAGTAAAGAGGTTCCATGAGTATCTATATAGCTGGGACTTTGAACTGGTTACAGACCACAAGCCGTTGTTGGGCTTACTGGCTGGGTACCGACCTACCCCAGTGTCATTATCACCCCGCATGACCAGATGGACCATCTTCCTAGCTGCCTACTCCTACCGTCTCATCCACCGACCAGGCTCCACTTTGGGGCACGCTGACGCTCTCAGTCGCTGCCCACTGCCTGAACTTCTCGCTGAGCCTACCCCCAAGTTGCCAGTCCTCCTCATTGACTGCCTGGAGACTGCGCCTATCTCATCCAGTGACATTGCCCGTAACTCTGCAAAGGACTCCACCATCAAGCAAATTTTGAACTGGGTATGGAGGGGGTGGCCCAAGGGGCCTGTTGGGGCTGATTTCAAAATGTATTTTGCCAAACGCGATGAGTTATCGGTTGTAAATGGCTGTCTACTGTGGGGGGACCGGGTTGTTGTTCCATCCAAACTGCACATTGCAGTATTAGAGGCTTTACACGTAGGGCATCCTGGAATTGTCAGGATGAAGTCTTTGGCTAGGAGTTACGTGCAATGGCCTAACATGGACAGGGAGATCGAAGAATGGGTGGCTACCTGCACACCGTGCCAGGAGTCCAGACCAGCTCCCCCAGAGGTGCCCGCTAAGGAGTGGGAGTGACCTCAAGCACCATGGTCTAAGTGCACATTGACTTTGCTGGCCCAGTTCATGGCCAGACATTTCTTGTAGTTGTGGACGCCTACTCGAAATGGTTAGAGGTAGTCTTGATGAACTCCACTATGGCAGAAGGGGTCATCAAGGTGCTACAGAGACTTTTCTCCACGCATGGCCTGCCCAATGTCTTGGTCTATGACAATGGGCCCCAATTCATGGCCATGCAATTTGAGACCTTCCTAGCAGCTCAGGGAATCAGGCATGCCCTGGTCGCACCATTCCATCTGGCCTCCAATGGTGAGGCGGAGAGAATGGTGAGATCTGCAAAAGAGGCCCTCTCTAGGATGGGCCCGGGAGATTGGCAAACATGGTTTGACCACTTTTTGCTAATTCAGCACATCACACCCAGTGCCACTACAGGGAGAAGCCCCTCCGAGCTTCTCATGGGTTGCCGGCTAAGGTCCCACTTAGACCGGCTACACCCCAATTTTTCTGCCTCATCACCCCCAGACTCCACAAGCAAGATTTGGACATATAGCATAGGGGATTCAGTATATGCCCACAACTACGCCAGAAGAACTCTGTGGATTCCTGTTACAGTGATAGGCATCACAGGCTCTCACTCTTACCTCCTAGAGCTCAAGGACGGTAAGAATTGGAGAAGGCATATTGACCAACTCCGTGGCCACCTCTCCAACTCCACTCTTAGACAACCAGAGGTAACTCCTGCAGAAGTTAGCCAAAGCCCTACCCAAACAGAGCAAACACTCACTCCTTCCATGGCCAGCTCAAGCCCGAGGGTACCGGGAAACTTATCTGGTTTTGTTGCAGGCCCACAGCAAGCTCTGAGTGAACCGGCTCTAGAAGCTCCAGCTGCGGCCTGTGAAAGGTTCCAGGAGCTTCCACCAAGCGGAGCTGCGGAGCAAACAGGTCCGTCCAACCTGTCCAAGGAAACCCCTCCTACTGAACTGCGCAGGTCAGGCAGAGCTACCCAAAAGCCCGCCTACCTGCATGACTGCGTAACTAGTAGGATTGTTCCATCCATGAAGGGAGGGGTGTTAGATACTTGCTCTAACTACAGTGGTTTCCACCAAGGTCCTCTGTTCTGGCAGGAACAGAGGTTTAATCCTATTGGTCAAAGGGTCTGACAGCTCCCTATAAAAGGGCTGCTGTCAGACTCAACCTTCGCTGGATTGTTCTCACTTGTTGTACTTAATAAAGAGCTGTTGTTACCGTTAAGCCTGTGTGTGCCTATCCATCAAATAGCTTGGTCAGATTGGCCTTTGATCAAATAAACAAACTGTTTTCTTGCTCCAAAGTGTCAAGATTATGTTCATATGTGAAGAAAACAAAAGTTGGAACATATGTGTTTGACTCCTATGATGAAAAATGGTATCAGGGTGCACATTAGTTGGGAAACACATCTTTGATTGAATTAGCACATGGTTGGAGTTATTGATTAGGCTATGAGGGAAGTATGTCTCTCATGCTTGACAAAAACTAGTATTCAGTGAAATATGCAAATTTAATTAATAGCCATTCTTTCCTTTACTGAAAGGCTATTGTGATAATTATTTGAGAATTAGATTAGCAATGTGAGACCTTTTTATACAATACACAGGACATTTTTCAGGGTTCCTAAGAATAAACGTAGCTGATAACAGTAGGACTTTTTGATCAACCTTCATGTCACCCACACAATATAAAACAATAGCTGAGATGTTTGGTGAGGACTGGGGAGGTTCAAGTCCACTCTCAGCCATGGAAGCTCAATAGGTGATTTAGCTTGTTTCCTTTTGGCTTCCCCTTTTTTAAAATTTGTCTTTACAATAGAAAGGAAAAGGAAATATTTATTGGAATGTGCATACAAAAAACAACAACACACAACCCCCAGGATTATTGTGAAGATTTTAAAAAAGGAAAGCCCCATGTAAATCACCTTGAGGAAATGGGAAAGATAAATCTAACTTAACTCATTTTTGTGGTAGCAAATGACATTTCCTGGTTATTTCTGTTTTATTGAAAAATAAAATTTAAAAAATGATGGCGAGCTTATTATGGTGAAAGACAATGTGCATAATATAGAGAGTGGCTGAGCTTCTCCCCATCCTTGGGGTGTAGCTATTTCACCCCCCCATCCATCCAGAGAGGAAATCAAAAGAAGTCACAAGCAGCAAAAACTCTGCAAGTTTTCACATCAATTTTGTGTCTGTGTATCAGAAAGGGAAGTCGGTTTTAGAGTTTCCCCTGCCTAGTGTTAGACAACATACAGAGCCATGTCAAAGGCAACTAGATCTTCTAAAATACCCCCTAAGAGTTTGGATGTTTTATTTCATGGCTTGTGTTCAATCAAAATGCTAATAACACAATGTGTTTGTATGTATCGAAAACCAAGCCAATAAATGCAAGCCTCGTCTGAAGGAACTTCACAACCTTCCTTGAGGCTCCCAAAGGAAGGAACATTATTGAGATACAGATATCATACATAGATATGGTATATACACACATGCCTTTGTGTGTGTGTGTAGTAATATTGGACAAATATACATTACAAGAAAAAATATTTTTCAAAAACCACACTCATTAAGAATTGTAGGCGTTCCTAAGTGCTCATGCTGACTGTTTTTGCAAATCTAAAATTAATGTAGAAATGGATTGACATAAACATGTCAAATTTGTCTGTCTTGAGGTAAGCATACTTTGAATTCCAGCCTCAGGGGCTTGCTTATTTGGAAATGTAACACCAAACATTGACAGCCGCACTCCTGAATTAAAAGGAAGGCTTCACTTATGATTTTATTCATAATCTTTTTACTACCAATGTGTGATAAGTGGATTATATGTCAGGCAGACTAAGGCCTGTCAGAATTAATGAGGTAATAATCTACCAACATACAATATTATTAATTCAATCACAAGAGAATTAATATATTTACAAATCCTAATTAGCAGTTTGTTACTGTCTAAGAAATTTAAACAAATCTGTAGCATTATTGACCATCTGGGTTTGAAATCTCAGTTTGGGATTTAATTAGGAAATAATTGTGAGAAAATTAGTCCTTATTAGTTAGCTAATTATCAGCTTTGCACTAATTGAAATGATTCTCCTGTAGGTTTGGGAAATCATTTGTATGTGGAAGTAAAAAATTAAAAGATTCTGCATCCCTTGAGATTTAGAAGAATACGACAATTGTTTATTTGGGGGGGAAAACCAGTTATTATCTTACAGAATCCAAACATGTATTTTAAAATAGGTTGATATATTCAGCAATTACAGCAAAGGAAGGGGATGCATTTAGTTATAGTGGTATTATTCTCTGTGTGTCTGTCTCAAAATACAGTAACAACCAAAATGTTCATAGAGTTACCATATTTAGAGCCAAGCAACTGGACAATAACTGGATAATTGGAATCAGGAAAGCAAAGATCCCACATGAAAGAAGGAATGGATATCCAAGCCCACTTCGGTTGAATCACAGAGAAAGCTTGCTATTATTCTCTTCCTCCTTTAATAGCATTAATGAATACTTGCTTTCTCTCGCATTCTCTAGCAACCTTACTTCATCACAAGTAGGCCTTTATCTACAAGCAAATCATTGTGATGAAGACGTTTCATTTCAGCCAAGGTAATTATTTTCATAGTTGGAATGTCTTCTTATATCATCTACACCTGTCTCTTTTCACCCAACTTTCATTCTATTAGATAACTGTCATTGATAAGTATTCACAAGATACACTAAGACATCATTAACATTTAGGATTACTCCATTTTCACCAAACCATAAACTGATCACATAATCTGGTTCACACAATGTGTTTGATTAAAATGTGGTTGGCTAGTTTGGGGGGGGGGGGAAGCTTAAAAGTGACTTGCTAACATTAAAATATTAAAGCATTGGAGGTAGGAGGATTCATACAACATTCCTCACCTTGGTTAACTCAAATCAAGACAAACTATTGACTCAGTTACTTGACTGAAATATCTCAGGATTAACCGGGGTACAATATAACTAGGGAAGATATCTTGGAGTACCTTCTTGCTGTTGTGGGGACTGCCAAGCTTTTATTTACTTCTTTGTTTTGATTGGGACAATGTTTTTCCCAAAAAAACAGACCTCATCTTCTCTGGTGACTCAGTTGGAGAAGACCTTAGGTCTTTATTTTAACCTTCTTCTTCTTCTTCTTCTTCTACTTTCACCAGAAGGGAGTAAAAAGAAGCCAAGAAACAGAGATGAGAAAGTGATCACACACTTCTCTGGATTTGAAAAACATCCAAAACGAAGTTAAGGTAAGGAAATCATTAATGCTGGGGACAAGAAAAATAAATCCTCTGTGCCAGGTTAACTCAGTTTGCATCATACATAAGGGACTGCCATTGATCTTATTAAATGTGTGGTGTAAATACAACCAAAGCTCCATGTTTTCGCCATCATCACTAGAGATGGTACAACATTGCCAGGATTTAGCAACTATTGATCTGAATTTTTCCTATTTTAAATCACTGGTTGATTCAGGCCTATATATGCATGCGTTCACACTTTCAGACTTTCTATCAGCTGTTGGGCCAATAAATATTGGCTAACAACCCAAAATGAATTTGCCCCCTTTTTTTTCCTGGTAAATTAGGTGGCATACAAATAATTGTAATAAAAAAACTGAATAAAAAAACCATCTAGAGGCATTTAAGATCCAAATTTAGCTCTACTTCTCTAGAATTTTTAAAACTGGATTGAAAAAAATAAGTACAATTGTAGCATTTGTCAGATTTTTGCAGCAGAGATCTGGTAGCTCGATATTTTTCCCCTCACACATCAAAGCTACTCATTCTGAAATCTACATAATGCTAGCGTCACAGTTACATCAGTGTAATTATGGCAAGATATCAACAATCTCCAATATTGTATAATTTGGATATTTTGATATACAACACTTATAGGACTGCAGCCTAAGCCCATGTATTTCTGTGTAGATATGTATTATGTTGGATTATTGATTTGCTGATACCTACACACATAAGATTGCAACCTAAAGCATCTTAATTCACTAAAATGTTACATAAAGAAAATTATTACTTTTTATGTTGTTGTTTAGCACTGATAAATTATTTCTAAGATTCCACATAGGCCATAAATTATACAGTATTGAACGTTAAGACCCAGTTGGCTTTATCACTATCTCTATAAAATTGCTGGAAGTCTCAACCAACTAATAAATTGTATTCAAAGATGGTTCAGTTGACATTTGTACAAACCCTGAGAGAATAATTTTTACTGTAGTGAATCTTTGCAAACTGCATTCAGAATTGAAATGCTACTTTTGCATTTCCAGGGACTGCAGAATTGCCATTTCAATATTGTTAGATAGCTTTTGACCAATGTATTTCCATGTAGAGTCAGTGTATGAGCAACACATTTTAAATCAGCATCTTTTAAAAACTAGAGTACCTATTGGGAGTTTTGTTTATTAACATAAAACCAAAGGTCAAATTAGCAGAATCCTTCTATCATGCTTCACTAAACACCTTAACCATTCCGAATTTTGCCTTAATTCTATCAATTTCACAAGCAACTGAAAGGTTTACTAACATGTCTAAGACACAATAGCTTACATATGATGGAAAGTATAGTGAAGCAGTTTAGCTAGGGCTACCATTTGTGAACTATTAAACTCTCGATACCACCAAGTCCAGCAATAATGGGAGTTTTCTGTATCTCTTTATTGCTATCATACCATTTACTAATCCTTGGATATTTGCACCCAAATCTAGTGAACTTTGGCTTATGAAAGTCCCCCAGGCAATTTCATCTAATAACAAACTTCCATGTGGATCTGCCCAAATGGTTAGAAAGAGAGGCTTTGTAATGCATGTATGTGAAGCACCTCTTTTCACATTGTTAAAACAAACAGCATCTCTTTCCTGATTTGTATGACAGCTCCAGAAGTTTATTTTGACTGTCCCTGCACGGATTTTCACACTCCTATTGCTATTTTGTAGGAAAGACATTGATAATTTGCAGTGTAAGTGCAATACAGGTAGTCCTCAACTTACAACCATTCATTTAGTGATCATTCAAAATTACAAAGGCACTGAAAAAAGTGACATGACCATGTTTCACAGTTACAACTGTCGCAGCATCGAAATTCAGATGCTTGTCATCTGGCTCATATTAGTGCAGTTGCAGTTTCCCAGGGTCCTGTGATCACCTTTTGCAATCTTAATAAGCAAAATCAATGGGGAAACCAGATTCACTTAACTGCTTAACAACTGCTTTGATTCACTTAACAACTGTGACAAGAAAGATTGTAAAATGGGGCAAAACTCATTTAACAAATGTCTCACTTAGCAACAGAAATTAGGACTACCTGTACTTATAGGGAATGTGTATTATTATTAATATAGAAAGTTAAGTTGAACAGTGGAAATTTGTTCATTTCCATTCTAAGTCGGCATGCAGCTTCTTAATATATTATATCTTATTTTATTATTTAAACTAAAATCATTTTATTAATGTTACTATATATTTTTTTTTGCTAGATTGTAACCTACCACAGGATCCTATGAAAAGTGAATGAGCTATAGTATGTTAAATATGTACATGAAAATAAATTACAGTTCACATTTTTCTGTGTTTTCTGTCCTTATGTGGTCTAATAAAGCTAATAAGTATTGGCTACAGGCCAATTGTAATCATGCTTTCATTCACTACTAATATAAAATCAGAGATTTGAGATAAACAGTTACGGATATCTACTGGGACATGTCTACATAAGCTCATTCAATAATCCTTCTACCCAGGGAAATGTAATAGACCAATTTTCAGATAGACCAACGTTATCAAAACACTGTTTCCAGAATTCTTGGGGGGAATCCTAGTGGATAAATTGGGATAAAGTTAGTTTATATTCACAGTGCAGGAATTTCTTTCATTAGAAAACAGTGAACCCTACTCTAGTAATAGGAAGTTATAATAGTCACGAAATGGTCACTAATACAATTCAAATGGATTAGAAACATATTCTGAAATATATCACCAACATTTAATTAGGCAATAAATAATAGATTAAGGAATATACATTAGGGTTGTTTACATTTATTTTCAGTATAGTATAAATAGCCTTGTGAGTATGTGTTTTTGCTTGGGACCAAGATAAAATTGCCTTACTTTCTTAGTAAAATTTAGGGACAATGTTCAACTTCCCTTTCATCATGATTAGTGTGGCTTCCACTGCTGGCCATTGTGTGAATTGCTCTCTGTGATTTCGAAGGTTGAAAGGATCAAAGGCCTCATAATCAGTAAGACATCAGTATCAACAGAATTCGCTAAGAGAGTCAACTACTTCAAATCAGAGGGTGCCAGCTTCTTTCCCAACATATACATAGCAGTGGCATTCCTCACATCCATTTATGTGTTTTGCTGCCAGCTAAATTCCTTTCAATATCACAGTTCCATCTGCTTACCTTTATTAAGAAGAAGGGCTACTGGTAAGTGTGTGGCCTTTTCAGACTTCTTCATAAAGATGAATAGGGAGTGCTAGTACCCTAGAATTGAACACATGAGTAAAAAGGAAAAATCTGCTTGCCTATTCTTTAAAAAACAATCAAAAAGACAATAGTTAACTTCTACAGTCTTCTAAAATTCTTTGGCTCTCAGCCCTAAAGTGTGGAGAAATGTGTTCAATTTATAAGCTGTTAGAATATGTGCCTACATCATTTATTCATTTACTGGTTTTCATGCATGATTTGACCAGTGGATACTGCATTAGATCTTCAGTAAAGGAATGTAACTTTCTTGACCCTTTATTTTAGGTTGAAATCAGATTTTCGAAGGTAACAGATCTGTGACCAAGGACAAGAAATTTGTATAACTCCTGAAGGTTCAGCTGACTTGTTCTGGCTTCTTAAGCTGAATTCAGTATTCTTTTTGCCTAAAAATCTGAAGTCACTCGTATCTAGTGTATTGGTTTTTATCTACAGTTGTTGCTACAACTTCACCTTTAAATATATTTTATCGATTTTAGTTTTGTCAACTAGCCTATGACACCTGAAATAATGTACGTGGAGTCAATTTCTTGATAAGACTGCCTCTGTTGCTTTCTATAATGCATTGCAGAAATTCTTTGTGGTCATTCTAATCCTGATATGTCCACCTCAGTCCAAAATGCAAATTCTGTAACATTTAAGAAAAACATTGATGCTAATTTACTGTTATGCAGTTAGAATGGAGGTTGGGCATTTTATTTGTTTATGTTTGCATCTCCATAGGCATACAGGAAGAGGGCACCCTGGTCTGCTAGTTTCACAGAGGCTTTGAATATTGCTTTTCCCACAGAGGAAAATTGTGCTGCCTGTATCTGTTGTTGACAACAGAAGTATTTGAATGCTGTTAGTATGGTAGGATTGCTCTAAATGTTCATGAATTATTTCATTCCCTAATTCTTTTGCCAAGGCTCATGGTAAACAATTGTCCACATCCGGAAACTTAAAATCTACCTGGCACTACTATAATGGTAAAATATTCAAATATGTTTTCTCTCAGATTGTATTGGATTAATTTGGAAATTGGTTTCATAATATTCTTATGACCAAATATAATCTGTTTAAATAAAGGGCTTTTTGCATTTACAGCAGTAGTTCAAGCTTCCCCAGTTTGCAATTGATTGACAACAATTTCATACAAGACACCGCTGCTGCTAAAGGAAATGGTGAAATTAGTATCAGTGGGTACGTGTGGTAACTTACCTGCTGCTGCTACGTTTGGTGAGATATATCAGCTATCAAAACTGCTGTCAGTTGAGGTGCAATTTTGGATGGTGCATGCCATGTTTTCAAGAAGCCAAGTTTTATATCAGGAGTTTTTGGACTGAAGTTTTTACTAGCGATACAAGCTAAAATAAGTACGGTATGTATATTTGTATATCACCGAACTCAGAACTTGAACTTGTCTTATACTGCCAGTTAAAAATATTTTCCAAAGAGGAAGAGCCCAAGGGCAGGAGAAACTGAACACCGTTTCCCAGTTTCTACCCTGATGCCTTAACCATCACACCAGACTGGTTCAGCTGGAGACAACCTTATTGTTCATCAAACTGAAACTCTAGAAAATATTCTCATGATTGGAACATCCTCACATGTACATTGGTATACATTTGATATAAGATATTAGGCAGTGGTGTTTCTCAGCCGGTTCCTTCTGGCTTGGGCGAACCGGTAGTGGTGGCAGCGGGAGGCTCACCCATACGGATGTCATCATGTCCCATTTCTTTTTTTTTTTTCAAAAAATTTTTATTGGTTTTTTAAACATTTATAGGGAAAAGGGTAAGTGGAATGGTGTACAAATTTTGGCAGTTGCAAGTGTGGCAGACGCCCCCTCCCTCCAAACTCATTAGATACATCTAAGTATAAAACATTAATACATGATCATATAAAATCAGCATATTAATTCTAGAAAAATTTTCAATCAGTTTATATATTATAATATAAAGTCTACATATAATTTCATTATTACTTTCGGTCTGTTTGTAACCATGTGTTTTTCTTATTCATTTTTGTGATCTGAGCTTTCTTGGTATTGCCCCTTCTCCCCCCGCTGGCAGAGCTCCGGCCTTTTCTCCCTAATTTTTTGGGGGATCTGCTTCAAGATGGTTATCTCCCTGTCGTGATATGTCAATGCTTGCCCCCTTTGTACACCCAGAATTTCGTCTCTTGTGCTTTTCCTAAGAAATTTAATATGGACCTCCCTTGGTACATTGTGTGTTCTGGCATATGCTGAATTCACTCTATAGACCAGATCTATCTCCCATTTCATCTGTTGTTTATCTTTATGTATGTATTCAGCTAAGATATTAGTCATAATGTCCCTTATATTTTCCCCATCTGCTTCTATAACATTTTGAAATCTAAGATAAAAGGACATTCTCTCAAACTCTGTTTTCATTTGTTGGATATCAAGTTCTTTGTTTCCTTTCTGCAATGCTTCTACCCCCCCCCCGCCTCCGCCACCCCACCCTCCACAAGGTCCAGTCTCTGTGAGTTATTATAAATTTGGACTTGATTCTCTTTAATTTCTTCCTTCATTTCCTTTAATTGTTTCTTAATTTCTTCCTGGCCCTGTATAAGTTGCTGAAGCATTTGTTGCAAATCCATCTCTGTACTCTTAGGTTGCATCAGTTCTATAATCTTTGACTGTGTGGCAGGACTGGATGTTGCAGATGTCGGTGCAGAAGTAGCAAAGCCAGGTTTTCCAGGGGGTGGTCTTTTTGGAGACATAGTTTGTAAAATAGAGAGATCAGTCAGTATAGAGAATGGACAGCTGGAGAAGTAGAGCAGACAGATGAGTCCAGGAGGCAGAAGATTCAAGCAGATGGGAGTTTCTTTAGTCAGTCTAGCAATAGAGAGGAATTTCCCCCCCAGAGAGTTCAAGAAATAACAATCCACAAGAGATTCTTCTGGGTGACACAAAGACAAAGACCGGAAGCCTGAATTTTAAAGGTGGAGTCAGGTTTCATAGTTCATGAAGACAACGGAAGTGTGCCATCTTGCCCTGCCAGCTTTGGGCTCAGAGGCATAGTAAAATTTTAAAAGTTCACAAAGTTCTCAGGTCATCAATAAGTTCTGGGGCTAAATCCAGTGAAAATCACTTTTACAGGGATGAGGCATCATTGGTTGGCTCTCCCCCCTCCTCCTTCCCCTGGGGGCGAAAGCAGAATTTTCTCAAGCCGCTTGTCCAAGGGGGGGGGAAAGTCCCCCTCCCTCCAGCCGCACCTCCAAAAAAATCCGAGAGTTTAACTTTTAAAATTGCTGAAAAGTCCATCAAATCAAGAGAAAGGGAATGAAGAGAGGAAGCGTCTCACCACACCGCCGCTGCTTCGTTCAATTTTGCATCGTCCGATCAGCCTGGAGCGAGACGCACGCGCGCCCTCCGAGACTGCTCCTCGATGCCTGGAGCAAAGCAGAGAAGCCCCCACCAGCTGCCGCCGATGCCAGGGTCCTCCGCGAGCCGCTCCTTCGGCAGGACGCCTCTCCGGGGCGTCCTGTGCCCCCCCCAGAGGCGGGGAAGCCCACCGGGGAGCGGGAGTGGGCAAGAAACTTGCCCGTCGCCATAGCCGCCGGAACCGGAAGTGATCACGTCCCATTTCTGATGCTCTGCACATGCGTGAAAGGTCCTGCGCATGTGCACACGCTCAGATTTGCGAACCGGTAGCGAAGGTAAGTTGATTTCACTCCTGATATTAGGTCTGTTATGGAAGAAAGGTGGTTTGAGTAAGTTTATTTATTTATTTATTTATTTATTATTCACACTTATAGACCGCCCCCTCTCCCGGAGAGGACACAACTAGGATGATAGTTGGAGCGTACAATAGGCTGGGATCAGGAAATGGATAGCAGCACAGATTTTTTTCCAGAATTTGTCATTAGGTCTTCTGAAATAGCTCAGCAGTTCCTATCCTGTAAATTATGTGCCTTTTTTGCACCAAAAAGTAGATTAAATTAATGGGGATGGAGCATGCCTTTCTGGCTCTTCAGCTTGAGTTTATTGATCCTGGCATATTTTTACTCAGAGCATAAGACCATCTTTCAGTGGAAAGACAGAATAAAATAATTTCGAGTCAACTCTTATCATTAATTTGCCTTTTGCAAGCACTTGTTCATGCCAAATAAGGTGTGTTTAGTTTTCGCCAAGGATGAGCAGAGCAAAGCAGAGCCCCTGGGGGATTTTTGGCACTGATTGGCCATGAAGAAGGGGACTGGGGTGGGGGGTGGCAAGGTTTGAGGTTGGCAGGGAACTAATGAATGCGCTATGTTTGCTCATCTTTACAGAGTCACTTATTACCCCTAATTGGGAGGGAGAGTTCAAACAAGCACAGAGGAGCAGTTGTCACAGGAGCGTGACATGGTTTTAAAGAGGCAGTTAAGGAGGATTGCACTGCCTGGACTTGCCCTCTGATTTCCTCCCACATCCTGGCTTGGAGCCTGGCACACATCCGACTCAAAGTGGAGCCTTTGTCAGGAAGCCCATTACAAGGCAGCAGTCTTTCAAAACAATCAGAACAAGACAAGTCATTTGAGGGAGCTATAGACAGACGCACAGCTGTCTCAGACACTCAGAAAGTCAACAGCTGATGGAAGGGATGGACCGGCTTTGGCTCCAAACAGATAGAAAGATGTGATTGGAATTAATTTGTTGTGCATAGTTTGGAGCTGTTCTTGATTAAAAGCTTTTTCCTTGAAGAGCCCTTGCACCATAAAAAAGGAAGTATTAATATTAGAGTGCATGAATTGGATGCTAACATTCTTACATTTCAAAGGAGGTAGCTAGATTGATCTGAATCAGTTTCTGCCTAATTCTTTTTTTTCAGTATCATACAGCAAGGATTTCTATAATATCAGTAAATACATTCAAGCATATTCTTTCTTAAAACCAAGACACACTTATACATGTGTTAATTTTATATTATAATTTACGGTTCTTTGAAATGGTCGCTAACATTTGTTGCATTCCTTGTCATTGTAGAAAATTATCCGTCTTGATCTTCTGTGCTGTTTTGCCATGATGGTGCCCTGACATGTATCAGAATTATAATTTTGACTGAAATTATACTAGCAAGAATGGCTCACTCTGTCTCTAATTGTGATACACTACTCAGGATCTATGCAACACATCTAGAACAGATGTTAAAATACTGCAACTTACAGCATCTGACAAATGGTAGAGAGTTATATCCACCTGCCTAACATCTATATGATGGGTCTAGAAGAGAACCTCTGAGGTTGAACAGAGGTCATGTGTGAATATAGGAAGAAATATTCCTTGAAATACAAGGAATACAAGGAATATTCCTTGAAATACAAGGAATACAAGAGATAGCAACTTGTAGAAATTCAAGCAATCTCCTTAGTCAGAAATTCCCAACATTTTGAAGATTGAATATTGAAAAAAATATTGTGGGCTCCCTTGCAAGTGACATTTGAAGGACCTTGCCTGTTGCTAAAAATATTTCTATATCAGCAGCAACTTCCTACAGTGCTACCTGTCTCTCCTTCAAAAGAGAATTACACTCCCTAACAAAGCACTGAGCTGCAGTCTAAAGGAGCCCATCTGAGCATTCTTGGAAATAAATATGCTGGATCTGGGTCTTTCCTGGGAGGATGGGAGGGCAGGGAATCTGCTTGTTATTAAGATCAAGGGCTGAAGCAGGAAACAATTATAATGTCCCCAGGCATCATTGTAGTGATCTCAGCTGGATCACATTCCAGGTACCAAATGACCCATGTCATTCGAATTAGGAACAACATTATTTTCACTAGGCCAGATTTAGCAAAGTTATGGATTTTATTATTCTTGCATAAGATTGGTTTCTGAATTTACCCAGTTAAACAGATTCTTGCTTAGAAGCAAGAGAAGGAAATGTTCATTTTTTTTTATCCTAGGCATAATTGATTTACTTGATTAACATGGAATAAATGGCTTTCAGAAGAGATTTGATAAATGCATGATCACGTAGGCATTGGCAAGCAGCCACAATGGTGAAAAAAATGACAATGCTCATGGCAATGTTACAGTGCAAACTCCACTCTTTTGAATCTGTGTCCCAATGTAAGTATGGAAGTTGTGAGTCATTTCAACCCTCCACCCCACTTACCCATTCCCCAGATCCTATGCATGGTTATATTAATGTTCACTAGCTTTTGTAACTAACCAGCATACAGAGGCAGCTGGGAGGAAAAAAATCAGTCCAAAGCAGTTGCATTCTTAAACTGCTTATCAATTTGTTAGCATTTTGCTGTTTCCACTTACGGCTTGTAGTACTGTCACCAAGCACTGTTGAGATATATGAAGCCTGTGCTCATTACTGTTTATTGGCACAAGAAATATTGGAAGTCATTAATGGGCTCTCATTTAAGACGATACAATACTATGAACTTTAGGAGAGCTTGAACAGTTTGGATCTCCCGCCTTGTCCTCCATGTATAGGGAGAGAATCAGTTTCTAGCCAACCTGGAGATCTCTGTAGCCCTTGCTTTTCTGATGATGAACTTCTCTTACTTGGCCAGTTAATAGACTGATGAGGTGTGACCAATACGGCTATGTCTGATTTGCTCCTTTTATCATGAATCCTCTATTCAGGTTATGCCATTTTGTTCCTTCCCTGAAAGACAAGATGCACATTGGTAAATGTCCATCCTCAACAATCAACTGAATACATTCCCAGGTATGAATATGAATCTAAACCAGGAGTTTCCAAACTCTTTGGCTCATTGGCTTCTTCCTGAAGTTTCAGATTGATCACCAACTTCCAAACATGTATTATATGAATATATTTAATAAATAGTGCTTTAACTAATAGTACTATGAATAATAACAACAACAACATTGACTCCTTGGCTAGTCCCATTAATCCTTGTAGTCGATACTGATTCTTTTCGCAGGCATGCATGTGAATCAAAGCTAGATTCACACATCACATTCAGTCATGGTTGGTAATTCACTCAACAGACCATGGTTAAGCAATACATTTTACTCACACAACATGCTAAACCAAAAACTACCAACCAACCAACCTCCCATATTTTGGCAAAAAGGAGGAGGTGGAAAGGAAGGAAGGAAGGAAGGAAGGAAGGAAGGAAGGAAGGAAGGAAGGAAGGAAGGAAGGAAGGAAGTTCAATCCTTTCTCTCCCACTCTTCCAGCAGCCTCCCATGAGTCCCATCTGCTTTTCCACTCCATTTTTGAGAGGAAAAGAATTCAGGTACTCTGACTATAAAGGGACAAGAGGAGAAGATGGCTGCATCTTCAATTGTGTAATAGAGAAGATGTCAGTATGTGCTGTTTGCCTGACTTAGTGCTGAATTTGTCTTTTCTATATAGTATTGATGGAATTGCTCATTTATTAGATTCATAGCCAAGCTGCACAATTCAAATGTATTTAGTGGAGGTTTAATCATTCCAATGAAAAGAGTTTCTATGGATAATTGCAAAGGTTTTTTTTTTAAATGTTGGCTGTAAATCAGCGAAGTACATCAAGAAATAATGCAAAGAAAAAAAGGAAACACCAAGCAAATGTAATAATTTTAAATAGAATGTTTTTAAATCAGGAGTGGGAAGTCTAAGGTATCTTTGAGGCTTCGCAACTCTCCTGTATAAAGCTGGATTAAACCCGAAGAATGGACTTGGGTGAACCTCTGCTCAGATTCATATGAGAATCCTTGTACAGCAGTCAGAACTTATTTTCAGATTCTTTTCCTTCCCTGACTGAACTATTTCCCTTCAAAAATGTATTTCTGCTCAATAATCTTCTCTTTGTTGTCTCCCAAATCATGTGACTTCATAATAAAGGAAAAG
Organism: Natrix helvetica; assembly: GCF_964273705.1. NCBI lineage: Eukaryota > Metazoa > Chordata > Lepidosauria > Squamata > Natricidae > Natrix > Natrix helvetica. Next base: position 74,409,208 of record NC_138550.1, read on the forward strand.
AAAATAAGCATCTCCTGTCTCTAACCTTAGCTCTTCAAAAAGGTTGAAAAAGAGTTCTCTTAATTCTTGATTCGGTTTCCCTCCCACTGCCCCCCCCCCCATTACTTGCACATTTACTATGAGCTTTTCCTCCATTTCATCCAACAACTGCAGCATAGACATCTCCCAGTAATATCCCAATCAGTTTTGCCATGGATACCATTTTGTCAGTGATGCAGTCAAGTATCACCTCCCCCCACAGGAGATGCGATCAGCCCACCACCTGTTGACCACTTTAGTCTGGAGCATTTACTTCCCCCACCCCAAGGTCTATCTGCTTGGGCAGTCAGAAAGTATGATTGCTTCAAATTACACTCTCCTCCTCTCCACGAAGTCTCCGAATTGATTCTGGACTCAGGTAGCTGAATAGTAGTTACCAGCTGTAGCAGCAGGAATGCAGGCTCTACTTCAGGACATCTCTTCTCCCCACTCCTGCTGCCTGTTACTTGGGCTGCTCTTGATCATGGCTTAGAAGACCATTATGAAACTTACACAAAACAATTGTGCAAAAAGGAGACAAGTTTTAACAGAGGGCTATTCCTGCCAATCTGTCAGAACTCACCTGCTCCTTAATCCCTATCCCCATTCCAAATCAAGGACGTGATTGGTGGCTATTTTTAGGTGGGGTGATATCATTTGGCGGGAGGGGAAGGAAACAAAGCCAGAGGAACCCATCAATCTTTGCTCTAACAGCATAAGCAAGGACAACCTAATCCGTCAGTATCCTGAGATCACCAAGGGGGTCAGCAGATTTTATGCCAACACAGTTTTCTGCCAGCTGAGGATTGTAAATAGCACTTTAATTCAGCTATGAGGAAGAGCTTTCAGAATGTCCCTATTTCCTGCCTCCAACCTAAAAGACAAGAAATAAAAGGCACAGGGCATTTCTTAATAGGCTGGTTTTGTCCAATCTGTAGTCAGTTTGCTTCCAAAGCTGCAGAGCCTTTGCCAGAACAAGTGTGACACTCCAGCTTGATTCTTAAGGACATACAAAGAAAACACATTACTAACTCCACTGCAGGCCATTTCTGGGTGCTGGTGCCACATCAAATTCATCTATAACCACTTCAAAGAAACTACAGCTATTGATGTATGTGGCCCAAGTGCACAGTAATGCAAAATTACATTCATTTCATTAGATGCTCTGCAGGAGTGTATTTTTTTCTAGATCATTTTTGAGATTTAAAATAATGTCCAGATGTATAATCTGTTTCAGTCATATTGAACATGAATATGTTTTCACCCTTGAAAATAAGGTACTACTCTTAAATATATTTTCAGTGAAACTGATAATCAAATTATAATTTAATTTGTGTGGGGGCATCATATTTGTGCTCAGAATGTTTTTCATATGAAAGTGAAATTCAAGAATACAGGACACAGCAAGAATATTCTTGAGCATGTCAAAAGTACTCTTTCCCAACTGTTCAGGGAAGACAACTGGGCAAACTACTATGATATCTTAAAGAATCTCTGTCTTTTTTATTGGGACCTTAATTTGTTCTCAAATTAATTATATCTAAATTAAATCTCACCACTCTCAAGCCATCTGCTTTAAACATGAGTACATTTGTATCATCCTTGTCTGCACCCAATATTCAGGTATAGACACTATCACTTTTGTGAAGTGTAAGGTCACGAGTGTATGTGTGGCCTTTAGATGCACTGAACACATAAAAATGGATCCGAAATATCTTACATTTCTGAATGGGACAGTTCTGGTAAATAGGTGGTTTTGTTTGTGATTTCCTCAGTATAAGGTTTAATTTTTTGGCACTTATTTGATGTAGTAATATAGGAAAATTGCATATCTTAATATGACTCTGCAGTAAATAGTTTTTAAAATAATATAAGGAATCCATTATTTACAATAATCACTTGAAACACTTGAAAGGAAGAAAGCCAGCCTAAAGACCTTTACCTTTCCACGAATAACTTTTGCCCAAGCCTAAAATTGTTTTTTGATTTTTGTTTAAAATTCAGTGTCTGATGTTCTTAAATTAAATAAATGATATTTGAAGCGGGGGAATCAGCCCCCAACATCTGCAGATTATGATTAGCATTTTGAAATAGACTGCTTGAATTGAATCAGGATGAATGCTGCCAGTCTCCTTTTATTCACTCAGTTTATTTAATGAAATGCTAGAGGTCAACCCTTTGTCCTTAAATTAGTTACTATAAAAATCTTTTTGTACTTTTCTACTTGTTATGATGTCTCAGAAGCGGAAGAAAAGGTTGTCATTAATTATGCCTTTGTTGAATATGGATAGCTATTCAGAATTAGTTAGACAGTTTCAAACAAAATTAGCATTGAGAAACTCTTAGGCTGATGTTAGGTTGGTTATCAGAATTTTTTTTTCTCCTAAGAGAATGCTCTTCTGCGAGTGTGCATTATCTAATATATTCAGCTTTCAGTTGCTAATTTTTTTCCAGATGAAGATGAGCTTAATTGAGTTTATGCTTTTAAGTTTGTAGAGCTCTTCAACACCTCATACAAAAGCATCTAGAAGCTTTTCATTTGTCTTGAGTATGTTTCAGATGTACAAATATTATTTACTTTAAACTCTCAATCAAAAGACATACTGTAACTATTTCATATTTTAAATATATACTTTTGCTTCTCAAAGTGTGTCTGCTGTAGGTATTTATGCAGCTGAAAAAAAGAATGGCTCATAAGACTTACAGATAAAACCTTTTCCCCTTTATCGTGTAATTTCTTTGAAAGGATGTAATTTTAGAAATTGTTATGAACAATGGTTTTACAAGTAGGTTTTTTTTAACAAGCATCAAGTATCCTAATTTGTATTAAAAGTAAAATGTTTCAGCTTCCTACTTTTGTGAAGAAAATTATTTTGAACAATAATCTTACCTGGTTCAGCATCCAAAAATATTTAAATACAGGTGCAAGGAATAATACTAATTTGAAATTATTTTTAACATTTGAAATTCAACCATTAGTCCAATTCAAAAAAATTTAATAGCATCAGCTCAATATTCAACTAAAAACTACTCTGATTCTTTAACTGGCATAAGAAGCCGAATATCAAAAGAAAAAAAAAATCTTTTAGCATGTTTTTGAAGAAAAAAACCCCTTGGAAATACAATATTGCTGTGTTGCAGAGTATTAGATAATAAGGAGCTTAATACTTAGAATAATTAGAAAGGAAAAGAAAAGTCTTGACCACCATATATCTAAATGAATATTTTAAAATATATACGTAATTCTTTACCCCCTAAACCTTCTATGAAAAAGCTGCTTTTCTTCATCAACATTCCATATACTTGGAGATGAATATGTAACCTTGCAATGCTTTTAGGTACAATGTGCATTTCTTCCCCACCTCCACCCAGCCACATACATAACATTTTAAAGGCTAGGTTCTAATGACCTTGTGAAGGAGACATCCCAGCCAGTCTTATTATGAGAGGTGTCTCCTTGAGTGGAACCTCTGAAATATGTCAGGGTGAGACCTTTAGGTATGCACAAATCCTTTTTCTTTGGTTCGTGATTATTTTATTAACATGTATAAGAGGACATGGGGAAGAAAATAAAAAAGGGAAATAGCATTTAAGAAAGCTTATTTCAGTATGTATTAAGAAATTGATAGATTTTTTTAAAAATGGATTATTATATAAATTATTAAAATTAGCTATACAAACATATATACCACTGGATGACATTGCCAGATCTCGCTGCTTTAGCAGAGTAAGGAAGATACTCAGAGATGATTCACACCCTGGTCGGTGTCTCTTTGCACTTCTACCATCAGGCAGAAGACATCAAAGTATAGCCAGCCGAACAACGAACAAACAGGTTTAAAGATAGTTTCTATCCTTGGGCTGTTAGACTTTTAAATACAACCACAATCACTCCATGCGCACGCTAGTTTTTTTCTTTTTTTTTTCTTTTTTTGGTTTCTGTTATAATTTTGCACCAGTGAGGTTAAAACCAATTTCGTTGTATTTAAGTACAATGACAATAAAGATTATACTTATACTTACATATGATGTAACTGAAGAATATTATTGGAACAACATCCCAATTTCAATTATCAATGGAAGCCTGTAATAAAAGGATAGCTAGCTAAGATTATGCAAAGGGACTTGCAGATAAATTTTAAAAAATCTAGAACTTATTGTAAAAACTCCCTGTTTCTTTCTTAAATTTTCATTTAAACTGCAGTCCAGGCAGACCATTGACATAATGTCATTTTAGAAACTGTCGCAATATTTTTTTAAAATATTGGGACCCTTTTATTCAGTAAAATACACTCTTTCTATTATTTAAAAAGCACTCTCTATCATCCCATCTCTGCAGGAATGAGGGGTGGGTGGGGAGGTGAGGAGACAAGAGTATTAGCCTTCACACAACATGCTGGAACAAATTTTAAATTTAGTAGACCGTTTTAAAAAAATCTTCAGAGGTCAATTTTCCACTTGTGTTTGTCTCTTCAGGAAGTGATTTTATGGTTTCCTCTAATATATAGGATTTGTCTTCAGCCATGTGAAGAGCTTTTAAATTTAATCCAGGACTGGAGTAGCAATTTGTTGCCACAGCTTTAAAATAAGATTTTCTTTTAACTTTCTCAAGATGCAGACTTTTGTCTAGGCAGCTTGAAAATGAACTCTGTGGTATGTGTGTGTATTTATGTTATCTCGCTTTGTGAAACTCAGGAACACTTTATCAGTCTATATTGTTACAAGGATGATACATGATAGTCTAAGAGATTGTCTCAGATGTGAACTCAAGACAAATTCTCTAGATTCTTAACTTCCTTTAAAAACAAACAATGCATTTTTTACAAGGTCCAAAAATATAATATTTCTGTTTTTACTCACACATTTTCAGGTTTTCTTTAAATTAACAATTAATTACAAAAATTAAATTAAATTCCTACCCTTTGCATCTTAAAACTCTAATTGGAATTTTACAAAAAAATGTTCACAGAAAACATAGTAAAGAATAGTGTCCAAGAATTTGGCTAGCTCAGAATATGTATGATCCATTTAAAAAATTCTGCAGTCTCAACACTTTAATGTATACATCAGCTACTTTAACAGAAACAATGCCCGATATAAAGAGAAAGGGACATATGACAGCAGCATGTGCACGGGAAAAATCTGAGCACATACTTCACAAAGAGACCTTTAGTAAAAGCTACCTAAAACAGTTTTTTTATACTGGAGCTTAAAATATATATACAATTTGCAGAAAATAATTTTAATGGTGTGCGTGTTGATTCTCATAAAAAGATGGCAACAATCAACATTAAAAGGGGGCCTCACTAACACAGATTTTACATTTTATTTCAATACTGTTCCAGAATAGGCTGTATGGGGTCTGTGAGAGATTTCTCTGTTATCTGATCTAATTTATGGACATGACTTGGTCATTTTGCCCAATCAATATGCTCCCCGATATACTGTCTGCACCAATGTGTTGTGCTCACAAATCCACAGCATGCTATCATACAGAATCATTTAAGGTGTTACGTGTTTATATATTAGGAAAAATGAAACACACACACATGCATACATACAGTATGTATGTATGTACAATATATGCAAGATATTCCTACATTCATTTGTGGGAAGAAAAAAATTGATTACAGCTATTTCTGTTTTCCTATTTGCATACTTAAAGTAAATAATTAAAATGCTGTTGGTGTAACTTTGTGGAAAAATGCATATCTGATGTCAGCTATAACAAGAGGAGTCCTTTTAAAAGCAGTATAAATTGCACCTGGGAGATAAAAAGAGCTCCCAGTAATCAAAGAAATTGTAAAGTAAGATAATATTTTAAATCTATTGTTTAAACTCAGGAACGCACAGTATCTTTCACATCTATTTATCGTGTAGTTATTTTAATGTAAACATTTGCCCGTTTAGATGAAGTGTTTTCATTATTAAGCTAATTTCAACATGTTTCAGATAGACTGATGAGTGAGAAGCAAAGCACTTGCTGATGAGAAACGAAATTCTGCCTTGGCTCAGCCGGCTGTCAGATACATCTTCATTAGTTTTTGTCATTCACCGATGGCAAACGCTGTATAAATGAGATGACGATCAGGTCCGCCTTGATAACTTGCCTTATCTCATTAGTTTTCACATCAAAGTTAATCAGCAATGTGAATTGTAATTGCTGTAAGAGACAATGCAATAGATCACTGGGCCCTTTCCCTCCCTCCCTCCCCCCATGGCATCTTGAAACATCAGCAGGCTGGTGAGCAGAGATAGGCTCAGAAAGAAAATGATGTGGAAAACATAATAAGCAAGCGGCTCAGAATTAATGAGCTTACCCAATAAGAAAAGAATAACCAATCAATGTGAGTTGGGCAAATATAATTTAGGAATAATTGCTTGATTGGTTGTCTATAGTAGACTGATTTGACCACACACAAGGATTAAGAATTAAGATGTCAAGACCAAAAAAAAAAAATTAGCTACAGAGAGGTGGTAATTTTTGTTTCTTTTTATTTTACAGCTGATGGAGACGGGTGCTTGATATACTATTCGCCAAGAATGAAAACATTAGGTCAACGCACAATGTTCCTTCTTTTAGTTCTCATATAATTGGGGATGGGGTGCACGCTTCTCAAATCCCAGTGGTGATATTTCCCTATGGGACAATGCAAATAAATAGGTTGTGTGATGGGACATTGCAAAGACATGCTATCCTTTAGTAAAGCTGATTTACATATTTGTAGCTGCAACAGACCGAAACATTTTTATGATGTTTTATTGTTAAATAGTGTATTTGGAACCAGTGACAAAACGCTGCAATTTTAATATGAAAAGGGAAGCAATTCTTGCTGAACCTGTCCTTTTAGTATAATTTTCCTTCCAGCCTGGCCAATTACTCTAAAATAGAGCCTGTCCAAACTATTGGGAAAGTTCCACCAGAAGGTAAATTTGCTTTGATCTACATTACCCTTAATTGAGTCACCAACAATGTCTCTATCCTGACATCAAGATACGTGAAAATGTTGGATTATTTCACTGGGGATTAAACCTAATTTTCGCGTGTTCTGCATTAACCTATTAGGCTGACGCATCTGCATTGCTAATGCAGCTCAGGCAGCTGTCATTGCTAAAGAAAAACATGATCATGCAATCCTTGAAGGAATGATTTCAGCTCTGATTAGGGTTAGTGGAGTGAGCTGAGCCCCAGTGATAAGGAAAGAAAACTCCCAGGTTGCCAATAGCTTTGAAAATTATCAGACTGTAGGCAAAAAAATAAAATAAAAATGCACTTCCCGACTCACCAGCTCAAGTCCAAATGAAGAGAGGGATGACATTATTTAAGGCAGCTGCCTATTAACGCTAACAAAAAATTATCCCCTGAATAAATGTGTTTGTTTCTTGCCAAGAGAGCTAGTGTAACAGGCACATATTAAAATGCTAATACAAAGCAACCAGAATAGAAAACTGAATAGTTTACCTTTGCACATTAACATTTTAAAATGATATTTGTGACAGCACAACAAATCAAAAGGATATTAACTAGTGCGACATCTCTGATTTTTTTCTTAATGGAATACACATATTCACTGTTCTTTAAGGTATGCTTCTCGGCATAGTGTTCTATTAAGGGAGGAAGGAATCAAAACAAGCCAAATAGCATTCACAAATCTTGTTTTATTTCCCATCGATTAATTTAATTTAACATTTATATTAGTCTGTTGTACTAGATAGTAATCTTCTATTGTATCTTTCCTGCAGGTTTCAGGAAATAACAGTGAAATGTTTTTAGAAAAGGGTTGCCCTCTAAGCAATGGAGCCAGGAGCCAATTTAATCCGATTAGCACAGCACAACAATAGATATGCCTAACCCACTCTGGAGAAAAGCTTTTACTTTATTTGTTTTTATTAGCCAAGCAATCTCTCATGTCAGAAAAGTGGAATTTTACTCCATGAGATTGCGCATGCAATCAAGAAAAAAACAAAGTTGAGAAAATCATCTAATGTGTCAATATTTGTCTTTTGGTCCTAAATGTCTGTAAAGAGAACTTGAGTGAGCAAAGTTTATAACATTGGTTTATCTCTGTTATTGATTCTTTCTATTGTTTGAGCTTTTAATGTTAGCTCTTCCCAACCATCCAGGAGGTACAACAAAAATCACAGGCACATAATAAAGTTATTTTATGGGAAAAGGACAGAAAAACAAGATGGTGGACGGATGAACAGGCAGGCAGACAGATAATAATAATAATAATAATAATAATAATAATAATAATAATAATAATAATAATAATAATATTTAATGCTTCTAGACCGCCCCCTCTCCCGAAAGGGACTCGGGGCGGTGTACAGTTCATACAAAATACAAAATACAAAATATACCAAGATACAATAAAATTAAATATGTACAGTTGACAATTGACATGGAGGAGGTTAAAATGCAGTTAAAAGAACTGTACAAAGCAGATATAAAATAAGTTCAAAACCCCTAAAAACAAATACAGTAAATTAAAAAACCCCTAAAATAACCAGATATAATACATTTGCCAGGAGGGACAGTTGAATTATGCCAGGCCTGCTAATCGGAACAGGTGGGTCTTCAGTTTTTGCCGGAAGGAGCGGAGGTCAGAAGTGGTTCTAATGTCGGGGGGGGAGGTCATTCCAGAGGGTTGGGCCCATCACAGAGAAGGCCCTACTCCTCGGTGTCGCCCGCTGGCATTGCCTAATGGACGGCACCAGGAGAAGTCCCTCCCTGTGTGAGCGTATTGGCCGCAGGGATGTATGTGGGAGGATGCGATCCCGCAAGTAACTAGGTCCCGTGCCATGGAGCGCTTTAAAGATGGTAATCAGCACCTTGAAACACACCCGGAAAACCACAGGCAGCCAGTGCAGCTTGCGCAGGAGAGGTGTTACGTGGGAGTACCTCGTACTCCCCATCACAGCCCGCGCGGCTGCGTTCTGAACTAACTGCAGTCTCCGGGCGCGTCCCAAGGGCAGCCCCATGTAGAGAGCGTTGCAGTAATCCAGGTGGGACGTCACCAGCGCATGAGTGACTGTGCGTAGGGCATCCCGGTCCAGTAGGGGGCGCAATTGGCGCACCAGGCGAACCTGGTGGAACGCCCCCCTTGCCACGGCTGCCACGTGGTCATCCATTGACAGCCGGGCATCAAGGAGGACGCCCAAATTGCGTGCCCGTTCCACAGGGGGCAATTGTTCGCCCCCTATGGCCAGCGATGGGATCAGCTGGCTGAACCGAGGTGCCAGTAGCCACAGCCACTCAGTCTTGGAGGGGTTGAGTTTAAGTCTGTTGTCCCCCATCCAGACCCCGACGGCCTCCAAACACCGGGACATCACTTCGACAGCCTCGTTGGGGTGGTTTGGAGTTGAAATATACAGCTGAGTATCATCAGCGTAGAGGTGATACTCAACCCCAAAACCACGGATGATCTCACCCAGCGGCTTCACATATGTGTTGAACAGGAGAGGCGAGAGGACCGACCCCTGTGGCACTCCACAAGTGAGTGGCCTCGGGGTCGACCTCTGTCCCCCTGTCAACACACATTGCCTCCAGTCGGAGAGGTAGGAGCCAAACCACCGCAAAACGGTACCTCCGACTCCTATCCCCTCCAACCGGCGCAATAGGATACCATGGTCGATGGTATCAAAAGCCGCCGAGAGGTCTAATAGGACCAGGATAGAGGAACAACCTCTATCTCTGGCCCTCCAGAGATCATCAACCAACGCGACCAAGGCTGTCTCTGTGCTGTGCCCGGGTCGGAAGCCGGACTGGCGTGAGTCTAGATACTCGGATTCGTCAAGGTGTCGTGGAAACTGCTGCGCCACCACATTCTCTACAACCTTCGCTAGAAACGGAAGGTTGGAGACTGGACGATAATTAGCTAGCTCCATTGGGTCGAGTGAAGGCCTCTTAAGTAAGGGCCTCACCACCGCCTCTTTCAAGGCGGTTGGTAAGGATCCCTCACCCAATGAGGCACTCACCAGGCCCAGAAGCCAGCCTCGGGTCACCTCCCAAGATGCCAGTACCAACCAGGAGGGACACGGGTCCATTAAACATGTGGTGGGTCGCAGCCGTCCACGCAACCTATCTAAATCCTCGGGGGCAACAGAATCAAACTCCTCCCAGGATGGTCTCACAAGACTCGCTGTTGGCGGCCCGTCTGGTCCACTGAGTGGGGCCCATCCGCTCCGGATCTGAGCGACTTTGTCCTGCAGATATTCCCCAAATTCCTCTGCTCTGCCCTGTAAGGGTGCCCCCTGTGTCCTCTGTGACAAGAGGGAGCGGGTCACCCTAAACAGGGCGGCAGGGCGGTTATCCGCGGACGCAATAAGGGTAGCGCAAGATAGACTTCCCTAGAAGATAGACAGATATAGAGACTTCCCTCTCATTCAGGATTAATTCAGCTGCCTTTATATCAATTTTTTGTAATGCATTATTCTGAAAAAAAAAGTTTTAACCATGTAACTTGTGATTCTTGATCAGTTCTAGGGAATTTTATGTCACATTTTTGTCTCTCCCATTCTTTCTTTACCTAATTTGCACCTCAGTTTGAAAGGCATATATTTTGGAATTACCTTATCCAAAAATATAGATGATGACTAATAGTTTACCTACTTAAAGTAATTGTCTGAATTATGATTATGATGGTCCTAAATTTGGATCTGTGTGTATGTGTACATATAAAATCCTATTCATCTTCCAGTAAATAAGTAGCATAAATCTAGCTATGAGACAAAATATTTTTGAAGTATTTTGATTCCTAAGAAAGCTTATTTCATTTTCTATATGAAGCAAAAATGCAATGATTGCAATTTGATTCAAATTGGTTACAGAACAGAAGTGGCTCTGGATAGGGGTATAACAGAATAACAGTGTTGGAAGGGACCTTGGAAGTCTTCTGGTCCAGGTCAAGCAGTAAAATATGTATCTTCATTAGCATCAACTACTCTCCCCTCCCTCAACTGACAAGCCAATCAGTCCAATGGGCCTTAGGAGAACACTGCAATACACTGGAACTACTTTCTGTCTGTTTCTGGTTATGTCTTTCCTTTCCTAAACTAAGACAAGACTTTTCAATGAAACAATCTGAATTTCAAATGTTTTTTGGGATTACAGGCTTTAGGCTGTTTGATATTTAACCACTGGTACTCTTCACATTCTTGTTTACAGTAGGCCAGATCTCTTTATTTCTTTTCCCTTAATGAGCAACAATATCATATTCAAAACACAACCTTCAGATCTTTCCCTTCAAAGTGATATGGAAAATGCTTCTGTGTCAGCAGCTCATCAAAAATCTGGTTTTAATTCTTTAGATCATGGTGGCTTGTTCAAATATATTGGAAATTACTTAGTGATGATGTAGCCTTTAAGGGCCTAAATAAACTAAAATTTAATCTCAGCAATCTATACACATTTAACTCTTTAATAGAGGATACATTGCTTCATAAAGTCATTGGATGGAATCAGGGTATAGATTTAATGATTAAATAAATCAAAGAAAATCACTCAAAAAATAATCCAGTATAATATGTTGAATCTAACATAAGAGGGTTTTGGTGACTGAACTGATGGTGCTGCTCTGTAAACTATAGTTTACAGTTTAGCCCAATATGTGAACTATTATGACTAATTCAATAAATCAAAGTCAAAACAAAATATTATTTTATATCTGACCTGTCTAGAAAGCCAAAGCCTTCATATAGACCTATTTATTCTTTCCTCTTATACCATATGGCTTTTTCTATAATTTTGTAGGTTATTACAATTAAATTAGCATCTTGATTGCAGTGCTCTAGATCAGCGATGGCAAACCTTTTTTGGCTCGCGTGCCACAAGTGGGGGGAGCGCAGGGGGGAGTGTGCGGGTGTGCCACACCCATAATGCAACGCGCGACCCCCAGTGCGCATGTGCGCACAACACGCGACCCCCCCCCCCATTTTTACATGCTTTTTTCGCCCTCCCCAGGCTCCAGAGGCTTTATAGGAGCCTGGGGAGGGCGAAAAGAGCCTCCCCCGCCCCCCCGGGGGCCCTCCGGAGGCTTCAGGGATCGTCCGGAGGCTTCCCTGAAGCCTTCGGAACACTTAAAACCACCCTCCGAGCAAACCGGAAGTGATGTCCGGGTTGCTCGTAGGGTGGTTTCAAGCATTCCGAAGGCTTCAGGGACCGTCCGGAGGCTTCCCTGACGCCTTCGGAGCGCTTAAAACCACCCTCCGAGCAAACCGGAAGTGATTTCCGGGTTGCTCGGAGGGTGGTTTTAAGCGCTCCGAAGGCATCAGGGAAGCCTCCGGACGGTCCCTGAAGCTTTCGGAATGCTTAAAACGCCTCCGGACGGTCCCTGAAGCCTTCGGAACGCTTAAAACCACCCTCCGAGCAACCCTTCCGGTTTGCTTGGTGGGTGGTTTTAAGCGTTCCGAAGGCTTCAGGGAAGCCTCCGGACGGTCCCTGAAGCCTCCGGGGGGGGCGGGGGCGGGGGAGGCTCTTTTCGCCCTCCCTAGGCTTCTATAAAGCCTCTGGAGCCTGGGGAAGGCGAAAAATAGCTTTTAAAAAGGTGAACTCAGCTGACAGGGCAGCGCCTCGCGTGCCCTGACAAATGGCTCCGCGTGCCGCTTGTGGCACGCGTGCCATAGGTTCACCATCACTGCTCTAGATGATGACTAAAAACTGCGACTGTGGTGGAGGGCTGCCAACACCCTACTGATGCCCTGCCCAGTCACTGAACCCCACTGCCAACATGGATCAGACAGCAACAGCCAAAAAGCTGGATGTTGCCTGAAGGCCGTAAAATGCCCAGGTCTGCTCCAGTGTAACATTATTTTTTTCTTACTTTCATACATGAAAACATGAAAACATCAATGTTAACACATGTTTTAAGCGTGGGCTGTCAAACAGTAGGCTGCAACAACTCTTTGCTGCCATCTGGTGTTCATTTTTATTTGTGCAGTCCAGATTTAATAACCTTCCTGAGAACTGATTAATTTCTTAAGATATAGCAACACCATTAAATAATCTCTGATAACCAAATTAAACATTGCAGTCTTCTGGAAAGTGTGCAACCCTGTTCATTCTCATGGAGCTCACAAAAACTATTGATACCCAATATTAAATAACAAAATAATCTCACTTAAACATTAACTCCAGGTAATGTGCTTTCTACACAGGCTTGAAAGACAGTTTAGAAATTACATTATTGTACCAGAGTATCAGTTAAGCTCTTGAAATAGTCACTCCATTTCTGGGGCCCTGACTGTGTTAATTGTTTTTAATTATAAAACTCTACATTGACGTGCGGTGAGGTTTATGACTGGTGAGGCACTGACACAGTGCTGGGTTTCAAATATTTTTAGACTTGTGGACTTCAACTCCCAGAATTCCACAGCCAGGCATGCTCAGTTCTGATTTAAAGCGACAGCATTTGTTTTTCTCCTTTGCTCCTTCTTTCTTTTTCTTTTTCTTCTCCTTCCCCTCCTTCCTCCCTCTCTCCCTTCCTCCCCCTCTCTCAAACACACACACACACACACACACACACACACACAGAAGTTGGATTGGACTATCTCTCCTACCCCTTCCCTCTCTCACTCACTCTCAAACAAACCCCCACACACACAAAAGTTGGATTGGATATCTTTTCCAGTGGCTTGAAAGCAGCTCCTCTGCCATCCCCCCCATTCCCCTGCTGCCTTTCCCAAACACCTCCACCATTGCAAATGCAGCCTGCTGTCTGGGTGGGAAATGCCTGGAACACAATAAAGCCCACCCATCACCTCCTGCTGGCAGGCTGGGGTGAGAGGAGAGGCAGAAAAGCCGGAGGGGAGCCGATCTGAGCCTTCCAAAAGAAAGAGGCTGGGGGGAAGTGTGTGTACTACAGCATGGCTCTTTGCCTGGCTTCCTGCCTCCTCCTGTGGTCTCCTCAGTGCTCGCTTGTGCTCTCCCTCCCCAAGGGTAGTTTGATTGCAGGCGGAGCCACGTTGCCTTTTCAAACTTGTAATCAGTGAAGCTGGGCTAGATTTGTATATAGTTTTATCCAGCTGTGTGTGTGTGAGAGAGAAATGAATGGGGGCCTGGGGAGGAAGTCACTACACTTGGGGAGGGAGAGCACCAGTGAGGAGACCACAGGAGGAGGCAGGAAGCCATGCAAAGAGCCATGCTGTAGCACACACACTGGCCCCACAACGTGGCTCTGCCTGCAATCAAACTACTCTTGGGGAGGGAGAGCACAAGCGAGCCAGGGTCCTTCCCTCCAGCCTTTGCCCAAAGCCCTGCACAGCACCAGGAGGATGAAGTTTGAATTCCTCCCCCTCCCTCCAACCCACACGTACCTTTTCCAGCTTTTTTTAACAGTTAAGCAGAGTCATCCACGGTGAGGCAGTAACTAGCTCAGCTTTTTCCTTTTACTTTTTTTTTTCATGATGAGAGTGGTGAGGCTGTGCCTCACTTGCCTCACCTTACTGCACGTCACTGAAACTCTAACAGGCTATGTCATGATCTTCTTGAGAAACCTAACAGGTGTATTAATGTACATTTCTTTCATCCTTGAATCTGCAAGAAAGTAAGCCAGCAAAACTTACACTCTACTCATTGTTGAGTCCCATTATGTAACCCAGACATGGATTGGTGATGTTCTTGCATTTTTAAGGAAAGCCAATGAAAGTGCCATAGCCCTTGCCCTCCACAAAATATCACCAGCCAATAAGAGAAGCATCCCCTAAACATTAGTGGGCTGGGGCTAGGAAGAAGGCAAGGTTGTTTGATGAGCAGATGGGTGGGTTTAGCATCTGTCAAGTGGTTTGTCACCATTGTTTTGCAAGCTATGTTCAAAGGGAGTTTGACTCTCCGCTGATAGAGCCTTTGGAGGATGGCTTTAATGCTACACTGGAATAGTGTTATTCTGGAACAGGGCTAACACTGGCTTAAAAATATCCATCTCCAAAACCCAATGGAAGATGCAGTTGTAAGAAGAAATGTGAAGAAACTGTCCCACTTTACCTTGCAAATGGCACCATCCCCTCCTCTGCAGGCCTGTCAGCTACTTCTCTGGACAGCCCCAAACCTTCCCATAGGAACTGATCCTCAGGTTAGTTGGGGCTGCCTAGGAAAGCTCCTTTCCATTTCAGTTTGCAAGCAATGCCCCCTGTCTCTTATTTTTATAACTCTTTTTAAACAGATATTTGACATTATTCTGAAAGAATGCTAGACCTATCTTGCCTGAAAAAACCTGACAGGTGCTTCAGAGATTATGTGTCAAACAGGATTGCTCCGGCTTCACCCACGTTAACTATCTATCTATCTAGATTATCTATCAGATAATCTCAGACTGTTGAAGGTGGTAGGTCAAGGCACCAACTCTTTCCCCACCAGAGGCCTTCCACATTTCCCTTGCCACCTCACTTAGGCCAGGCAGCCTCGAGATCTGCTGCCAGTGCCAATCAAGGTGGTAAGAGAAGCATGTGCAGAACAGCAGGGCACTGACAAGGAACTGGAATCCCATGAGGATATTCCTAGGATCAGAGACCTATCAGGCAAAGATTAGTTCTCTCTGCTTTTTTTGCCATCCCCCCAAATCCAGTCATTCTGGGAAACATCTGCAATAGTAGCAAGAGGGGTGAAGACAGACAACTCTTTGGTGCAGGCAGAGGACCTGGGCTTGGAAGAACAGGACTTTCCAAATGCCACATCCAGAATAATCCCAGAAACCAAGGGTCAGGGGCTGGAGTGGAGGATGATGTCATCTGTAGCCTAAAATGACCAATGGGCACAGGTTAGGTAGCACCCTCTGACTATTTCATCCTCTTATATCATATGATCTACTCATAAAAAATTCTCATCTAGGAGGAGTAAAGTCTCTATTCTAGTGCTCTAAGGCTCTGCAGTGTTTTTCTTCAGACACCAATTTGTTTTATTCCATCTGAAGAATGATTTAAGACCATTCCTAGAATTTGGAAGTTAGTTGAGATTGTTTCACTAATTCTTTCATATAATTAATTTTATTTAAAAAATTACAAACTTTTTTTAAAAAAGCAACTGAGTTAGCCCTGCTTAATCGCAAGTGTTCTCCAAGGTTACATTTTCTTTTTAAACATTTACATCATGATACACAATAAGGATGCCCTCTCTTTCTCCTTTTAAAATCTGTTGTTTGTGCCATTAGAGAGTCTGCAAATATTAAAGGCATTGCAGTAGATTCTGCAAATATTAAAAATATTGAAAGCTGTGCAAAGCATTCAAAGGAGGTGATTTGCAATGTGTAAGATTACAGATGAAGCAGACCTGCCTGATAATTAAAGCAACAATGTCTTTTGCAAGTCTTATGTTGTTGCTTTGAAAGCAGCCCCCAGCTGTCTCCCTGTCCATGTGCCCACATAACCACTCCCAGGGCTTGCATGGCTCCTTTAATATTTGAAGAATTGTACTCTGTTCAGCTCCATGTGTGACCAAACACCTCTCTGGAATACTTTATTCTTAGAAGAAGACTTAGAAGATACTGTGGAGTGCAGATGATGTGTTCTTTCATGGATGCATCAGAAATGCCTATTGTTAATTGCTGTTCTTTAGTATATACAAATGACTTTAGTCAGACTGCTCTCTAGAGCCTGACTGAAAATTTGCAGTTATAGGGATTGGTTATCCCAGTGCATGATAGATGAGGCATTAGGAGCAACATTTCAGCAAAGCATTCCCTTTTCACAAGGGAATCTTGCAGTGAAGAGCCGGGATACTCTGTAAGAACTTCAGCGGCTAGACGTGAGGTATTTCTGTGGAAGATGAAAAGTACAATTTAATTGGTAAAATTGTGTTGTGTTCAGAAAGTGTTTTTTTTAATGTAAGACCAAACTCTTAGAAATTGAGAAAATATATATACAGAAAGTCTGAAAAGGTATAAATAAGTCACAAAGTTTGGCTGCATGATTAAATAGCAGAATCAAATGACGTGTTAAGAAGAGAGCTCTGTCTAATCCCTCCACAACAGTGCAAAGATTGTCAGGTGCAAAGAATCTGGACCATATATTAAGTTGCATTTCAGAAGATTTATTGCTCAAGCCTACACACAAGAATTTGGACTCACAACTCCTGCTCAATGAGCAGCTGACAGTCGTGACTAGGTGGATCTTTGCACAACTTCATATTGTGCACCAGTTGTGCTTATTCCTAAATCAGGTGTAAGCCTTAGTATGACCATTCTTGAAATACTGCATCTAGTTTTGGTCATCACAATATAAAAAAGATGTTGAGACTCTGGAAACAGTGCAGAGAAGAGCAACAAAGATAAGAAGGGGCCTGGAGGCTAAAACATATGAAGAACTGCAGGAATTGGGTATCTTTAGTCTAGTGAAAAGAAGGACTGGGGGTGACATGATAGCAATGTTCCAATATTTGAGGGGCTGCCACCAAAAGGAGGGAGGGGGTCAACCTATTTTCTAAAGCACTAGAAAGCAAGATAAGAAACAATACTTGGAAGCTAACCGAGGAGAGAAGCAACTTAAAACCAAGGAGAATTTTCCTGATAATGGAAATAGTAACCCAGTGCCATGATGGTGAACCCATGGCATGTGTACCATAGGTGGCATGCGGACCCCTCTCTGAGGGCATGCAAGTCTTTGCCCAGCACAGCTCCACCATGGAAGTGTGCGTGCACCTCCCACCAGCCAGCTGATTTGGGGTTCTGTGGGAGATGCCTGTGCATGCACGGAGCTCGGGCGCATATGTGTGGGGCAGGGAAGCACGGGGGTGTGCTGCGCCCCCCCAACTCTATTTCTGGCACCAGGAGTTTTTAGGGAGGGCTTCCGGAGCTCAGGGGAGGCCGTTTTCGCCCTCCCAGAGGCTTGAGAAAAGCCTCCAGGGCTTGGGGAGGGCGAAAACTCACCTCCCCTGCAGGGGAGGGTTGCGCACGCATGCGCAGGTGGGTGGGGTGAATTGCATTGTGGGCGTGGGCATGTGCGATAGCTCATGCACACACAATTTTGGCATCTGAGGACAGAAAGGTCCACAATCACTGCCCAGTGGAACGGCTTGCCTTCAGAAGTTGTGGGCATTCCATCGTCGGAGGCTTGTCTGGAATGGTATAGGGTCTCTTGCTTGAGCAGGGGTTTGGGACTAAAAGACCTCCAAGGTCCCTTCAAACTCTGCTATTCTGCTCTGGTCTGGTTACAACCACCACCCTTTTATTGCTCCAATTTAAAGTCCTACATGACATGGGGCTGGGTTATTTGAGGGATGGCTTTTTCCCATATTGCTCATTGCAGAGGGCTGCCCTCTTTCCAGTTACATTGCTCAGAGCCATCAAAAGAGGCATACTATGGTTCCCATTGCCTAGGGAGCCACACTGGGTAGATTCTAGGTAGGGGTCTTTATCTGCTGTGGTGCCACTTTATGGAGCATTTCCCTTTACGAAGTAAAGTTAACCCTGTTGAGTTTCTGGAAGTCCCTCAAAACCTAGTTAGGCCTGGGGGCTAGGTGAGTAGAGAGAGAAAACTCAAGCAGCTGGTAGGATCAGGAGCTTTATGAATACCTTCTAGGAAGTAATCATTTGTGTCAGAAACAACAATGACAACAACTTTGATCCACAAATACACAGGCCAATTCATTTTGAGCCTATTGGTGTTTATGGATGGCCTTTGGAGATAGGATACCTTACACTCATTTAAGGTAGTTGTGATGAGAACAGGCAAGGACCCTCTCCTCTGGGTAATGTACAGTGGCACATTACAGAACCTAGTGAAGCTGCCAGGAGGCCCTATGCCCCCTCCAGGAACAAATAAAGCAAAAGTAAATATCAGAGAAGTGAGGTGGAAAGCTCCTAGTTGTCATCATATATGCAGCAGATCCATCAGCATAGCTGGCCACAGAAGGATGAAAGATGAACATGGCAGCCATCATAGTAAGGACGACAATAACTTAGTCCAGGCGCTATAGTTGCACTGCACTGCAGAGGAACTGTCTGCAGAGAACCCTATGAGAGGGGCAATGATGGAGCTAGAGAGTGGAAAGAAACTAGCATAGAGAGCTTAGCATGGAGAGCTGCATCTGAGAGCTGCATCTGTGGAGTGCAAGAATAGGAGTGAACATGGAACATAAAATCATAGGGCTGAAGGGGACCTTGGAGGTCTTCTAGTCCCACCCCATGCTCAAGACAGAAGACCTTATACCACCCTAGTCTATTGTCCAGTCTATTTTTGAAAACCTCCAATGATGGAGCATCCATAACTCTGGGAGGCAAACTATTCCATTTGTTCCCACTGTCAGAAAAATTCTCCTTACTTCTAGGCTGGGTCTCTAACAAACTTCCATCCATTATTTATGTTTCTTGTCCTCAAGTGCTTTGGAGAATACGTTGACCCATTTCCTCTCCCCCCCACTTCATACACATATACAACTTACACATTTACACTTGTATTAAGAAATAATCTTCTTCTCCCATTTTATAACCTTAAAGTATTAGAATTTGGCCTGCTTGTTTTCATCAACTTTGTCATGGAATACTATTGTAGGTTTGAAGCTATTTTAACATGCTTCTGAATTTTTTGTGTATCTGTGTTCAGATGAACTGAAGGTACTTCATTATGCTCAGTATTCATCATTCAGTTTCCAACATGCTCATTAGAACAGGTCATTTACAGGACAACCTACAAAGAGGTTATGCTCCATTTAAGTATGGATTGTTTCAATTCATGTCCTTAGTTTTTTTTTTTTGTTGTTGAAATTTTTTTTGCCTAAACACAAACACAATGCAAAGAATCCTCTTTCTTTACATACTATAGAAAGTGTGTCAATTGGTTACAAAAAGCTTTTGTGCATCTCTTCCACCATCATCACCTATAATTCATATCAAATCATATATTTTAAATCAAATATATTTATAGATATTACTATCATCATACCTCAATTTTCATTTGACTATAAACGTTTTAACGTCCTTTTGCATAGAATATTCCAAAGTTTAAAACATAACCGCATAATGGCATTTTGTTAGCTATTTCCAATATCATCCAATAACATTAAATCCTTTTGATCTATTCTAAATAAAAATCAATAATATTTAGTAACCAAGTTTCTAGTCCTCCTTTTCAAATCACTGTTTACAATTTATATCCAATTTCCTTTTATTAAGCCAATATATATATATATATATAATGTTATTATCATAATCATTATCAATCATTTATTTGACTATGTCCATTATCATAACATTTTTTGACCTAATACTCAAAATTTAACTAGATTTAATTTATTTTTTTATTATTAGCTTTTATGTCATAACAAAATTTCTAATCTTCCTTTCATAGTCACCATTTACCATTCATATCCAATTAATTCTTATCAAACCACTACATAGGTATACATTATTATCATTATCAATTATTTATTTGACTATATCCATTATCACTTCATTTTTTACTTAATGCTCTAAATTTAACTAAATTTAACTAATTTTTTGTTATAAGCTTTCATATATCAACCTGTATCTTTCCAGTAATAATGCAATCTTATGTCTTTTGCCATTTTTGGAATTAATCTTCTGATTATTTCCTTGATAATATTTGTGCGGACTTCTCTTCGCAGCTCATTGTTTGTTGCATCTCTTATATAATCTTGATACCCTCCATCTGTTTCTTTAAACAGCATATCTTTAGTCATCAACAGTGCTTCTGATAAGATCTCTCTCCTTAAATCCATCAATTCTTCTCTTTTTTCTTCTTCTATACCTTGCCATCTGGGGTAGAATTCCTAGCCATCTAGCTCCCATTTCCATATTCCACTCTCTCCATTTCCAACCACACTCCATTCACCGTATATGTCAACAAATTTCTCATCTTTGTGCTTGTTTTTCTCTTCAATTTTTAGGACTCTAGCCTCCACTTTTTCCAATTGAAATTCTCCATAATGTTTTGCTGTTATATATTCTGTTTTCCAATTTTTCCTCAATTCTCTCTGATACTTCTAATAATTTTTGAATTTCAAACATTATCTCTTGCACTATTAAAGTTTCTTTTTGATGTTGATATTGTGCCATTCTTTCAACTGGTAAACACTGCCACTTTGGCTTTCAAAGCTTTTTATTAGATTAACCACAAATTCATTTATAATCTCTCATAATAAGGTCTTGTTTTCACTTTTCTCCAGCTGGTAATAAGGTTCAAAAGAACATCTGCATAAACACTCCGTGCTCTTCTTATAACTCTTTGTAAACAAGCTGTAAGATCTTAAAGCACAAAATCAAAATGATCAAAGAGAGAAGTGAAAGTACAATGCTCAAACCTCCAGCCTCCAAGTGGCAGTGTTGCTTCCTTTCCCCCTAATGTTACAACTCCTTTTGTATCTTTTTTGTATTCCAGGTTTAAAAGAAGTAAAATTCTTAAATGAGGCAAAATAGAAAAAAGGAAAAAACTCATATAGAAATGAAAAAAAGAGTTTCAATCCATAGGTTACAAAAATAAAAAAGTAGAAGAAGAAAAACCAATCTGTTCACTTTAAAAAGCTTTGTGCAAATTCCATCCATAAAATAGCATTTAAAAAGAAAGATAACATACTGTCTAATGCAATCCAATGTAGCTTAATTTCGCCACTTATTTCTTCTGTTCTCAAATTTAATTTAGTTTTAAGTTTTTGGGGGGCAGTCTCTTTTAAAACAGTAAAATTTCCTCACCAGCTGTACACACTTTCTCTTTCCGTTTCCTTCCATTCCGGAGCTGTCCCAACTTCATCAGCTTGTGGCTACGTTTTTGTCATCGGCTAGAAGAACTTCTCTTGGATCAATCAGGGACTCTGCGGGGTCCCTGAGATCAGCAAGACGTATTCTTCCCGATCACTATCTCTGCGGGACAGTTTAGGTCCATACGGACCGTCCAGCAGCAAAAATATTGACTGCAATATCAGGACTTCAAGATCGCAAGTCGTGTTGTCGCGACATCAGCTCCTCCTACATGTCCTTAGTTTTTGAATAGTCAAAATACCTTTCAAAACTCCAAAGCATGTAGTTCAGTACCCACTTGATCTTGTTTTACTATGAGGAAGATGAGATGCAAATTAAATCTGGATATGTCATTTTATGGGGGTGATATACACAACAAACAAACAAACAAGCCATTAATGTGTTTTGCTATTGTCAGATCACTTTCTGATCAAATTATGAATCATGGCCTCCCTTAACCTCTGCTGGGATAGACGATCTGTTAGAAAATGTTATTCCAAGTACGAGATGAATCCAGAGGATTTCTAGAAGATGGTCGGATATTTTCTGAATAGTTTTCAGGCAGCTATATGTCACACTTTGTAGATCTCTGGAATATAGACACAGCCAGGGCACTGGACAAGATTGCCTCTGCACATCAAACAGCCCCCAATCCTAAGAAACCCCCTGATTTTCTAAGGAATTATGGGGAATGAAGCAATTGAAAAAACACGGGAAGTATGATGTAAAAACAAAATTGACCAAGCACTGTTACAAGATCAAAATCAAAGCTGAGGTTATAAGAACACCAAGGAATCAACATTTGTCCTGGCTTTACGTGTCTTCTCTTGACTAGTGGCCCTGTCTGGAGAAGAATGCACAAGATAAGCTGTCTGCAGGCTGCAGGCTGCATGGATGATTTGGCAGATACTTTTTGCAGATAAGGCCTTAAGTTGCTACACCAATAGGCTTCCAGGCCCATTTCAAAATGCTACTAATTTTAAATGTACAAAGCCCTATAATATGTTGTGGAACAAAGTTATATCAATTATCACCTTACTAAATGTGATTCTGCCTTCAAGCCCAGCAGTGGTGGGTTGCAGGCAATATGCCCCGGTACGGGCGTACCAGAGTCAGCCCGGAGCACCGGATACCGTTCCGGTATGGTGCTCCGGATGGCCCACCTGCCCGCCCGAGCTCCTTACCTGTGTTTTAAGGCTTCTGCGCTTCCGCGCACGCGCATGGCGCATACAGCACCTGTGCAACACTCCACAGAATAGCTGGAGCGTCGCAGAGCGTTGTGGAGGCACTAAGACGCATGTGTGTGCTGCGTGTGTGTGCCCACAGTCCATGAGGATGCTGCCGAGCCCGTTCCAACCATACTGGTTGGAACTGGATTTGAAACCCACCACTGAAGCCTAGTCATCAAGAGAGACCCGGAGAGAACCCATGTCCCTGAGAAACAAAGAAGGAAGAAGAGGAAGACTTTGAAACATATGATGATAGCTTTAATTATACAAATATATTTAGATATAAAATTAAGATTGCCATATGTGTAGGCTACACAAAACAACAACCAGATACTTCCCGTATGCATCATAGCAAGTGGACACCTTGCTGGCTTGGTTAGCTTACAAGGTAACTTTGCAAGTGGAAAGTTCCTGTATCTAAGACAGCATAATCTCTCCCGAGCATACCAGCACCAATCTTTAAAGTATGACATTCAACTAAATTTTAAATCTTAATCACTTTTGGGATTATTTTCTTTATTATTTGCATAGGAGAGTTTAAGAGTCTTCAGACTGGCAATTTCTATTGCATCCATAGTTGTGTTTCCCTCCCCTTAAAAGATGATGATGCAAATTTGATTGGGAAGGTTTCAAAAATATCTGATTTTTGAACTATGCAGCAGAAGGATGATTAGTATGTAGATTTTGGAATGTTAATAACAAATTAAGGAGCTAGAGGCTTTTGAAATTATAGCTTTGAATTATCTAGAAGATACTTTCTCATAGCAAATGGGTATTATTTTCAGTTTTTCTATGATGATGAGACCAGGAAGGCTAGACACTAGAACCAGAGGATAAAGAAATCCTTAATGCAAACTTTTAAATACCTTTCAGCTAAAATGGACAGAATGGATCAGATACTTGATAAACTTGACACATCATGCTGCTATAAAATTGTAAAATAAGATTGAGCTGCAATGGATGTTTATGAAATTAATTTAAATGGGGGCTTAAATGCAATACTAATGGATGACATCTGATGGATGACTTATTCCTTACAGGAGATGAACAGACATTAAATCAGAAAATTAATTAGGATTCCCCCCCCTCAAGAACTTTGCTAAGATTTGGAAGGACTCTTTTAGAAGTGACAAACAAACGGATAAATTTTACTTATGGGTACAAGATAAAGGGTTCAAAGAATATATTTTAAAAAATCAGGGAAAATTTATAAGTTTGGCTTGTTTAATCAGGGTTAAAAGAAGAAAATGGTTACATCTGGTTGCCCTTACTGGACTTTTGCTGATAAAGATTGATTGATTTAGCACTTTGGTTTTGTTTTCCTTAGCTAAGAAATGAGCTATGGGAGAAGACAGCATATGTTTTATTTAGAGATGGTGATGACCTATTATTCTCTTTATCTACTGGAATTAAGGGGGAAATTATTATTTTTTCTGTCTCTTTCCTTATTTTCTTCCTTTTCCTTGCATTTGTAATTTCATTGTACTTGTTTGTACTTTTTATAGTCTGTACTGACTTTTATTTTTATATGTATAATTCTTAAAAATATTATTTAAAAAAATCAAGACAACCAGTAAATGAAAGCAAACATTACAGTGTTGTTTTTTCTAATTTCTTAGCTGCTAGCTTCATCCATATTTTTGTAGCCCATATAATGTATCAAGAGATAACTAGGAAAAAATAACTGTATATTTGATAATACACTAACAAATACAAAGGGGGTCACTGAAGACAGTAGCAAAATTGTTGCTTCATTTTCTGAGAAAATGACGAAGGGTTTGATAAACCAATCAGCATGGATGTATGGAAATATAAACCTAAATATATAAATATAAACTGCTGGAAAGAGAGAGAGAGAATTCTTATTATTCCCTAGTTCATAAAACATATTCATGGAGAGACAGTGTTGTATTTTTAATCATTGTTAACTAGCCTCATAGATGTGGAGGTAGCAACTCGTACTTATCCAGATCCAATCTTTCTAAAACTAAATAGAGGATCTCCTAGATTGAAAATGTGGAGAGTTACTGAACTATATTAAGGATATTAAACTGAAGTGTTACCAGAAATAAAAGAGTTTCTTTTAAATCAATGTAACTTTTCATGTTATCTATAATGTAGGATGTTTATAATAAAGTTTTTATAAGAAATTTGTTCATCTCTCTGGCATCAAAGAGAAAGGAAAGGAAGCCATGCAAAAATGGAACAATACATTACTGAATGATTTGAAACAATCAAAATCAAGGTATAAACCAGGGGTGTCAAATTAGCGGCCCGTGAGTTGGATGCGTCACACACAGGCCACTCCCCTCCCAGCTCCTCGAAGAGAAAAACATTGTGAAACATCATGTGATGACATGACGCTGCGAGTTTGAAACCCGTTATATAAACCAATCTTGGAACCAAAAAATAAATCAATATCAAACCAATTAGATTTATTGAAAATAAGAGACCTAGAATCTGAATTTTATTAAATAGAAATATTTTGAAAAAAGACACAAATCAAATAAATAGCTGTCTTACCAGTTACCTGAGCAACAAGATAAAAGAACAATAACTTCTACTTGATTGTTCAATCTATTTGATGAACTAGATATGTTTTTACAATAAGATAAATGATGCAGCAATTTATGAATTACTAAATTAGGTTACATAGTAAACAGACAATGATTCAGAAAAGACTGAAGAATATTTGAATAAGAAATTACTTTAAAAATTCACAGATCAACCATTAAAGCTAAATGTGAATTGATTTTTCAAGCTCCAAACTCCAGATGAGGAAAGCTATAGTGAAGACCTATTTTAAAGGGAAGTAGCAGACTTTGTCCATTGTTTAGGAGAAATATTCTGTAATTGCCTGCAGTTTATATAAACTTGGATCAGTAAGTATTGTTTAAGGCAGGAATTTGCCAAATGTGAAGTCTGTTAAATCAAGAGCTTATTGTAGTCTCATACGGAAAAAACTAAAGATGTGATGGATTTAAGTGTTAAGACCTTTCATATAAGGATGATTCCCTGCCTGATGAGGAACAAGAAGCCTTCATAAAAAGTAAACTTCTTAACTCCTAAAATGATTTCATTCTGCAACTGCAAAGGCTGGCTGCCCAAAATCATTGCCTGAAATAAGGGTTTCTTAGTGATTCTTTGCTCACAGGTTCTTATAAAACAATTTCTAAGCTGAGTCCTCAGCATCTTGAGATACAGCTAAGAAACCTCCTATTTGAAATCCTGGAAAATAGATTACAGTGTAAATAGTATTGAACTGGATGGATGGCTTGTGTAAGGTTTCCTTCTAAGCACTCATCCCTCCAGGAAACTCTATTTCGGAAAGTCTGGTTTTATTAGGCTCATGGAGAGACACATGACTAGGGCATGGACTGGAAGGGGTAGAATTCTTGTTACAGAGAACATGGTCAACAGGTCACTATTGCCAGAGCAGGTATGCATCCTTGCAATTGCATCCTGTGAATGGCCTTCAAGGGTTTCTGTATGACTGAAATGCAGTGCAGCCAAAATTAGCTTGAAGGTAGGTTTGGTGATGAAACTGAAGTTGAGCATGATTGAAGACTACAGATATTCTAAGAGGTATTCAGTGCCTTCGTATCAACAATATAGATAAGATTTACCTTACTGGATTAGAGCAAAAAGTTCAACCGGCCCAGATGGTTAAAATAGCCTGCCAGATTTTTTTTTTCAGGAATTGACAGGTAGGGTTTGTTACATTGTTTGCCTTCAACATCCAGCAATCGCAGCCTAAGAACACAGGGAAACAAAAGGGGGACATCTTCTGGTTCTAGCCTCATCCACTGTTTCCCTGGGGAAACCTGGCACACATGCCCCTCATGGAGCAAAGTGCCCAGTTGTGCTCATGATGACAGAGCAGGTACACCCTTTCCCTAATCATTTCCCAACATGAAAATGGCTCCATTGTCATTACAGTGCTGAGATTGAATTCGTCTCATCAAAGCGGAGGGTGACAGGTGCCTCAATAGACTAGTGCCAAGCGCAGAGGCAAGAAGATTAGCAGGCCACTGATATCATTATTTCCGCCTATCACAGATTCGGCAGGGAGGCAATTGTAATTTCTAGGTTTATTAGTCTGCATTCGAAGGGAAAAAAAACAACAATGATAAACCTCAGTATGACAGCCAGGCATTTGTGCAGCAAGTGCTGTCATAGCGACACTTACAAAATGCCAATGCGGTTGTGTCCTTCTAATCCCCCCTAATGGAGGTTAAAGCATTGCATAAAAAGCGCTCTTATCAATGATCGGAGCACTAATAACATTTGCATTTTTAACACAGGACATAAAGAATCTTTCATGCAATTTTACCAATTAACATTGCTTTGGAATAATTCAGGAAAATATTCAGCAAAAATGTTGGCCTGTCTCCATCTTTCTTATTGCTGTTAAAAATAACAAGGCAGAGAATTCTATGAATGATGTCTGCCCAACCTAGAGAAATTTTACCACCTCCCCAAATGTTCTCTGCTAACCAAAGAGCCAGGTGCCTTGCCATTGTTAGATTTTAACAGCCCTGTTCAAATCCTACCCAGATTTTCTCAAGCTCATACTAGAATCTCTCCATGCAGAGATCTTGATTTTAAAGCAGTCTCTTTTCCTGCTGCCAAACCCATGACTGGAAGCCTTGGGAAGGGCAAGTAAAATATTCGCATCGCATAGATAAAGGAAACCTGTACGAAATTAAAAAGATTGATGTGTTCAAGTGCTGATGGAAAGTTTGTGCTTGCTTTCCCTCACCCCAGTATCAATATATTTCAGGTCAATACCAGATTGCAGTAATTGTCATTTCTCTGTTTAATCCATGCAAACAAATTTCAGGAATCGCTTGAAGTTAAAAACCTCCCATACAACAGGTGTTAAAACTCCCATCCCCCCCTACATTTAAGAGACCAATTAAGAGGACTCTGTAATTCCATTCTTGAGTGACTGCCACTGAATTCAATTTCTTTCAGGTCAGTGAATATAATGTGAAGTTATTAACTAAAAGGTCAGGGACAGCATATAAAATATACACACATGGTGGAGTCTGCAATAATTAGTACACACATCACATGTGCTGTTATTGTGGCATATGTTGTAAGAAATCTTAACAGGATTAGATGATGGTAAATGTTTGGCTGTGTTTGACTTAAATTGGTTTTCAAAAAGAGCCCCATGGCACCTTCCCAGGTCATTGACAATTTAACACACTGTACAGAACCCCAGTGATTTTTCAATGGGGTTTCTCAGAGATCTGAAGAATGGACAAACTTGCATGAAAACGTTTTTCTCCCATTAACATTTTTCCTTTATTAGATAGTATTGAAGAACATTGAGTTTTCCTAGGTTTGTTGAGATTTTGAATGAACTCAAAAAAGCTTCACAGCTCCTTCTCAAAGAGCAGGGGGGGCAGCTGTGATCAAAAGAACCGTTGCATAGATTCATCTGGTACGCCAGTTATATCCAATCCTAGATTGGAAGGCCCTTCAGACAGTCATTTCACACTGCAGGTAACCTCGTGAATGGACTGTTTCAGTATGTTCTTGGGGGGGGGGGGGGGCTGCCCTTGAAGGCCATTTGGAAATTACAGCTGGTCCAGAAAATAGCAGTGTAGGCAGCTATGATCATGCTATGATATATTCAGGTGACTCCACTGCTGTGAGCTGCACTGGCTTCCAGGTGCTATTCAAAGTGCTGGTTGCCACTTATAAAGCTTTTTATAGCATAGGACCTGGTTCTGCCTACCTATTAAATTGGACAGGCGTGTGTGACCTGGGTCCTTTCAATTGAACAGTGTGATGTATTGGGAGCTGAGAAGTAGATAGGCCCTCTGCTCTAGAGAAATTGCCCTTTGATGCAAATTATCAGTTTCCTTATTTTTATTATTTAGTTTTGTAAGCAGGCCAAGCTTATTTAGAGTCAGTTATCTTCCACACTGTAGTAAACAAACAAATTTGATGGAAGTATTCAGAATCTTTTTCACTTTTAATATATATAGTACATTTCAGTATATGATGTTGCGTAATTCTTCCTTTTAAACAAATGATGTAACTCTCCTGGGAATTCTTTCTTTTAACGGAGGTAGCATATAGGAATAAAGATATCCCTAAAGTGGTATGGAGGAGCACAATGACTTCTGCAGTTCCGACTAGCTGCATTAGACAATGGACAGGACTAATGTCTACCATATGTGTAGCACAGATAATAATGGCTGAGAACTGGAGCTAATGTGAAAACTCTTTCTGGAAAATGTAACCATGGCACTCAATTAACTTCTAGGTGATTAATTTTACTCCCCCTCCCCATGTTATGCTGCTTCTGAAATTGATCAACATCAGGACCAGTAGTCATAATCCGTTCTGTGTTACACTGGAATTAGAGGAAATAAACTCAGTATCAATCATTGTGCAGTAAGAACAGGATCTTTCATAAAGTGGAAGCAATCTGGAAAGAAAAATGTCTTTGAGCACAAACCAGCCAAAGTTAGGAACCAACTCCAGTCCAGAGAAATTAAAATACACATGCTTTGTTCTTCACTAGGAATCAATAGAATGTGGAAGTGTTTAAGCTTGGTTGAATCACACCCACATTTTAAAGCATATTGGCCACAGTAAGAAAGTATAACCAAATGCTCAAGTCAAGAGGAAAATTAATAGTTGGGGCTATGAAAAGAAAAGAAGACATTTCAACAGTGCTACTGAAAGAATAACTGATTGTTAGCTCCCTCCATGACAACTGGGATGATTTCTATCAGAAATGAATTGACAAAAAACTATTATGCTTAAGAGTGTGTGCCTTATATTCTGTTTTACATATCCTTATATCTTTTACCTTGCATTATTTTGGATAATAATCTTCAAGACACAGGAATGTGTTTACTACACTCCTCCCTTCCTAAACAGTAAGATAAAATATTTAACTGAATGAGGCAAATACAGGTGAAACTCAAAAAATTAGAATATCATGCAAAAGTTCATTTATTTCAGTAATGCAACTTAAAGGGTGAAACTAATATATGAGATAGACTCATTACATGCAAAGCAAGATAGTTCAAGCCGTGATTTGTCATAATTGTGATGAATATGGCTTACAGCTCATGAAAACCCCAAATCCACAATCTCAGAAAATTAGAATATTGTGAAAAGGTGCAATATTCTAGGCTCAAAGCCCACTCCCACTCTAATCAGCTAATTAAGCCATAACACCTGCAAAGGGTTCCTGAGCCTTTAAATCGTCTCTCAGTCTGGTTCAGTAGGAATCACAATCATGGGAAAGACTGCTGACCTGACAGTTGTGCAGAAAACCATCATTGACACCCTCCATAAGGAGGGAAAGCCTCAAAAGGTAATTGCAAAAGAAGTTGGATGTTCCCAAAGTGCTGTATCAAAGCACATTAATAGAAAGTTATGTGGAAGGGAAAAGTGTGGAAGAAAAAGGTGCACAAGCAGCAGGGATGCCGGCAGCCTGGAGAGGATTGTCAGGAAAAGGCCATTCAAAAGTGTTGGGGACTTTCACAAGGAGTGGACTGAGGCTGGTGTCAGTGCATCAAGAGCTACCACACACAGACGGATCCTGGACATGGGCTTCAAATGTTGTATTCCTCTTGTCAAGCCGCTCCTGAACAACAAACATCAGAAGTGTCTTACCTGGGCTAAAGAAAAACAGACCTGGTCTGTTGCTCAGTGGTCCAAAGTCCTCTTTTCTGATGAGAGCAACTTTTGCATCTCATTTGAAAACCAAGGACCCAGAGTATGGAGGAAGAATGGAGAGGCACACACTCCAAGATGCTTGAAGTCCAGTGTGAAGTTTCCACAGTCTGTGTTGATTTGGGGAACCATGTCATCTGCTGGTGTTGGTCCACTGTGCTTCATTAAGTCCAGGGTCAACATAGCCGTCTACCAGGAGATTTTGGAGCACTTCATGCTTCCTTCCACAGATGAGATTTATGGGGATGCTGACTTCATTTTCCAGCAGGACTTGGCACCTGCCCACACTGCCAAAAGCACCAAAACCTGGTTCAATGACCGTGGGATCACTGTGCTTGATTGGCCAGCAAAGTTGCCTGACCTGAACCCCATAGAGAATCTATGGGGCATTGCCAAGAGAAAGATGAGAGACATGAGATCGAACAATGCAGAAGAGCTGAAGGCCACTATTGAAGCATCCTGGTCTTCCATAACACCTCAGCAATGCCACAGGCTGATAGCTTCCATGCCACGCCACATTGAGGCAGTAATTGCTGCAAAAGGGGCCCAAACCAAGTACTGAGTACATATGCATGCTTATACTTTTCAGAGGTCCGATATTGTTCTATGTACAATCCTTATTTTATTGATTGCATGTAATATTCTAATTTTCTGAGATTGTGGATTTGGGGTTTTCATGAGCTGTAAGCCGTAATCATCACAATTATGACAAATCACGGCTTGAACTATCTTGCTTTGCATGTAATGAGTCTATCTCATACATTAGTTTCACCTTTTAAGTTGCATTACTGAAATAAATGAACTTTTGCACGATATTCTAATTTTTCGAGTTTCACCTGCAATTAAAATGTCACAATGTAAGGTTAGATGCAAAATAGCATCAAGTCTGATCATAGTTATCATGATTGTCCTCATTTAAATGTAATGCTCAGTTCTTAAATGTACACATTACAAAATTTATAGGCTTATGAAAGATCAAATAAGAATTTAACATTTTGGATTTAGGAGTCTTGTTAAATCCCAAATCTTGGCAAAATCTGATTTGAACAATAAAAGGCACAAACAATAGTGAAATGCAGCTATTGCCCATTACAATTTGTTGTCCCCTTGCAAATTAATACCACCCACATTGCTAAAAACAAAGAAATAGTAGCAGATATATTCATTCAAGCATGCCAGTAGATCAAAACAACAGCTAAGGCAATAAATTACCATCTGTTTGGCAACACCATTCATCCTTTACTCCCTTCAATACCAGATGACTTGGCTTGCTTGTGCTTCAGCAAACTTGAACACACAGTATTTTTGATGGAATAATGGGGATGGCATGTTAGGAACCATTTCACTCTCTTTTGGAGAGACGGTTTGTATTCATCAAGCAAAGTGCATACAAAAAATGTTCAAAAACAGGAATTCCCTGTCCAGATCTCATTATGCCTCTAATCAAGTAAACTTAAAGGTATGATTTTTCAAGGATTTATTTACGGTATATTAAGCAGTTAGTGCTGCTGACTTACTTTACAAACTTGTTCGATTTATGAAGCACATTGAACCTGATGGTGTTATGTCTGACGAGGCGGAGTCATAACATCAGGTAGATTTGGGTGGTGTGTTGATATTAAGGATGGCAACTCCCTCTTTGTCCATTTCTGGAGAAGAATGCTCCATAGCATCACCTTGTCCATCATTTCAGGTAGCCAAATCCTTGGCTAGCTTTGCAAACAGTAAAGTCTCCTTCAAGTTGAGCAGGATTTCTAGTAACTTTATTGCTACAGCTATTTAAATTTTGTCAATTTAAATTGACAATTGCATGATTCAAGATTTCTTTTCTTTTTATAGTTTTGACTTCCCAGTCAAGCCTATAGCTCTGATATTTCTGGTGCTGTCCCAACCAAATGCTAATCAAATCAAAACCTGCTTAGCTTTTCATCCAAGATCTGGTAAAAACTGCTAAGAAATCTGAAAAGACATGATGCACCATGAATGACTACTTGAATTTGGGAATTACCATTTACTTGGTCAGTGACTTATTATGTCTAAATTTTTCTTTTGCATGGCTCAAATATATTTAGCCAACAAAAGTCATCCTCTAATACAGTAGTAGGCAAATTTAAGTTGGAGTCATATTTGGAATATTAAGTGTGATAGGTACACTAAAATAACAGCTGCATTGAGAGACCTAACTATTCACAAACTGTGTACTATCATTGCCATGATTGCTCACAAAATACTCATTTACCAGAAGGCAAATTGATTCCCCTGCACTAATTCAGATAAACATGACGCTTGAGCCACTGATTCTCAGTGTAATCTAAGAATAGGGCCTTGTCAGCCCTGTTAAATAGAAGGCATGCTATGTACATGACCATGAGCTCCTGGAGAAAAGTGGGCTAGGAAAATATATTTTAAAAGTGTTTTTAATTAGCAAATATGTATAAACAGACAGGCAAGAAGAGATACTGTAGATACATAGATAGGTGAGACAGTCAACCTGGGGCACATTTAACCTCCAAAGAGCAAATCAAGGTTACTCTGTGGTGATACCATTTTGGAGTTTGGTGCTACCATCAAGTACAAAGATGCAATCATTCTGTTGCATGTATACACAAATGGATCACAGCTATAATTAGACATTCAAGTATATTAATCTGTGAAAAATTCATAAAATATTTTAAAAAATTGTTGTTACTTTAATATTTTCTATCATAGTTTATTAAGCAAAAGTTCACGTTCATAAACAATGGAGACAGCTTACACTGATAAAAATATAAAATGTAAATATAAACACAAATACAATAGAATTTAAAATTAAACTATTTAAAATTAACATTAATCATATCATTAGCAAAAAGTGTTTTAGTATTTTCCTGAATATTGAGAGGGAGTCCCAATAGTTTTTCTAGGCAGCAGAGTTTGGAAGCATTATAGAAGAGGGTTTCCTATGCATCAGATAAGCCCTGGATACAAGGATATCTTCTAAAGATCCTCTCCTAAAGTCCATAGGAGACATTTATTCACAAATAGTCAAGTAGTGAGGGCCTTTAAAACTCAATGTCTATATGTTGATTTGTGCCAGGAAGGCAACTACTGGTCCGGTAGTAGCCACTGCAGATATTTCAGTATAGGGATAAGATAAACTCTTGTATCTTGCACAGTTCCATCGCTTTGCAGCTGCAGTTGCATGTTGTCTGCAGTTTCCAGACATCGTGTGAGGGATGACCTTACATTGGGCAATAGTCACGGCAGGCTCTAACCAAGGCATGGATAAGGTTCGCGGGCGGGGGGGGGGGACACTCAGTTGATGTTCTAGCTGCAATTATGCAAAGTTGCTCCTCACCACAGCTGCCACTTGTAACTCCAAAGACAGCCAACACTCCCAAATGGCATGTTCCTTTGGGGAGATCCAAACACATCTACAACAAACTTCACAATTCTAGAGTACAGCTTTTTCCTTACTAATATATTTCTATTTTGTTGGGATTTAGGTGCAACTTATTCTTCCCCATCAAGTTTTATCAATATGAAAAAAATGGTCAAGATATACTGTTCTTTGGAATTAGAAGATAAGAAGCACTCAATTTTAAAACTACAGAAAACTTTCCATAGAAATTTGATGTAGATGTTGAATGCCATAGGAAATAAGATAGAACCTTAAATGATACTATAGATAAGAGTTCTAAGTACAGTATAAAGAAGTAATCCTCCAACATCACCATTTGGACACTTTCTGAGATGAATGATTAGAACCACTGAACATCAGTTCTCCCAAGGGCCAATTCAGCCAGAGAATCCAGAAACATATGGTATATACCATAATTAATGACTTTAAAAATTGCTGCGAGTCCAAAAGAGAACTATCATTTATACTACCACAGAGCTTCCGGTATAGGTCAGCAACGAAAGCAATCTCAATTTGTATCTTGAAGCAAATCCAGATTGGGCTGGGTCCAGAAGATCAGTTTCATCCAGCCGCATTTAAATGATAAGACTTTCTCTATTACTTTGCCCAAGAATTGAATATTTGACATTTATCTAATTCAAAAGTGATTCTGTATGATTTCTCACTTTAAAAAGTATTAATCGGTTCTCTTAAATATTTGTCCCAGTATTTTGTGCAATTCAATTGTTCTAAAATGTTATACAATCCTCAATTTACTTCTTTTGGGACTGTATGAAACACGAAAAAAGTGTCTTATGATTGGTCCTCCAACTTACAACCATCACAGTGTCCCCATAGTCATGTAATTATCATTTGCAACCTTCCCAGCTAGACTTTAACAAGCAAATTCAATGTGGAAGCTGGCAGAGAAGACTGCAAGTTGCAGTTATGTGATGTCTCACTTAACTATCATGGTGATTAATAGAATTACTCTATAGAATAGAATTCTTTATTGGCCAGGTCTGATTGGACACATAAGGAATTTGTCTTCAGTCCATACGCTCTCAGTGTACATAAAAAATACATTCATCAAGAATCATAAGATACAACATTTAATGATAGTCATAAGATACTAAATAAGCAATCAAAATCATACTAGGAAACTAAATAAAACAATATAAATCATAAAGATACAATCAACAAGGTTATAGTTATAAGTAGGAGATAGGTAATAGGAAAAATGAGAAGAAGAATAGTAATACAGTCTTAGTAAATAATTTGACAGTGTTGTGGGAATTAGTTGTTTGACAAAGTGATGGCATGCGAGGGAAAAACTCTCCTTGTGTCTAGTTGTTCTGGTGTGCAATGCTCTATATAACGTCATTTTGAGGTTAGAAGTTGAAAAAATTTATGTCCAGGATATGAGGGGTCTGTAGATATTTTCACAGCCCTCTTTTTGACTCATGCAGTATACAGGTCCTCAATGGAAGGCAGGTTGGTAGAAATTGATTTTTCTGCAGTACTTATTATCCATTGAACTCTGTGTCTGTCTTGTTTGGTGGCATGAAATGACTGTGATAAAGTCAAAAATGTAGGTTTGGCCACATGATGCCTCATTTAAGGATTGCACTACTTAACAGTGAATTTTCTGCTCCTTATTGTGGTTGTAAGTCAATGACTTTTTGTATTTCAGTAAAATACAATAAATATGCATTATAAATGAAACTAGAAATACTCCACTAAATTGTTGACACCAAAAAAAAAATCTTGTTACAATAAGAAATAAGTTTGCAGTGACAGATGAGCGGCTATATGAATTTAAGAAATAAACTGTAAATTAATATTAATATTTGAAACCTACTGTATTAGGTAACACATGAAACAGTAAACACTATTCTAAACTAAAAAAAACAACATAAAGAGTTTAACATAAATAACAAAATTACTGGCATCATTGTCCCGATGTTCATAAGAGCAGGTCAAGTTCATGCAAACTGCTACAGGAACTTCTGAGATTAAAATTCAGATCTTCCAAATGTCTTTAGTACCGGGCTTCAGAAATAAAATGGAATACAGTTTTAATGAATAATATAAATGTATCAATAAGTGAAAGCTTACAAATTATTTATATAATAACTTTTGTGATTAGGAAAACCATAAGACTCTGGGCATAAAATAACTATTGCTGCTCTGTTCATCTATGTTCTTTTAAATAAACAACTGTAAACTTCTAGGCAAGAAATATACCTTGCCTTTTCCCATAATATTTCGTTAAATGAAGCATGAGTTGAAATATTTATATCCCACTTTTTCATACAAAAATGTGCATTCAAAGCACTTACCTATCTCCCTCAACAGTCTAGTAATAGCCAGAGAATCATTCACAGTCACTTTCTTTTTATTTCCCTGAATTACACAAAGTATTTTTTAATATAATACTGGATTTCCTTCTCTTTTCTTTTATAATAGAGTAGTGAAAGGGTGGAAATTGTTTGTTTGGTAACCTATTTATCATCTAAAGCAGAATTCTTGCCTCTCCAATTACTTTTTTACTATTCTTCCCTAACTGGGTTTTAATTGCAGCTTTTGGGAAACACAGTGCTGGGAAGTCAATATAAAAGCTCTATTGCACCTGATCACACAAAACACAAAAATTGTGCCAGCTGTGGAAATTCTCATAAGCTCAAGCAAATATCGCACATTAAAATATCTTTCTAGAAGTAGTATGATTTCAGTCTGCAAGTGGGGGAATTATGTGATTGAATGTTTTTACTGGAGTTTTAAAGTTATCAAATCTGTGATGAATCCCAAAACAGTTACCAGTATGTAGTTAGAAATTTAAAGCATATGACAATGACTAATAAAATGTTTGGATTTTACTTCTTCAACACCATGTCTGAAACAACATCAAGTGGCCAATCTGATATGTACACAATATATTAGATTAAAATGTTCCAAAATATGGTTTCTGGTGCTCATGAGAATTCTCTTATTAGCTTTCCAGATTAGGACCAGAGGCTCATTTGTACAACCAGAAATCATCTTAGAACTTGTGATCAATCAGGTGATATTTTATAACAATAATGTACATATAAGAAAGTTTGTGATCATTTAGAGTTTTTTACAATAGATTATATTTTTGAATAATGTGTGTATAAAAAAGAAAATATTGTTTTAATATATTTTGAATATTTTGTGTATGCTTCCTAAAGTCAGATGTTTGTGAGATTGGTACACATATACATTTTACAAATATCCACAGTTCCTTTTATATTTATATTTATATTTATATTTATATATGTGTGTGTGTGTGTGTGTGTGTGTGTGTTACAACCCCTGGTATGACCAAATATCAGCACAAATACAACACACACACACACACACACACACACACACACACATATATATATATATATATGCTGGTTTTGTTGTATTCGGGTCTTTATATTATATATATTATATATATTATATATATTTGTTTTCGTAGATTTTCACGGGTGTAGGTATGCTGGTTTTGTTGTATTCGGGTCTTTTCCTGTGTAAGGTTGAGATTGTCTTTGCAACGTTTTGGCAGGATCTCACCTGCCATCTTCAAGCTGTGGGCTTAAGCCTTATATGGTTCCCAGATGGTTCCGCCCCAGGCGTCTGATGGAACCAGATAGGTTCCAGGCGGAGCTTGGGCCACCTCCTGCAGACCTGTCCCGCTCCCGGGCAGAGGACCTGGTGGCCGCGTGGAACAGTGCGGCCGCCGGAGCCTTGGACCGGGTTGCGCCTTTGCGGCCTCTCCGATGGCAACGATCGACTCGGGCTCCCTGGTTTAACGGGGAGCTAAGGGCGATGAAACGCCACAGGAGACGCCTAGAGAACAAGTGGAGATCCTCCCGCTCCGAATCCGATCGAACACAGGTAAGAGCCTACTTAAGGACCTACCTTGTGGCAATAAGGGTGGCCAAACGTCAATATTGTGCCACCCTTATAGCGTCCGCAGAGAACCGCCCTGCCGCCCTGTTTCGGGTGACCCGCTCCCTGCTGTCGCAGGGACAACGGGACCCCCCATTGCAGGGCAGGGCAGAGGAGTTTGTGGAATACCTGCAGGATAAAATTGATCAGATCCGGAGGGGGTGGACCCACTCCAGTGCTCCAGAGGGGGCGTCCGAGGCTAGTCTTGAGATTCCACGCTGGGAGGAGTTTGACCCTGTTGTCACCGAAGATTTGGACAGGTTGCGAGGGTGACTGCGAGCCACCACATGTTTATTGGACCCGTGCCCCACCTGGTTGGTACTGGCTTCCTCTTCCTGGAGGAAGATGATTATCTAGACCCGCGCCAGTCCGGCTTCCGACCCGGTCACAGCACGGAGACGGCCTTGGTCGCGTTGGTGGATGATCTCTGGAGGGCAAAGGATGGGGGTTGTTCCTCCATCCTTGTCCTATTAGACCTCTCGGCGGCTTTCGATACCATCGACCATGGTATCCTATTGCGCCGTCTGGAGGGGTTGGGGATCGGGGGCACCGTATTACGGTGGTTCCGCTCCTACCTCTCTGGCCGGACGCAATGTGTGTTGACAGGGGAGCAGAGGTCGACCCCGAGGCCCCTCACTTGTGGGGTCCCACAGGGGTCGATCCTCTCGCCTCTCCTGTTCAACACAAATATGAAACCGCTGGGCGAGATCATCCGTGGTTTTGGGGTGAGATATCATCTGTACGCTGATGACACTCAGCTGTATATTTCCACCCCAACCCACCCCAACGAGGCTGTTGAAGTGATGTCCCGTTGTCTGGAAGCCGTGCGGGTCTGGATGGGTGACAACAGGCTCAAGCTCAACCCCTCCAAGACAGAGTGGCTGTGGCTTCCGGCACCCCGGTACAACCAGCACATTCCATCGCTGGCCATCGGGGATGAACAATTAGCCCCGGTGGAACGGGCACACAATTTGGGCGTCCTCCTTGATGCCCGGCTGGCTATGGAAGATCATGTGGCAGCCGTGGCGAGGGGGACGTTCCACCAGGTTCGCCTGGTGCGCCAATTGCGACCCCTTTTGGACCGGGAGGCCCTGCACACAGTCACTCACGCGCTGGTGACGTCTCGCCTGGACTACTGTAATGCCCTCTACATGGGGCTCCCCTTGAGGTGCACCCGGAGACTGCAGTTGGTCCAGAATGCAGCTGCGCGGGTAATTATGGGGAGATCAAGGTTCTCCCATATAACACCGCTCCTGCGCGAGCTGCACTGGCTTCCTGTGGCCTACCGGGTGCGCTTCAAGGTGTTAGTTACCATCTTCAAAGCGCTCCATGGCATAGGGCCTAGTTACCTGCGGGATCGTGTCCTGCCCCATACATCCCTGCGACCCATTTGCTCACACAGAGAGGGTCTCCTCCGGGTGCCGTCCTCTAGAGATTGTCAGAGGGCGGTGCCCAGGAGTAGGTCCTTCTCTGTGGCGGGCCCTACCCTTTGGAACGACCTCCCCCCAGACATTAGAACAACAACCGATCTCCGCTCTTTCCACAGTAAACTGAAGACCCACCTGTTTCGGCTAGCCGGCCTGGCATAATTCGACAACTTTTCCACCCCTAGGTCATTTTTAATTGTCAATTTTAGTTTTTAAACTATTAATGTTATTGGGGTTTTAACCTTTTTCAGTATTGTAATTATTTATTTATTTTTTACCTCCTCTGTATGACACTGTGCTGACTGTTGCTTGTGTACGTCGCCCCGAGTCCCTGTGGGGAGAGGGGGCGACTAATAAGTTTAAATAAATAAATTATATATATATATATATATATATATATATGTATGTATGTATGTATGTATGTATGTATGTATGTATGTATGTATGTATGTATGTATGTATATATATGTATTTGTGTTACAACCCCTGGTATGACTAAATGGTTAGTGGTTAAGTGGTTTAGTGGTTAAGACTCCTGCCTAAGATACATACAGCCCGGGTTCTAATCCCAGTAAGGGTATGGCTAGCTGATGAGAGCTAATTAGCTCGAAATAGATCTATCCTAGTCTCCCTTTATTTATTTATCAGTACAATTACAACACAAATATAAAAAGGCAACAGTAAAAATAAAAATATGGTTTTCTGCCTGCATGGTCTTCTGTGATAAGCCGAAGGACAGAAAGAGGGAGTAGTGACCTTCCTCCCATATTTAGTCATACCAGGGGTTGTAACACAAATACATACCTATTTCCCTGGCTCAACTGATAAGGAAGAGAACCCGTGGCTTAGTGGTTAAGACTCCTGCCTAAGATATATACAGCCCGGGTTTTAATCCCAGTAAGGGTATGGCTAGCTGATGAGAGCTAATTAGCTCGAAATAGATCTATCCTAGTCTCCCTTTATTTATCAGTACAATCACAACACACACACACACACACACACATATATATTGTGTGTGTGTGTGTGTACCTGAAGTGATATATCTTTATGATACTGTATGTGGATGTTTGTATTCAATAATACAAATGAAGGTATGCAAGACATGTCCTATTTGTTTACTAAGTTCTTTTAAAAATGAATATTTCCGTGAGATAAATATTGATGGTAAAACTTTTGAATTCATTATCCAAGTCTGTTCATGACTGAGTCCAATTCTTACTATAAATTAATAAAGATTTTGAGACTAGAGAATTCTCATCAGGAGGCTTTCTGATTGCTTTGGTGAGATGTTCAAAGTTGATTAACAATGAAGAGATTTGCATCTCAGATTATCTAATAATGAGAAATGATGAATAGATATCAACTACTGTATGTATTGTTCTTTGCTAACTGACTTATTACGTTTTTCTCCTGGTTAAGATTATTGTACAGTTGGTGCTGTAATTAATACTATCTGTATAATATCCTCTTTGTTGGCGATGTTTTTAAAAACTCTAGTACTTTTAGCAATCTTTTTAGAGATGAGTTTTATTCTGAAGACGAGTTATATATTAGGTGTGGCAAAATTATGGCCCAAAGGTTCCTCAGTTTCATTTTAGAAGTCTTTCAAATTCAGATTGCTATCCAAAAGATTAAGACCATGGTAAAAAGACAAAAAAAGAGACAAAATTATAAAAACTTGGACCAAAAATAGGCTGAGGATAAGAACATTATTTGATGTATTTAACAAATATTAAGTGGTATGTCTTCATGCTAGATCAACTTTCTTGTTGCTGAAGAAGCTGAAGAAGCTTCATGGATGAGAAGCAAAATGTCTTCAAAGAAAAAACAAGAAAGTCCAGTTGCCTCCTGAAAAAATCACCTTTGGGACAACCATGACTGAGTGACTGAGAATCTCTACAGACTTTGAGAAATTTTAAGTTGCATTCTCCATTAAACATATCATTCTAAATGGTAAACAATAGTCAAATCTCTCTTGAATCAAGCTCAACTTTCATTGATATCATGATCAAGTCCATGCATTTTTATTGAAAGCAATGTGTGACTGAATTGCTATGGCTTTCTTCTTGAATATTTTTGTTGCTTCCCAGTCTAGCCTGCAGCCTTAAAAAATCCCATCCAAATAACAAGGCTTGGCCCTGCTTAGTCTCTGAATCCAGACAAGCTGTGATGCCACCAGCATGACTGAGGTCTAAGACTGACATTCAACATAACCTTAAAGCAGTATTTCTCAATCATGGCAACTTGAAGATATGTCAACTTTAATTCCCAGAATTCTGGGAGTTGAAGTCCACACATCTTCAAGCTGCCAAAATTGAGAAAGCCCAAAAGTGTGACTGTCCACTTTACTGTTAGTTCAATATTTCTACTTTACTAAGTTGGAACTGGCAATGTGGATATAATTTTTAGCTTTTTTAAAAGAATGGTCAATAAATTGATACACTCAATATAGATGAAAACTATTTGCAAGCCAAGCCACTGCAGATATTAGAACTAGATAGGGAACATCTATTTACAGATTTTCAATGAAAAAAACTACAAAGAAGATAAAA
This sequence comes from Natrix helvetica, assembly GCF_964273705.1. Lineage (NCBI taxonomy): Eukaryota > Metazoa > Chordata > Lepidosauria > Squamata > Natricidae > Natrix > Natrix helvetica. Next base: position 74,451,166 of record NC_138550.1, read on the forward strand.
AAGTACAAATCCTTACCAGAATATTCTGAACTTATTAGAATTCATACTGCAAGAATAGGTTTAAGGTTTAAGGTTTATTAAATTTATAGACCGCCCCCTCTCCCCGTAGGGACTCGGGGCGGTGTACAGACCGTTCGTGTATAAAACAACAAAACATAACATAAAACATCAGACAAAACAACGCAAACATACCGTCTGTATATACAACCCAAACTAATTAAATAATTAAAAACAATTCTAAAACCAATTTAAAACCCCAAAATTTAAAATTTAAAAAGCTATCCAGGAAGGTCAGTAGTGGGTGTTCCCTGTAAGTACAATTACAGTTACAATTAGGCCAGGCCGGCTAGTCGAAACAGGTGGGTCTTGAGTTTCTTGCGGAAGGAGCGGAGGTCCAAGGTGGTTCTAATATCGGGGGGGGGAGGTCGTTCCAGAGGGTTGGGCCCATCACAGAGAAGGCCCTATTCCTAGGCACCACCTGCCCGCACTGCTTAGCGGAAGGTACCCGGAGGAGTCCCTCTCTGTGAGAGCGGATTGGTCGCAGGGATGTGTGGGGTAGAATGCGATCCCGCAGGTAACTAGGTCCCGAGCCATGGAGCGCTTTAAAGATGACAATCAGCACCTTGAAACGCACCCGAGAAGCCACAGGCAGCCAGTGCAGCTCACGCAGGAAAGGTGTTACATGGGAGTACCTAGTACTCCCCATAATAACCCGCGCGGCTGCATTCTGAACCAGCTGGAGCCTTCGGGTGCATCTCAAGGGGAGCCCCATGTAGAGAGCATTGTAATAATCAAGACGGGAAGTTACCAGGGCATGAGTGACTGTGCGAAGGGCGTCCCGCTCTAGTAGGGGGCGCAATTGGCACACCAGGTGAACCTGGTGGAACGCCCCCCTAGCCAGGGCTGTCACATGATCATCTAGCGACAGCCGGGAATCTAGTAGGACGCCCAAATTGCGTGCCCTATCCACCGGGGGCAGTTGTTCCCCCCCCGATGGCCAGAGATGGAACACATTGGCTAAAGCGGGGCGCTGGTAGCCACAGCCACTCCGTCTTGGAAGGGTTGAGCTTGAGTCTGTTGTCACCCATCCAGACCCGCACGGCTTCCAGACACCGGGACATCACCTCGACGGCTTCGTTGGGGTGGTTCGGGGTAGAGATATATAGCTGAGTGTCATCTGCATACAGATGGCACTCAACCCCGAATCCTCGAATGATCTCGCCCAGCGGTTTCATGTATGTGTTGAACAGGAGAGGTGAGAGGACCGACCCCTGTGGCACTCCGCACGTGAGCGGCCTCAGGGTCGACCTCTGCTCCCCCGCCAACACACATTGCGTCCGACCGGAGAGGAAGGAGGAGAACCACTGCGTCCGACCGGAGAGGAAGGAGGAGAACCAGAATAGAATAGAATAGAAGAGTTGGAAGGGACCTTGGAGGTCTTCTAGTCCAACCCCCTGCCTAGACAGGAAACCCTATACCATTTCAGACAAATGGTTATCCAACATCTTCTTAAAAACTTCCAGTGTTGGAACATTCACAACTTCTGGAGGCAAGTTGTTCCATTAATTGTTCTATCAGGAAATTTCTCCTCAGTTGTAAGTTGCTTCCCTCCTTCATTAGTTTCCATCCATAGCTTTTTGTTCTACCCTCAGGTGCCTTGGAGAATACTTTGATTCCCTCTTCTTTGTGGCAACCCCTGAGATATTGGAACACTGCTATCATGTCTCCCCTAGTCCTTCTTTTCATTAAACTAGACATACCCAGTTCCTGCAACCGTTCTTCATGTTTTCGTCTCCAGTCCCCTAATCATCTTTGTTGCTCTTCTCTGCACTCTTTCTAGAGTCTCCACATCTTTTCTATATCGTGGCGACCAAACCTGAATGCAGTATTCCAAGTGTGGCCTTACCAAGGCATTATAAAGTGGTATTAACACTTCACGTGATCTTGATTCTATCCCTCTGTTTATGTGGCCTAGAACTGTGTTGGCTTTTTTGGCAGCTGCTGCACATTGCTGGCTCATATTTAAACGGTTGTCCACTAGGATTCCAAGATCCCTCTCACGATTACTACTATTGAGCAAGGTACTTACTTTTTTCACCATTGAATTTCATTTTGTTAGATTTGATATGGATTTAAAATGTGGAATCTGACTATTCATAGTCAGATTTATATCATTCCAGGCCAAAATAATTTCACTTGTTTATACTGTAGCAAAGTTCAGGCTGAAGACCTAGGTTCAGTGGAAATACAGATGAACATCCTTTGGCTTCAAGCGGGTTGTTGTTGGCAGAGAGGGATGAGGTGATGAACTGGATAAAGTGTAAGAAATGTATGGAGTGACAAGGTAAAAATGTTTTCACTTAACTGGACAAGCAGCAGTTGATCTTGATGATCCTATCTTGGTAATGGAAGATGTGTTGCACATGCAGAACACTCTGGGATCTCTCTGAAGCAACTTTTTTTCCTTTCAGTATGTAGCACTGGGTAGCCCTACTGTCTGCCTCTTTGATAAGTAAAGCATGCTGGTTTTAATTTCTCTCTCACTTCAGCTTTCCTTCAACTGATTTAGCTTCTACCTCCATGTTTGCAATATATATTCACTCTCCCTGCTCAGGAACTAGAGAGTTAGTTTCTAGGTCCCCTAGTTACTCAACCAACTACTTATACCTCCACATGTGTGCATACAACAAAAGTGGATGTATTCAACACTATTCTTGACACTTTAAAGATCTGAAGCCATTTATGCGCTTTAAAGATCTGAAGCCATTTTATGATTATTGCCATTGATTAATACATTAATTTCATGAAATTGTGACTGTTTGATAGGGGATGAATAAAGAGATGGCATTTCAGGTGTCAAGCTTTTTATTAAAGATAGTGTTCAAGGCCACCTCTAGATGGATATTTCAAACTGCATTTTCTCTGCTCTCTAGTGTGTGAAAAGCAATTGTTTAGTTGTATAGCAAGTGTAGAGCGGAATTAAATTGACCCGCATGATACAGAAAGTAGCACTGAAACCATTTACCTAAGAGTCTTTTGAAAGAAATCTTGTTTTATTATTATAGGTGAGTGTTGACATGATTTTAAGGAAGTGATTATCCGTGTAATAGTTTTAATGGATGGATTATTTTAGTGTATAAACATAGGTCTGCTGAGATATCATGTCTCTAGCTATATTTAAAATGTGAAAAGCTGTAGAGCTAAATTGATATTACTGTTTTTAAAGGTGATTTAGGAAAGAATTGTTGTTATTGTTAGATATAAGAAAGCAGGATGATAGGATGGGGCCAGGATATAAAGTCATACTGCATCAGCTTCTTAAGTAGAATCTTAACACCTGTGTATCTTCATTCAATCTCTCAGATCATATACCTGAAAAATACCTTTCAAAGCAAAAACATGTACTTTTTCATGAAAAGAAGTTGTTATACTGACAACCTTTTACAATTGTTAATTTTGAGTAATCATGTCTTTTTTCTAAACTAATTGGCAGTGGAATTAAAATTGGTTTCAAGTGCAATTTTCACTGTGACAAGCTATAAAGAAGCCTAGGATTACCATTTTATACTGCTCATCCAACAGTGTAGTACATGGTTAATTCTATGGCCTTTGCTGATTTAGTGCAAGGAAAAAAGAGGAAACTCTTATTTCTTCTGAAGCTTTGGGAAAGTCTTGGAAGAAACACTTTCATTTCTATCTAGCCCCCAAGCAGGCCATGGAAGTAAATCATACCGAAATTAATTGGAGTTGCCAAGGCAACCAAGAGATGCAAGATCTAGGCCCCAGACTTACCTATGTCTAACTTTTCTCCTCCTCCTAAGCTAATGTCTGTTCTTCTGGCCAAAGCAATAAAATAAAAAATAGCAAGCAAACAGCTCAGTTCAAATTAAATGCTTGCCAACCACACTACATCAAGTTTCTGTGCAGCGTCTCAAGAAATTCCTTACAAGATTTCAGTAATAGAAGAAGGGTGGACCCCAATCTATGTATTTTAAAACTAACCACGTGTAACTTTATCTAGAAATAAAGCCTGGAGAATTTAATGGAGAGTTTTTTGTGCCTTCGAGTCAATGTGATTGCCTGGACTAGTCTTTGCAGTTTTCTTGACAAGGTTTTACTATTGCTACATTTTTAAGGTTGAGAGAGAGTGACTGACCCAAGGACTACGTTTACACATACAGTACTGTGCAAAAGTTGTAGGTAGGTGTGAAAAAATGTTGCAAACAAAGAATGCTTTCAGAAATATAAATAATGATTATTTATTTTTGTCAATTTTCAAAATGTAAAGTGAGTGAACAAAAGAAAAATCTAAATCAAATCAATATTTGGTGTGACCACCCTTTGCCTTCAAAACAGCAGCAATTCTTCTAGGTACACTTGCACACAGTTTCTGAAGGAACTCGGCTGGTAGGTTGTTCCAAACATCTTGGAGAACTAACCACAGATTTTCTGTGGATGTAGGCTTTCTCACATCCTTCTGTCTCTTCATGTAATCCCAGACACACTTGATGATGTTGAGATCAGGGCTCTGTCAGGGCCATGCCATCACTTCCAGTACTTCTTGTTCTTCTTTATGCTGAAGATAGTTCTTAATGACTTTGGCTGTATGCTTGGGGTCGTTGTCCTGCTGCAGAATAAATTTGGGGCCAATCATACGCCTCCCTGATGGTATTGCATGATGGATAAGTATCTGCCTGATACTTAGCATTTGAGAACACCATTAATCCTGACCAAATCTCCAACCATTTGCAGAAATGCAGCCCCAAACGTTCAAGGAACCTCCACCTTGCTTCACTGTTGCCTGCAGACACTCATTATTGTACCACTCTCCAGCCCTTCGACGAACAAATTGTGCTGAAGCCAAATAGTTCAAATTTTGACTCATCAGTCCAGAGCACCTGCTGCCATTTTTCTGCACCCCAAGTTCCTATGTTTTGGTGCATACTTTAGTCGCTTGGCCTTGTTCCCATGTCAGAGGTATGGCTTTTTGGCTGCAACTCTTCCATGAAGACCACTTCTGCCAGACTTCTCTGGACAGTAGAGGGGTGTACCTGGGTCCCACTGGTTTCTGCCAGTTCTGAGCTGATGGCACTGCTGGACATCTTCCGATTTCAAAGGGTAATAAGCTTGATGTGTCTTTCATCTGCTGCACTGTTTCCTTAGCTGACCACTGCATCTACAATCCTCAACGTTGCCCGTTTCTTTGTGCTTCTTCAAAAGAGCTTGAACAGCACATCTTGAAACCCCTGCTGCTTTGAAATCTTTGTCTGGGAGAGACCTTGTTGGTGCAGTATAACTACCTTGTGTCTTGTTGCTGTGCTCAATCTTGCGATGACATGAAACTGTCTTTCACAAACTCACCTTGGTAGCAGAGTTTGGCTGTTCCTCACCCAGTTTTAAGCCTCCTACACAGCTCTTTCTGTTTCAGTTCATGACTGGGTTTCAGCCTACGTATGACATTGATGATCATTAGCACCTGTTTGGTATAATTGGTTGATCATACACCTGACTATAATCCTGCAAAATCCCTGACTTTGTGCAAGTGTACCTATGAGAATTGATGCTGGTTTGAAGGCAAAGGGTGATCACACCAAATATTGATTTGATTTAGATTTTTCTTTTGTTTGCTCACTTTGTATTTTGAAAATTGACAAAATAAACAATCATTATTTATATGTCTGAAAGCATTCTTTGTTTACAGCATTTTTTCATGCCTGCCTACAACATTTGCACAGTACTGTATAAATAAGAACAGGACTACCCTGTCAGTGTCTTCTGATTTATGATACTGCCTAAAAGCTTCTTAGAAGGAAACAGCATGTGAACGGTCTGTTTCAGGTCATTTCCCTCCTCTGAGCTTCAATCCTATATCTGCTTTGCCTGGATAAAAGCCAGAAGATTTACTTCTGAGGAGACAGATGCAGGATTGGATCATCACTAGAGTTTCCAATCAGATGGAAACAATCCACCACACTTTTGGATATTTAAACCACAGTGGGCAACTTACAACATCAAGTCTGTACAGATATTTTCAATCCAGTTTTGTTACTTCTAGACCTTAAAAGCTAGATAGCATAGTTTCTTGCCATTTTTAATTGGACAACACAACTGGACTTTGGTAACCTTTTCAAGTGTTGGTTTCATTGCACAATTTTGCGTAAAGAAATAGTGGTCATTTTTTTAAGGAGTAAAATTTTAAAAGCCTCATTATACCAAACCTCGTGAGGTATTTACACCCAAATCTTATGAGATTTCAGCATTATTGCTTCTAATTCTAAAGTATTTGGCAATCTCGCACTGTGAGCATTTGCTCCCACTCTGCCTTGGCTGCTAATTCCCATAAAACTTTGGGTCTCCTTATATAGCATCATATATAACCCGTGCATTTAATTAACAAATACATACTTTAACCCATGAACACACAATGGGAAGTCACACTTGGCTTGTGTGAAACAGTCCTTACATTCTTATATACACTATTAATAGGTTTTTCCTGCAGAGAATCAATATTCATATTGAAAGTGTTTTCTATGCCAAGTAGTCCTTGGGACTTCAAGACAGCCATTCAGTAATATGTTAGGCCATAAAGACAGTCTCTTTGCCACGATGTGTTCCTATGCTTAAAGAGGGGCATTGCTAAAGCAGATTTATTAGTAAGCAGGAACAATCCTTGTTCCTCATAAGGGGCGTGTGGGCCAATTTGCCCAGATCCAAAGGATGCTATTCATACTTTTTCCCAACAAAGCCTCATTGAGAGCCTCATGTTTGCTCAATGGTCCCATTGAGAGCCTGGCTTGTTTTTCACAACAGACTTTCAAGAGGGGACAAATAGATTGCTAATGAGGGGGGCCAGGCAGACACACACAATTGGATAAAGGGAAAAGTGGGGACTGTTTTTACTGTAAAATGGGAGTCTTGAGAAGTTGCCAGTATTAGAGATTTCTTAATAAAGGAAAGTAATGTCCTTAAATGAGTGCCAGTTTTGGAAGCAGACATGGATAGGGGCCTAAAACAACTTTACAAAGAAGCATGTCTTATTCTTACCAAATTCCATGGGATGCTTTCTGGCCTTATCACTATTTTCTCCCAGTTGTCTTTCAATGAGTTAAGTGGGGAACATGATAGCTTTTTATCAGTTTTGTTCTTCATCCTCTGCAAAACAAACAGACAAACAAACAAATAGAATAAGGGTTAAATGAGTCTTGTAAAGAATCAGTCCTAAAATTTCCATTGAAATGACATGTTAGTTTGACACTAATAAATCTAGCTTACATCAGGATGCCTTAGGAACAGATCAGTATGGGTTATCTGGTGGTCTTGGGTGTGAAAAGAATTCACTTCTTGAAAAAATAAAATATTGCAAATCCCAGATCAAGACCCCTGAAGTGTAGGTATACAGTGCATGCTGAACCATGCAAGCCCAGATGATGGGCCACAGAGATTCTAACTGCATTGATTCACATACTGTATACTTTTATGCTTCAGTTCTTGTATTCTTTTTAACAAAGTCACTTCTGTAAAATGAAAGTGGAAATGGCCTCATGGGAGAAACTCCAGAAACCTGAGTTGAACATTGCCACATGGAGCCCATTTAACCTAATTGCTAAAAACAGTCAGTTTAACATTTTGAGAGAGAAAACACATGAAAAATTCACAATATGCCTAGAATAGTTTTTAAATGTAACAAAAAGCTCATAACTTGTCTATCAAGCATTCTTGCCCCAAGCTACTTAGAATAGAATAGAACAGAACAGAATACACAGCAGAGTTGGAAGGGACCTTGGAGGTCTTCTAGTCCAATCCCCTGCCTAGACAGAAAACCCTATAACGTTTCAGACAAATGGCTATCCAACATCTTTGCATTCACAACTTCTGAAGGCAAGTTGTTCCACTGATTAATTGTTCTAACTGTCAGGAAATTTCTCCTCAGTTGTAAGTTGCTTCTCTCCTTGATTAGTTTCCACCCATAGCTTTTTGTTCTACCCTCAGGTGCCTTGGAGAATAGTTTGACTCCCTCTTCTTTGTGGCAACCCCTAAGATATTGGAACACTGCTATCATGTCTCCCCTCGTCCTTCTTTCTATTAAACTAGGCAGACCCAGTTCCTGCAACTGTTCTTCATATGTTTTAGTCTCCAGTCCCCTAATCATCTTTGTTGCTCTTCTCTGCACTCTTTCTAGAGTCTCCACATTTTGTTTACATTGTGGCGACCAAAACTGAATGAAGTATTCCAAGTGTAGCCTTACCAAGGCATTATAAAGTGGTATTAATACTTCACGTGATCTTGATTCTATCCCTCTGTTTATGTGGCCTAGAACTGTGTTGGCTTTTTTGGCAGCTGCTGCACATTGCTGGCTCATATTTAAATGGTTGTCCACTAGGACTCCAAGATCCCTCTCACAGTTACTACTATTGAGCACGGTACCACCTATACTGTACCTATGTATTTCGTTTTTGCTGCCTAAATGTAGAACCTTATTTTTTTCACCATTGAATTTCATTTTGTTAGTCCCCAATGTTCAAGTTTGTCAAGATCCTTCTATATGATACAGATATATGATACAGTCCTCCCACTCTGTATTATTACATACTTATCCCTCCTCCATTAAAAGTCAAGTGCCTTGTCAAAAGATTGCCCACTTGTTTTATAGTGACTCAAAATAAATCTTCCCACTACAACCCAGTGGACCCTATGTATGTAGTTATAGGATAGTTCTTAAAGCCTCAACAAGTCATAACTTAAATACAGAAATAAATATGAATGCAGACTGATACCTGATCCTGTGCATGCAAATTTAGTTTTAATCCCAAATGTAGGCAAAGGGGTTAATCTATAGCAGGGGTGTCAAACTCAGGTCGTTGCGGCGGCATCACATGACTTTTTCACCCTTTGCTAAAACAGGGGTGGGCATGGCCAGTGTGTGACGCATTTGGCCCGTGGGTCGAGAGTTTGATAGCCCTGATCTATAGGAAGAGTTTTAAGAAAGATGGAGCATTCTTACAAGGCATTATAAAACCCTGCACTAGGAAAGGTTACTTTAGATAACCTAAAAGGGATTTCAGATCCTTGCAATTGAGCTCCACTCCCAGTGACATCATGAACATGGTTATGTTGATTTCTTGGCAACAGTAGAAAAGTAACTTGTCACTGCTTCCTCTCCATCATTTTTCTTTTACTTCCTGTACTATAGCTAATTTACAGTCCTAAAATTCCTTGGAGGTCCCCCATCCAAGTACTAAACCTGAATCTGCTCAGCTTCCAAACACAGACAGGTGCTGCCACCTGCTGAGACTATCATAAGCAACGGATCTTGGAAATGAGAAACTCAATTTAAACCCTAATGTAGAGCTCATCATTTTAGAAGCTACTGGCCACACTTAGGTTTGCATTCTAAAGGCTTGTTCCCAAAGTAGGTAGGATAAGGAAAAACAATTTTGTGGGATCACAAAAACTGCTTTTAAGAAATAAAGACATTCATCCAGAGTTGAAGAAGCCTCTTGGATGAGAAGCAAAATGTCTTCAAAGAAGAACTAGAAAGTCCAGTTACCTCTTGAAAAAGCACCTTTAAGACATTCATCCATACTGTATAGTTTCCTTGGCCATGGGGAAGAAGTGGTTTGCCACTGCATTTTTTTCTGGACTTTTAACTTCTCAGCCCAATCTATATAATCCTGGTAATTTCTGATTTTAGTACCATTAATTTCTGGTGGTTTCCCTTCTAAGTACAGGCAGTCATTGACTTACCACCACAATTGAGCCCAAAATTTATGTTGCTAAATGAAAAATGTGTTAAGTGAGTTTTGCTCCATTTTACCACTTTTCTTGTCACAGTTATTAAGTGAATCACTGCAGTTGTTTAAATTAGTAACATGGTTGCTAAGTGAACCTGGCTTCACCATTGACTTTGCTGATCCGAAGGTTGCAAAAAGGGATCACATGACCCCAGGACACTACAATGGTCATAAGTATGAAACAGTTGCCAAGCACCTGAATTTTGATCACATTGGGATGCTGTAAATGTTGCAAATGTGAAAAGTGGTCGTGTCACTTTTTTCAGAGCCATTGTTACTTCGAATAGTCTTTAAATGAACTGTTGTAAGTCGAGAACCTGTACTATCCTTTTTTATCATTTTTAAAAGTCAACCATGGCTGTGCCACAAGATGGACTGCACAGCAATGGTGAATGAATGGCAATGTTCATGCCATGATTTGTGGGCTACTTACTGTCCCTACATGCATCTTTGACAAAACAGGAAGGAAATATGAAAGCCTAGAAGTAGGGCCTTCACACAATCCAAAGAGAGAAAACAGCATTGTGCAATGAGGGAGAAGAGGTTTAACTCTTCCATTCCTTCCTAGTCTTGAAGATTATTATTATTACTCTTTGAGCCTTGTGGGTGTAAAGAGAAGTCCTGCGACTCACAATTCACCAAAAGACGAAGTTGCGAGGAGGAAAAGCATTTGCTGCTTGCTGTGGAAAGAGATTTTTTAGGGTTGGGGATAGATTTATTTAGGTTAAATCCCAGGGTAGATACTGTACATACTGGAATTAAAGTGCACAAAGATGTACAATAAACAGGAGTTTTATTTTAAGTATATGCTAGACTGAAATTGTAAGGGAAATGTGCTGCCACTGTAGATTAGGATCCTTATACCCTTTAAAGAGTTCTACTTTTTCATGAGGGGATATTGTAGATGGAAGGACTAGAGGTGGGCAGATTTTTGAAATGATGTAAGATTAATGTTTGAACAACAACATCAAGCACCATTTCTTTGCCACAATGGCAGAGGAATAGATAGAAATGCTGGAACAAGAATGGTTGATTTAGTGATTGGGATAGCGAAGAGCTATGATTTCCCTACAACAGAAGCACTTGTTGGGACAATGTTGTCTAGGCCTATTAATGACAGCTGTACAATCCCACATCTGAAAACAACAGGGTCTTTCTATTTTCCTGCCCTCCCCTTAAACTTGTTTTTGTATGAAAGGAAGCATGGATCTGGAAACCTCAACACGGTGCTTGAATGCAAGAAGTTTATTTGCTTGACTATTGTTCAGTGCTGCCTTCCTCATGTTGCTGCCCTTTGCACTTGCGGTGGGGGGAGCAAATTGTGCACAAACTTTTCTGAAGCCATGCTTCAATAAAATTGGGCAAGTTGTTTCCGTCACAGTTGGTAAAAATGTACTCTATTCATTATCAGTCCTTTTTTAATGGAACCTGAGAAGCAGGATGCTGTACATGACACAGATTACACAAAGCTAATAAAAATGACCCACTTAAGATTGTCAGAAGCCCAGTCAATGTGCTAGTCATATACAAGAATATAATACATGCACATCTCTATTGTTTCACATTCAGCACAAAGACACGCTTGAAGATTCATGAAAACCTTGCATCTGCTAAAAAAAAGAAGCAGCAGCAAACTGTGCTGATAGGAATAGTATTTTCTTTGCTCTTGAAACGGCAGTTTCCTAGCACTTCCATAATTGCTGCTGGTGATATCAGCACAAGGAATCCTTCTTTTACTGAGCAGATTCAACACCCTTCTTTGATCAGCTTACAAACCCAAATGCAACAGTGGAAGGGCTTGCAGAGAAAAGGCTGGGACTAGTCAGCCTTGCCCATCCAAAATCTCTCATTTTCTGCCATTAATAACAGGTGGAACATAGCAGGAAAATAGCCCGCTCAAACCCAATTGCATGTTCAACCACAATGGGAAACAATCATTGTGTAGGAGAGGCAGCCTGATCAGATGTAAAACAAGACAAATAATTGCTTTATTTTAAGCCAGTTTTCTCACAGATCATTTACTTTGCATATTGGCAATCCCAGTGTTAATATTGATCTTGCATCAATAATTTAAATAATTATATAATTTTGTGTTTTGGGAAAAAGGTGTCTTTACAAGCAGTCTTCAACTTGCTACCAAAATTGAGCCCAAAATTTCTGTTGCTAAGCAAGACAGTTAAGTGAGTTTTACTCCATTTTATGACTTTTTGCCACAGCTTTTAAGTGAATCATAGCAATTGTTAAGTTAGACATGGGGAAAGTGGTCATAAATAACTTTTTTCAGTGCCATTGTAATGTCAAAAGTCACTAAATGAATGTTATAAGTGGAGGATTACCTATATTGTATAAACTTCCTCATAGCTGTTGTGGTAAACTTTACTGTACTGACACCTGGCTTTATCTTCGATTCCTGAGAGATATTATGTGTGCAGTATGTTAATACTGCACACATAATACCTCTCAGGAATGAAGATAAAGCCAGGTGTCAGTACAGTAAAGGGTGGGGGGGTACAGTAAAGGGTGGGGGGGATGTCTTCTGTTAAGAGTCCATCAGTTAATCAGCACTTTCAAGTTTCTCCTCCTCTCAACAGTGAATAAAATGTATTTTATTCCACAGCTCAGACAGCAAAGATCATTCTGGTCAGCTGTCACATCAGCATTGCAAGAACTGAGTTATGCTTAGAATAACTACCATAGGAAGAAAAAGCTCTCCTACACAGAAGTCAGAATTGCACTCTGGTAACTTAGTGGGAAGGTTGCCCTACTATAAACTGCCTCTCTCAAAAGTGAAATGGCCTCTTTTGCATCTAATCTGATTAGCCACAATATAGCTAATGTGTCAGGTCAAGAGAGAGTATTTCAAGCCTAGAGGTAATTGCCTAACTATTTTCAGAAAGAAATGCACACTAGCTGCCCTTTATACTTTTAAAAAAGAATAGTTGCTTGCTGCTTTGAGTTTGGTGATAATTGCAAGATCTTACTCCAGTGCAAATGAAGGTTTTCACAGAGTAGGTTGAAAAGTTTCCCATTGTGCTGTCATCTGCCATCATCTTTTCTGAACTTTCTTCTTGATTGAGATTTCATCTGTAAATTTCTACAGGTAACTCTTAACTAGGGAACTTTCGGTGAGCCCGAATGAAATAAAAGGCATTTTATTTACTGCTGCTTTGAATGACATTGAAGGGAGGAGAGAGAAAGAAACTAAAGAAAAGACAACTTGCGTTTTTAAGCATAAAGGCGCAGTGAAGACGTAGTAAAGAAGGCGCGAAAGGGGATATAAAGCCGGAATATGCGGGCCTGCTCCGGAAAATCTTCGCATTAGCTGCCGACAAGACTCGGGGACAGAAGCGCACTCATTGCGGCCTAGCGCCGGATTATCCGGCCGCCAACAGGGCTGGCAGAGCGTCGTGGCGCTTAATGAAAGCCGGGAAGCTAATTACGCGTCTTTTCTCGCTGGCGGACTTCGTCGGAGAGGAGCGGGATGAAAGCAGGGGAGGCTGCGCCGTGCAGCCACGGCGCTCTGTCATCCCCGTTGCGGCATCTTTCTCCTCCTCCTCCTCTTTCCTCCGGGCCCTTCTGCTTCTTTTGGAGAGCTCGGCCCCCTTCATTTGCTCCGTTGCCTGCTAGAAAAGCAGGCGAATGTAATTAACGAAAGTTAAGACAACATCTCTGTAATTAGCAAGCCAACTCTGAGCACAAGAAATGGAAATTAGTCACAGGATGCTAAATTAGCCACTGCATACATTATTTGGCGATGGGTACCCTCGGGGCCTTCCGCTCGCAGGCTTTGGTGCGAAGCCCCCCTGCATCTCAATAAAGCTGCCTTCCCTGGGTGATTAGGAGCAGCCGAAGGGCTCGCCGAGCGCGCGGCACGCGGCAGAATTTGGAATCCGTTCAAGGGGGGGGGGGCAGAACCCCAGTCTGCAATTTTTTTCAAAAATATTTTGAAGATAATGATTTCTTTTCCTGCTTTTCAAGGTGTTTCAAGATCTCCGCTTTGGTTTCCCCCCATTAATTAGAGCAGAAGTTGAAGAACTTATTTGCCTGACCCCAATTTTTGCACTATTTTCCTGTCTCTGTGCAAGAGAGAAAATGAGGAGGGGGTGCCAGTTGAAGCAAGGCAGGAAATTGGACTGGAGCAACACATAACATAACATTTGCATCAAAATAATACGACGGGCAGGAGAAAAATCACAATCACATCACTCGGAAGGAAGGAACTGAATACAAATTAAAGAGGGGAATGTAAATTTTGTGCCATTAAGCTTCAATGGCCATTGGAAATGGTGCAAAAGCACAAAGGGTTCTTTTTTTATATATGAGCATCATCCACTTTGATTATTCATACTTGTGTTTCTGCTTGAATTAAAGCAGGAGTGCTAGGGCCTGTTAAAGCAAAAATATTTGAATTGGTAGTGAACTTTCACCTTTGCTTGCATCCATTTACTTTTCAAATGAATACCAGATAAGTTAGTGCATTTTCTAATCGGCCTGTTTTTCCAGTGAGTGCTGCCATTACATACCAATTTCTTTGAGAAGTGCCTCCTAAGAAACATTAAACACTTACAAATAAGGATGTGTCCATCACTTTCAGCTGGTCTGCAAAAGCAGCTTGACTAGTGTTCCAAGACTCAGCTAGGGAGCTGCAGTTAGTTGCCCCTTTGATTGCCTTGCTTCAGACTTATTACATCTGCTTTTTGCAAATGAGGCATGCATAGATAAAAGCGGCTGCCCTCAGTTGTTACTATGGTCTTCTTTTGTCAGGTATTACAAAAGCTGAGCCCATCAACATTATGTAGGTGAAGTTATTCCTGCTTTACAGATAGTCTGCTTTCCTTCTTTGAAGAACATATATTAGTTAATATTGCACAAGAGCTGGATTCAGACAATAAAGGAATCCAAAACCATAATGTGCTTTATGTTTCAGTATGTTTACTGGAAAACTGCATACAATACTCTACAATTCTCCCCAGTTGCTCTCTATGCTAAGAAAAGCTTCCATAGCTAAATTTCACTCCCCCAAATCGCTCTTAAAAATGCAGGGACTGAATAGTATTGAAGAGCTGCTTAACAGAGGTTGAAGATTTCTCTGCATCTCTGATTTATCCATGGATCTCTAATAAATTTTAGCTGAGCTTTTTCACACACACAAAAGCTGAGCCTTTGTAGATTGAGGGACATGCTGAGGTCAATGATGGAATGTTTTGAAGTTTTGAATCAGTCACTTTTTGGATACTGGCCCTATTGATTTGTGAGCATCAATTGCTTGGGAAAGGAACTGACGAGTGTGATGGTTTAAATCACCTTGGAAAAAGATACACCATCATACTATGTCTGTAGCAGAGCTAAGCATTGTTGAAAATGCCACTTTAGGTGACTTTAAACAAGTACATGGTTATCAGGAATATATGTGTGAGGAGAGAATGTGATGAGATGTAGCTTCGTTAAGCTCCTATTTAAACTAAACACCTTACTAATTAAGGTTCATGTGGATGGCAGGAGCTTTAAGGGAGGCTATGTTAGATCTATAGATCAGAAATTATGATAAATATTCCTGTTGATTTCAAATAGAAACAGACCTACTGAGAAAATGAGATAGCTTCATGATTTCATTTCCAAAGGACATTTCCCTGTATGTTATAGGAACAATGAAGTATAGTCAACAATTTGGATTATTGAACAACAATTTCCATGGAACTGAAATTTGATACCAATGCTCCTTAAGAAAGGGACAGGCAAATGTTTTTAATTTAAAAATTCTTAGATTATTTCAGTGAAAGAAATAAGAGGGAGGTGGTGAGATGTTGCAAAGCAATGGTCTGGCAATTTATTTCTTTAATCGTTGACTCACAAATTGCTTTCAACTTTTCAGGAAATGAATGTTGGTGTAGTAGATAATATTGTTAGTTTCCTATGACTGGACTCCTGTTTATGACTACTAAAAACTACCTAGACCAGTGATGGTTAATCTTTTCGGCACTGAGTGCCAAAACTGGAACAAGTGTGTATGTGTGTGCATGTGCATGCACGTGTGCTGGAGTGCCAGAACTCGGAAGAGAGCAACTGGCCAGTGCGCATGTACACGGCTGCCAGCTGCTCTTCCGGGTTCCGCCATGCAAATGCCAGCTGGTACATTTCAAGAGATGCTTCATATACAGTTGAAATATTTATCTGTGATTATGCCAAAAAACATCTTGATTATACCTTAAATATTTGGGAAATACTGCTTGTTTTATATAGGATGTATTCTGATATCTGATATTTTATCATTAAAAATATTTGCTGTTATCAAAGGTTTCAGAATCAGGTTCCATTGTTAATTTCTCCTCCTCTTTTTGTCCTCCTCCTCCTCCTCCTCCTCCACCTCCTCCTCCTCCTCCTCCTCCTCCTCCTCCTCCTCCTCCTCCTCACTTTTTATTAAGTGGAATCCATTCTATGACTGCCTTGGTTCACCCACTGTCAACTCTTCTTGCTATGTGACCACTGGTCCCTGACTAGCTCCATGATGGCGAACCTATGGCACGCGTGTCACAGGTGGCACTTGGAGCCATTTGTTAGATCAACCCTCGCGTGCCCTGACTTCAGCCTTCTTTTAAGGCTGTTTTTTTAACCTCCCGCAGCTTCCCTGAAGCCTCCAGAGGGTGAAAAACGGCCTTACAGGCAAACCGGAAGTCACTTCTGTGTTGCCTGTAAGGCCATTTTTCGCCTTCTGGAGGCTTAAGGGGAGCCTCCTGAAGCCTCTGGGTGGCCTCTAGGGGGGGAGGCTGCTTTTGCCCTCCCCAGGCTCCTAGAAAGTGTCTGGAGCCTGGGGAGGGCAAAAAACGGGTCCATCGTGTACCAAAAGCGGGGGAGCGCGGGCATGCACATGGGTGGGTGTGTCACACATATAGCATTATGGGTGCGGGCACACCCGCTCATGACCATGCTACGCTCCCCCTGCTTTTGGTATGTGATGGGAAAAAGGTTAGTCATCACTGGACTAGCTCATTTCAATTCTCTTACCCCCTTGATGACATCATATACTTTTGTTTGTCTCTAATCTGTGTGCAGGTCTTTCTATCTTCTCTTGTAGTGCGGAACATGTATCTTTCCATGGCTCTTTGTGCCACTCATAACTTTTGAATCAATTGTGAGGCTAATGTTCATGTTTTACCGGCCTTAGTTAGAGCAGGTAGCACACACTGATCGAAAACATTTCTCTTCAGGCATAGGGGGAGGTTGTTTTTGAACATTATGCCTAGCTTGCCAAATGCCTGCCAACCGCATTTAATACTTCAATTTCCTTTATTAAATCCCCTTTCACTGAGATATGTTGGCCAAGGTACATGAAGTGGTCACCTATGTCTAATTCTTCTCCAGTTATACAAAATTTCTTTCTTTGGTGAATTTATTAAATATAACCTAGCTCTTTTTAAGGTTTATTTTTAAGCCAAATGGTTATTCTGCTTTGTGCAGCTCGTGCATGTGTCTTTGCAGCTCTTCGGGGTCTTCTGAGAAGAGAAAAACATCATCTGCAATTCTGCAAGTGGATTAAATAGGTGCCATTGATTTTTTTTTTTTTTTTTGTAAAATTTTTTTATTGGTTTTACAGAAAATTTCAGGGAAAGGGATGGTGGATGAAGTTACAAATTTTGACAGCTACATTATGCAGGAAATGGCACTCCCCACAATTCTCACAACTTTCACTTATTAATACATTAAGTATTCACTACTTAGCAGTATTTTGACAGCATATTTTTATCTTATATCTTCAATCTATTTTATATCAAATAGAAAAAAAAATTCTCTATATTAGCAATTGCATTATTTTTCTAATTCACTTTTGTGATCTAAGTTTTCTCGGTGTTGCCTCTTCTCCCCCCTCCAGCAAGGCTCCAGCACCTCCCGTGTCTTATGTATCCCATGTGGTGTCATCGGTTTTATCTAGGAGCACTTTGTTTTTTTCCATGAAGACCTCCGCCTCCATGGTTATGTTAATTCTAACTCTAGTGTCCTCCCAGAATATCAACATACCTTCTGGGAGAAGCCATCTGAACCAAATCCCTTTCTGGTATAATTTCTTCGCTAACAACAAATATTTTTTTTCTTTTATCTCTAACTTTCTTTGGGATTTGTTTCAGGATGGCTATCTCTCTATCCTTGTATTTTAACACTTGCCCCCTTTGTGCACTCAGAATCTCATCTCTTGTAGTCTTTCTAAGGAATTTAATGTGAACCTCCCTTGGAACATTGTGTGTTCTAGCGTAGGCGGAATTGACTCTATAGACCAGATCAATATCCCATCCCAGCTGTTGTCTGTCTTTTTTAATATATTCAGCCAATAACTTTGTCATAATTTCCCTCAAATCTTCATCATCAGCCTCAATTACATTTTGAAATCTAAGGAAAAAAGACACTCTTTCAAACTCCATTTTTATCTGATGGTTCTCAAGTTCTTGATTTCCTCTCTGGACTCCCCTCACCTCCCCCCTCATCTCGGCCGTCCCCTCCTCCAAAACTTCCAATCTTTGCGCATTTTGAGCCATTCGGTTTTGATTTTCTCTGAGCTGTTCGTTCATTTCTTTTAGTTGGTTCTTCAATTCCTCCTGCCCCTTTAAGATCTTTTGTAGCATCTGTTGAGTTAGATCCTCCTCCGGGGGCTTGGGTTGTAACAGAGATGTTAGTGTCTGTTGCCCGCTGGGACTGGATGTTGAAGATGTAGGGGCAGAACCCGCATAGCCTGGTTTCCCAGGTGGTGGTCTTTTCGGTGCCATTTTAATAAAGAAAGCTCAGAGATATCTGTGTCCATACAATAAAAAGGGAGCTGTAAAGGTGGGTAGCCAAGAGAGATCGCGAGGCAGGCAGTCCAGACAAATAGAGACCTTTTCTATAGCTCAAATCCAAATAATAAAATCCATTGTTCCAAGTCCAGGGTATTGTATATCAAGAAATATATCTGAGTGTCACGGAGACAAAGACAAAATGCCAGCAATTTCTGTGTGTGGAGTCAAATTTCAAAGCACAAAAAGACAACGGAAGTGTGCCATCTTGCCTTGCCAGCACCGGGATCAGAAGGCAACAAACCAAAAGTTTTTAAAGTTTTCACAAAAGTCAAATCATCACCTCATTTTCACAATTGCAGTAAAGTATTCATCTACTGTTTGCTATGAGTGTGATTTCATTCCACAGTTCTCTCCACACCTCCTCCGGGGGCAGAGAGCAATTTAAAGCCGCTTTTCCAAGGGGGGGGAATCCCCCTCCCTCTAGTCACACTTCTCAAGAGCAGATTGAACGTTTTAAAAAGCTGGCAATCCTTTTTTTTCCAGTCTGAAAAGGGAACGGGGGGGATTTCCACCTCACCACATTGCAGCTGCAGCCTTCAAATCATCGAATTCGTCCAGCTGCCTCGACGCGAAAGCGCGAACTCGCGCCTCCCCTTTTGCCTCCTGGTGCCTAGGGCAATGTAGGGAGCCCCCCCCTGCGGCCGCCGCCGCCGCAGGGGACTCCCCGCTAGCCGCCCCCTCGGCAGGGGCCCCTATGAGGCTCCCTGTGCCCCCCGGATTAAGGGGGAGCCCACCAAGAGCGCACGGGGCGAGCGAAGCACGCCCGTCACGATCCACAGCCGGAACCGGAAGCCCTGTGGTGCCATTGATTTTTATTCCATCTTCTGTCCAGTCTAGTTTGCCAAATGCTTCTTCAAGGCAGGCTGAGAAAAGGATAGGTGACACTGTATTGCCTTTCATACACCTCGTTCTATGTTGATTTCCACTATTAGATCATTAAGGCAAATTGCTGCCATTGTTTTTTTCATATATTGATTATACTAAGTTTATGTAAGCAGTATCTATGCCTCAGCTGAGCAATTCCTTAATTATTGCATGCTGGAATAACTGAGTCAAATGCCTTTTCATAGCCAATGAAAGCCATGCACCGAGGCATGGTGTACTCACTGTGCCTTTCAATGACTTGCTGAAAAAACCTGGATGTGCTGTAGCCACTTCTGAACCCTGCCTACTCCTTTGACTGTGCATCATTTAATGTTCTCAGTATTCCTTTTGCCATTATCTTGGTGAAAACCATGTAGATGATTGAAAGAAAGCTTATTGGGCAATAGTTCTTTAAATCATCTTGGGTCTATTTCTTGTGTATAAGAATCACTTCAGCATTTCACCATGCGTCAAGTATTGTCTTCTCTGAGGCATCTTGAGTTTTGCTAGTATCTCATGTAAACTATCTCATGTAAAACTGGAGCTTTACCATTTTTCATTGATTTTATGACACAATACATCCTCCACAATATCCCTGGCATTTCCTCTTTCATGGGTATTGTTACTTTTGAGTGATCTTGATTTTCGTATAGTTCTGAATAAAATTTTCCAATTATTTCTAACATTTCCTGTTTTGTTCTACACACAGAGTCATCTTCACATATTATTGCAAAACCTTCTTTCTTTCTCTAAGCTTGCTTTTTGATTTATCCAATTGCCTTTTTTACAAGCTTCACGTTAGACTGAGGAATTTATTCTTGGATACATTTTCTTATGGTCTTGCAAAGTTCAACATACTCCAGTTTATTAGTGAAACTTCCTGTATTTTTCATTGTCCATTATTTTTTCATTAAATGAATAGTTTCATCTGAGATTTTTGACTGTACAAAGTGTTTTTCCTATTCATTTTGGTCTGTAATGTTCATCTCTTCTAAATCTTATAATAGAGCAAAGTGATTTGATAGATTAATCTCAAAATCACTCTACTCTTCTAACAGTTGATCAGTATCTATTTTTGTTTTTTGTCACTTCTTTATCATTTACATATGCTCTTTTTGACAAGCTATCTTCACTTTAGCTCATGCCATTCTATGGTCACTTCCAATATTGAAACGACTGATGACAGTACAATTCAGAATGTGATTTTATCACTTGACATGATGTAATCAATTTTGCTTGTGTTCCCAGATCGACACTTCCATGTCCATTTTCTGCTACCTTTTTTCTTGTAGAATGAGTTTATGATATAAAGTTCCTCTCCTTCAGCAAAATCTACTAGTCTGTCACCTCTGTTATTTCATTCACAACTTCCATACAAGCCAGGCGCTTTTTCTCCAGGTATTGTTCTTATTCTTGCATTAAAGTCACCCATTAGTATTTTGTATTGGCATTTTTCTCTGTCGTGAAGGCGAGTTACATCATCATAAAACTTTTCAACCTTAGCATCACTATAGCTTATTGTTGGCATGTAAGCTTGGATGGTTTGAAACTTGTATTGTTTGTTCAATTGAATGATGCATTTGACTACTCTGATATACTTTCATATTTTACTACAGAATCTTTCAGCTTTTGGTTGAACCAACTCTGCCTCATCTGTCTTCAATACCTCTAGTGTAGAGTAAATGCCCAGTCCTATCAAGTTCGGTGTGTTTCACATAATCCAATGATATCCCAATGCATATTGTTGGGTTTAAATCAACGGTTCTTCTAGTTGCGCATCTGTTTTCATTGTTAAACTATTCCAAAGTCAGCTTGATTTAACCATAATTCTTAGCACCCTCTGCCTTTTGCAGGTCTTCCTGCTGCTGTGGGTAGTTGCCATAGGGCCTCTGTGGAATGATGGCTGTTTTTGAGAATGTATTGGTATGTGGAAGGAATAGACTATAATCTGTCATGCTGATTAAACGCTGATTGGCAGATGTGATCAATGTTAATCTGGCATATCCATCATGGCCTGTTCACCTTGGGAGACCCTTCTCGACATATACATATCCAATGATATAGCCCACAATTTCTGTGATGACCTGGGACACGGCACAGAGATCACACAAGCAGCTGGCAGTTTAAACCGCCCCTTTATTGCTCCAAATTTCCCCAAACACTCCCACATTTCTGGCAAGTCTCAGAGCAAAGTGATGACAATGCCCCCCACACTTCAAGTAGCCTCTGGCTGCAAATAGTCCAGCCCAGAGCTATCTACACCAAGGCTGCATAGCAATAAATCCAGCAGGAAAATCAAGGAGTTCAGGAAGAAAAGGATCCAGTTAATTAGTCCAGAAAGCCAGAAAGAATGCAAGGACTCTTGGAAAGTTCAAACGTCAGCACTTAAGGAACTCAGTGTTTGTTCCCTAAAAATGCCCCTCCCCACAGCTTCTCCTTAAGTCTCATTCCCTAGGCGTGCCTTGTGAAGATAGGCAGGGCACTCTTCTCTCAAGTAGCCTACTCAGTCTAGGCTGTTCTCACCTTGTCTCCACTCTTGGTGCTCTCGGATCAGGAGGGGGTGGTCCTTGTTCCTTGCCTGAGCTCTGTCTCTCATGTTCATCCTGTCCCTGTTCCTCCCTGTCTACAAGCTGTTCTAATCCTGAAAGGCCCTGCCCTTCCCCATTTTCCTCTAAAGCCACAAAAGCCACCCATTCAATCTCTGTCGGCTCAAGTTCCAGCTCATCTTCAGGCTCCAATGGGGACATGACAATTTCATTTATCCATTCAAGCCCCTTTGCCTCATCAAGACCCCAATCATAGAATAAGTGTTAATTTCATACATTTTAAGAAATTATCCTTACCACAATTTTCAATAGAAGCATTACAAATTAAAAACAACCCATAATGAGACTGTTCCTGTGCTTCACAATCTAACTGGGAAGTCTTGAACTTTAGCAGTGGGATCATTGCTTTATTATTACATATTCAGTACTTGTCCAAAATAATGTAAGATGTAAAACAATACCCTTTAGACAGGGATGTAATTGTAAATTTTCAAGACATGCAATACAATATTGCAATAGAAATTTATTAGTGCTCAAAGTATTTCATATATTACATACAATAATGGGAATCTTTGCAAAATATTGGTAAGGTAAATCAATATTTTGTTTTCTGCAGTGTCCATTGAGAAAGTTAAGGAACTACCTTGGCAGCATAAATTCAGTAGGACACTTAAATAACATTGAAAGCCAATGTGTTACAGTAATTATAGAGCAATGAACAATGTCCAGAAAAACATTGTCAAATCTTCATTGAACCAAGCACTATATCACCCCAAACTGCCTCACAGGTTGTTGAATGATAAAATTGGAATTGGAATTCTCTCTATATCATCATTAGGGCCTATCTGTTGACCCTGAAGCTGACATTTGTGTAGCCATTTTTAATTGTAGTCATTTCTTATGCACGGTATATATATATATAATAAAAAGGCAACATTAAAAATAAAAATATAGGTTTCTGCCTGGATGGTTTTCTGTGATGAGCCAAAGGACAGAAAGAGGGAGGAGTGAGCTCCCTCCCATATTTGGGCATACCAGGGGTTGTAACACAAATACATACCTATTTCCCTGGCTTAGCTGATAAAGGAGGAGAGCCTGTGGTGTAGTGGCTAACAAATCTGCCTAATATGTAACACATCCCAGGTTCAAATCCCAGTAAGGGTATGGCTAGCTGATGAGAGCTAAATAGCTTGAAATGGATCCATACTAGTCTCCCTTTATTTATTTATCAGCACAAATACAACACAAATATAAAAAGGCAACATTAAAAATAAAAATATGGTTTTCTGCCTGGATGGTTTTCTGTGATGAGCCGAAGGACAGAAAGAGGGAGGAGTGAGCTCCCTCCCATATTTGGGCATACCAGGGGTTGTATATATATATCAGCACAAACACACACACACACATATATATTGAGAGCTAAATGAGAGCTAAATAGCTTGAAATAGATCTATACTAGTCTCCCTTTATTTATTTATCAGCACAAATACATGGTCTCCTGCAGTGTGTCAACGCCTAAGGCGTTTCCATGACTACTATCACCTTGAGAAGGGGAGCGAAATTCCATGCATAGTTTTGGCCAGAGTAAAAGTCTCATATTTCTGTACTGGGATGTGTCTAGAACCCTGCTTTAACGTCCCGTTGGAGAATGTGATTGATGACCTCAGCCAGAGGGGAGGGGGCACAGGGGTAAAGGTCAGACGCCATTAAATGTGATTTAATTTCAGCCACACAGAAGTCCGTGCTAAGATGTTAGTCCTAATAAATGAATGGTTTTACTTTGAATTTCGTCCCTGGGCTCGTAAATTAATTAGGGCAACTCTTGGAACCTTCACACAGTGAGCCGATAGACAGAAAGGGGGAGTAGTGAGTTCCCTCCCATATTTGGGCGTACCAGGGGTTGTAACACAAATACATATATATATGGAGGCTGGCCAGATTTGAAATTATATACCGAGACCTTGCCAATTTGATATGTTCCTAATAAAAAGACTTTGTTTGAATATGGCTGCCTTGGACTGTTCTTATTTGGGACATGTTACTTGGAGGCTTGACACTATCATTGTTGTATCCATTATTGATGGCCTTCAAAAACATGTAACATGTTGAGCTTACCATAACCTAAACAATGGCTCTATCCAATCCAGCTGGTCAACAGGAAAGTGAAAAATAAATAATCAAAACCAGGCTGATTGGAGGAACAAAAATCACACCCTTACTCCATATAAGAAGGAAACAAATTGCTACCACTATCACACATACCCCCACTCACATTTCTTAAACAGTATACACTTGATTGATAATTTTGACAATTTGGAAATCTTTGCAGCAGTGCTGAAATTGATAATAACTCTCTTTCCTCCCCTTGTTTAGTGAGGGAGAAAACCACCTGAAAAAACAGTAAGGTTTCTTGTATTTTCCACCTACTGTATTAAAATAGAATGTTTACTTGAGCCTAGAAACTGGAAAGACACAGGAGCACGAAAGCCAGGAAATGGCAAAGGGAGAACAAACCCATCAGTTGCCTTTCTGTACAATAATTGAAATCTATTATTCTGGGCAGCACCCACCCCCACCCCAACATAGAGATTATGGCTTTCCTAAATATGATGACCTTTCAGATGAGAGGATCTTCTCAAGGTCAAACATTCCTATTCCTCCAACCTCTCTTCATAATTTCTAATCCACCAAACCTCATGTCCTTTTTGAGTTATGTCTTCTGATCAGAATCCTTTTGCCCTTAGCTTTTTGTTGTGGGATGTAAACTACCTATTGACAAACTTGATCAGCCTTCAGAAACATGTTTTTCAAGTTATCTGAGTGCATGCCCTATGAGATTTCATTGTTACAAGAGAATTGTTCTTGGATATTTTGAATGATGCATAGTTACTCAGTTTTCCCATCACACTGCAGGTTAATGATCTCTGGCTGTTCTAACTTGAATTTGTTATGACTTGACTCATGCTGGCTTGTGAAACAAGATGCATTTGTAAATCTAAAAAAACATTCTTGAGAATGTGGAGTAGCATTATTAATGGTCTGGTTATAATTTTTAATTAATGACTGTAACTCCAAGGTGTCCAGCAGCATTTAGTATAGGAATGATAGGTTATAGAGGAAAGGGAAAGTGATTAGTATATTGATATCCATGTACAGGTATTTACAATATTTTTTTACCATCTTGGTTCAGAGATTTGTCTTTTAGAATTACAGGAAGGTGTTGCAGTGGGACAGTTATGGGATAGTGAAGCTCCGCGGAGCACTGTGAAACCCAGCCAATACCTGCCTGCCAGGAGACCCTATGGGTCAAAGCCACCCTGGAGGGGTGGTGAAGAAAGGAGGGATGTTTTGTAGATGACAAGGAAACAGCAATTTCCTTGTTTGATCCAAAGAAAACCCTCTTGATCGGCAGCAGAGAAAATGGCCATTTTGGCAAGACTGAAGCTGTGACAACCGGAACAAGAAGAATATGTGCTGGAGCAGTTTGAGAACTGACAATTGAAACTGGGTGAGACAACTTTCAACTTCTATACTAGAGACTTAAACCCAAATAAAAGAATTCCTTTTTTTAAAAAAAAGACTCTTTAAAACACTAAGAAAGCAGCGATTTAACACATAGAGAAAGATTATAGACCTGAAAGTGAAACAAACTTTTAATGGAAGACTGTGAAGCTTTAAAATATAGACTGGACTGGAACTAGTAGTAGCATGAAAAGTGATTTAATTTGTGGATAATACTGCTTGATTATTGGAAGAATCTGTACAAAGGAAGAGGAACTTTGCTTTTTAAAATTATTGCTGGAACGTACAGCAGGGTGCCACCTACTGGCCAAAGAAGATATTATATTAGTACATGGTGGGAATAACCTTGGAAAGTAAGGATTATTGATAATATAAGAATAACAAAGAGGAGAAGAAAGAAAATAGTGAAAGAAAAACAACACCTGGAAGGCCTTTTATTTTGGTTCCATATCTAGTGGTGTTTTGGCTCCTTGGAAGCCTTAAGAGAGCCTTCCAAGATATGGAAGAGACAGCAATAATTTTTAACATGAACAGACAGATTATTCCTTAAGAGTTCAAAATATAATAGAGAATAAAGAGAAATATCTCCTAAAAATGATGGGGGAACTTCAGATGGGTGCTCTAGAGACCCAACAGCAAGAGACAGATGTTGTGGGCAGATGAAATATTTAGATTAAATAAACATGATGGAAGGAGTTACAAGATACCAGAAGAGAAGCATGAAAGATTCACAAAAAAGTTAATGAGTTGAAATTCTAAAAACAGCAAGAGATGATGGATAAATATAGAATATTTTTAACATGGTAGTTATTTTATTAAGTATTTGAAAAAAGAAGTAGAAAGTAGAAATTGGGAAAATAGTATTATGTATACTGAAATATAATAGAACATATTATAATTACTATGTGTCAGTGGTGGGTTGCAGGCGGTACGCCCCAGCACGGGCGAACTGGAGCCTGGCTGGAGCACCGGGTACCGTTCCATTCCAATGCTCCGGAGGGCCCACCCGCCCGCGCTCCTTACCTGTCTTTAAAGTCTTTGTCGCTTCCGCATACAGTGCCTGCGCTCCACTCCGCTGAGTAGCTGGAGTGTCACGGAGGCTCGTGGAGGCATCACTAGACAGTAAGACGCATGCGCATGCTGCGTACATGTGCGCATGCACTGAGCGCATACATGTGGACAACGCCATGCCAGTTCCAAACATACCAGTTGGAACGGGATCCAGAACCCACCACTGCTATCTGTACACAAATGTTAGAAGTTGAAAGATTATGATGTTAAAGAAAAAATTATAAATAAAATTATTATTTTATAAAAAGAGAATTACAGGAAGGAAGCTGAAATCTGAAGCTAAATGTGAGAATGTTTAGCAGATTTTTAAAATAATGTTAATAATAGTAATAAGCACCTTTGGTATAATCCCCAAACATCTGGAGCACCACTTGAACACCATCAGCATTAAGAAAATTGCCATCAGCCAATTGTAAAAGGCAGCTTTACTTGGAACAGCTTACATCTAGCAATAATACCTTTAACATAATCCAAGAAAATTTCCCTATCCCAGACTTTGAGAAGGATTCAGTAGGTGGATCAAAATATCAAGTCCAATCTAAACATCTGGCTCAGTGTGCAATGAACTATAATAATGCAATATAACAACAATGACTTACCAGAAATAAATATCAGGAAATAAGAATTAAAGATTTTTGAAATATGGAAATTAATCAGGAAAAAAAGATCAAGCTGAGATAATATCCTGCAACAAAAGTAATGTTCCAATATTTGAGGGGCTGCCACAGAGAGGAAGGGGTCAAGCTATTTTCCAAAGCACCTAAAGGCCAGACAAGGAATAATGGATGGAAACTAGAAACCCTAGAAATAGGAGAAATTTTCTGACAGTGAGAACAATTAGCCAATGGAACAGCTTGCTTTCAGAAGTTGTAGAAGCTTCATCACTTGAGACTTTCAAGAAGAGATTGGACTGCCATTTGTCAGAAATGGTGTAGGGTCTCCTGCTTGGGCAAGGGGTTGGACTAGATGACCTAGAAGGTCCCTTCCAAAGAACTCTCATCTCTCTCACTCATGTATCCATACTATTTGTTATCTCAGTATATTAGTTAAAATCAACATATTGATCTTTTATGACTACATTCTTCATATTATTTTCTGGATCTAGTGGTCACCCTGGTACCAGGTTTGATAGGACAATGAGGAAAATATTATTTTTAATGATACTGTAATTTGCAATATTGCAAGAAGCTTCTTGGGTGAGTAGACACTGCTATCTCAGTCCAAAGGAGGTCTGGGCAAATTGGACACTACTGCTTTGAATCATTGTATATATATCATGGCAGGACGTGAGGCACAGATGACAAGGATAATAATAGTGGCTCTAGTTGCTTGGCCATCAAATACTCTTGATCAAGTCTATTGGGGAGATAAATTGAATATTGCATTCTCCTAACTGGAAATAGAGGGAATTGAATGGACTAGATTATTTCTGCCCTTGCAAGGCTGCACTAGGATTACTGATGTTAGGCATTAACTATTTCCTAGTGCTGTAAAAATTAATACAAAGATGACTTTGTCCAATGATAAATTCTATTGGAAGTAAACGAATATCCAGGCTGGGAAAGATTCTGCTGGTGTAAGAGGAATGGCTTGATAAGTCAATGTTCTAAATTTGTCTGAGCAACTTCATATGATCTTCTCTGCAGACTTATACAGAGTACAAGAGAATCAGTTTTCCCATGTGTGTTGGGTTTTTCTCTGTACATTTCATTGATTTGTAACTGTTTTGTTCTGTTCTCATCCATAGCTGGCATTTTGAGCTTCTTATTTTCCCGTAGAATGTGTCAGCACCTCCTGATCATTTAACAAGAAAGACATTGTTTCTTTCAGGTACTTGTTAAATCAGACATTGTCTAATAGGAAGAGTAAAGGAAGCTGTGCATATGTTTTGAGCCATAAATAATTGCCTTGAGGAATCATTCCTCTGGACCATTTATGATGAAAAACAGGCTGGTTGGGGGGGGGGGGGGGCTGTTACGAGATTGATTTTTTTAATAAAAAGGGTAGTACAATCGAAGCTAAGTTTATAATCCTCCAACGCAGAGAATTTTACTCACTAAAGCTGAACATGGAACTAATTTTCCAAAGTGTTTCAAATTAAGCAGCTCCAAAATTGCAAGCAATTGCAAGTTATTTGGGCAATCAGGTTTCATCAGAATGATACTCACTGCCAAACAAATAAGAAGTCAAAATGGAATTCTCACATTTCTCTCTCAGTTATTTATATTGTATGTATCTTTTGGATGTGGCATTATAGTGCACCAGGCTAAAACACACACACACACCTCTCTATAATATGTATAGTGCAGGGCTATATAGAATTCTTCATAGATATTGAAAACTTGTGGAACCTCTGACATGCATAGTTCCCACAAGCTCCTTCCGCCTTGTCTGTACTGGCCCTACTTTCTTCTCTGCAAGCTCACCCTCCCTTCTTTCTCTGGTATGAATAACAACAAAGTCCTTCTCACAACTTTCTCTTGTTTATGCACCTCAGTTGCCTACAAAGGTGAAGGACTCTTTCATCCTTTCTTCCATCACTGTGAAGAGACTGCCAGAACCCTTCTTAGATGCTTAATTTTTGCATATAATGACAGCTGAAGCATATTCAGGAAGAATATTAACATTCTCCATCACTGCTTAGAATGTGATGGAAAGGATAGAGAGCCATTTGCCTGTCTTTATGTGAGTAACCCATGTAATCTGGATGTGAGTGGAATACTTTTATGCTGTTCACTAGGGGAAGAAAATCATTAAAATCTATTGATCTGTGTCTACTAAGAGTAGCTCATTAGTCATTACCATATTCCAGACCTTGTTTTTAACTCCTGTTCCTTTCAAAATATGGTTGGTAATAAAAAAAATAATGCAGCCTGATATGTCTAACTATAATTAGACAGAATCAATAGCAATAACAATTGCACTTAGATTCCTATACCTCTCCATAGTGCTTTACAGCACTCTCTGATCGGTTTATAAGTATCAGCATATTGCCCCCAACAATCTGGGTCTTTATTTTACCGACTTCAAAAGGATGGAAGGCTGAATCAACCTTGAGCAGGTCAGGATCAAGTCCTGGTTACAAGTAGAGCAAGCCTGCAATTCTGCATTCTAACCACTGTGTTACCACGGGTCACTAAGTTAAAGAACTAATTGTAATTATTTGATTTATTGTGCAAACCCAGCAGATTCTATCCCTAGTAATGAAGTTTGGCTGACTGTTTCTGGAAGGGTTCCTGGACTCTGTATGACAAGCAAAAATTAAAAATTATGCAGGTAAAGTTTTTCTGATCACTTCATGCTAAAATAGACAAATAATCAGAAATAGAATGCCTGTTTTACCATGCATCTGTGAAAGACCCTAGAAAAGAAAGATTAATGTTTCTACATACCTAGCGAGGCAAACATCAATATGATTTCCACTCTCAGGTCAAAATTGAATAATGATTATTATTTATCTTAGATCAGGTGTGTCCAAACTTGGGAACTTTAAGACTTGTGGACTTCAACTCCCAGAATTCAGGAGAGCAGCTGAGTCTGTAGAGTGGAAGGCTGAAGGTCTCAAACATCCTTTCCTAAAAGCTCTCTATGTGTTCACCCATTGTCCCAACATTCTGCTTCAAGCTAGAGGCTAGGTAGCTCCTGCTACCATATCTAACATCTAGAAGGCGCCGCAATATGGATTCTAGAGCAAGGATTTCCAAACTGTGAGATGCATCTTCCCCTTGAAGAGGTGCAGAAAGAGTTCAGGGTAGGTGTGAAGAACCGTTAGTTGCACATTGTTACAATAAATCCACCTCTCCCAAAGTTTCACTGTATTGTTTTCAGTGTTCATTTGTGTTCATTTTGGTGTGTGAAGTTTTAGGGAAAATTAACATTATATTAAAAAAAAAAGTGTAATGCAAAAAGTTTAGGAACCCTTGGTCTAGAGATTCTAACCCATCTTTTCCAACCTCCCCAGATATAAATAAAATCAACTTTATTTTTTTAAAAATGGTATAAAACCAGCTTTAATTTTATTTAAAATGCAAAAGTACTGTAATGCTCCAAGAAGACCACATGATGGTGCTGGCCTGATATAGAGAAAATTCTGACCTAAAGTCTCCATAAACAAGAGGTAGGATGGAAAGTTCCAAACCAACATTTTGGAGCGCAGTTTGAAGTAGGAATTCAGGTTGAGATTTAAGCATAGAGAAATTAGAACCTTGGGTTTGTGTATCATAAAATTACATTAAGCATTCAACAGAGTTTTCACTTATGGTAAAAATTCATGGTGAAGTAGTCTCCCCTAAAGGAGCAGGGATACCATAGTGGCATTGATTGGCAACCAGATGATGGATTCTGGCTGGGCCAATATTTACGGATAAAGGAAATAACATAAGATCACTCATTTGCACTGTGATCCTCATGAGTATACTTCAGGAATTGAGGCTTTTGCAGGAAGCTCATGAGCAGCCAGGAATTGAGGGATAAACAAACCTGACCTCCATGGGAATATGTTTTTTTGTTGTTTATTTACTCTTAAAGAGTGCAACAATTGGTGGATCTTACAAAAGATAATGCTAATATAAGCCAGACAGAAATTATAGACAAATAGTTGGAAAGAAAACTAGATAATCTGTCTCTTTTGGAATTGAAATAGAAGGAATATTGTTTAAGATTTAAAACTTCCAGAGGATTCTGGTGAAGATGTTAGAGAAAAAGTTATTAAAGCTTTAGCAGATTCCTTGGATTACAAGAGGGAGACACTGTATTAAAGGATAGCATGGCCATACAAAAAGCATTCATATTATTCCAACTTATGTAAAGGAAGTGACATCTCTCTGAAGAAAATATATGAATATCTAAAGAAAAAAATATCAATTTCTCTGTATAGAGGAACTTCAAATTTATATTGGAAATATAAACAAGAAGGGACATTTTATTATGTTTGAACATGTAAAAAAGCTACACATTTTCAAATTCAAATATACTCACTAATTCAAAGGATTTAAAAAATTAATATATAATGAGACCAAACGTTTTGGGGGAATTAATGGACAAACAGATGGAAAAAAATCATGGGACCTTGTTTTTGTATATGACAATTGCAGTGATATTATTTTATGCACAAAAGTAGAAAGATTCGGCATCACCTAGAATCGAAAAATGGTTGGTGAAAATGGCAGAACTTGCAAAGATGACTACATTGATTTTTTTTAAAAATCATAGATAAGTCAATGTATATGCCTATTGCTGATGAACTTGGGACTTATGGTTTGATGATTAAACAGAATAGATTGTAAAAAGAAGAGGGGTTTGATGGGGTTTGAATTATATGTAACTAACCAGGAAAAAGAGTCATAATAATATGCAAACAGATCAGTTATACAAAACAGGTCAATTCATGAGTTAAGATGACCAGCTAGGTAGAATTACTTTAATGTTGTGCAAGACTGCATCTACCTTAAATTATATCTCTGGTAATTAGATGATTAGATCGAATAAGTTGTTCTTACCTTCCATTAATCCGGTTAGGGATCTTGTGGAAACAGGTCCTTTGTGAAATTTCAACTTCATGTTTTGTTTCAAATCCATTTTCCAAGAAATAAATATGAAAATGGTGAAACTTTAGAATCCTTTATGAAATGTTCCAGGACAAATTATTGAAGGGGCTATATCTGTGAAAGCCTTTTATGTACTTGTTACAGAGCCTCAGTTGGGTGCCATGTGGCAGACTGATAGTTTACTAACAATTATTTGAACACTGATCCAGTCAGACACTGAAAAGCAATTATTCTACAGTTTTGTTACTCCATTTCACCATCATACCAGCATACTGTGAACGGTTCAAGTTGGTTTATACGATAAATTGCTGAGGTTCAAAACGGGGGCTCTTCTGAACTTTTTAACCTTATATAAAAGAAAAAATTCTAAGAGCAATGGATAAAATTCAATTAACTGAGATGACAGAAAATAATCTACTGAGCAAACACATGAGGCAATTGGAAGCTTTCATAAAGGAAATAACCTATTTCTTTCCTTGTTATCTAATGATACAGGAGTTTATTTCTCTTGCAGTAGTTAGAAAGCTACATAATATTTCCTAAATGCTTTGGCAAGTAATTATCACAGACTAATTCATTCAGTTTCATATTTGAGGCAAATTATTAATAACTAATTGTTGTATTCTGAGGTCATGTGCATATGTGTTTATGGAAGCCTATTGTATCACTTGATATGGTTATTGCTTATGTTCTATGTACATGGTACTATGAATAAATGGAAACTGCTATTTTGAGCATGCGTTGATAGCAAATACTGAGATCGAATTTGCATCTTACCTGTCTAAACTTTTTGCATTTTTTTCTAAACTGGAGAAATTCAGAAAAGTTTTCATAATGATATAATAGAGAGTTAAGACAGAATTGAGAGGGAGAAAGATAGGTAAGTACAGTTCCAAGGAATGCTATCCAAGTGTATAATTCTCCATATGCCTACATTTTCACAGTGGTTTTTCTCAATACATATATTGTACTTTTTCATCTAATGCATATTTCTTAAAATAAAGTCCTCTATGTACTTACAGAAAAGATGGTGAATTATTGGGGAAGTGTAGGCGTTTTGGTACCAAATTATTTGTATTTGTTTTTTAGATCTTGACCTGAATTACAGCAGCAATGCTTTACGGTGTGGATACTGTGAAAATGTGTCACATCAATATGCAGTCAGTCCTTGCATTGTATAATTGCTTTGATTGATGTTGCAATCAGGTTTGCTAAAGGAAATTCCAAACCGTGTAATTGTGAGGCTGGTCCTGAATTGGTTTCGGCTCATTAATGAAAGCATTACCCATAATTATTATGCCTAAAAAGCATTTTATAT
Source organism: Natrix helvetica (assembly GCF_964273705.1). Taxonomy (NCBI): domain Eukaryota; kingdom Metazoa; phylum Chordata; class Lepidosauria; order Squamata; family Natricidae; genus Natrix; species Natrix helvetica. Next base: position 74,484,646 of record NC_138550.1, read on the forward strand.
GCACAGTGACACACTTCAGGGTGTGCGATCATTGTGTCATAGACACACTTCTCAGATACTGGTAGCACTTGAACTTTGACCTGGCTCTCACCATTTCATCTCAGGCATGCTTCGGTGGAATTATGGGCTTATACTCTCTGCTGATGTCTGAAGTAGTCCCATAGGCTGTGCCATTGCTTATGGCCAAGGTGAATGAGAGGTGCTTGGTTGCTATGTATTTGTAAGAGAGTGGCATACCAATTTCTTAAAGAGTTTGAGTGAAAGAGATGCTTCTTTGACCTCTATTCATAATAGATCAATAATGATGAACATTAAAAAAAACAGAATAAATCCATAAGCTACCTAACATTTAGCTTATGGTGAAGGTGGGAAAGGGCCAAATGAAGTTGTGAGAACTGCTCTGAATATTGCTTTGTCCCACTTCCATGTCTACTCTGGTTGCCACGATTGCTTTCTCAATGTCCTCAGACCAGGAATTTCAAGTAATAGTATCTCCTTCACAATCTCCTATACCAAAGTTCCTCACAGAAAATCTCCTCTTCCACCATCCTATTGCCATCTGATTTTCAGTTTTACTGACCTATTGGAATCTCCATTCTGAAAGTCATTTGTTGTGTTTTACTGGGATGCAGGAGCTATAACTAGATCTAGATGAACATGTCAGCATAGTTTCATCTTGAAAGCTAGGCTTTCCTTTCCCTTTTCAATCATTTCTGATGTTATCTCCTTTTTTAGGTCCAGTATGTTACTATGAGTCATGGGCAGAATCAGGCACCAGGCATGAATGATAGATTTAGAGTGTCTTCCCTTGATCTTTTTCCTCCGTTCAATCATGTCTGATTCTTGGAAACTACCTGGATAAGTCCCTGCAGTTTTCTTGGCAGGGCTTTTCAGAAGTGGTTTGCCATTGCTTTTTTCTTAGGGCTGAGAGAAAGTGACTGGCCCAAGGTCATCTAGCCAGCTGTGTGCCTAAGGTGGGACTAGAACTCCATGGCTCCCTGTTTTTAGCCTGATGCCTTAATCACTACACAAAACTGCCTCTCCTTGGTCTGTCTCCTGATATGCTAGCACGGATCTCATCTACCTTCACACTTTTTTAAAAACATAAGTTACTTGGCATCCTTGACATCATTTAAAATGTTGGTGTCCTTTTAACAAATTATGTGCAAATGAAAAGAAATCTGTGCACAGCATACGGAAAACAAATGGAGAATTTGAATACATGATGGAGAAAGCAAATATAACATTGTACTATAGAAGCCTGGTAGGATCTATCTTGTGATTGGAATGTATGTTTTGTTTAAAAAAAAACCTTGACCCAGTAATAAGAGAAGGTGGGGAACATTATATGCAGATTATGACAATACTTTGCTACTATATGGAAATTAATGACACTAAGGGTGAAAAATCCTGCTAAAAGCATCCAGGGGGAAATTAAGGGGTAGAAAGACACTGTTGTAGACTTGTGCTATTGGCCACACACCAAACAGAAGATATAGATGAAAGCTTCACAAATCAGATGACAATGAAGCCTTAGAACATCATTACTATGGTAAATGGGAGATTTCAATTTCCCATATCAATTGGGGATCAAAGCAAGGGAGAGAGCCAACAGGTTCTTCAAGTGCCTTGCAGACAAATTTATCATCTGAAAGATGGAAGGGAGAACTAGGGAATCAGCTGAACTGAATTCAACATTAAGAGAGAGGAAATAGTTAAAGATATTGTAGGAATGTTTGGAGAAAGTGACAATCTGATTTTAGAAATCACCATATTGTGGGCAGAGAGAACTGGAAGTAATCTGATTGGTGTTCTGAACTGTGAGAGAGCTGACTTCAGTACGTTAAAGGAAAAAATAGGAGCAATTCCATGACACTAAATCCTGAAGAAAAAAAACAAACAGTCCAGGAGGTCTGGAAAATTGGAAAACTGAGATAATTATGGTCAATTAATTACAGACAATGAAATGAAATATACACGATAAAATCAGTTTTGGTTGCATAAAAGGCTTTCCAATAAAAAAGCACTTAAAAAAAAGAATGGAATATAAACAAAAGCACAATATTCATATTTACCATTAGAAGAGTTCATTGCTTTAGTTTTGTTGTACGCTCTCCGAGTTACTCCCTTGTGAGATGGGTAGCTATGTAAACTAAACAAATGAATAAATAAATAAAAAGCTTAGAACTTAAAAACAGGATGGAATTTAGAAGATAAATACAAAAAGGAACTTTCTTCCACCCACATTATTGATGCTTGATTATTCATTCAAGAGAGATAAATGGAAAGAGATCTGAAGATGTTTAAATGACTATTGTAATAAATTGGAAGTCAGGAAAACCTATTGCAGGATACTTACTCATAGGGAGCATTTGGAGTCAATTGTATATGATTTCTGTAGTGAACACTTCATCACATAGCAAACCCTTGTCATTCTAAATGGTATAAATGTAAATGTAATTATAATTTTATATATAACATAACACAACAGAACACAACAACACAACACAACATATGTAATATCCGTAGGTCAGGTGTAGGATGAATGTGAAGGTTTGTTCTCTGAGCTTGTGAATGTTTTGTTACCAGGCTAACGAAACAGATTTTAGGGGATGTCAGTATCAGTGTTCTTCTGTTTATAAGGGCTTCCGGTGTGGGTGTGTTAAGTAGGAATCTTATGATGGCTCAAGTCTGAATCATCAGTGAATCTTGTGAATTGGTCTTGTGATGGGTCTTATAATAAGGAAATTATATCAGGTCAGGGTCATTGGGAGGTGAATGGGGGGCATTGCACGGGTTTATTGAGGGTCAGTGCTGTCTCTGGCTGTGCAGTTGATTTGGATTCTGAGGGGTTCATAGGCTGGGTGTAGGTAAATGTGTCTGTTGATGGAATTGCTTGTGGAGTGCCAGTCTTCTATGAACTCACGAGTGTGGTGAATAGTAGTGTGACCAATGATTTTTGTATTGCTCCAATCAAACTAGTGCTGTTTGGTGTCAGTGTGGGTAGAGATTAAGGATTTAGGATCATGGTGTTTGACTGCCAGCTGGTATTTATGGATCTTGGTTTTTAATTGATGTGATGTTTGTCCTACGTAGAATTAGTTGCATTGGTTATAATTTATTTTGTCTATTACATTGCTTCTTTTATCCTTCTGTATTTTGTCTTTGGTTCTGGATAATTCCTGGCGAGAGTGATTGTGGGTTTGTGGGCTATTGTTATTCCTAGGGGTTGGAGGATTTTGTGAGATCATCAGCTCTATCAATTGTTTAAATAAAATAAATTCCATTTTTGTATTACCTATCATGCTTCACATCTTCAGGAGTTGATATAGAATATTAAATATAACACAGGAATAGACTATGTATACAAACCATATATCCCACATCAATGGAGAAATGGAGTTGTCCTGGATTCTTGGTTTTCCTGGATTTGTCTATAAGCTTTTCTCGTGGCAAATTGTTGGTCACTTTTGTTCTGTTAGCTCCATCCTGGATTTTTTTTTCCTCCATGGAGGCCCTACAATCATGGAAGACAAATAATGTTTGTATTTCAGGAAGCCAATCCACTCTTGGGAAATCTGTATGTACAAGCATGCCAGTAAGATGGATTTGTTATTTGTCTAGGTCTAAAAAGCACGCTTGGGATCTGTTTGTATCATTATGCATCACTTTGGCTAGCAGTATTCAGAAAACAGTGGACAATGTTCCCCTCTGTTTCCTAACCATACAGGTGCTGAATTGTGATCCATACATTTTCTTTGTATTAGCCAGAAGCTGGACCTTACTTCCTACAGCAAACATAATCCAAAACGATAGTATTTAAATTCTGTTGTAATGTATTTTATCATTATTTTCTTCATGCAGAATTCCAGCTTTTTTTTAAACAAAAGGCAAATAGGGATCTTTTCCTGGTATTAGAAACAAACACCTAAACTTATACCTACACCTAAACAAACACCTACACCTATATTTACACATACCCACATTCAGTAAATAAAAAGGTATAAGATATGTTTGGTTCCTTTTAAAATATTTATTTTGTTTATATCAAAATATATGTAGAGTAATACATTTTACTAAAATCTCCCTATAATTGCAATATGGTTAAATTTATAATTGATGTGGCTTGTTCATATTTATTTTCATTTTTTCTGATAATTAGATAAATTAATCAGAGAATTTAACAACAGAGTTCCCTAATCTCTCTTTGTCTTGGAAAATGGGAGACATTGAACAACAGGACCCTTTCAACACCTGTTTCAAAAAGTAAGACACCATCCCACCGCTTGATTAATTCTATCTCCCCTTCTCTTTTCTGCAAAACTGAAGCCACAAAGCTCAAGACTATCATCAACCAAGAAATTAAGTCTGTCATACACCAAGGCAAAGAGAAATCATGGTTGCTGCAAGACTATCCAACCAAGCAGTATCTCACAGCAAGGAGTTTCTTGCAGGAGTATCACACCACTTGTCATCTCAGAGCATTTGATTGATTCTCTGAGTGGTAAGTAGCAGTCTTGAGCTGTTGGCTCCTGTAAAGCAGAAGTGTTTCAAGATGACCTCCTCTAGCATCAGCTCTGAATTATTTCTGTCATGTAGATGGTAGGACATGGACTCTCCTGGCTCCTTTAAGATATTTATGTATACACTGAGCTATGCATTCTTCAGAGCTTTGAATTTGTTTTGAAAATATTTATTTATGTTGAACTTAATGCATATAATATTATTAAAACTTAAATTTAAAGATATTCAATTTTTAAAAAATTGTAAAAAAATCCAAGCAGTGTCTAAAAGGGCATTCATGAATAGTTCCTATAAGTAATCAGCAGTTTTATTTGGTATGACTTTCCTGTTTCAATAATGTGTCTTCCGGGTATAGAGTGCAGTTGTTATTCATAGGATCCAGAACAGCCCTGAAGCATCCTGGTTTTCCCCAGTCTCCTTCAACCCATCTGCTAGCTGGGGGCATGCTGAGACAATGGGAAAGCATTTAAATAATTGTGAAGACTCTCATGCCACTAAATAAAACATTTTCATTTTCAGCTATTTTTGTGCAGGATTAATTTCCTATTTTAACAAACATTTACTTTGAAACGGTGTTTTAAAGCAATACATTGTGTTATGTTTTTCATATGGAAATATTTTTTAAAATCATACAAGCGAGTTTTTTAAAATTAAAAGCAACTATTTTTAAACCAGTGAAGTTGAAAAAATGCAAGGAACAATGGTGAATTTCAGTTTAAGCCCTTTCATGACCTCAATGGTTTTGACTGAAACATCTGACTGGCCTGCACTCATTCACTGCCAAGTAATATAACAATATACTGCAAGGAAGTTTGGTTAATATTTGGTAAAACCTACTTGATAAATAATGAAAGATACAACAAAAGGGGCAGCACTGGGCAACCACAAGCCATCTAATTGCTTACGAACATTTAATGTAAAATAATTAACTGATATGGTAGCTGATGCAGTCCAAAAGCATCTGGTTGAAAATAAGCTCTTTCCATCTGTGTAGAAAGGAAACCACCCAAATAGCGGAGATCTGAAAGATCAGCTCCTAACTGACAAGGTGATTTTATACAAGAAGGAAGAACAACTTGAATGCATTAGTTTGGATTGATTACGAGAAGGCATTTGACTCCCTGCCACATGACTAGATAACCAAGTGCCTAAAAATAACATAGAAACATCAGAACCTTTGTGCAAAGTCCATGGCACAATGGAAGACACAGCTGCTGGTCAATGGTGATAAACTGGGAGAGGTTAACTTCAAGAGAGAGATCTTTCAAGAAAACTCACTCTCACTACTACTGTCTGTCAGGGCATTGATTACTCTGTCAACAATACTAAACAAATCAGCCCCTGGCTATCAAACATCAAACATATTTGCTAGTCTATACCACTTATTCATTACATTGATGGTCTGAAGTTGTTATGGAAAAAAAACTATCTGCTGATCAACGCTCTCCAAATAATTGGTGAAAACTGAAGGAATCAAGATGCCCTATGTAAATGACATCAAGGGTTTGGATGAAGATCACTAAAAATACCAAGACATTCTTTATAGTGATTAGTGTATCAAACACACTAAAGTCTGGAAGGAGATTAATACAAGTAATCCTCGTCTTATGATCACAATTAAGCCCAACCTTTCTGTTGCTAATCAAGGCAGTTGTTAAGTAAATTTTGTCCCATTTTATGACCTTTCTTGCCACAGTTATGTGAATCACTGCAGTTATTAACTTAATAACATGGTTGTTAAGTGAATCTGGCTTCCCTATTGACTTTGCTTGTCAGAAAGATGCAAAAGGGATCACATGACCCTTGGACACTTCAACCGTCATAAATATGAGTAAGTTGCAAAGCGTCTTAATTTTGATCACATGACAATGGGGATGCTTTAATGGTCATAAGTGAGAAAAATGGTCATAAATCACTTTTTTCAATGTTATAACTTTGAACAATCACTAAATATACTGTTGTAAGTCGAGGACCACCAATAGTAAATACATCAGAAGAGTGAAGAAGAACTTAAAAATCTAACTCAATGGTGGAAATATCACCAAGGCAATTGTGATCTGGACAATTTCAGTCCTATAGATATACAGATGGAATATTGGACTTGACTCAAGCTTAAGTAGAAACCCTGAGTAGGAAGACTAGAAAAATAATGACAATGAAACCTGCTCCATTTCATTGTTATACAGTACCTCGGTACAGCAGTATGGAAGAGAAAGAACTGAAGAAAATCACAAAATACAAAAACAAATAGAAATAGAATCACTGTGACAAAACAAATATAGTACCAATAATAATAGACACCTTGGGTGCAATTCCAAAACAACTGGAGCACTACTTGAACACCACTGGCATTGACAAAATCAACATCAGTCAATTGCAAAAGGGTATCTTTACTTAGAATAGTTTACTATACATCTTGTGACAGTATCTTTAATACCATCAAACAACATCTTATTGGAGGTCCTTGGAAATGACTTGTTAGGTGGATTAAAATGCCAAAACTAGTCTAAACATTTGGCTGACTGTGCAATAAATCATCATCACCATCATCATAGTATCACCATCATCATATCATCATCATCATCAGTCTTTAAATTATTATGAGCATATAATTCTTTGTTGCATATTTGCTTTTTGATAATTTGAATTGCTTGACTATTTTTATAATTTCTATATTTCTACATCTTAAATGTCACATGCCAGCTTCCTCTTATGTAACCAAGCGAAAGAAATGTATAAATATCTGCCTCACACTGTGTTCAGGGTTCCACCTTTAGGAGGACCTGTCTTCATTCAGCTGAATAAAGACATTGGCTTATCAAGACAAACCCAGACTCTTATTTTTTCACTGAGTCACACATAGACACCTGCAAAACATTCTATTGTCACACCACATTGTCACCATTTGCAATATCAATAAGAAGGCATGAAGAATACCTTAGTGTTGATTGTTACCAGAGTATCATGATTATTGAGATCTACATTTAATGATGATATAATTGCATAAGAAACAGGTTTCTCTTCTATTTTACTTATTTTCCAAACTGCACTCTGCAGAATTTCATAGGAGTCCGATAGGAGTCCATACTGAGCCAGATCGATCTATCTATCTATCTATCTGTCTGTCTGTGTGTGTGTGTGTGTTTCCTGTCTCTCAATTGTATAGCTCTGCCCTTAGCTACTAGTAAAGGCTATTCATGTTTAATGAGATGCAGAGAAGCCCTGAGAATGAATAAGCCTGATCTGAGCCTTATTCTCTGTCAGCCGGTACCCATGCTAGGCGTGTGTCCTTTGCTCCACTTACCATAGTCACCTTTATCACTTGCCATATTCTCCATAATCTCTCAGGGAAGAAATGTATGGAGAGTTTTTAAAAAATATATACATATCCTCTCCTCTCCTTTCTGCAACCAAAAAACACACCAGTATGGAATCTACAGCAAGTGCCGAGACTGTGATAAGATAGTGGGATGGCCTGATTTATGATGAATCTTTTGAAATGTTCATTAAATGAATACACATATAAAACCTTCCACATATGAGACCTGTGTAACTTTTTAACTAAGCCCAGGCGAACTACAACTGATATCAGTGAAATCATTTAGCTATCTTTTTTTAATTTTACAAAGTGTCAGTTGATAACGAACTTTGACTACATATTTAAAACATAATGAATTCTGATTATGTCTACATCCTGTAAGCAGTAAAACTAAATAGGCAGTGGGGCATGCAAAAGAGCCTGATAAACTGTCTTGTTTACTAGCATTGGTATAAATGCTCAATAATAAAACTGTGTTTTCTCATTTATTCACTGCCTGCTGAAAGCATGTTGTATGGTTTGCCATGCTAATCACGCTGTGTATGCTCACATCTGTATCACAAGGCTGGGCATCCATGACATACATGGTGCATGGCAGACCCTCCTGTGAGGTCCTTGATCTTCTCTGAGCTTGGTGGTTTACATTTCATTATCAAACTAGGTAACATCATCAGTGCTCCCAAGGACCCCACAGTTCAACCCTGAGTTACAGATTCTCTTCTATAGGTAAATTTCCTAAAAATTAGGTCACTAACATTTGGTAACAAAATATTGATTATGGGAGGTAAGTTTCTGTGTGGTGAAATTCTGTGTGGTTTTCGTTGAGGAAAAATGTTTGAAAAATGTGAAGAATTACATCATTGTAGAGCTATCAACATCAGCTAGAAGGTAGAAACACCAATAGCAAATCAACAGAATCCATTCCTAAACAGTCAGGAAATTACAGCTGTATCTACTTGGATAATATTAATTGGATGACAAAACATTCCAAAGGAAGAGCAAAAGGTGACTTGCTCCTGAATTTCTTCACTTGAAGTTCCAGAGTTATTCAGATCAAGACAATCTCTGTACCAGATCTGCACAATGAAAGTCATGGAAGGAGATATTCTCAGCAAATGGCAGCTTTTCCCCACTACAGATCTATAAAATAAATTTATATGGTTTCTTGAGGAGGATTCAAATAACGTTCCTCTTTAGACTGATAGTTCAGGTTTTTTAGGTGTAGATAGGCAGAAGTTAAGATTTTAAAAACAGAGTTCTTAATAAATGAAATAGAAGAGAAATTGAAGTTGCACAGAGGAAAGCAATTGTATTCTAGCCTTTATGTTTAGTGTAGTTGAGACACTGTCCTCTCCACAGTGAAAATCCCAAAGCACAACAATAATGTACAAAAAGAAAAGACATAGTCACAAGAATAGTTAGTTAGCATTACTGTCAAACAGAGAGCTTCCCAGAACATTTACTGGTAATTGGGATTAAAATATTACATCCATTTGTGTTAGAATGCCAAATGGCATTTAGTGGAAATAAAATTGGTTATATGTAGAACAAAAACACTGTAATAGGTATTTGATTAAAATGAAAGAATGTCATTGTAATTTAGCTGGTCTAAGGTGTGTGCCTATTATATTCTACGTATAGTTGCAGTACTGCAGTTAATATCCCCCCACCCCACCCCCACCCCCTTTGAGCTTTGCTGGATGAACGTAGTGGATGGAAGAAGAGGTGATGAGAAAAGCAGTGGCCTTTGTTGACATTACCAATTTCTCATCCATTTATGCAGTTTTGTGGAATATTTATCACCTTCAATATATTCCAGACATTCCACAAACTCTATTGCAAAGGTTAAATCTGCCCAAGTAAATTATAGCTATTGCTTAATTCATATTTTATCCCCCATCATCATCATCTCTTTTTAAATGGAGGCTGTTTTGTGTTATCACTTTGTGTACATTCAACCTCTTGATTTCTTTGGAGCAACCCAGAAAAAATCCCAGTGAATTGTACTCTTTCTTAGATTTTTTTTCCTGTGGATAAAAGAAAGAGAAGCATTCCATTATGCTGTTAATTTTCTTTTAGTGTATTGTTACTATAACTTATTTTGTTCCTGCTGTATAAGTTATCCAATTGTGTATGATAATTTTTAAATATGATACTCAGAAAACATTTTATAGCTTGTGCAGCTTTTGATTATGAATGAGTGCTATGTGATACATGCAGGAGTGTTTATTATTTATACAAAATATATAAGCAGGAAGAGTTCTCATAAATCCCTAGCTGATATTATCCTAGAGGCTTCTGACAGCTATTTCTTCTTCTATATAGAAAAGCAGAATACATAATGAAAGGAACAGGGAAAGATTTCAGAAACTGGGTGATGTTTGTGCCATATAGTATTTAAAGTCTGGCTCCAAATACATTCATTTTCAACGACATGAGGAAGGCTATTCTATCTATGTTGGTTAGCTTTGTGTTTTTCTGATTCATCCCTGTTATTTGAGAGAGAGCTCAGAAAATACCTGTCCTGTGGCTCCAGAAGCTAAGAAGCTGTTCCTCTGACCAGAATGAAGAGCACCCTCTGCTTCAAAACTTAACAAGCACCTAACAATATCGATTACAGAAGAGGCTGCTTTAGGTTGCTGTAGTCAATAGTTCTGCCTTAGCATTTACTAAACCAATTAATTATCTACATTTACCTTTTAAAGAAAAAATCATTGCTACCATTTTTTTCTTGAGGTGAGTAGCGCTTTTAACCACTGGCTAAAGTGCACCCAGTGTTAATTAGCATATTTATGATTAAGTAGATTTAGCATGCAGTAATCATTCTCTAATTCAGTAAGAACTATCTCCAGTGAATAGTGGACATTAATGACAGTTGCAAGAGCTTAGATATTACATAATCACTAATTACATTCTGCACAATTAGTGCTGACTCCTCCATGTGCATCGCTAATGGCTGATTTGTGTCATCAGCCTATTCTGTCTGTAAAGAAATATAAACACTCTGCATAATTCTCTGGTTATAGTCGCCTGGAGAAGGATGTTATTAATGAAGTTTGGGGACAACGAAGAGGTTTTCATGTCAGGACAAAAGCAAAAGGGCTTTCTTCAGTCTCAGGCAAATTTTTCCTTGATATACATGTTGTTCATTATAAACCTCAAAGCCCCACCAATTTACAGACTTTTTCCCCCAATTCAGACACATTTGGCCTCCATTGACATTTTTCAGTATGCATGTGGCAAAAAGAAAACAGAACTCCAACTGTCTAAACAGTCTATAAATATCAAAAGTAAACGTGATACAAAACTCAACTACAAAAATTTGAATGGGGGGGGGGGAGCCAGTATCATCTTCAAAAGGGATTACAAGTAATGTGAAATTGTTACAAAGAAAACGTTCACTTTTATTTAAACATTCTTAATAACAATACACATTTTTGTGTAGTCCTAAACTGGTCTAGTATGAAACCCTATCCAGTTCTATGGTGTTTACTATGTAACATGTGAGTGCACCTTAATGTGAGAAGTGCTTTGTCATTTTAATGCAAGATGATCCTTTTGAATAAGCACATTTCCCTACACTGTAATATTGGATAGTGCCCTTGCTCCATTCATCTAGAATGATGCACAGAGGATGAAAAGCCAATCTCCTAAGACAATAAGCTCACTCCAAAAGAGCCAAGAGAAAAATGTGCCCTTTATATGTAGAATGAATATCCTGAAACTATGTTACATTCAATAACATAAAACACGAGATGAAATTGGGTATCTGAATAATATGCATTATTTCAAACACAGAACTTGAGAAGCAAACATAAGCCAGAGATAGAAAACTCATATTCATGTGAGTAATCCTTGTTATTTTCTGATGTGGAAGTTAAAATATCCTCAAACATTGTTGAGATAAGTAAATGATGCAACTTAACATTGCCATAATATTTATACTTTACAAAAAGAGTACTAGATTTTGGGGAGAAATTCTACATTTAAATTTGACAAATAAAAAATAATAATATAATATAATATAAAGAAAAGAGTATCTAAGAGTTACTATTATTAAAGTAATCTGAATATAGTATTGCAGTGTGGGAATCTACCTATTTTTCAGAGTATAAGACGCACTGGAATATAAGACGCACCAAGGTTTTGAAGAGGCTTTTTTTTAAAAAAAGTAGGTAGGTAGAGAGAGAGAGGGAGAGAGAGAGAAATACAGTAGGTAGGTAGGGAAAGAGAGAGAGTAGGTAGGTAGGTAGAAGGATCGAGAGAGAGAGAAATACAGTAGGTAGGTAGGGAGAGAGAGTAGTTAGGGAGGGAGGGAGAGAGAGAGAGAGAAATACAGTAGGTAGGTAGGGAGAGAGAGTAGTTAGGGAGGGAGGGGGAGAGAGAGAGAAATACAGTAGGTAGGTAGGGAGAGAGAGTAGTTAGGTAGGTAGAGAGGGATAGAGAGAGACAGAGAGAGAGAGAAATAAGTAGGTAGGTAGGGAGAGAGAGAGAGTAGGTAGGTAGGTAGATGTTTCCAGGTGTATTTATCCATGTGCTGGCGAAGGAAATCTGACAACCTGCAGCACCTAAGACTTGTTTTTGCTGGCACAGCACTTGATCAATGTAATTCTCATCAATCAGTTGAAGAGCTTTCCGAAAGGGGGGAAAAAGTTTTTGCACTCTGCAAACCTCCCCAAAACAACCCGCTTTTCACGAAAACGGGCCCATTTTTTTCAAATAAAAGGCATGAATAGCCTTGGGGGGGGGGCTTGCAAAGTGCTCCGGCGGAAGTGGGGGCAAAAAAGATTAAAAAATGGCCCATTTTTCGCCAAAGCGGACCCATTTTTTCTAAAAAAAATTGCATGCATAGCCTTATGGAAGCTTATAGAGTGCTGCTGGGGGCTGGGGGGGGGGCAAAACCGGCCCATTTTTTGCTCATTTCTGCCCTCCCCAACCCCTAGGAGTTCTTTGAAAGCCTCCATAAGAGTATGCACAGCCATTTTGGTGAAGGGGCAGGGCTTCGGGAGGCAAACAAAATGCTGTATTCGATGTATAAGACACACCCAGATTTTCACCCTCTTTTTTGAGGAAAAAAGGTGCATCTTATACTCCGAAAAATACAGTAATTTTAAGCAATTCTCATACCATTTTATACTTAAACCTTGTTCATTTTTTGCAGCAATATAGCCAAGACAAATATAATAATTATAATATTGTGCTGCCAGTCTTTTCTGCTCATACTGTCACTGACTTAAAAACTTTCAGAAAATAGTGGCATACCCCAAGTGACTTCATGGTTTAGATCAGCAATATTTGTTGATTATTTCCTGTAATAATTGTGCTTTAAATATTGTATGGAGGAAGAAATATCCTTGGACATAAACAGTTTTGATTCAACAGGAAACAAGCTGTTTTACATCAGTGCTTTTTATTAAAAGGAACACCCTAGTCCTATCTGGAACATTTAGAGTTATGGTAAACAATGAAAACAATGCTATTTAAATAAATAAACAGAAATAAACAGAAATCCTAATTACAGGTGAGATCAGTGCATTATTTTTCTTTCTTTGATACTGAGATAAACAACACACTGATTAACGGTTACAGTTTTTAGAAACTAGAGCTTCTGTACATTTAAAAAAAAAGAACTTTAGCAAAAGCATAAAAATTACAGTACAGCATCCTTTGAGTATCCAGAATCAGTTATAATGGGTTTGTTCTAATTATTGTAATCAGGTTTGCATTCTTTAAAAAAAACAGTTATTTCTACTAGTAATAAATAAATAAGTAAGTAAGTAAGTATGTATGTATGTATGTATGTATGTATGTATGTATGTATGTATGTTTTCGTAGATTTTCACGTGTGTAGGTATGCTGGTCTTGTTGTATTCGGGTCTTTTCCCATATAAGATTGAGATTGTCTTGGCAACGTTTCGGCAAGATCTCACTTGCCATCTTCAGGCTGGGTTTTGGGATTAAAGAGTGGTCGGAGCTGCTGACTTCTATAAATCTTGGTGGGGAGGTGGTGGAGTGCTGGCTTTGTTTCAGTAAGTGGAATGATTGGTTGTGTGATTGTATCATGATTGGTAGATTGATGCTGATTGGTGCTGGCTGTGTGTCTGTTGTTGTTTCGTGTTGTAATGGCCTGGGTGGTGGGTGGGGCTCTTTTGTTGACTAGGGCTAGTTTCCAGATGTCTGGTAGGCGGGAGGTATCATCACGTTTATTCATGTTGTGGGGGTGTTTCTCTATTTCGATAGCTTCCATAATTATTCTCTTGTTGAAGTGTTCAGTTTTGGAGAGTAATTTGTTTCCTTCAAAATCAATTTCATGTCCTGTTGCTTTAAGGTGCTGGAAAAGGGAGGAAGTTTTTTCTTCTTTTCTGTCTGTGTTCTTGTGCAATGCGTGCATTTATTCTCCTATTAGTTTGTCCAATGTATGTGGCTGGGCAGATTTTGCATGGTATTTCATAGACTCCTTGGTTTTCTAGCTGGATCTTGTCTTTGGGGTTTCTTAAGATGTTGGGTATTTTTTGGTCAGTGGTGAAGGCTGTCTTGATATTGTGTTTGTGGAAAATTTTGCTAATTTTATTGTGATGCCTTTGATGTAAGGGAGGAGGGTGATGCCGTTGTCCTGTTCTGTGTCTCAGTTCTTGGGGGGGGTGTCTCCCTTTGGATTAGTAATTGTGTTTTTTTGGAATCCATTGGAAATTAATACGTTTGTGAGGGTGTGTAATTCAGTTTTCAGGTGGTCTTTGTCAGCTAGGTGTTTGGTTCTGGAGATGAGGGTCTTGGCTACGGAGTTGATCTGTGCAGGGTGGTGATGGGATTGTGCGTTTAAGTAGAGGTTGGTGTGTGTTTTTTTCTGGTAGATGGTGTGTCCTAGGGAGCCATTGGGTTTTTTGTAGATTAGGATGTCCAGAGAAAGGGAAGTTAGTTGTTAGCTTCTATTTCCATAGCAAATTGTATTTTGGAGAGTAGGCTGTTGAGATGTGTGAAGAAGTTGTCGCGTTCCCATGTGGCCAAATTACAAAACTGTCATCTACATATCTAAGCTAGAGTTTGGGTTTATGTTTAGATTTATCTAAGGTGTTGGTTTCAAAGTGTTCCATGTATAGGTTTGCGATGACGGGTGAGAGGGGTGATCCCATAGGTGCTTCTTCTATCTGTTTGTATCTTTGTCTTAGATAAAAAGAATATTATTTAATCTGAATTAATTTATATAGCCCATGCATTATATTAGCTAATCAAGAATATTTTACTGAATATTATTCAGTAAAAAATAACTGAATAATAAAAAGATAAGAGTAAGTAGATCTCCAGTCCAATGAAATCTGTCTGTCTATCCTTTGTACTATTTGTACTATTGTATTTGTACTATTCTTCCAAGGTTGCTTGTATAAGATCACAATTCTATTTAGCACAAATATGTGGATATGGAATTAGTAATTGCACTTAAGGTCTGTCCATTGTTGTCAGATTTCTGAACCATATTATTCAAGTTGCTACTTTATTAACACTTGTACACTTCAATGAACCAGTTTTCATTGAAGAGTCTATTTTTACGAACTAGCTGACTGGTAGTAAATATGGAGAAGCAGGGACTTAGATGATAAGCATATTATAGCCAGCTGACTGGCAATGAATGGATGGAGGAGATCACCTGACGGACCACAGTTTGAGACTCACCGATAAAGAAAGGAATGTGTGGCATTCATAAGGATAAGGTATAAACAACAATACTACCTGATACGTATTTACAATGTAACAAAGCATGGAATGTTTTGAGAGCAAAGATAATCAGACAGATCATATTTAAGTAGCATTTAGCAAATAACTTGGGAAGTAAAACATTCACCCAAACAATAGTTTAATAGCAATAAGGTGGCCTTCACACATTCTTATATTTATTTACAGCATGTATTCATGTACTCATTGATTTATAGAGGAGTTAAGCTGGATTCAAACAACTGTGGATCTACCAGAATGAGCTGCCCTAAATGCATTTTGTTTAATTGATTAAACAGCCTTTGATTCTTATTGTGTTATGCAAAAATAAGTCTCATTAATTTCACCATGCTGTTTAAAATGTCAGTTAATATCCTACAGTGATCCAAAATATTCACCCTAATATTCCAAGTAGCTTAAAACAGAATATATGCATGCTTTCTTCTTAATTTTAGGCTAGACGAAAAAAGGCGAGAGCCTTTGATAAACTAGTGAATCTGAGACTGAATGGGAATTTAAACTTGGAACTCTCTAGCTAAAATCTGGCAATTCTGACATTTATGTGTTCATTTTTATATATTAGACTTATATGCTGCTCTAATTGCTGATGAGTGGCATATAAGCTATATCTGTGTATATAGATGTACTTCATAGGTGGTATTCAACAGGTTCTAACCAGTTCTGGAGAACCGGTAGTGGAAATTTTGAGTAGTTCGGAGAATCGGTAAATACCACCTCTAACTGGTCCCACCCGCATTTATTCTCTGCCTCCCGAGTCCCAACTGATCAGGAGAGAATGGAAATTTTACAGTATCCTTCCCCTGCCACACCCACCAAGTCATGCCACGCCCGCCAAGCCCACAGAGCCGTAGTAAAAAAAATTGAATCTCACCACTGATGTACATATCTGATATCCATAAATCAGGTTTAAAAACATAACAAGATTACAACAACAATAATAATAACCAGATAATGCATGCACACTGTAAGTTAGTTCGTGTAATGGTTAAGGAAGACCAAAATTCTGGTTCTCTCCTAGGCACAGGAGCTCCTTCTCTCAGCCCTAGATTACAAAGTCAAAAGGCATTTACTTATGAAGATGCACAACATCAGCATTTTGTCATCTTCATTATTATCTGTGTCAGTCAATTACATTTTTAAAAACTCCAGTGCTAAAGGGAACAGCATTAAAACATCTAAAAATAAAGAGCTATTCAGATTTCCAAAGTAATGGTGCAACTTCCTATCATCCATTTTTTTATGAGCCACTAAAAAAGCAAAGACACCCTTGAGAAATTCAAGTAATTTCTTGGTATCAAAGTATAAATGGTTTGCCATTGCTTTCTTCCATCTGGATGGCTAATACTCTCTTTCCCTGAACATGGTTAGGTAAGTTTTAATGCTTTCAAAAGAATCTGCCTCCCAGGAAATCTGTACAGTCTGGTTTCCCGATTTTAAATATACCAAGACATTTCAGAAGAAAGTAAATCTGCATGTACATTAAAGCTTCTTTGGGAAATGGGGATACACCTATAAGACCCAACAGTCCTGTAGTTAGGATGCAGCATTGCAGGCTAACTCTTCCCATTGCCAGGAGTTCGATCCTGACCAGTTCAAGGCTGACTCAGCTTTCCATCTTTCTGAGGTCATAAAATGAGGACCAAATTGCTGGGGTCAATATGCTGACTCTGTATACTGCTTAGAGAGAGCTGTAAAGTTCTGTGAAGCGGTATATACGTCTAAGTGATATTGCTACTGCTATGAGCATCAGTGGAATAAATATCCTAAGTCAGATGTAGGATACTAAGCACCCAGGCAATATACCTAGAATGCGTTGATATCTCATAAAGTTTCAAAACAGATACATGAGAACAAATGTATAAATAAGTAAGTGTGCATTCAGTAAACTTTCAGCTATGGCAAGTAATATGTTTTGAACAAATCTCAAATGTTTACTGTAGAGTGATTTAGCAGATTCTCCACAGAAAATAGCAACACTTATATAATTCTTCAAAATGTAATGCTTTTATCCTGCATAATGAGGGAAGTAAATCTACCAGCATGTAGGTCACAAATACAATTAGATTTTGAATGGGAACATGGTTGAGAAAATTTGTGAAGGTGGTTGAATGGATCAAATTTACTTGCTCGGTAATAAAGATATGAGATGAATTCATACTCACAATTCATTCTTATATATGCTTGTTCAAAGGTAAGTCTATCTGAGTGCAATGTATTTTTCCCCCTAGATGAATGTATGTAAAATTGCAGCTCACAATAATTGATGTGTTCCTAAAAATAAATGGGACAATTGGTTATTATATAAATCCTGATTATTTCAATGGGAACATGACTAATTTACTTGGATTTAAACTACATCTGTTAGGATCATTTCATATGGTAAACCCTCTCAAATGCAATAATTATAGGTTATAAACATTTCTACATTCCTTTCAGTATGACTGTCCCTTTAAAGAATGAAACCCATATACAGACCTATTCTGATCTTAGAGAGGGGAATTACAAATGCCACATCGACTTAAACACATTTAAAAATCAATTGTTAACAATATGCTCATAAGTCTACATTGGATCACTGCCAATATATTTATAATTCTCAAAAGACATATATATATGTATTTGTGTTACAACCCCTGGTATGCCTAAATATGGGAGGAAGGTCACTACTCCCTCTTTCTGTCCTTCGGCTCATCACAGAAAACCATGCAGGCAGAAAACCATATTTTTATTTTTAATGTTGCCTTTTTATATTTGTGTTGTATTTGTACTGATGAATAAATAAAGGGAGACTAGTATAGATCTATTTCGAGCTAATTAGCTGATGAGAGCTAATTAGCTCGAAATAGATCTATACTAGTCTCCCTTTATTTATTTATCAGTACAAATACAACATATATATATATGTGTGTGTGTGTGTGTGTGTGTGTTGTAATTTCTGCCTGCATGGTCTTCTGTGATAAGCCGAAGGACAGAAAGAGGGAGTAGTGACCTTCCTCCCATATTTAGTCATACCAGGGGTTGTAACATATACATACATACATACATACATACATACATACATACATACATACATACATACATACATACATATATATATGTATACACACACAATGCTATGCCCTATATTTCCCAAATAATTAAAAAGAATTTCTACATTATTAAGTCCTCATTATATCTGAACAATATATACAAGTTAAACTTGATTTAACTTCCAATGCAGTTGCAAATAATATTTTATTGGCTCTGTTAGGAGTCAAGCTAGATGTACAGAGTGTTAAATGTTGCTTTTAGCCAAGCAGCTATAGGCCTAATTTACCATGTAATCACTCTAATTTTATGCCAGTTAGATTCTATAGAGATCCATGAAGTCAGCCTATTGTAAAACAGGAATTACACAATGAAGCCACTGGATTCATGTGTCGGTTATATTATCTGGAGCTGGCTATTAACAGGGTACAATCATACAATTTCCTCTGTCAAGGAAAGACACACTACTCTAGCTGCTGCCAAAAACAGGGGGAAACCCTGCCAGCTAATTGGCAATTATTCAAGTAGATAAATGCTTTTATACTAGTGAGTTCCTAGAGAAGAAGAAATAAATCCACTTGTGAATAGTAGTTACTTTGGAAGAAGAATTTCTAAATCTCTAATATAAATTGGGCTAAGATTATACTCTTTTTCTGCATAAAGGAGCAAGTCATTAGTTTTAGTTTCACATGATCAGATAAGATTTAAAAACAGTTTATGACATTTCCAGTGTGTATTTTGAAACAGCTGACAGATAATATAATCCATTCCCTAATCAGAAGGCACGAGGTTTTAAGGATCAAGGAACAGTCTTCAGAGATTAGTGTTCTCCCACAGCCTTTAGTTTCAATGGTCTGAATCTCCACTCATGCAATTCCAAGTAGATGTGGCCACATATATCTAGTACCTAATAAATCAGTGCGTGTAGTATAGATTTAAAAAACAGCACTAGGAATTTCAGTCCACAGTTCTACCCCAGTAGAACCAAAGTTCTCTCTCCCTCTGCCCATGATTCTTGGGCTGTTTTCTGAGGCACAAAGTGTTCGTTCTCTGTTGACAAGAGGACTAATAATTATGTCACTGTTTCCCTTTGACTTCCAAGGAAGGCTATGTAGAGATTTCTCTGGCAAAACAGTGTTCTCTTCTTGGGTGTGGATTAAATGCAGGTCTTAGAATTGAAGAGAATTTACATAAGTGCTGTTTGTCAAAGCAACAGCTATTCCTTACATTATCAGCCAAACATTTAAATCTTAATGATGGGCACTGTTGCCTAAAAGATGGCGCTTTTCCTGCTGAGAGACTGCATTAGATTCAAGGGACACAGCTCATTTCCATTCACTCAGCAGTCTCTCTAGCAATGACATGCAGTGCTTGAAACTGTTTATTTCCAAATTCAGGCCTCCTCTGCATCAGTCATCAGCTTCAATTACCAGTTTTCCCGGAGCTGAGCCATCAGGCAGCCTGACATCAGGGTCCAACCTAATTCCCACCTTCTCCAAAGTCAAGAGCATAATGTGCAGATGAAAAGGTGGGAAATAGCCTGGACTTCATTAGCATGCAGAGGCTGCTTGTTCATTTGCTTGCTGCGAATGAAAGTTCTGACACTCAGGCGCTTTTCTGCAATATGAGAAAAAGGCCTCTTCAGAGTATATGATGTCCTTACTGGCAAGGAAAGGTCATCAAACAGGCAGACACTGACCTTGCTCCCTGCTCTTCATGACTAGTTTATTGATTCCAAGAACACCTCATTACATGCTGGATCAACATATTATTGCTATGTTCAGTGACTGAATTGTTTATAAGTGTCTTTATTGCTGGCAAAAGCCATCCACAGGATGCACGACTGCACTCATTTGGATGTGACCTGCCAATTATGTGTTATCCGATATGTTGCTGGGTGTCTTGATCCTTGACCGGGGCTGCTGCCCTGCATCAGTGCAGTCCCATTTACTACTTCTTTCTAACCGCTCTTTGGGAAAGTATCCATTAGCCTGTCAGTGTGTAAATTTGTTTTCTTACCTTCGCTACAGGAAATCGGGAGCGCTATTGTGCTGTCATTTGCTATGCATGAGGTTCATAATCAGTTGGGGGAAGGAATGTTTTTATTGTGTCTCATGATAACCTACACAATTTGTAGTCAGGCTGCATTGCAAGAGAGTAATGGGACTTGTTACAGAGCCACACATAGGCCCGATGAGAGAGACCTGTCATATTTTATTTTATTCAGGCACGGCTCCCGAAAAGCCATGCAAGACCACTGATTTATTAGCAAGAGGGAAAGCAGAGAAACAATCCACCACCCCCACTCCACAAGCTGCTGATTGCCTGGCTCTAAAGTCCAATAACTTACCACACAGGAAATGGCTTTTACCCTTCTGGGTCTGTGGTTTTTTTTTCTCTTGTGGCTTGCATTATTATCAAATAAATATGTGTCCGATTTTAAGTACATCAGAGAAGTTGTGCCAGGCAGACCAAACCAAACGTCCCCTCTGGCTCAGCATACTGTCCCAACTGCAAGCATAGGCTGTGTGTGTGTGTGTCCAAGTGGGGCCAAAGCACAATAGCACTTTGTGCTTTAGGTTGCCCAGCAACTACTTATAGACAGGTGCACTCCCTCTGATTCACAGCCATTATGGCAGGGTAACATTAGGCGCAGTCTGTTCCCATTCCCACTCTTATTGTCACTCCTGAATTAAAGGAGGTGTGCTATTGTGCAACAATTCCCTGATTTTGTCGTCCAGCTTCACATGCTTAGAGGAAACCTGAATAGATGTTCTTCTAAAGCCTTCTTCAGTCCTTTGCATGGAATAATGTGTAAAAACAGCTCATCTTTTGGAGGTATGGAGGTATGGAGCTTGCAAATCATGTATGCTTCAAATATCTCAAAGGCACCACTTAGGAAGAATATGTCCTGTTACATTTGAGATAGAAGACATGTGTAAATCTAAAGCCTAAAGAGAAGAGCAAAAGGGGAAATATTTAATCACATGGCTGAATTTATGGTATGCATGTAGGGAAAACACAACATTCAAGTCAGAGTTACAGGTAGGCAGGGTTTATTTCTATTAAGAGGTATGATAACAGGATTAGGTAACCTTTAAAGATTTTCTTTTGATTCAAACGCATGCATTTGGAAATGTATCAAAAAAATTGGGGTGGCATGCTATGTTTTGAGAAGAGAAATTCTCAGCTATGAATTTGTCAGTCCATTCTTCTCAGTCTGAAGTAAGCAAATCATGGTTTCCGCTCGTCTTTCACTGATGTTCTAAGTAATACTGAGATACTATGAGTGCAGCAGTGTAAATATTTGAATGAAGCTGTCTCATTGTACATAATGAAACACAGCAGGGTATAATGTTTAAGGTGTTGGTCTAAGAAAGATCCAGATTTGAGGGCCATTCTCAACTATGGTATTCCCTGAAGGCATACCCACACTGCACCCTCTCCTGACAGAGATGTTTTAGCAGAAACTGGTTAACTGTTCATGCAAACTACAGGCTACCTCAAAACCCCATGGGACAGGTCTCTGTTCCAATTGCCTCCTGCTTTTCCAAGGAATTGCCTATCATGGTTCTTCCTGTGTGTTGTCAAAGTCTCTGATGTGTATGTAAATTTATCACAAAAATGCTGAGTGGTGGACTAAAAAAAAACCCAAGGGGAGGGAGGAACACTAATTAAACATTTTCTAACAGCTTCAAATCAAGGACATTCTAGATACAAGCCAAGTATTATCACCATTAGGCTAATAAGGGAGAAATAATATTATAACAACTTCATCAGGTATTATTATAGAAAAGAAGGAAAAATGCGGTGGGAGACATTCATGACTCTGTGAAATTGCCACTCAAAAGGTGGGAGAGGCACTTGTAAAACTAAACTTAACTGTATATGTTCATGGATAAGCTAAGGATTTTAGCTGCCAAAATGTCCCTAAAATTACCGTAGGTTTGGCTGATCTGTGGATGGGTTTAGCTGCAGGTATATATAGTAATATTTTTAAAGTAGCTATATTTCTCATATACTGTATATTACCGGATATGCCCACACCTGGATAAGCAGGCCCTCAAATTGATAATCAAAGCATCATGAAAAATGTAAGTCAGTTTATTTACCAGATGCACTTTTTTATGATAGTTTTGTTAAAAACTTGTGAGTTGGCTCCCCCTCATTGCACATATATGTGAGTATATTTGGTACCCATTGTAGATTTGTGAGAATCTTGTTTTCTTGGTTGTGAGCTGACAGACATTCATACTGTATTGACTCTCTTTCTTCTATGAATAACTGAACCCACATAGTTATGTTAGAGACCTTATAGGGCTTATGTAGCAAACCAAATAGAAAAAAGGCAGCTGGATATCCCACTTTTTAGATTAGCCACACAGCTAGGTGTTTTAAATAGTCTTCCAAAACCACCATAGAAGATCTTTTGATAAAAGAAACTGATTTGAAATGTGCCTCGATATAACCAGTTAGCCATTTCCAAGTTAATTTTTCTGTTATGAAGCAAGCCCAGTGAAAGAGAATGCTCCAGCCTTGATCTCAGGGGGAAAAAACATTTTTCAATGTATAATCTTGCCAGGGGGAAGTTGAAAACAGTTTATCACTTCATTTAATCAGGTTCCATGCCCCAGCTGAATAAATGCTGAGAAGATCAGTTTGCATGGCATTGAAAATGATGATTGATTTGAAGAACTGCAGATTGTTAATTCCTTTGAGGCTCTCTGGATCTAATGTTTTGGGCTTTTATAGCATTTGATGATCCAAAAGATTTTGGGATGGGAGTGTCAACAGGCTCAATTGAATATTAATTATCTGCACTAGGAACCTTGTGCTCCCAAGCAAAGCCACTGAGGTCATGACAGACAATCTAATTATGGAATAAAACCAGATACACAACATGGTGTTATAAGGATAGAGTTCTTTTATGAACTGTGTAGCTTTAGTTAATGATTGTATTTCTTCAGGGGAATCTCAAAATTGAATCAGATGCTAAAGGAACTATAATTATATTATCTATAGTTATGTTTTCAGCACTTGGAGCCTGGGGTGGGGGCAAGGGTACAATGATAAACCAGTGTTTTCAATCTGCAAAATTCAGTCATTCAAAGAAACCTTTCTGAAGAGTTGGGTTAAGATGGTTTAGCCTAGTAAAAAGAATATTATCAGCCAGTTCCTTCTCTTCTGAAGGCCAAACTAAGCACTGATGTACTGTTTTCTGAATGTCATATTACATTTTACTAAACAATGAAAGACAAGTGCAGTGCAAGATTCAAAATAGGATTGTAGAGTTGAAGAAGGAAGCCTGATCATTTCTTCCAAATTATTACATCTAAAGCTGTTGCCCTTAGACAAGAATGATTCCAGGAGTTAATTTTAGCAGAATAATAGGATAGAGTTAAATAACAAGAAGAAAATGTGAAAAAAAAGTCTGAAAATGGAATGGATGCATAGGAATTTGCCTAAGATTCCAGATGCTAGGAATAGAATTCATTACAGATTGAAGGAGCCACAGGTCTTATCAGAGTAAATGATCATTTTTATTGTATTGTTCTTGTGTATCTTATGAATTCCAAGTTCAAGATCTTTAGGACAGTTCATAGGCTTTATATAAATTAATCATAAGAATAGACACATAGTAGCCCAAAATATTTCCATTCCTTAGAAAAAGCCTGCTGAAGTTTTTGGTCTTTTGTTTATAAGAGGCAGCTGACATATATGAAAAGCAGGAAAAGTCTGGAGGAAACCAGATATCAGAGAATGCATGTGGTCAGAGAAAGTGTCCCAGACCCAGCAGATATGACATGAAAGATGGCATTAGGATTTCTCAAGACTTAAAAAGGAATACATGTGGCCTCTTCAACCATCAGAACCTTTCTGAAAGTTGCTTTCAATTTTTATTATTAATGAATATAATGCATTTTCTACCAATAAAAATATCAGTCTCTTGCTTCTAGGTTGTTGGAGCCTGGTTGACTTCTGCTAGGTATATTTTGTTATGTTATATAATTGTTGTATATACATACTGTAAACTAAAATGGTTTGCGAGGGATTCTCTTCCCCCGGAAAACTCTGGGAATTGCAGTTCTGTGAGAAGAACTAGAAATCTCTGAATTGTGTATTGTAGTTCCCCATTACTCACAAAGATGAATAATTATCCACCTAGTTTATATTTATAACGTGAATTCAGGCCTTACAATCCAATTCTGATAGAAATAAATCTTCCTATTTCTAAAAAAATACCAAGTTTCAGATTGCATAGGAGATTTTCCAAAACCGTTCCCCTCTTCTTATGCTCATTGATGGTACTACTGTATGCGTGCCACATCTACCCAATTTATTTTCCAAAGCTTGGTGGCCTTGAGAAAAATTCAGATTTCCAGAAACAGTAATTACCAACTGAATAACAGAACAGTGCTAATATATGCCTTTTGAGCCTAGCTCAGATGACATTAACCTCCAGAATATCTTTGGAAACCTTGAGGTCTGAATAAATAATACAAATATTCAGGCAGTATAGAAGAGAATCCTGGAAGCTGTCAAAGGCAAATGATAGAAAAAGGTGCATATTTTCTGCAAATAAGCTACTGCTAAGGGAAACCCTTGGTACATACAAGAGTGTAGAGAAGATTTAATCAGGAGTACTTCCTTTCTTTGTGGGGCCAGTAAGCTGGTAAGTAAGGAGCTTGAGAGATCAGTAAGCAGTAGAGTATAGAGAGGGTTGGCACAAGAAGATATCAAGACTTGTTTCTGAATTTAGAGATAAAAGTAGAAGATCTGGAACTAGATAAAAAAGAGTCGGCCCTATCCAGGCTATCCTAAAGGGACAAATGTAAATTCTGGATTTGGAAAAAGATTTTTAAAAACCTATTAAAATAAAACAAGTGTTTCTCCTTCCTGATATTTCACCTAGAACAAAAGAGGAGTAAAATGTTATTAGTTTGTAGTCTTCAGATAACTAAGCAATTAATTTAACAGGCATAATTCAGCACTTTTAGTGGGGTAAACATTAACACTTACATATTTTCTTTTCTTTTATTTAAATTAAAAGGATCAAATACATCTCAGTGTGGCTACACCAAATCCTCAACTAATACATTAAGTTTTGAAACCAGTATCATACAGGACTGTATAGAATATGGGATTATTAGATAATTGGGTAATTTTACTGAGATTGTAGAAGAGTGTAGAATTTCAAACTGTCAGTATCTTCATTTATTGAAATCTTGGATTATGGCATATGTCAACATGTCAACAAAAATGTTAACAAAAGCAAGCATCATTAAAATTATTTGTGAAGTAACCTGAAAGGCATAGAAACTGCATATTTTTCAGGGTTACAAAAAAATCTATAGAAGTGATACAAGATGAAAATAATTGTAATAAAACACTGGTCTAAGATACTTAAATGAATCTTTTATTATCGCCTGATATAGATCAGCACTGGGCAAATACTCTTTGTATCCAGAATAAAATCCTGGTTGATAGGATGGCTCCAGGCTCCAGAACGCTAATAGGAAAATAGGAAATAGTCCTTTTAAATATTGAATCTAAATATCTTGATGGGATGGAAAAAGAATTTTTCTTATTCAGATTAAGTGCTCTGATTTAATCATATTAAATGTTTCATTATACTTCTGTTACTTCTAGTTCTTTGCAACGCTATTCACTGGGGAAAATGTGGCAAAATAATATTTTGATTTTTCAAAATTGTTTTTGTTTATAAAGGAAGGTTAGGTTTGATATAATAGTTGCTTTTCTGAAAATCTCATTCTTAGGATGGTAGGCTTAACCATAAAAGCTCAGGATGAGAAGAAAAAAGAAAGAGAAAGAAAGAATGAAAAAGGAAGAAAGGAAGAAAGAAGAAAGGACAAGCTCTGTATTGCAAACAAACAAAATACTTAAGGATTACAATACCATTAAATTAACTAAGGAATCACATCTTACACTCAAACAGAGATACTGAATTGCACTGAATTTATGAAGTATTTTTCCCTGGGGTTGGGTTGGATCTCATTTGCCACAGAATATTATCTACTTTCTAGCCCAAATATCTTATTTAAGGCTAAGAGCACTAACTTTGGTGTTCACAGAGGTCTCATGGTTTTGAAATGGCCATAGTAAACAAACAGAGAAGAGAGATGGAGGACGTCTTCGAGAATTCAAGTAAACACTTCTGTTTTTTTCTTTCTTTCATTCTCTTTCTTGTGATAGTAACCAAGCTCTAATAAGCTAAGTTTCTCTCATTCAGCCACATGCCTGAAAATATTATCTTTTAAAAAGAGATTTGAGAAGTGGTTTGTTATTAAGCCATTGAAGAATGTTTGCCAGTATTTAAGGATCAACGCTAGTCTGCTCCCAATAAAGTGCAAGGACATCCAGTTATTTACTTCACATTCAAGACCACTCTTTAGTTTTCAGCATTTTCAAGAGTCCTTCTGGTCAACAGCATATTTAAGAGGGAGAAGAATTTGTACCTCTGAGTTAACTACAAATTAAACAAAATATTAAAGGCAAACTAAACAATTGATCCAACTAAACACTTTCAGCTTTGTAATTTCATTAGAAGAGTTAAGCACATCCTTCACTTCAGATAAATGAATAATATAACTGGACTGTTCTCAATTTGCTCTGAATACATAGTTAATATAAACAGAATTCTTATTGTTGGGGAAAATCTAGAGGGGTAGAATGGACATTTCACCAAAGAAGCAAATTGTTTTGAATCACTGTATATGAGATTAATAATTTACTGTGGTTGACATTTTAAAGTTAAAATGTTGGATGCAACATCACCTCAGGATCTGTGGAAAGTGGGTGCTAGTCCACAAAAATCCTTTTTTAAAGGTTTCTATTTTAAATTACCTATGTGGTAAATTATCACTAATTCACCATCTAAGATACACTTTTGGATTATTCCTAGATTAATGTGTGTAGCACTGTCTGAGATTAACATAATTTACATCAAAGTCCAATCTATAATTTTAATGTTACCACAGGATATTGTATTCATCAAATAATAAGTCCATATCAGAAACCCAACAGAAATTCCTTTCATTTTAACCTAAGGAAAGTCTGGAAAAAGTGAGGAAATGGAACCAAGGTATGGATATACTAGTTGGACTATAAAAATCCCTAGACCCCTAGATGGCAGCTGATCTATAGACACGGCAGTCTCGTTGCTGCCATCTAGCATCAGTCGGATTTTTTGCACTCCATATACAGTCCAATTTAGGTTGATAGCTCTAAATTTTGCAAACGGCAAAAGCTTCACCTATGGTACAGTCAGAGAGCTGTATTTTCTTTATAATTGGGTGGCAGAACACATAAATGCAGTCCTCTTTTGAAACTGGTATTGGAAATGATGGGTATTTCTTTCCGGATGTTCAATGAGCCTTCAAAGGAAAGGTGGCTTTTGACTAACTCAGCCTGATAGTTCCTTGTGGCATTTTAGTTAGTCCCACTAACTAACATTCGCCAACTTGGTCGCCCGTTCTCTCCCGTCGCTGGATGCCACATCGGCAGGGTCCTTTTCCAAAACAGGGTCTGCCTGGGGACAACCGGGAGTCACCTCGCTCGGGTTCCTACATCCAGCGACGTTTTCTTCAAAACCCGCTTTAGCGCTGCGCCGTTTCCTCCAGTCCAGTCCACCCCGGGCGGGGAAGGAACCTGAATCGAGAGCCCATCCTGACGGGCTAGAGACTATCAGTAGCTGGCGGGGGCGGGTGGTTACTTTAGGCCTTTTCGTCGGCCTCTCTGAGTTTCTGAGGAAAGGCGCGGCTGAAAGGAAACGGGCGACAGAGACGCTCGCCGGGCAAGCCGACCGACCGAGGCTACCAGCGGCCACAGGCAAACCTTTGCGCGGGCGGCCCTGGCAAGCGAGTCAAGGCCTGAAGAGTCTCGGCTTGGCAGATAATTCAGAAACTATTTGTGTGAGCTATTTATCAAATTATTAACTGCACAGATGTTGTTTGGCTGAAGAGCAGCTGAACCTTCTCCCTGCCATCCGCGGAGACAAAGGTCTGGAGAAACAATTGAAGACGTGCGCGGAATATTAAATTAATTTACTGCTCTTAATTCTTATGCTAATCCTGACCTCTCCTAGAGCCTATCAATTACCCCGCATAGAGAGGAAGAAGAAAGACGGGAACAGTTTCTTCGCCTTCTTTTTAGAAAAGGAAAATATTTGCCATCAAGCCAGAAGCAAAGAGTAGGCTTGTTTAATTGAAGCGCCGCGCTGCAGTCCCGCGATTTAAAGCAGGAGCCTGGTTTGGGCGGCCGCGGCCGAAGAGGCAAAGGACGAGGAGAGGACGGCGGCCGAGCCCTGCAAAACTGTCCCTCGCCTCGCCTTTCCTGGGACTACGGAGGGAGCACGATGGGGGTGTCAAAGACTTCTCGGGGAGGGGGGAGGAAAAGCCTGCAGCCTCCACCTCAGGCCCTCGAGCTGTCTCAACGGTTTGCAAGGTTGAGCCGGAGCCGGGGAGCGACCTTCCTTCTGGGCGACTCCAGAACGCGCGGCGACGGAAAGGCTCGCTAGTTCCTGCGCCGCCGACCCCGCCAACTGGGCCTCGGCAAAGCGGTTTCTCGCGGAACGGGCTCCGTTTGATTACGTGGGATTTTTCTTTTAATTTTTAACAAAATTTACTTGGCTTTAAAGGACGGCGAAGGGGCATCGGCAGAAAAGCCGTTCATCTCCCCCTCTCTCCTTTCCATGCCACGCAACTGCGGGAATTGATATTTACAACTGGTGGGCAGATCAACGAAAGTTTTAGTGTTTGCACAACCATGGTGGCAGATTCCACGCATAGCACTGAGCCAAATCGTTCTGTTTGTTTTGGGCGTGAGGCTGCGGCTTACTTGACTAACCGTGCTTAAACCAATTACGACTTAGCACCATGTGAGAACCCAGCCGCGCTCGCAAAGGATGCGCTGATTTGTATTTGGCCTCTGAAACGTGGTCGATTATGACGTCATTGCAGACAGGACGCAAGCAACCTGGGAGGACAAAAGATTATATTTTGTTTCCACGGAGGGAAAAAAAGGGTGGGTGGGGGTGGGTGGAAGAGACAGATTTTTTTTGAGGGGGGGACGGAGGATTGTTAGGACACCATGTCCATCCCCAAGGCTGTATTTAGAGGACGTTGAGCTAAAGCCTTCTGCTTTTTTCCCCGTCATCGCACCTTTTATTAAGAGGTAAATAAATAGGACTAAATAAACGCCATCCGTCTATTCCCTCCTCCCTCTCCGACGACCTTTGCGAAACCTCGGCGGCGAGGTGCTGTTTCTCCAGCGCCTTTGCTGGACTCCGACGTTGCGTTGCCTTTTCAGCTCGGCATAGTCGCCGCACCCCCCTCCACGGCCGCTACAGCACAATATCAATTAATCATGCGTCAGGCAAACAAGGAGATTTATTCCACTACAAATAGCCTCAAAGAGAGCTGCTGAATAGGGGTGATTAGCATGAGAAAAGCGGAGCAAAACTCCACAGTTCAACAGCTAAAGAGCAATTTGATGGGGCTGGGATGGGGAAATTACTTGATTAGCGTCTGTTGGAAAAGAATCAGGCTGAAAGAGCACCGGAGCCCTGAAGCGGGAACGATTTGGACTGGTGGGTCGAAACCAGGCCAGTGAACACGAATCGGACGCAAAGCCCTGGGAGCTTCTCGGGACAGCGTCTAAATATTTTTCTTTTGTCGGTCGTATAGGGAAAGATCCAGGATGATAACACTTTAAAATCCATTATTACTTTTACTACTTAGTGATATTTACGAGGCTACTAACGGAAATTTAAGCTTTGCGGTAGGAGGAAGACATACACCTGACTACCATTTTAGCGCCCGTGCCTGTCTACATCAACCAGTTTCCTCTTGATTTTCCGTAGGATTTATTTTGACTTGAGCAACTGCACAGCATTGCAGTTTCTGCTACACTCGGAGCTATTTCCACGTAAATAAATGTGCACAGTAGATTAACAATATCGGTCACGATCCTTTTATTTTATTTTATTTCAACAGCATTTTAAATCCCCCTGTCGCCCCCCCCCCAATTCCCTTTAACAGGACGGCAGTGATTTAAGATTTTAGTCCTATTCATACTTACTTGGAAGAAAGCCCCATGGGGCATAAAGGAACTTTCCTTCTGAATAAACATAATGCCTTTCCTCACTGCTGTTTAATGGGCTGCTCAACCTTCCCTGTTTTGTAAAAGGAGTCACAAGCATAAATTGAGTTGTCCAGATTGTTGCCTCCATCTTGCATTCACAGGATCTTTCAAAGCAAGTGCTTTGAATTCCTGGGTTAGGTGCCATTCTTTTCAACCCCATATTTGGTCAGTCAAGGGCTGGTATATGTAATGATCCAAGGGAAGAGGGTTCTATTACATCTTCTCTGCACCAAGGTACAACTCTGGTCACACCCACAATGGGTCAGGAAAAAGGAGTGAAGTGCTATGATTTTTTCATTACATATTGTTGCAATGGTTTTGGGGCTTGGGGTGGAAAAATAAACCTAGATTGTCTTTTGGTTCTGAGCTAGGACATGATGATGCCGAAGTGACCTGAAGTTACTGTAACTGCTTTGCCCTGGAAATCCAATGCTTAATAAATCAACATGGAATGAGAAGAGACACAGTTTTGCTGCTAGATGGTCTTATTGATCTTACTGTTCAAGGAGGCAAAAACAAACTCACATACGAGGTTATGATTCAGGTTAAATTACGGGGTTAAAAATATCACAATTACCCTCCCTGATTTTATTCCACCCCCCCCCCCCAAATTGGGTGGGGAATGTTCGACTTTAAACTTCTTGTATAGGCATATATAGCTTGTGTCAGATACTATACTTATGCATTTGTGAAACAGATATGTAGGAGTGTTAAGACATGAATCCCAGACCATTGAAGTTCCTTATGATCACACTGCATTTCTTCCAATATGGATGCACTCCAAATGCACTATCAAGAAGATATAAGATCAGATTGAAAACATTAATATTGCAGTTCTATTGAACAGAAATGAATATAGAGTTCAACAAAATGAATGCATAGCCCAATAAGAGCATCACTTACTAAGACTATTGATGATCATTATTTCTCGGAGAAACTAAGAGTATTAGTGCCACAAAACTCTTCATTAATTTTGATAATGACGACCCCACGTGCCTTAAGTTTACTGGATTCTTCCTGCCTTGATATTTTTTCTTTCCTAGGTCATGTCCTCATTAGTGAATTATAATCTTACAGCATCACCCAACCATTGCTATGGCGATATAAAATCTGTTCATTGTTATTATTTTGGCACAGTGATGGTTGAATGATACTATAAGGCACAATGAATTGCTACTGACATAATGGTCAGTGTATATGTAGTTGTTCATTGATTTACACCCCTCTATAGCACCAATATGTGCAACTTTATTTTCTATTATGCTCTGCAGTAAGATGCATTCATATGACAGGAAATTGTCACTTATAACCAACCCATTATGGTTTACAAAAGATGAATTGTACTAATATGCACAAATATGCAGAAAAAGTTTACTTTAAAACCTGACCATGCAAAACTTGTTTTAAAGTCTAATTCTATGGGTGTAAAACTTCAGCAAAAAGCTTCAGTACCCAAGACAGTGGTCAGGGTTCTGCCTTGCTTGGTCAATGCAAGTGAGTCAATCATTCATCTTCTCAGCCAACTAATTCACAGGGATGCTGTAACCAGAAATAGTGAATGCTATGTATGGGAAAGGTGGGATATATATCAGCTAAATAAATGGGTTGCTGTAGTCTTATTAATTGCTAGAAACCTGTGGTACTTTCCTTGACTGTTTTATTACATATAGTTGGAGTGGGACATTTATGGGGAAACGGAGCGACAGACTATGGTGGGTGGCTGAAATGAAATCCCAAATAAATATTATTGAAAGCAAATGTAAGAAAAGCAGGGGGCCTGAATGATGGTGCTGAATTGTTGCAATAGTAAGTGAGGAATGTATAAGAAACTCTTACAGGTCAATTGAAGCCAATTTGCATATTTCGCTGGAGGACATGGTGCGCAGATGCTCTTGTTCATATAGCACATGGATGAATCCAGCCCTTCATTCCTTATCTGCAAGTGTGGCATCATACAGGTTGATTTTGGTTCCCTACAGATTTGATGTAAGTAAAACAAGCCAGTTTATACTGCAGCTTGGCAAAAGCTGTCGGCTTCTCTTTTGGACACAGCTCGGTAACGAAATTGTGGCTGGAAATAATGAGACAATGCCCAGCCTCAATAGTAGCCTCATAAGGAACTGAATCGCTCTCCTGGTACTTTTAAATACACCTGCAGTCTCATACACAAATGTCTGTCTGTCTGTCTGTGTTTGGCTTTAAAACCCGTGCCTACCTTCAATGCTGCGTTTCAGTTGAACAGCCGGGTCTTTCGTAAAATAAATGTTGGTGGAACAAACACTACATTAATCAAACTGAAATGAAAATAGCAGTAGCCTCCTTGATTCGAGGGGTGGGGGGAAGGAGAGAGAATTGTTATTCATCTGGGGAATCTGATTCTCCAGAACTTAGAATTATTTGCTTCATAGTTCTAAAGATACTGATATTACAGGGTGGCAAAAGTGATCTGGAAGGGGCTGCTTAGAATCCCACCTCTCAATAAAAGTCACATAAGGAAATTAAGATTTTCCCCTTTCTTTCAGGTTCACCCCACAATAGAGATTATAATATGGATTTCTCTTACATGATTTTCAGGAAAATAGTATACTGAATCAATTTTGAGCTGGAATGGAAGTGGTGAAAATGTTAGGAGGTGTGGGATTTAGGAGACTCAAAGCCTTTAGAATCAACCCTAAATAGATTTAATTAAGAGTAAGCTCCCTTGAATGGACTGGCCCATTTAAGAAGTCCAGATGACTCTTCAAGTATTAATTTTCCCTGCTTGCTCACAAATAGGATAGATTGTTATAAGTTTATTGATCATACATTTACAACTGGATTCTAATCACAGGTTTTTGAGAGCATAGCATATGTGGGAGAACCTGGTTTCCTTTCCATTCTTCCCCAGAACCACAATGTGAAGATAAGTCCAATAGAAGGCCTACATGTTATAGGGGAGAATCCCCAGAACCTCCAGCAGTTTCTGGCGGACTTCTTTATATGATCTCTGGTTATGTTGGAATTTCTGGTCTTATTTAAACAGATTCTCAATGTAAGTGTGAATAAAGAATGGTATGTGCATAGGTGTACATGTATGCACACACAATGGAACTGAGGCCTCTGTTCAAATCCTCACTTCTGATGTTATTTGGGTGATGAGTTGCACTAAATCATAATGAGATTTATGTGGAATTGTGAAAGCCAAGCCAACAGTAGTTCATTCAACAAATCATAATTAACCAAACCACAAGAATGAGATTTCCTTGTTGTTCTGAATTCATTCGAAGAATAGGAAAAAATGCATTCTGAATCTGAAAAAAGCTAAATCAAAGTACTGAGATCTCATAAATAAGATTTGTAATAAAACTGTTGAACTGCTACTCTAGAAACCAGCATGCTTTCTTCTCAATAGCAGGCTTGTGAATGGTTTGATTGTTTAGATTCAAACCTGGGGTGGGTGGAGGCCTATTTATTCTGTTTATTGTCAGTTTGTTAATGGTTTATCATAATATGAATATCATGGAAAGTATCTGAGCACATATAAGATCTGTATTGACATTTAGAAAAAATGTTTCCATGTTTTCACACCTAGTTCCTATACAGAACTGAAGCATTTCCTCCAAAGCCTTCTTAACATTTATTCCTACCATCTGAGCAAGTAGGAGGGCATAATGTACCAAGAAACTTGCTTTTCAACCAATGTTCTCAGCAAACATCATTACTTTAATTTAAAATTGCAGTGTTATCTTCAGTGCAGAAAAAAGACCTGCAGTTTCTTGTCATTGTGCAACTTTTTAGAAATTTTTTTAAAAATGTGCAGAAAGTCACATCCTAGAACAGAGTGTGTTCATGTTTATTTTTGATGCTTATTTTTCTATGCAAAGAAGAAAAATGTGCTTAAAATAACATTTCAAATATCTCACATTTCCTTTTTTGTCCAAAAATACATTTAAAACATCTATTTAGACCTACATACCAGTCAAATGATGGTAATAGTGATGATGTCATGATGATAATGGCCACTAATATGAATTGTGTACAGTCTTCGGAAAAAATATTTCTAAGCACATGCCTACAGTTAGATGAGATCAACAGTGCTATGATACAGCTGTTTAACTATATTTATTCTAATTGTGGATGGTTTTGGCAAAATGAATTCAAGTTGTGTGGAGACAGAAAATTGCAGTTTGTGTTGGTCCTGCTGCTTTTTAGGAAAGTTCTCCAGCAGGGGCCTAATTGATTTGAGTGGGAGCAGCATCAGAGCCCAATGATTCCACTAATTGTAATGAAGCTCTGTGGGACAGCCCTGCAATGGATTAGGCCCACATATTTAAACATATTTCTTTGATACTAAGCTGCAAGTGGCCAAAAATGTGAAGCCTGCATAGTAATGCATCTTTTAAATGAAACTGCCTGTGCCTGTGCATTTTGATCCCAATGGTTTCTGTAGCAACTTCAAACCACACACACTGGATGGAAAATAAAAGCTTCATCTAGTGCAAAAGGTCATACATGGAAACTATATAAATTATCACAAAATATAACACTTTACAAATTTAAAATAAATTCAATGTCATCTTTAAGACAGATCCTGGACAACTATGAAAGGAACAGTTATAAGTCATATTCTACCTTGAGGATAAGTCAGATTCTATCTTGATAAGAGAATAAGGAATATCAAAGAATAGAAATCCCTCTGCTTGGAAGCTGCTTCTCTGGTTTGTGGCTTATAAAGGAAAATGCTTCAAAAACCCAAAATGGGAAATGTGTTCATTTCTTATCCTGCCTGAGTTACAATGTCTTCCAAAGTGTGAAAATGAAGTTTTACTTAATTGGATCCAATATTTATCCTTCATTTGTTGTGGAATGCAGGGAAGAGCTATTCTTACAATCTGATTCTAAACATTGATTTAGCAGCCATTCTACATATATAATTGAATTGAATTCTAAATTCAGTGGAGCCCAAGAAAGTATGTATATAGCAGTAGCTAGAAATAAGTGCCACTCATTTTGCTTGCAATCCTTGATTTTGATTTGAGATGCTCACTTTTAAGAAAGGAATGTGATCCACTCTGCAATTCTAAGCAAGCGGATTAAGTAAAATTCTTTAATTTCGGTGAGTAATTCTTACCTAAACTCTTTTGTCTCAGTTATTTCACTGGAAGAGTTAAGAAAATATACCTTGAATAACTCACTCTGGCTCAAAATAAGGGCAGGAAACCCAGAGAAAGTTTTTGTTTAACGAAAGACCAGCAAGAACGGGATTCGTGCATTCATAACCCCATGCATGTCTGTACCAAACAACGGCAGACTGAAGTTGAGACGCATCCGACTGCAGCCTAATTTAGGTCGAGCTGCACTCATCAATCCATCTGTCCCACCAATTTAAATGAAATTTACGCTGATACTAGAGGTTCCACCACAAGCACATCGACGGGGGGAGGGGAGGTTGAGAGGGGAGGAGGAGGAGGAGGAGGGGAAATACAATTTGGCTTCGGTATAGCTAACTTCTAAGGCAAATGCTTAAGCCGGTACTCGAAACCTCTTGGGCGTCGCCTGCGTTCGTCGGTGTCTCTGGCCACCTGGGCATCTCACGTCCCAGGAACCATTTCTCCAGCCGCCAAGATGAGCGCGCAGAGGCAATCCCAGCGCCTCCTTCCCCGCCTGCTTTCTCTCCCCATCTAATTAGTAATGGGGGGGGCGAGGGGGAGGAAAGGGGGGGCTGTTAAGACAAAGAATGCCAGCACGTGAGATCGCCAGGAGCACCTCCGAGGAGGAAGCTCCCCCGCCTGGGCTCCGAGAGAACGAAGGGAACGACGCCAGGCCGAATCCCGTGTCAAGAAGGCGAGCCGTAAGGAAAAGTCCGGGGCGACTGTTTGAGAAGCCAAGTCGCCATTTGAAGAGGGACCTCGGCATGTTGCCGAACGGCGCCGATCGATCCGGCAGCGACACCCGGGCGGTGTGAGGAAGAGGGAGAGCCGACGGGAGGCTTGCTTTGCTAGGGAGCGGTAGACCGCGCCGGAATGGAGGAAAGAAGGAAAGAAGCCCGCCGATGCCCGCCTTCGTCGTGGCGGACCCGCAAAGGAAAACCGGCAGCTCCCTTCCCACATTCTGTAGGCGGCAAAAGGGAGGCCCCTGATAAAAAAAAAAAAAGCCGACTAGGCCCACACGCGCCATCAAAGCATCTAGTTTCGCCGCCCGCGGTACTTCTGTCCGCGGCATCTTCCCTTCCGACTCCCGGCCAGCGTGAGACCCAGTCGAGAAAGAGGGGTGGTGGGCGAGGCTGGGTTGGGGCGAAGGACGCGGACTGCTGCGGGTCAGGAGGAGCCGGTTGGCCGGTGCCACGCGTTTCCCCTCCCAGCCTTCAGGCCGAGCTTTCGAATCGACCACGCTGACCGCCGCCGATATCCGGGAGCACATCTCCCACCCGGATAAAAGGAGTCCCCGCGCATGTGCCTTCGAAGCGAAGCTCCCGCAGGACCCCCGGCGAGGTGCCCCGTTCCTTCCTCCCCCCCCCGGTTGCGCAGGAGCCCCCCCCCCGCTTTCTTCGTCCTCTGAAACCCTGCCTAAAACTATAGCAGGAGAACTCCCGCAATTTTATTCCGAGGGGTGGCTTTTCAGAAGCTGGCAATTTAAGTCGGCTGGGTGTTATTTAGTGCAATATGAAATCAAATGATCCTATTTCTGAAATAACAGTGTCTGTGAGGGGAAGTGAATACTCTGAAAGGGGTAATTGTCTCCTGATGCTATTTCCATTATCCCCAATCTTGGCCTTAAACGCCAGTCAGCAGAGGGCTAAAAAAAGGGGAGACAGAAAGAAGGAAGTCGCTGTGTGTGCACGTGTGTTGGTCGAAATAATAAAGATAGAAAAAGAGACCCCGGTGACAGGCATTTTAGCAGGTTAAATGGATTCACGGACTTCTTTTCACAGCCTCGGTCATTTTTCTCGCTGAAGAAACAGAAGTGTCCATTACTCAAGGATTATTTCATTTAAAACGAAGATCCTTCCCCCGTCCTTCGTTGAACACCTGTTCCTCTAGTTTACGTTTGGGAGTTGTTATAAAAACGATAAAAATGGTTATAAAAATAGCAACAATAAAAGACTGACATTAAAATAAAGCTGAAGATACGTGAGCGGTAGTATGAAGTTGATCTCAAGAGTTTTTCCTTCAGCTTGATTAAAATAACGTTAAACCGCTAAAATGTTTTAAAGCTTAGGGCTGGAGAATTGAATAAAAGACTTCCCCTCTCCGTGCGATTTCTTGTATTTTAACTGGAGTTTCCCACAATCTCTAAAAACGGAGTTGTTTCTCGGTCCTGCAGCCTTTTCTGGCTGAAATACCAGCAGACTAAGTATTTGCTTAAAAAAAATCATTTGAATAGGAACTGTACAGATAGATTGACACAGATTTACAATTATTTCTACCACCTATTCATTTTTTAAAACCGTATTTTGCAATTATTTATAAACAATTCAATTTGCGTGCGGCATTTCAGTCAAATTGTACTGTGAAACACGCTGTTCTAATGGTTTTCTCCTCCAGGCGTCATTAAGCATAGGAAACAGCGGACCGAGCTTGTAAATAGATGTGATTAGTGCGGAGCTGTCCACATTTTCAGAAATCTTCATTTATTCTGTAGCGAATAAAGGGCTCTTACAAAGGGCTCTCTGAGAAACATAAATCTCTTTATTAGGGAAATGGCAGAATAAGATTTTTGCTTTGTAAAAGTTAAGAATTTGCTACCATTCTATAGTGACAAACAGATACACATCTTTCTTTTAAACTGTGGAATGCAAGCTGGTTTAGCGATTCCAGGACATTTTGGGAGCCTGAGATTTTAATAAAGTGCCTGTGTGTGGGGATAGTTGCTGCTCTGCTTATATGCACACTTATACATTTCACAACCTCTTTGCATGTCAATAGAATCTATGCAGCGTTGTTACTACCCACTTATTTGTAAATGCCTGAAATTTTGTATACAGAACTCTTTTTCATACCCAATACTATGGCCATTGATAATTTAAGTAACCATCTTCTTATATATATTTAATTTTTTGCCCATACTGTACAAAAAAGACCAATATTGCAATGTTGACATTCTCTGAATTTCTATTTCCTTATATGATTTCACACTTATTAAAATATAGTATCATTTTGATCTAATTTATAATAATATCCTTAAGACAACACTAAATAAATATGTATAGTCTCAGAATAAATAATGTTCAAATCTTCATTAATCAGTGTAATGAACTGATGTATACAATATTCTTACTACAGCCCCATTAAAGTAAATGGAAGCTACTCCTGAAATGCTCTCACTTCATTTCAGTGGGCTTTGTGTAGCCTATCCAACCCTGCACTATCCTTCTCTCCTTGGATAACACCATTAGCCAAGATTCAAGATGTTTCTTCACATTTTGATACATAAGATGTTCTGGGGAACTTTATGTTTCCTGATAAACTGCTATGCATTTTTTCTTCAATCTCCTACCTCTCTTCCTACACTCAATGGTAATTATGATAATCTTATTTAATTGAAATGGATATTACATATAAGTAAGCACATGCAAAATTGAGGCACAAACACAAGAAAATATGAACTAAGCATTCTATTTTATTGCATTATTTTTGGAAAGAAAATTAATAATAAATTATTTTATTATTTCAGCTTTTGTTTTTTTTACATCTAATCCTAAATGCAGGACCTTTAATTAGAATCTCACTGATACCTATCAGACTTATTTTCCAGTAGTGTTATTTTCCAGCATGTTAAAAGAAGAAAGAAGAAAAGGGAAGGGAAGGGAAAGATAGAGGAGATCTATTATGTAGTAACCCTCAAAAAGGTGAGTGACATTTCTTAAGTGCATCTCTTTTAAAGTCAGATCTACATCTCATTTTAAATGGAAGACTTTCATACAAAATGAAACTATGACTGTTATTTCCATCCCCACTCCGAAATAAAAATTCACAGCCCCGATTTACATGGATTTAACCCACATTGAAAAATTTGGGATTAAATTGTACCAAGTTTCCCTGAAATGGTCTGTTTCAATTGGGTTGCCTGATTCATTGTTCTTTATAGTGATCCAACCATGTGCATGGCCTTTCTTACAAAACTTGAGAATGGATGGCATTGCTATGTTTTAAAAAAGAAAAAGGAAGACAACTAAGAATGAAGTAAAGCCATTAATATATAAAAGCTGTAAAATGCAAAGGAAACTTACCTGAATCCATTCACACCTGCATGAGTAAATGAACAACATCCTCCAAAGACTAATTTGGGGGAGGGGGATAAGAAAAACATATCTGCTATCCTGAACATTAAACTTGATCATTCAATAGAATATTTACAAATGATTAAGTGATCATGTTCCACAATCATCTCTCCCATAAGTAATTACCATTTCAACAGGAAGGATTACAGAAGCTTGCATTTGCAGACAACCAGGGTCTCTGGGTGTGAGGTGGATTTGACACTTTCCCCATTTAATATTCTTATCCTCTGGGATCTATTTCTCTGCTTTTAAAGATACTATGTCTTTTTCTGAACATGCCTTTTAAAACACCAGAAAAAGTCATCATTACTCTGAAGGCTGCCTTCGATGGCTAATGAGGAGGTGGGAAGATCAGGGCTGGAAAACCTCATCAAAGCTCTCTGGCAAAACGTCAGCAAAAGGTTGACCTGTCATCAATACCTCAGTGGTGACCTCCTTGGGAATAGGACCAAAGACCCTGAGGGGTGACCCCAAGGCGTGACAACCAAGGAGGGGAGGACAGGACAAAGGTCATGCCCCACTCACCTTGGAGAATTCCCTCTAGTGACATTTTGACAGTGTAACTCCATTGTCCAAACAATGCCAAAGAACGTGTACTTGCATTTGTGCCTAATCACCTTGGGTTAACTCTGCCTTCCCATCCTTCCTTCTGTTTGCACTCTGTATGGGGACAGGATCCTACTTTTTGTGGTATACTATACACTGCAAAGCATCAGGGATGTCAGTGGACTGAAAACAAAGTAATATATTTAAAGTGGTGCTCATCCCCAATCCTGCATGACATTTGGGATTCCTTCTTTTCCCTCCACTGACATACTGATTCACTTCTAAACCATTCCAGTGCTTGTAATGCAGGTACATGCTGCTTTCCTACAGGCATCAGAAAGAACCCATACATAAAACATGAAGTTCCCCAATTCACCTATAAAAATGGGGTCTGATCACTTGGTAGCTTTCTCCCTTTTTTAAATCTTCTGTAATACCTGGCCAAAATCAGTCTCAGATTTATTATCTTTTGTTGCATATATTGACAGGAAATTTTGATCAAAGCATTTCTACCATCCAGAAAATCCTAGTCACTCAATGCATCATCTTGGGTGAGCATCCATATAATGTTCTTTCCCTTCCAGCAACCTCACTCCATAAATATTTCAGAATTTTCAAACCAAAAGGCATGCTTTTATTTCCCACAATGCCATCTGCTTATTAAGTCACAAGTGGCATTATAGTATCAGAACTTCAATCAATCATGTCTATTAAATGTGAAAAAAATGCAGTTTGCCATAAGCTATAACTGTAACAATCAGGCTTGAGAATGTTATATAAAGTATTCTTATAAAAGACAGCGTCTCCTCTTTGCAAGAAAAATATTTTTTTACCATTGATTATTTTCAGTTTTGTTGATTCTAACTTTTTTGCAGGGGAGAATCCCCATACCTGCTCCCAATATATTGTAGATTTATATGTTTTAATTATAATTCTATTAACAATAATATTTAGTATTTCTATGGTGTTTTTGTGTATTTCACTTGCATTGTTCTAGTAATCTTTAAAGAAACATCAGTAACTATTATCCTATATCATGAATGGATATGTAAAGTGAATGGGTTAGTTACTATCTTCATTATAATTTTTATAATGAATTATAATCTTTTTAACTACCAGAACTTCTAGAATATTCATTAGAATTGATATCATATATCATGTGTGATATCATGTGTGATCAAGGAGAGCAGAAGTTTATAGAACAGGTTGTGTTAAAAACAACCATTTCTAATAGCAGCAACATTATTAAAAACCTGTTTTCGCCAATAATACAAACATGTGTCTTGCATTTTGATTATTGCACTCTAAGTTAAATGGTATTTATCCAAAATGGTAGAGTAGGTAACTCATTGCTGGATATAACTCCTCCACAGGAACAAAACTTGCTCAATTTCTTTTGCCAAACATTTACTAAATCTTCTTAGCCATTTTCTCACTTGTTCTATCCAATCTAATTTTTCAAAATTGTATAATTAATGTGAATGTTGATATGTAGTTGTAAATGCTAAATATTTTAATCATCTTCTTTTTTGCTCTTTCCCATTCTCTTAGAAACAGTATTAACTTCAAAATTATGAATGCTTATAAATTTAAAAA
This sequence comes from Natrix helvetica, assembly GCF_964273705.1. Lineage (NCBI taxonomy): Eukaryota > Metazoa > Chordata > Lepidosauria > Squamata > Natricidae > Natrix > Natrix helvetica. Next base: position 74,526,807 of record NC_138550.1, read on the forward strand.
TGAAGTATCTTAACTTATAATGGACCTAACTGATCTTGACTATTGGAAACTATTATTTCCTTAGTTTTCAATAATTTTGACAATGAAAGTCAACAAATTTACCATAGTTTATGTCATTTTAATTCAAACATGTTTCTAAGGGGGTTTGTAAAATATTTCAATAATTGAAGTAAAACAGTTGTTAAAAACAAATTTCAGCCTAAGAACACACTCACACAACTTCCAAACAGAGTATGAAGGTCCTTTTCACCACACCTCTATTTCCAAGACCAAGGCCAGTTGAAATTTCCAGAGTTTAATGGCTTTCCAACAACCCAATAAGGTGAAAGTCACTCTGATTTTGAGAGGAATATTTTTCCAGGGAAGGGGGCTATGACCAAGAAGGTTTGTCCTCATGGTGCATGTAGATGACAATCCTTTAAAAAAGGACTTAGAGACAGTGCACCTGTCTCAATCAAACCATAGGCAGAAGCCACTAGAAGAAGGCAGTCCTTTAGCCTCCTCCTCACGGCTCTGATGCTCAGAATGCCGCCTAGCACTTTAAAATGGCTGCCGCTGCACGCGCAGCTCTCCCCTTCCAAAGCAGCCGGGCTTGCAGCAAAAAGCGCGTGAAGCCCGTCAAAATGGCCACCGCTGTTACCGGGCAGATTAAACAGCCACTGCTGCCGCCGGAAAGTTCAAAAAACCCTCCAGAGTGAGCTAGACAAAGCTGATGGGGACAAATACCGCCAGGAGGCCCCGCGCCTTCCCTGTGCTCGCCACCAGCTGCCAGACAAGCAACTCACCCTGCGCACCTGTTGCTCACGTTCAGTAGGCGACGGGTGTCCGGCAGAACCTCTCAGCCTGAGTTTCATGAAAAGAGTACTTGGTAACTTTGTCAATTATGGTTGGTGAAATATTTTTCTTCTGTGCTTGCTATGGGGAGTCCAGTTTAACTGCTCTAAGACTGAGAAGCTCCCCAGCCACAGTCCAATCAGGCGGACTGAGTTTTTAAACTGGATTGCAAGAGGCAAATGGAGGCGTGGTCAACAAAAAACTCACTCAGTCCTAGGGCAGTTAGACTGTGTTAACCCATGCTTGGACTCTCCAAGCAATGCACAGGAGAATATGCAGCTTCTAACAAATTCTAATTTATCTCAAAAAGCTTGATGAAATGATAATGGCTGTGCAAAAAACGTTATAGCATGAAACTTTGGATAAAGGTACAAAAAAGGACTTTGATCCAGTTCCAGATCAAAGATATATTCTCACAGGTAGCGAACTAACAAAGTGGATTTCATCTGTTGTTCCAAAGTTTAAGTCTGCATATTCCTTCAATATTAGGACTGAAACGGGTAGTGACAAATTCCTTTCTTCTACCAAGACTGAGGGAGACTGGATGGATTTATTAGTTAAATAGCAACTACTTCTGTTTGCACTTTGACAGGAAGATAGACTTATTCTGGAGACTGAATTTATTACATTCAATTAAACAACAATTGATAAGAGATGGTACCGTATTAAGAAGCAAACATGGATATTTGACCCAAATTATTTATAACTTTTGGGATGACATGGGATAGTTAAGATTGCATGGTAAACTTGCTACAAATGGATTACAATAAGTTTGTTAACAAAGAGTTTAAAATTTTAATTTTGTTTTATTTTACTATTACTGTTTTTTCCGTTAACTACTTCATCACTAATAGATATGTCAATAATTTGCAAATAGATTTAGTAGTTTAAAATTTTTCAGGAGGGCCTGTTTTGCAAGAGGTGAGAACTAATGTTGTAGTAATATATTAATCAGTATTCAATTATAGGATATAATATGTGTAAATGTGTTGGTTTTTTGATGCATTTTAAAAATGTTTTGATGGTTTTGTGCTTTTTTGTCTTGTGTTTTTTCTTTAGTTTTGTATCTTAACCTTGTCTTGAACAAAATAAAAATACATTTAAAAAAGAACTGTGCAGAGTTTTCTTGGATTGGCAGACCCAGTGAGCAAATAGAGAAACAAATCTGGCTTTTAGACTTAAAAAATCTACTCAGCTTGTCTGAGAGAAACTCAATCTATCTCCTGCTGTGTTTCCTTCTGCCTGTCATTACTCAATCTGAATTCTTCAAAAGCTTGATTCAAAATTAAAACTTTTTTATAGAAGAAAAACAAGCTAAATTTAAGAATTTTTCAAATTCAGATTTTATTGACTAAATTAAGTATGTACTGAATTTTGACATAGGCGTTGCAATAGATTTAGTAACACTCTAAAAAGGTAGAGTGTACCTATATTTTACCCAAAATAAGAGTTTATGAAAATTTAAATCTCTGTGCCATTCTGTTACAAAAATGTTATAAGTGCATTACTTAAGACACTGTGATATTTTGAAGTGTTTATCTTAGACGAGCTGTTCACTGGTATAAAGTTTCTATATAAAGTTTAAACATGTATTACTTAGAAATTCAACTCAGTGGTAGCACTTGGCTGTTCTTTGCTAAGACTGAAAAGCTAAGTATGTTCATACCTAATTAAAAATTGGATGGGAGGTCACCAGGAAAATGTAAACCTGCAATTAGATTATGGTAGATGGTTGAAACAATATCCAAAGAAATAGCAAGCCAGTTTTGAATTATTCTTAAGAAAATTACATAGACATGTGAATGTAATCATCAAGAGTTGAGCTCAATTTTAAGTTTTTAATTTGGTAGAGAATCCTCTGGAAAATGTTGATACACTTTTCACAGTGAATTCAGTAGCCAACTATTCATCACTTGGAAAATTCTTTCAGCAGCTGAGCACTATCTAGGATTATATCCTTGTCTCTCCATCATCAATCCAATCTACAGATTCCAGAAGGAAGAATATTCATATAGGAAAGCCATCATCAGAACTGGCCAATAGGAAAGTACTTATTCCTATCTAAGATTGTTATCTTTACCCTCTCAAAGCCTGTATGTCTTTCAAAAATGTAGGGCAGTTAGATATGGAATGGATATAGGTATTTCAGAATGGAGACATAATGACAGGAAAAGCTGTGCTTGTCAGTCATGTAGCTTTAGAAGCATAGTTGTCAACAGTATTCTTGTGTAATGTTGGTTACTATACAGCTGATAAAGCTAGTACAAGCTCTGATTACTTCCATTATGTCTCTATGACCCCACAAGGCTTTTATTATGGAACTATTCTGGTCATTCAACCACCATAACAACAGGGTAATAGAATATTTTTGCATAGGTGTTGTAATCCATTAATTACAAGGTATCTAAATATCCTGTAAGAACTAAGTCCCATGGTCAATGCTCACTTAAAGGAAATTTCAAAGGGTAAATATCATGCACTAAACTTGTTTTAGAGTAGGAGGCAGTCAGTGATACTCGCTAGAATTATGAGGCAACAGCAGCAGATACTTATGAAAAAATAATGATCCTGTTTGATGGAGGAAACTCCTAAGCTTAAATAAGGAAGTTATCCAAATAAGTTAATTTGTGCCAATCATTTTAGACAAGAAACAAATAGGATATTACTTGTATGCAGAGTTCTTTTCCACTGAACTGTAGTTCCATTTAGTATAGAGCAATAAGAATAGTACTTGGATTTATACGCCATCCCAACAATTGCTCCCAACAATCTGGATCCTCATTTTATTGATCTTGAAAGGATGGAAGGTCAACTTTGAGCCCCATCAGGACTGAACTCCAAGTTGTGGCAAAATTTGCCTGCAATACTGCATTCTAACCACTGTGTCACCAGGACTACCTATATCTTTAGTCTATATATGTTAGGTTCCACACAGAACACAAAAAGCTTCACATCTAGGCTTTAATAAGAGTGTGTATGTTTTACTAGATTCATTGTGACTGGCTGTTATGAATATTAACTATGCTGGTTCCAAAGTGATAATTTTGTTCTTTAAAGATCTTCTTTGTGAAGGATGCTATCCTAGCAGATATAATGTTGCACAACATTGCTCAGTGTGCTACATATAATTTGAAAGCAAATGAGTTCCAGTTGACTGATGTGCCTTAGACATTGCTAAGGACATGTGGCATTCAATAAGTGTTTCATATAATGCTGGTTAATTCCAGATATCTTTGAATCGCTGGCAGACACATCTGTGACTTTTCCTATGTGAATCAGATTTTTCACATTGGGTGCTACATTTTATGCTAATTTCTTTAATTTTTCAGTAAAAGGCTAAAATGGACATTTTATACAAAGATGAGGTCAATCTCACCTATTACTTTAAATATTGTATCTTTGTGAGGATTGTCTGAAAGCTGAATTAGGTCTTCTGGGTTGATGAACAGATGACATTTTCTTCATCTAGCCTTCATATCTTCCAGCATGTAGAGATAGCAACATACTAGGATAATTATGAGATTTGTGAAAGATACGAAGCTGAAAACAGCACATAGAATAGGGCTTCAGCCCCGAAGGTTACATGCAATATTAGGTACAATATGCATATGTTGACATGCATACACATACCTGTATGTACATAAAAAATACAAGAGCCTACAACAAAAATCTTCCACCTCCCAAGTATGGTGATGCTGCTAGAGGTTAAAGATACTACACTGATTTTCTGAAAAGCCTATTTATCTGCCAATGTCAGCCGCACTATGAAGACCAAATCAAGAACTGAAGTTTTGGACTTCAGGCATATTTTTATATTTGTCAGTTTGGTAATAGATCTGGCCTATCTCTATAAACCTCATCTTTCTTACTCTATACAAGTTAGTACAAAAGCCAGAGCATTAGATTACAATAGTCACCTATGGCTTCAAAGAGGGGTGGTTCAATCAGGCAGGAATCAGCATTTTAAGAATTATGTAAGTGGCTACTGCAATGCATAAATATTATTTGAATTAAAAGGTAGGCTTTTAGTTAATTTTTGCTGAGTTGCTATCCCCCTTGATAGAAATGTAAGCTAACCTTATTCCTCCCATGTAGACTGGTGCTTGAAGGAAGTCAAAGGTTGCAGAGACTCAGGTAGAAATCAGATGAATCTTACTGAACTGGCAAATGAACTGAGGCATGTCAATGGCATTATTGCCAGGCCTTATAAGATTTGGTTCTAACATAAATCCTCTCAACTTCAGAGTAACTATTGGGTACAGTGATTCCAGTATGGCCAGAGAAACTGCCCAGACAATTCTCGAGAGAACTTCAAGGCCTCATGTTGGAAAGGAATAAATAGAGATTTGGGCACTTACTGTTTTTTTAAAAATCATGTTTACAATGTTAGACAAAGACAAGGGCATAGCTGATCTGTAACAGTGCCAGCAGAAACAATATAAAATCAGAGGTGTGCTGTTTTAGTGGGGACTGTGGCTTGGCCTTGAAGAAATTACAAATCCGTAAAATTATGCATATCTCAATTTCTCTAAATCACTGCATTCTGAAATAAGGATATAGCATGTCGAACTGCAAACTTGCTTTGCTACAGATTCATCATCATTCCAGCTATTATTCTAGTCATTCACACTTCATTCTTTGTCTATTTGCTATCTGACTATCTCTTCGTAAATCTTGGCAACAGCTTTAAGTAAGGTTAAAAATCCCAAGTGGTCTCTAAAAATACAGGTAGCAGAGCTATTTATTTTCTGGGTTCCAGAAAAAAAAAACAGAAGAGCCAATATAGAAGTGGCACTTTAACTGAGATAGGGAGGGAGAATTCATCAGTTTTTCCACTTACTTTCACCCAGTCTGGCTATTTCCAATTGGCTATATTTAACTGCAATCAGAATGGCTACCGTACCTATTGGTTACTTAGATGGTGCTAAGGGGAAGATAACCTGATATCTATGAATTCTTTCTTCATTTTCCCTGCAGAATTCTTCCCCCCCCCCCAATAGAATCCCATAATCCCCATTACTTTTCTGAGATCACCAGCATTTCCCCATGTAGACAATATTTCCGTAATATTTTCACATGGAAGGGATTTCTCAAAAACAGCCCCCCCCCATTCCTAGTTTTTCCCCCACCTATGTGCGGATTCAAAATTTACTGCTATCCAAGCTATTCTCAATAAAGATTTATATGTTCCTATATGTTTATATCAATTTCTATAGCCATCCATCTGGCAATGTTGTGTTCTCATGTTTATATATGCTTGCAGTTTACCTTCCTTCACTGTATTCTTTCTCGTGAGTTTTTGTATATCAACATCTAGCAATTGGAAGGGATTTGGTACGTAGGATTCTTACCATTCAACTATAAGTTCAGCTCTTCAGGTTTTAAAATGCATGTTTACTGCAATATTATTATAGTCATGGAACTGTACACCCAAATGTGTTTTCACAAGCAGACTTCTCTCATCACACTTCATAAACAGCCTCACAAAAGGGTGGGCTTTTTGGAAGCCAAATTAATAATAATAATAATAATAATAATAATAATAATAATAATAATAATAATAATAATAATAATAATAATAATAATATATTTATTTCTTAGCCGCACCCTCTCCCGAAGGACTTGGGGCGGCGTACAACAAAACATAGGAAATAAATATATCGACATACATATAACAAAACATATACCAAGACATATACACGACATATACAAGGAGGAGGTGAACTGATAGATAAAAACAAGTAAAAACACAATGTTTAAAAACCCCTAAATAAATTGAATGCAATTAAAATACCCCAAATAAAAAACCCGTCAGGAGCGATATAGTTGGATCAAAGTTGAGCCAAAGTTGAGCTTACTTAAGATTTCCTGTATCTGTTATTTAAATTTAATTTTGGGATTTGATTTTGGGGTAGAATCCTAACATCTTTCCATTAATGGGGCATTCACTTGCACACATACACTCCCAGACATGCAGTGGGTTGTCCCTTCTGGCTCCTCCAAATGGAAGTTCCCCACTTAGTATCATTTGTAGACTTTTCTCTATAATCCCTACTGTTGCATCTCACCCAGTTGTGGGGAGAAGTCTGTTTGGTCATTGCCACCATCTATTCTTTATAGCAGGGGTGTCAAACTCATGTCATCATGGTGGCATCATGTGACATATCGGGACTTTCCCCTCCTTCGCTAAACTAGGCAGAGGCGAAGACAGCATGTGACACATCTGGCCTGTGGGCCGCGAGTAATAAATATGATTGTTTATCCACTTTCTCTGCTTAAACATAATCCACATATTTTCTCAAAGACAGAAAGCTGGAAAGATGAAGGAAAGGTGTTCTACTCTTCTCAGTGTTTGTTTGCCTGGAGAGGGTAAGTAAACAGGCAAGGGCAGCAATATTGAGCTCCAAGCCATCAGGCTCCAAAGAATGCCAAGGTTGTGAATTTTGGGAGGCACCCAGCAACACAACTGTGTCCTTGTCTCTATGTCCCCTGACTATTGTTTCATATTTGTGTTTTATATGCAGCCAATATTATTGTCTTAACTATTTTGTCTAAACTGTTAACAAAAAATTAAAATAATAGTGCTTGCATCTCAATATACAGTATTTAAAATTACTCATTGTTTCTTTGTTCTGATTGTGTCATTCTTCAGATAATTTAGTGAACCACCGAGACATTTGGTATTAAGAAAATCAAGCATTGTTTCAAGGGTTATTTTCTCAAACTTCCTAGCTTTAATTATATCATCACCACAGATGCATAAAACCTCATGTCATTGCTTTATAGTAGTTAACAGCTGCTTTCAATCATTCTATAAATACTGAGAAATCTCCAAGGTATCCAATGTCATAGTGATATCGTGTTAAAACAATTATTTGTCAGGCTAAAATATAATTACTTAAAAAAAAAACCTTAAGTCACAGTAATTTCCAATTCAAGTGTTGCTGAACTCTGAAATACAATCTGTGCATATCAAGTATAAAATAACTCCCATTATGCTCAAAAAGAATTATTCCAAAAAGATGAGGCAAGCCTACTGAGTTACAGTGAAAACCTGTGACAGTGTGCACGTGGGTGCCCACAAACACACACATTCCTTCAGTGGACTAAAATACAGCACTGAGGCACATCACTCGAGGCTACAACACCTAAGATGGGAAAGTGGCTCCAACAGAACTTAGGAACAAAAGCAGAGCTTCCTCTCCAGAAGAGTGCAGTGCTAAGAGAAGCCAACTGCAAAGCCTCAGCTAGAGGAGACACAGAGTGCAATATTACCAAAGTGGTGAGAAAAGAATATTTATTTAGAAATAAATTACTGAATTCAGTGAGGCTTTTGTCCAAGTAAATATTTATAGAATTAAAACTTTTAATAGGAATAAACTTTATTAGACACAGCAGGGTTTACATCCTCTCAATATCCACAATTGCACAAAATCTACCCTAGTTTTGTTTCAGTCTTTCTCAAGCAGTATTTACTATACTGTAAATATTTTTTTTATCAACTGTACAAACTAATTCCATTTATCACCTTGTCCAAAGATGTATGATAAATTTGCTCACAGAATCAAGATGAGGTGATTCTGAAATAATAATTATGGTTATTATACAAATCACTTGTCTTTTCTGTTTGTATTATGTGAGAAAGAGATTTCTGCCATAAGCAATTATTCCTCTCGTATGTTATTGATTGATTGATTGATTTATATATGGCTGCTCAACTCATAAACAGAGGTTTCAGGTGGTTTATAACATTAAAATACCACCATGCAAAAATCCATGTACTTTATCCAAATTCCTTTCTACCTGCTTTTCCTAGACAAGTAAACTGTTTCATGTGATATTTTATTATTATTTATTAAATTTATTCACTGCCCATCTTGCTGTCACAAGACTCTGGGCTGCTTGCAATCTGATAAAACTATATTATAAAAGATTAAAACAGTTAGATAATAAATACATTAAAATTAATAAAGAAATAGCTAAGATAGCGGATACTTGCTACTGTCTGAGCCGTAGGCCAATCTATAGAGCTAGGTTTGAAGACCTTTACAGAAGGTCGAAAAGGGTGGGGTCAGGCATGAAAACAAGATCCACACTTGAAGGTACAATTTAACTGATTTATGCACAGGTAGTTTCTCAACTAAAGCTCAGCACCTGGTTACTGTTAGATAATGTTAGATAATGTTCACTTCCAATTAAGATGGGTTGGATTTACTTCATTTGTGACTATGTAATGATTCTAGGCTGATGCCTTTGTTTTACTCCTCCTGCTAGTTCTGCCAGCCCTGTCTCTACAAGATCTTACCTCAAGTGGTTTGTTGTTCAAGAGGGAGGGCAGAGTGGCAGAAAAAGCTTTTCTCCTGGATCCCATCAGTTGAACTTTCCTAGGGCCATATGATCACCATTTGCAATCTTCCCAGCTGGCTTCTGACAAGCAGAGTCAATGGGGGAAGCCAGATTCGCTTAATGACTGCATGATTCACTGAACAACTGCAGTGATTCTCTTAACAACTGTGAAAAAAATGTTGTAAATTGGAGCAAAATTCATTTAACAACTGCCTCACTTAGAAAATTTTGGGCTCAATTAAGGTCGTAAATCGAGAACTAACTGTATTTGCATCACTACAATTATATTCCCGGAATAGTTAGGAAGGAACTTTTATTTAGCCATCTTCCTCCTAATTAAACTTTCTATGCTTTGCTGCTTCTTTGCCCCCTGGATTACAGCTTCTCCCACATGGGAATCCAGATTATTTTCCATATCACTTCCCTCCCCCAAAAACTCTTCCAACTCCTCCATCTCTAGTACTTATGGAACTGATAATGAAAGTAGAGATGAAGTCTCAGAGGCTCCACTTTCCTTCATGTCTAAGGAACCTCCTGCAAAACATCTACAGCAGGGGTGTCAAAGTCAAGGCCCACGGGCCAGATCCAGCCCATGGGGTGCTTAGATCTGTCATATGGGGCTGCCCTGGAAACAGCAAAGGACCAGCCCGTGGTGCCTTTGCCAGCAAAAATGGAGCTCGGGAGGCCTGTGTGTGCCCTTCCCAAGCTCTGTTTTTGTTGGCAGAAGGCTGCAAGAGGCCATCACAGCTGCTCTCCCTGATCTCGCCTTCCTCCACTGGAGACAATGTCCCGGTGTTTGGAAGCCGTCGGGGTCTGGATGGTGGACAACAGACTCAAGCTCAACCCCTCCAAGACTGAGTGGCTGTGGTTACCGGCACCTCGGTTCAGCCAGCTGACACCATCACTGGCCATAGGGGGCGAGCAATTGCCTCCTGTGGAACGGGCGCGCAATTTGGGCGTCCTCCTAGATGCCCGGCTGTCGATGGACGACCATGTGGCAGCCGTGGCAAGGGGGGCGTTCCACCAGGTTCGCCCGGTGCACCAATTGCGCCCCCTACTGGACCGGGATGCCCTACGCATGGTCACTCATGCTCTGGTGACGTCTCGTCTGGACTACTGCAATGCCCTCTACATGGGGCTTCCCCTGGGACGCGCCCGAAGACTACAGCTAGTCCAGAATGCAGCCGCGCGGGCCATCACGGGGAGTACTAGGTACTCCCACATAACACCTCTCCTGCGCGAGCTGCACTGGCTGCCTGTGGTTTTTCGGGTGCGTTTCAAGGTGTTGATCACCATCTTTAAAGCGCTCCATGGCACAGGACCTAGCTACCTGCGGGATCGCATCCTGCCGCACACATCCCTGCGACCAATTCACTCTCACAGGGAGGGACTCCTCCTGGTGCCATCCACCAAGCAATGCCAACAGGCGGCGCCTAGGAGTAGAGCCTTCTCTGTGATGGGCCCAACCCTCTGGAATGACCTCCCCCCCGACATCAGAACTACCACCGACTTCCGCTCCTTCCGACAAAAACTAAAGACTCACCTGTTTCGATTAGCCGGCTTGGCCCACTCATAGTTTTATCTTACCTCCTGGCAGATATTTTTAATTGGGAATTTCTGGGGTAACTATTTTAAATTTCTTTGGGGTATTTTTAGGGGTTGTTTTTAAATATTGTATTTTAAATGCTTTACTTGAAGGTACAGTTTTTATAACCTCCTCCATTTAAGTATTTAAGTATTTAAATATCTAAGTATTTGTGTATTTATGTATTCTTTTTTATGTATTCCATTGACTGTACACCGCCCCGAGTCCCTTTTGGGAGAGGGGGCGGTCTAGAAATTTGAAATAAAGTAAAGTAAAGTAAAGGATCCACCCAGCTCCGCTCAGACCACCACAGGTGCCCCTGACACGAGTCGAGCTTGCCATGCCCAACCCACCCACACCCATCCCAGCCATGCCTACCAGCCCTTCAAGGTCAAATACAACCCTGATGCGGCCCTCAATGAAATCAAGTTTGACAACCCTGATAATACAGTTAGAAAATTCCTCCCTTCTTTCTCTTGGGAAATGAAGGCCAAACTTCTTTTTGTTAGTGTCCATTCATTGAATGCTATCTTAATTAGCATATTGGATTCAACATCTACAGTTTAATACATTTCAATACAAGGAAACACATTCTTTCAGTTTGGTATTTTGATATTAATAATTGCTTTTTTCTGATGTACAAACATCAAATATATGGTTATCGGAAAAATGGGCCTTTTGCACAACTTAGAAATTTGCTTTTGATAAAAACAGGAATTGAAATTAGTTGAGCAAGGCCTGTTGGTCTTAATTTTAAGTTTCAGATGTTTTATAAGGATCTAGTGTTATAAACCCCCAAAACTGCAATATTAAAAAAGTAATAATGTTTGCAAAAAGGTAATCTTTGGTAATCTGAATCTCACTATGAGAAATTTATTAAATATATGTGCCACCTGACTCCCAGCAACCCTGTGCAGTTCATCAGTTGTTAAAAACATCTAAAAATAAGAATGCAACCCCCTCCCAAACAACACAAAATAAAAGGAACAAAGATGACAGAGAAAATACACCCAGATAGAAAGATGAAAATGAAGAAAAGGGGCATCAATCCATCCTTGCCAAAGGCCTGAGATGAAATCCATGACTTCAGGGCCTTTTGTAGTACCAACTGCTCAGTGAAAATGGCAGCATACTAAGAAAGTCTTGGTCTTTTCCTACAATATCTGTTTCATTAGGCAGTTGTTTCATTAGGCAGCTTTGATGTAACTGTAGTTTGAGGTTAACTGAGACATAGTCAGGATGTATTTACTTTAAATGAGTTCAAATTTCAAGAATCAAATGAACTATGAATGTATCTAGGATACAGAAGGAATTTAGTGATGGTTTGATTATACCACACTGAGTATCACTGAGAAATCCTGAAAAAAGCTAATGTGTGAGACAATCCGAGCAGAACAAATACTGTTTCTACCTTCTAAAATGAATAATAAACAGAAAAAGTAAGATTTAAAACTATATAGATCAAAAGCTATTATAAAATTTACTACCGTACATGATAAAAAAGAAAAAGAAATAACAAAACACTAGGAACGTTAAAAAAGGAACAAATTCTAAAAACCAGGAAAAAAAATAGACATAATTGGAAATAGAAAACATCATTAACAAAACTGTCAAATTTAAAAATCACTTTTTCATCTACTATAATGTCAGGTTCTTAATTTTATACCAACACAAATTACCATTCAATTTTAAAACAGTGAACTGAACCCAGACTATAAGGAATATTATCTACTTTTGCCTCTTATTCAGTATAAAGCTAGTTCAAAAGCTGTGAAATGATGATTTTTAATAAGCCAACTTTTAATGTCTGTTACATAAATATCCAGTAATATATACTTGCTTTTTTCAGGAAAATTCAAAGACAATATATAGCCAAAGTTCTATATAAACTGAAACATTCTAAATGTTGAGGACTATAGTTTAAAAGCACTTTGACCCTTAACTTCCATCCAAGAACATGATTAACCATTTTAATAACGTCTAACCAATTAGAAATCAGTACTAGACATGTCCACAGCTTATGTAATAAGGTATTTTTGAACTGTAACATACCAGCTTAGAAAGAATAATAATCTTTTAAAAACATTCTTTGAAAATCCAATATACCTACAGTATATATTATATAAGTAAAATGTACTTCATATGATTTTCAAATATAGCTTTATATCTAACATTCCTTACAACCCGAAAACATTGACTGAGCAAGTTAGTATTCCAATGTTATATTCCAAATGTATTATATATTATTTAAATTTAGTTCTGCAGTTAAAAATATATGATAGTTACAAGCTGCCAATGTAATCTCATTGATAGTCTTCTCCATTTAATACCTCTAGTTGGACAGACTGCAAGCACATATGGGCCAAACAATGAGATAACATGTTTATTGTCATTCAATAATTTTAGATATGTTTATATACACTTCTAACACTTCTAAAAGCACTGCAACAGAAACATAATTTTTGCTGACCTCTCACTCACTGTATCACTACACTGAATAGATCACAGATTCTATGGCAATTGGGGCTCCTTCCAATGATTATAATACTTTTGGTGATAATAATAGCAATAGTGATTACGGTAAGCAAGGTTATGAAGAATGGTTATAATTAGAAGCAAAACCTCCCCCAATTAGACTTTATTTTCCTTGTGGCTCCATTTATTATTTTGGAAATACAATCCCAACATACTTCTGTATGTGAAATATTGCCTCCAATACCCTTAAAGTTTATAAATCATAATTGTTGACAAAATACATTAGACCAAAACAAAAGAAAAAACACACAATGCCTTAGTATGGTCTGTAAACCCACATTATATACTATATGTATTTATCTTTCCCAACTGATGAAGGATAGATATATAACACTTTTCTCACCGGATATACTGTACTCCATGAATGTTGTGGAAGAATTACAACTACTATGCTATAGTAAAATGTTTAAATCTTTAAGATCTAGGTTGGTTGGAGATTATGATGAGACCATTTCAGAGCTACAGTAATCATTGGAAAGATAATTGTTTCTAGTGGACTAATCTCCGGACTATTTTGACATATTACCTTCTTTTCTCAGTTTCAGTATGAAGCCATTGTAACTGGACAGATCAGGAGGGCTTAGGAAATGGAAATTGTGAATATTGGGCTACTAATGAATTACTCAGTTGTGCCTAGGTTTCTTTTTTTGTTTTCCTTTTGGTTTATGGTTGATTTACCTATTTATATGCATAGTCTAGTAGTACAATGATTGCTGGAATGGAGATACATGTGTATAGAGATTATATATACACAGACAGACAGACAGACAGACAATATATTTGACATTTGCCTAAAATGTTGAGGAATTTTATTACTGAGGAGTCCTTGGTGCACTGAACTTTGTTGTTTACTTGGAATTTTATTATTTCTTGTTACTAAATCTTACAAATGTTGTAACTACCAGTATTATACCAGACTAAATAAGTTTGGTATCATTTTTATTCTCTGTTATTTGTGAAATATTTAAGGTATTTCAGGATAACAGACTTGTGAAATTAGTGTATTTGTTTTTGTGTAACAATATTAAATGCTTTTATCTTCTCTTTCAGAGGAAAAACAGTATAAAATAGATAAATCAATGGATGAAGTAATTAAGTAGAATTTCCTCAGTGGTGTTTTTTTTTTAAATGTTCAAGATGCAGACCTTTTTTAGTTTGATCAGAAGTGCTTTTCCTAGAGGAAATAGAAACGGGATGGACCATAGAAATTGAGTTAAAATTCAGGAGATAGTCATTAGTTTTTCATCTTTGACAGGACTAGATTTTGTTTTGATTCTGGATTCTCATGAATAAACATAGTAATAAACTAACCTAGTTCCTTGACTCCAACATATTTTGAATGTAACTTATGTTTCGGAGCAGGGGTTTCAAACTTGGGACAACACATTGTAGTCACGTGACGTATCGCAACCTTTTCCCCCTTCGCTAAACCGGGGGTGGGGTTGGCCAGTGCGTGATGTATCTGGCCTGTGGGCCGCGAGTTTGACACCCCTGTTTTGGAGGAATCAAGAAAAAAAGATAGTAAACTGAAAACAATAAGAGCTTTGTCAATGCTATTATCTTTCATACTTTTTTTTAAACAATTGACATTTCTGCAACTTATTATTTTTACTTCAGTTCATCTTACTTTCTCACACTTTTCAAATTTAACTTTTGTCAACAGGAAAAGTAATAAAGATTCATGTTTATTTTTTTATACCTCAATTATACTCGAGTTTGGAGCATTATTCTACAAAGTTCAGGAATGAAGTCTATCTCCTTATATTTTAATTACTTGTTAAAATCATTGCAAAATAAATGTAAAGGATGTCCAATTTACACATTGTAGTTAACATTAACACATCTTTCCTGTTGTGGTTTAACATGCTATGTGAATCCAGCTACTGTGGTTTTAAACCATGGTGAAAACCCACCCACAGTGGTACACACAATAAACCACTTTTAAACCAACCATGGTTTACTGCAATTATGGACTCAGCCGCTGTTGTTTTATAATAGTGTAGGCTTGCAAACTGCACAAGGACTGAATGTTTTGCAATGTTCTGAGTCAAGCAGTTTGATCCATTAGCAAATAGAACATGAATTCACAGAAGAATGCAATTCAAAGGTAGGATTATGAGACGGGTGGTGAAAAGGACATGTTCAGTCACAAGGATAACTAAATGATTTGGAATCTGAATTCTTTTATTATAGCATTCCATCTAAATCCATAAAATTAACAATAATCTGAATCCTATATACTGTCAAAGGGAATATGATATCGTGTGCAGGTTTTCTAAGATAAAAACAAGTCGAAGTTCAGCTTTTTCAAGCTGTCACAGACCTAGCTGACAAGTTCAGATTTAGCTAAGTTTTTAACGCATTTTTGACATCTTTTTGACTAATACGTGATTTAGTCAAGACCTAGATGATTCTGCCTAATAATAATGCATACAAATTAAGTAACAACCCTTGAAGCTAATTGGAAGCTAAATCCCTTGAATTTAGCTTCAAATTCAAAGCACCACACCAAGCCATGTGCATTAAACAAACATGATAATCCAATTAAATGTAGTTGCTTTTAAATGTAATTTATTTTATCCAATAACATACTTACTAGACTAAATTTGCTACTGCTGACTTCCGAGTAACTGCCTATGGAATAAGCTGCTACTGAAATCAGACTTACCTTTATTTAACATCTTTGAAATGAGCCCCGGTTTCTTTCATTAATTACGTTGGAATAGAAGCCGATTGCACTTTCTTTTACGGTACAGTATCTTGATTGCTTGAGAGTACGGAGGGGGGCGTGGCTTTCACCTCGTCGATGATTGGCTTGCGAATTAGAGTCGTGAACTGGCCGTGCTGCATGCCGGGAACAAATTTTGTAGCTTAGAGACCACGGAAAATAAACAAGAGAGCTTAGGCCTGTTTGCGGCGTTTATTATGATGAGTGGAAATGTTCGCGGTGCCCGAGATCCTACTGTTGCCGGCTGCGAGAAAGGCGATTATGATGAACAAATCCGATGTATTCAGGCACATCTTCGGCACAGGTGAGATCACTGCACGTTTTTGTTTTTTTTTGCTCTATCCTGGAGGAAAACACCGTTAACTTCCGACCTAACCGTTTCTTTCTCTTTCCCGGGACTCACTTGGTATAGTCGAGGATTGCCCGCTAGCTCTGAAGGCGGGGCTCCCTTCCTTTCCATACCGTTGAGCAACGGAGCCGGTAGAAGGCATCTCTGCTGAGTGGAACTGGCTGCCGGGGAAAATTCCAGTTGTATTTTTTTTTTTAAAAAAATGCTTTCTAGGGAAGAATAAATACCGCGTTTGGCCAGTGGTTTTTTTTTTAATGAAACGGCATAGTTTGCCCGTGTTTCCAGCAAGACGCTTCTATTTTGAAAGTTGTTCAAATTTAAACGGGGTAAAGAGTTAAACCGCTAAAACGAAATACCTTCCCCTGATATTTGAAATACTTCCACGCACCAATTCTGTCCAATATGTGTAATTATTATAAAGGTGCGGTTAAATTCATGTAGATTGGACCCATCTGTCCATAATTGAGAGAAATCTTGCTTGCTGGTTTTATATTTTTGTTGGATTAAACCACATTTCTGAGTTTTTGATTCAGATATTAGAGTATGAATATAAGAGAAAGACCTTCACACCCCACGACTGTTCAAGGAAGTCTGTGTAGCTGTCAGTTAAATGAAATAATTTATGCTTTTAAACTTAAACTATTGGCTTCTTGAAAGATTATTAAAATAATCCTACATCTAGGTTAAAATATGCTGTGTTATTCTTATGGCACTACTGAAATGTATTAAGCTCTTTTGATCCTCAATGGATGTTTTAATACTATATTAACATATTAGAAAATACTGCCTAACAAGTTCTGGGGTGATTGTAGCATGCCTTTGTCCCCTTTCTAAAATAATTATGCAGGTGAGTTTCAACATGTTCTAAAAGTTGAAGTTGGCTTAATTTTTTAAAATTTACCAGAACAATATTATTTTTGTTGTTCATATGATAACATAGTTAATCTAATTGATCTGAAATGTTATCAAATACAGGTATTGATTTTCCATTGTATGGTAGCCTTTGAAACTTTTAATTATATTTCAAATATAAATATTTTAAAACAGAAATATGCCAATACTGCTTCTCCATACTTTATTATATTTACTCTCATTTAAATTCATTACGTACAATATACAGAGTATGAACTGGGTTTGCAAATCCTTGGTATAAGAATGCACTATTGTACATTGTACAGTATGCAACTTTTCAAATTCAAGGTATTTTGAGCCATATTTGGTGTTGCAGATTTGGTGGAACCAATACATGTACTTTATACATCATGCTTAGCCATGGTATTTAAAGAATGGGATTATGAATAATTAGGCCACACACAAAACTATATTATAATGAATAAATTTACACTTTACATTAAGAAAAAGATGTTTTTCTGAGAGCCACCTTTGATCGTTGAGTGGAATACAGAATAAGAATTGGAAAGGACTTTGTATGTCTTCTAGCCCAACCCCAGGACAACTGTACCATTCTTCTTAAAAACTTCCAGTGATGGAGCATCCACAACTTTTGAAGCACTGATTAATTGTTCTCACTGAAAGGAAATTTCTTCTTAATTCTAGATTGGATCTCTCTTTGTTAAGCTTCCATTCCATTTCTTCTTGTCATGCCCTCAGGTGCTTTGTAGAATATAGGTTGACCCACCCACCATTTGTGACAGCCCCTTAAATATTGGAAGTCTGTTATGTCATACCTAGTTCTTCTCTTCATTAGATTAGACATTCCCAGTTCCTGCAAACGTTCATTGTATGGTTTAGACTGTATCCCCTAATCATCTTTGTTGCTCATCTTTGTACTCTTCTCTGTACTCTTTCTAGAGTCTCAGCCACTTTTTGTATTAAGGGACCAAAACTGGACACAGTATTTCAAGTGCGATCTTATACGTGCAGTATAAAGTGATACTAATACTTCATGTGATCTTGATACAGCCTAGGACTGCATTGACTTTTTGACAGGTGCAGCACACTGTTGCCTCCCATTAAAATGGTTCTACCCTAGGACTCCTAGATCCCTCCTACAGTTACTGCTATAGAGCCAGATACTTGCTATTGTATACCTGTGCATTTGGTTTTTCTTGCCTAAGTGTAAAGCCTTATTTTTCTCAGCACTGAATTTCCTTTTGTTGGATAGGGCCCAATTTCCTTCTGAATCTTGAACCTATCTTCTAAAAGCTTGGCTATTCCTCCCAGTTTAGTGTTGTCTGCAAATTTGATGAGTTCCCCTTCTATCCCCTCATCTAAATCATTTACTATGATGTTGAAGAGAACTGGGCCTAAAATAGAACCTTGTATGCTTCGCTCCATGTACATGTAGTTCTACTGAGGACTACATGTTGAGGGTAGTTAGTCAACCTGTTACGAATCCTTCTGGTGGTGATGCTGTCTATTCATATTTTTCTATCTTACCAAGAAGTAGGCTTTGGTCTTCTTTGTCAATATCTGGGACTATACTCCAAATATTAATAAGTGAGTCCAAGACAAAAGATAAATGTGACTCTTTCACAGTTACATTTAATTAACCTTAAACATAAATAAATCTGGCTATTCAACATGCATGCATTTGATTGTTTTCCAGTCTAATACTAAACATTACATTTGGGTGTTAGGTTTTTAAACTTCCTAGAAGTTGCACTGGGTAAAAACTCTTAAGATGGAAACTTAAATTCCAGGCAGAATGGAGGAGAGAGATATAAAAAATGACTGATAAAGATTGGTCTAAACAATTTTGGTTGCTGAATATTTGTTTTCCGAAAGAGCTTGGGCAAAATTTTTGAAATGGTGATGTTCAGGATTGGTCAGAATAAAGAAGTGAACCATTATGGGACAAATCCTCCTGATACAGAAGACTTTTGTGAACGCTGACAAGACAAGGGAGCTTCTGCCAGTCAAATAATGAGACAGATATCCAAGAGGAAGAATTCAAAACAGAACATAGGTGTAACAGTACTTTTATTTGCTCTTTACTGTTGCTTGCACCTGAAAGAAGGTAGACTTCACTGGGAGCAATTTTAGAGAGCACACTGACTTGCTTGATGACCTCAACTCTTTCTTAAATCGGTCCTAGAAGTTATCTAGATAGCATCTCAGGTATTGTCTGGGAAATTTGAATCTCCTTGGAAACTGTATTTAGAATCTCCTGTTTGATTAAGGTTTGCTTTGTCTCCAAGTGGTTGACAGGTGTCTAATCATTTTTATAGTGCTAGGGCAGTGATGGCAAACCTCTTTGTCCTTGCGTGCTGAAGTTGTGCGTGTGCGCATGGTAGTACATGTGCATATCCACACCCACAATGCAATGCATCTCACACACCTGCCCATGTGTGTGCAAACCCCCCACCCCTTGCAGAGGGGGAGTTTTCACCCTCCCCAGGTTCTGGAGGCTTTCCTCAAGCCTCCAGGAGAGTGAAAATGGCCTCCCACAGACTCCAGAGGCCCTCTGGAGGCCAGAAACGCCCGTTTCCGAAATTCTGGAAGTCCTATTTTTCGCCCTCCCCAGGCTCCGGAAGCTTTCCTCAACCCTCTGGGAGGGTGAATATGGCCTTCCCTGGGCTCCGGAAGCCCTCTGGATGCCGGAAACACACCCATTTCTGAACTTTTGGAACTTCAAGCAGTCCCGATTTTTGCCCTCCCCAGGCTCTGGAGGCTTTCCTTGAGCTTTTGGGAGGGCGGAAATAGCCTTCCTTCCCTGGGCTCCGGAGGCCCTTCCTGAAGTCTGGTGCCAAAAACGGAGTGTGGTGGCCCCCGAAAATCAGCTGGCCGGTGGGAGGTGTGCATGCATGCGTGGGGTGTGTGCGCGCAGCAAAATCAGAATTAAATACCAGTTTCTGGCAAAAAAAATAATGGAAATCATGGTAATGTGATTATAAAATGGTGAAAACACCCCTAAATGTGGGCCAAATGCCCAAAATGTAATCTCATGGCTGTAAGGGAGGCGGTTGTCAGAACTTTAAACCAGTTTATAAGTAGTTTTGAGGAGGTCCATTATAATTTAAAAGGAGGTTTGTAAGAAGCTCGGAGGAGGTCATAAGTCAAGAACTAGCTGTAGTTACAGCCATTAAAATAAAAAAGGCACTCTAGGCTGAACCCAATACATTATGAGGACCTAGGAAATAGACACATTAGCAGTTTGGAGGCAGAACATTCTCCATTTGCAATTTGAATTTCATTTAGTATATACACTAGCCAGCTGTATGGTATGGTGGTTATAATTGATGTAGGTAACATATTTTGCTTACAGATAACATGAAAATTTAGCTACAGATGTCAGGTTAACACATGTTTCACAATTCATGGCAGTGTAATACTTGGTAAGGTAAGGCAGTAAAACATAGGTCAAGGTTAGGCATATTTGATGTCTAAATGTATTGTAATATCACCAGTCTTTGTGTTACCTTGCTTTATAGTCCCAATTTCCAAACATTGGCATTAGGCTCTGTTTGTTAATGCTCTGTTTTGTCAATTAGGCTTGGTTCTAGTCGCTGCCTGCTTCTAAGAAGACTATTTTTGTTGAGGCTGGGACTCAGATTCATCAGAACTAGTTTCAATGATATTGTTCCTCTCCACAGTTATTGAGCCCAGGTTCTTTCTATACTCTGCACAAGATCACTTTCTCTTTAGTCTTCTAGTGTAGCTTTGGAGCATCATTGTCACAAGCAAAATTCTTTGGAGAGTTTGTTCAGTTATGAGAAGAAGATTGGTGTAATGGATGATTCATGCCATCTCTTGTGAGAAGGAGCTAACACTTTACCTGAAATGATGTACTTCTTAGTGATCAGATAGTTCCATATTTGAACAGATGGCATCTGGGTGAGCTTGGCATTTTGATCTGAATCTTGGGGATTGTATCTTTGTTGCTTAGATGAGATAGTATCTATTTTTTTCCCAGGAGTTCTATGTCAACTTGTATTAGGCTGCTGGAATGGATTGAAAGATGTGGTCCGCTGATTCTAATTAATGGACATTGTGCTGCCCAAGATAGAGGTTTTCTTTGTTTTGGGGATAGCCCTGATCACAGATATACATTTTACTACATTGTGAATATTGTTGTGTGGTAACTGTTTTCTAGAACCTTTGTTTGTAGGTATGCATATTATGGCTCATCTCTGATACCACTTTAGTCAACATGTCATTCAACACCTATTTTGAAGAGATCACCATCTTCAATCTTTGAAAAGTTCTTTAATATCTACATATGATAAATTTCTAGCAGTTCTAGAGCACTTTATCAAGTTTGTTGTCTATCCCAGTCCAGGGCTCTCTCTGGATCATTTCAAAAGGTTGCCTTGATCATTTCTGATGGATTTGTGTCCCAGCCATTTTATAAAAACGTTAAGTTGGATGCCAGGAAGTGGGATTAATAGAAGCTGCACCTTCAGGTTCTGTGGAGAATCACTGAATTTCATAAGTCCCAAAGTCATAAGTTCTCACCTAGCTAAAACGTATCTAGATAAGCTAATGTTTCCCCTCATGTATACGGGAATATACTGGAATCTTTCCAAAGACAGTCTCAAAAATGATATTATTAGACTAAGATGCTGTAAACAACCTCCATATCAGGATGAACTAAAAAGGGCTGACTAAGGATAGGATAAATATGTGGAATGGCAGAAGACTGCCTTTTTTTTAAACACTAAACTGTAGGAAAAGTGGCCCAAAGAAAATATCAGTGAAGCAAATTGACAAGCTATATCTAATTTGAAACAAAATATCTAGAAAACGTGAAAATCCATTATAAGAAGTGTCCTATGTCCAGTGGCACTCCTAGCAACGTTGGTCTCCAAGGTCAACCTGGTCCAAACACTTGCTAAAAGAATTAAGAAGTTAACTGGCAAGGTCAGGTGTGCTTGTAAATTTTCTGTCTGATCTGAGACCTTTGTCAAGATCTGTTGAGTTGTGGTTTGGAAGACATTAAGTGGTTATGCTTATTCCATCATATTTCCTTGATCCATCTGAGTATGTAGGAGTTCTATCTTGCAGTTATAAATCTTTGTATAATGTTTGAGAGTTACTGGATGGAAATCAAGGACAATAATGGTTATAGAATTGAATCAGTGTAATAACACATCCCTATGAGGCAAGTTTGCTTTAGCCAGCTCCTCAGGGAGAAGAAGGTTATATAGTGTATCGGAGTGCTTCAGTTCCTACTGTGACTTGAACAGCAGCCCCTTCTCTTCTTTTAGTATAACTAGTTTGTTTATATTTTAGCCACTTTTAATTTCACATGAGCTTTTTTTTTTCTTCAGCTGCCTTTAATTTGGTCTGTGTTACATCTGATTCTGGCATGTTGGTTCCAACTCTACCACTCTTAGCAAACAAGTTTTTGAGCAGCAACTGCTTCTGCTCTAATTAGGTCATTAACAACTACTGTGGTGTTATTCAAGCTTGATGACTTTAGCCAGTTTCTCTCATTTGCTTGAACCTGTAGCCTTTTCTAGTTCAAGTGTTTCCCTGGGATTAGAAGTCACTATACTCTGTTTTTGGGTTAGTCGCTGGAATGCTTTTGAGAGGGTTGGTTTTCTGAACTCATTCATTACCTGTGGGAGCCATTGTCTGGGGTTTCTGTTCAGTCTGTCCATTAAGGGGCCTCTAGATTGCCATTCAGTCTGACTGTGATGCTTCTTAATAGCAGGAAGAGTTTTGAAAAGGTTATGATAGTTTGGCTGCAGTATCACGTTCTAGTCCTCTATATGCTTTAATGACTTATCAAAGGATTTTTTAAAACTCTGCTGATACTAGCTTAAAGCCATATACTGCAATTTTATAGAGTAGAAATACTATTGATTGAAAGTGTTAAGGATTTTTTTAGAAGGAATTAGTTTGGCAACTTTACATTAAATTTACATTGCCTCTTTTTCATTGAGTGCGCAGGCCCTGCTCCTAATACTGGATTCCAGTTCCATCAACTATAGCCAATATGGACAATGACCAAAGAAGATGGGAATCATGGCACAACAACATCTGCAAAGGCCTAATTCTTTTTAACATTACATGTAGTTCTTGAGTTATGACCATTTGATTAAAAATCCGGAATTATGATGACCTGGGAAAGGATGCCTTAAAACCAATAAGGCACCCTTATTGTAAAACATTGCGCTACCATTCTTACAGTCATGTGACTGCAATCTGGGTGGTTGACAATCTGTTCATACGTAGTACCAGTTACCTCACAATCATGTGATTGCCATTTGCAATCTTCTCTGACATCTTACTGGGGAAGGTTGCAAGCTGTTCCTAGCTCCTGAGAGGACTCTTGCTCTGGAGGCTGGCTGAAAGGTCTGCCTCCTCAGGGGAGTTGAATGCTTGTAGCAGAGTGCAGAAACAATAACTGAAATCCTGAAGATTTTGGCTGCTTCCTGCACCCTGCTAAAGGAGTTCTGTGGATGGAGGAAGCTGAACTCCTTCAACAGGCAGCTCTTTCAACCAGCCCCCCCCCCCCCCCCCCAGCAAGAGGGAGCTGAAATATAATTGGAGAGCATAGAGTCAGTATAGTAAAATGAGAGGTATGTGGGGTTTCAATCTGGTAGAGTACGACCTAGGAGACTTGGTACAGGCCATGCATTAATGTCTCTTCACTCAGGGGCTGAAAATCCTGCTAGGATTTTGGTATGGAGGATTTTCAGCTCAGGAATACAGCCTCCTAGGATTCCTAATTTGATTGCCTGATGATAACAACCAGGTGTGCCAGTATTACAGTCATTTTAGTGAATCCTCACATGGCAGTCATGTGACATCTGCTTAACAACCACTTAGCTCAATGACAGATTCAGTTCCCTGTTGTAGTTGTAAGTCAGTAATTACCTGTTCTTTTACAAACATGCTGTATAAAGATTATTTACAAAAATAGTAAAACACTATAGTTATCAATAATTTGATAACACAGATAACAAGATTTGTGTTCTTTGACTATCTTAATTTGAAATTATTATGTGTGCTTGAGGCCCAGTAATGCCATCACAGTGGCCATGGAGGCTTGAGATCCATTGCTATGGTATTACTACTTAATTCACTGCAATTGTTCTCTCTCACACATATGTTATTTCTAACATGAAGAACAATATTTACTTGTTATATTTATATTCTCTTTTTCCTTCAGGAATTTAGGTGTATAAACACTGAGGGCACAAATGAAAAATGAATTTCAGGTTATAGGTGGATTGTTTAGCAATCGGAGCACACCATTTAGTTAGTAATCATTAAGTGAATCTGTGAAAATCTTTTATTAATAACTTTTGTAAGTTCTCTGGGGAACATTTTTTGATTAGGAGTTAAGTAAAACCATTCTTTAAATAATAACTGCATGAACAATGTTTTGATATTATCCCCATGAGAAAGTTGGCTGGATGACTTTGGACCAATCACTTTCTTTCAACTCACCTCACCTCCTTTGATTGTTGTGAAAAAAGTAGGAACTAGGAGTGTTAGGTATGTTTTCTGCTTTGACTTATGCATATATAATAAAAAGGTGAGATAAAAATTAATAATTTGAAAAATTAATTAGTAAGGCATGTAGAAAATAGCAGAAGAGTTGACATTTAAGTTGTTTTATTGCATTTATTTATGCAGGAAATGTATATCAAACCTGAATTTTACCAAGACATAATTGGGAAGATAAAGAAGGTAGATCACTCAAATATTTTAATTTTCCATACATTGAGAGAGTATTGTACTGTGATGTTTGAGGCTAAAAAAATGGTAACATCTATAACTCTACATTATTACGCTGGTGTCGTTGATTCCCCAACTGCAAATCTGCTAGTGGCAGTGTCTATTATGATTTGTTTTATTTTACCAAGAAGTCAGCTTTATCACATGCCTTATTGAAATCTAAATATGTTATATCCACAGCATTTCCTTGATCACTAATTTATTTGCTTTATTAACATGTGCTGGCTTCAATTAGTCACTTCCAAATTCCACTTATTCCACTTAGATATTATTTTGTAATTCCAAATTTTATAAGTCTGTATATCCCAGAAGTCAACTTGACAGCAAGTTGTTTTATTTCGATTGGCCTGAAGGTTTGGGTGACAAAACTTTATTTGGTCAGAAGTGTATATCAGAACTGTATATCTGAAGTGACATACAGTAATTTTTCTTAGTTTAGTTTTGGGAAAAATAATTGTTTAAAATTTTATTATCACCATCCAAAAATGATAAATGCAGAATTCTTATACAGAGGTTATCACCTTTTATTAGTTATTCTCTTGAGAGTAGTATCTTGTGAATGTGGACAGAGGTATTCAATTGATTATGCATCAAAACTTCAATAATATTGTATGAGCAATTAATGTAAGATATAAGTTGTCTTCATCTAGAGCCGTGATGGCGAACCTATGGCACGTGTGTCAGAGGTGGCCTGCAGAGCCTTCACCAGCTGCTCTTCTGGGTTCCGTCATGCGCATGCAAGCTAGCCAGCTGGTCCGGTGCACATGCACACTGGTCAGCTGCTCTCTTCTGGGTTCCAGCTGGCTGGCGCGCAGGCATGGCACAACAGAACTCAGAAGAGCAGCTGGCCCAGAACTCTCTTCAGGTCCGGTGCTCCAGCTCGTGCTCCAGTTTTGGTACTCAGTGCTGAAAAGGTTAACCATCACTGTTCTAGAGTATATCAGGCATACTAGAGTATACTAACAAAATTCCAGGCTTATTTACAGCATAATAGTTTATTTTGTTGCACTGTCTTTCTTTCCTTTTATATGCTTTATATACTGTATTTTTCCGTGTATCCTTTTTCTTTAACATATTTACCTAAAAATGGAGAGGCATCTTATACATGGGGGACTGAGAGGAGAACCACGGTTGTGAAATTGCCAATATCATATCTCTGCAAACTAGCCTCACAAGCGAAACTTCCGATTGCAGAGACAAGCTAACAGGTTTCCTCCAATCACGAGCCTTATGTAACTGACGCTGTGGAGAGCATGTAGCCAGTGCCCAGATGCAATGGGAAGCGGTAATGTCGGAGGTTCTGAGCCCATAAAAATGTCAGAAAACAAAATAATAAATATCGGTACCGGTAAACAAATGTCTTACTCTGCAAAAGAAATTTAATGTTTAAAATATTGATTTCTGAATTTTGGGTAAGAAAAGGGGAGTGCATCCTATACATGGGGACATCTTATAGATGGAAAAATATGGTAGATTGTTTCTTTTGCCTTTGTAAGAGATGGATGAACATGGAGGAATTTTGGGGACTTGTGAGAAATCTAATAAAGAGGTTTAGCCTTAGCCAAAAAGGTTTTGTTACAGACAGTCCTTGGTTAATGACCACTTCTTTAGCAACAGTTCAAACTTGTAATGACATGCAAATCTATGATCGTTTAATCTACTGTGACAAGTGGTACTTATGATTGGTCCTTGATGTTCTGGCCACCATGGCAACTTTGTGCTCAGTTGATCATGATCTAGGTCAGCGATGGCGAACCTTTTTTGGCTCGCGTGCCACAAGTGGGGGGAGCGCAGGGGGGTCATGTGCGGGCGTGCCGCACCCATAATGCAACGTGCGACCCCCCCCATTTTTACATGCTTTTTTCGCCCTCCCCAGGCTCCAGAGGCTTTATAGGAGCCTGGGGAGGGCGAAAAGAGCCTCCCCTGCCCCCCCAGAGGGCCTCCGGAGGCTTCAGGGACCGGCTGGAGGCTTCCCTGAAGCCTTCGGAACACTTAAAATGACCCTCCAAGCAAACCGGAAGTGACTTCCTGTTTGCTTGGAGGGTTGTTTTAAGCGCTCCGAAGGTGTCAGGGAAGCCTCCGGATGGTCCATAAAGCCTTTGGAATGCTTAAAACGACCCGCCTCGCGTGCCCTGACAAATGGCTCCGCGTGCCACCTGTGGCACGCGTGCCATAGGTTCACCATCACTGATCTAGGTGCTGGGCAACCAGCCTAGATTTCCAACCTGGATTTCTAACTATTGCAGTATTCTATGGTCACATGATCACAATTTGCCACCTTCCTTGACACCTTCCTACAAGAAAGTTCCAGTCACATGAGGTTCTCACTTAATGACCTGTACAGACATCATTTAATGATTGGAGAGTGTTGGAACTGCCATCACTAAGCAGCACATTCATGTAATGTTGTACTTTACAACTACATCGCTTAGCAAAGGAAATTCCAATCACAGTTAGTGTGGTTAAGCAAAGACAGAACAGAATAACAGCATTAGAAGGGATCTTGGAGGTCTGCTAGTTCCTGCTCAGGCAGGAAACCCTATACCATTTCAGACAAATGGTTGTCCAATCTCTTCCTAAAAACTTCCACTGTTGGAGCATTCACAACTTCTGGAGGCAAGTTGTTCCACTGGTTAATTGTTCTAACTTTCAGGAAATTTCTCCTTACCAGTAGTTCTAAGTTGCTTCTCTCCTTCCTGCCTTCAGGTGCTTTGTAAAATAGGTTGATCCCCCCTCTTCCTTGGGGTAGGCCCTTACGTATTGGAACACTGCTATTATATCACCTCTAGTTCTTCTTTTCATTAAACCAGACCAGTGATGGTTAACCTTTTTGGCACTGACTGCCGAAACTGGAGCACGTGCCAGAACCCAGAAGAGAGCAGCTAGCTGTTGCACATACCTGCGGGCATGCACACCAGCTGGCATGCACCGGAACCCGGAAGAGAGCAGCTGGCCAGTGCACATGCACGCCAGACCAGCTGGCCAGCACGTATTTGTGCAACGGAACCTGGAAAAGCAGCTAGAGATGGCATGCGTGCCCACAGAGAGGGCTCTGCATGCCATCTCTGGCACGTGTGCCATAGGTTCCCCATCACGGCACTAGACATACCCAATTCCAGCAACCGTTCTTTATATGTTTTAGCCTCCAGTCCCCTAATTGTCCTTGTTTCTCTTCTTTGTATTCTTTATAGAATCTCAACACTTTTTTTTTCATTGTGATGATCAAAACTGGATGTAGTATTACATGTGTGGCCTCAGCAAGCCATTAAAAAGTGGTATTAACACTTTATGTGATCTTCATTGCATTTTGTTAGATAGGGCCCAATGTTCAAGCCTATCAAGATCCTTCTGTATCCTAAGCTTATCTTCTGGAGTGTGGGCTACTCCTGCCAACTTGGTGTCATCTGCAAATTTGATGAGTTCCTATTCCCCTCATCTAAATCATTGATGAAGATATTGAAGAGTACTAGGCCTATCCTTGGGGTATCCCACTGCATTTTTCTCTCCATGAAGATACAGTTCCATTAAGGACTACACATTGAATGCAGTTGGTCAGCCAGTTACAAATCCATCTGGTGGTGATGCTGTCTAACCCACATTTTTCTATCTTACCAAGTAGGTTGTGGTCTACTTTATCAAATGCCTTACTGAATTCCAAGTAAATTATATCCACAGCATTTTTCTGGTCCACTAATTTTGTCACTTTGTCAAAGAATACAATAAGATTTGTCTGGCATGATCTCTTTTTGACAAACCCATGTTGTTTTTTGTTTATGACTTTGTTTGCCTCTAGGTACTTGCAGATTGGTTGCTTGATTATCTTTTCCAGAATCATCCTAGGTATTGATGTCAGGCTGATAGGTCTGTAGTTTCCTAGTTCAATTTTTTCCTTTTTTGAAGATGACAACTACATCAACCCTTTTCCAGTCTTCTGGTAGTTCCCCGGTGCTGTAGGTTCTTTGAAAGATATGGTTCAGTATCTGTATTATAATGGAAAGTTAGCTGAAATAGCACAGAATGTTCACTATGCTTACATGGATACAGAAGGGCAGTTGAGATGTAGTGGAAGTGTACATTGTGCTGTACAGCTGCTATAGACAAACCTGATAGTAAGATTGCTATGGAAATACCACTATTATATGCAGGCACAGAGGTAATCTTTTGGGGTATTTTCCACTTGGCTAGAAATGTGCAAATGAACAAATATAGATTTAGCCCAGGGGTCTGCAACCTTAAACACTCAAAGAGCCATTTGGACCCATTTCCAACAGAAAACACCAGGAGCCAATAATTTAACAACCAGTGTGACTGGGTGGGTGTGGTCAACTCCACATCACTCACTCCCACCCAGTCACATAATCCCCCAGCCATGTCGTGGCAGGGTTGGGCCAGTGTCTTGGAGTGGAGAGCTGGTCGTGCGCCTCCCTGAGTGACCAAGGCGTGCCCAGCACCAACAAGGGCCGGAAGAAGCACCCACGAGACCCAGTAAGAGATGAGGTGCCGGAGAATCAGCCCCGGCCATTTCTCTCCACAGCAGAGGGATGAAAGGAGGGAGCCACAGCAGAGAGATAAAAGAGCCACATGTGACTCTGGAGCCATGGGTTGCTGACCCCTGATTTAGCCAATGCAACTACACACTTTCAAATGCCTTATATGACATTGAGCAAATAAGCGTGTCTATTTTGGGTCTTTTACACATTACGTAATTTGTCCCTGCATGTCTGATCAACATTTCTGATTCGACACACAGAAAAATACGGCATCCTTCACTTAATCCTCTAGGGAAAGATTGAAAGCAAATGAGGTCCAGGCAGGAGAACAACATCATGGCTTCAAAACCTAAGGGGCTGGTTTGGACAAAACTCAGCAGCACTTCTTCATGCGGCTGTTGACAAAAATAGCATTGCCAACATGATCGCCAACGTCTGATGATGGATATGGCACAAGGAGAAGACGAAGATGTCTGATCAAGACTGAAGATTCTTAATAATGTTTTGAAGACTTTTAAACCATGTCCTGACTGAATAGAGACATGGACCCAAACCTTACCACTCAACTGGCCAAGAAGAGTACTAGATTACTTTCTTTCCCTCTTCCTTCCCCCCCCCCTCTCACACACACAGACACATTTCTCTTTCATTGCACCAACAATTATGTATCTTTCCTTTTCTCTCTTTCTCTTTAAGCTCTTCTAGCTTTCTATAAGTTTCCTTTGCTTTACTTTACAATCATTAATCATTTCATTACAGATTAAGATCAGATTGTGGGGAGAGAGTTTCTGGGGTTCATTCTAGTTGAGATTTTGCATTAGAGCAGTGATGGCTAACCTTTTTGTTGTTGGGTGCCAAAAATGTGAGTGCGCGCGCACAATAGCGTGTGTGTGTGCCAGCACCCATAATGCAAAGCACCCCCCTACATGTACATGTATGCACAACCCCTCATGCTCCTCCCTACATGTCACACTGCTTGCCTCCAAGCTGAGATTGGTATTTCACCTGGGGGGGCGGGGGAGGCCGTTTTCGCCCTCCCCAGGCTCCAGGAAAGCCTCCAGAGCCTGGGAAAGATGAAAATGGCTTCCCCCGGCCCTCCAGAAGTCCGAAAATTAGCTGGCCGGCATGCACATACGTGCTGGAGCTGATGGCTCGGGTGGCAGCAGTTATGGCTCCGCATTCCATCACAGCACTAGAGCTTGACTCAACTGATGCAGAGAAATCGATTGTTTCCTTAAAGAGGAACACAGCAGATACTTTTGGGGCAGTGGTGGGATACGAGTACCGGTGCCTCCTGGGAGCACCAGGTACCATTCCGATACAGTGCTCTGGAGGACCCACCCGCCTGCCCTCCCTCCTGTATTTTAGCCGATTGGGGCTTTTGCGCACATGCACGGAGCATACAGCACCTGCGCGACACTCAGCCGAGCAGTTTTAGCATCGCAGGCAGTAAGTACGCATGCGTGTGTGTGTGCTGCGCTTGTGCACATGGTGGATGCCGGGCCCCATTGCAGCGTATCGGTTGCAACAGGATCCAGAACCCAACACTGTTTTGGGGGAAGGAATGACCTTTATATGCACTGACAATACTATTATATGAGAAATGCATCTGTATCAGAATAATTTGCTTCAAGGAGGCATCTGCTTCAGAGAAGACTCTTTCACACTTCTATAAAGTAGTCCTACATCAATAATTATCTATTTTTAATCTAAAAGAATTACATTTATTTAAAAGACAAAAAAGTTGAGGTATATTTTATAAGAAGCGGATGTATCAGTTCTATATGCATTATTCCTATTCTTTGTAATAGTTACTGTATTATACTTATCCTCTTTATTATCATATTTGAAAGCTATATCTCCACTGAGACTTCCAATTATAGCCAAATACAGCTAATGCTGCCTGTATCATTAGCACAAATAGAAATAAAAATCTGTTTATTTTCTCTGATACAATGTACCTGCTCATTGTATTTATAACATATATATATATATATACTGGATCATACTCCAAACAAAATTTTATATGATAATAAATTTAATTAGACTTTAAGTAGGGATACTATGTATGTGATGAAAAAACTGAGATGAACATTTTTTATATAAAGTTTTTTATTGTTTCATTTTCATAACATATAACCACATGTACGTATACTATTACATAGCCAACATCATATTATATTATTAAATGCTTACATCAATTCATCTTACCATCAACTCCCAAAAATAATTAAACATTAGCTATTCTGCTCTCCATACACCATATTTGTACCTTATCCATCACTTTCTTCTCCCTCTCTCCTCCTCCTCCCTACCTCCTTTCTTCCCTCTGTCATCCTTCTCTTTTCTACTTCCCCTTCCTCTCTCCTTCTCCTCTCTCCCCTTTCCACTCCTTCTTTCTCTCCTCTTCTCTCCCCCCCGCCCTCTCTCCTATCTCTCTCTTCCTTTACCACTCTCCTCTACTTCATACTCTTCATCTCATTTATTTGGTGTATTTCAGCTTCTGAGCGAGCTCCATTTTATGTTGCTGGTATTTATAATTCCTTTTCAATATACATATTTAATTTTAATATATATCTTCCTCCTTTTTTTAAAAAGAGAGGGGAAAAAGTATACATATATAGTAATTGTGTTTTAACCCACCCCCCCTCCGGTCTATTTTGACTGAGATGTAGGCCTAGTTACAATTCCCAGCTATTCTCATCATTATATTTATATAATTATGCATCCTTACACGCCACAAATTTGTGATTCTGTCTTTAAATCTCAATAAATTTCCATTGTAAGTATATTTCATGTTCCCTCTCCATTTTTCCATATTTTGGCTTAGGTTACCCTTAACTGTCTTTAAATAACAATCCTTACTGTTCAATGATCATTACAATTCCCTTAGTCTACTATATAGAATAACAAGCAGTTCACACACAAAAAACAGATGAGCATTGAATGGCGACAAATATTAATAATTTTCTATGTTACTTTTTTGCCATCTATTGTTTATCACAATTTTTCCCAAGTATGATAGCTTAATTTAGAGTGCTATAAGACTTTAGGCTTCAGTATAGCTTGAAGCTTATAAAAAATTAACTGATGAATCAAATAAACCAAATAAAATTATGTCCATAAGAAGAGAGCAATATCTAAAACTATCAAGATTCAAAATAAATTGTTGAAAGCAAATTAGAACAAAATGTTCTGATTTTGAAGTTTGTGCTAAGATTGTATATAAAACTATAATTAAATAATTTTTTTTTTAAAAAGCATAATTTACTAATAGTTTCAAAGAATTGGCTTTCAGGGATGTTTTCTGCCTTCATGTTATCACTATTTACCTCTTTGTTTATTGGAGCCATAGTTCAGGAAAGAAAAAGAAGAGAATAATGAGGCTTCTGCAATGTTTGCAGTGATACACATAATTTTTATTTTGTTATATTTGGGAAACAACATGGTACTTTACTTTTGTTATTGCAGACAGTTGTCCTTCCAGATATACCCTTAATAACATGTTGAAATATTTCCTGGTTACTAGGGCAAATGTATAGCACTGTATGTGAGAAGATACTTGTGTATAACATATGGCCCAGAGGACTTCTTAATGTGTGTATTTAATTCGACATCTTTCAGTAGTGCATGATCCCAGTGCTATGTAATTACCCTGTTTCTCTGAAAATAAGACCTCCCGGAGCCATGAGGTGACCATGCTTGCTGCCTCCTGGACCTCAAAAATAATAAAACCTCCCCAAAAATATACCGGGGGTTAAAAGAAAATAAGGCCCTGTCTTATTTTTGGGAAAACATGGTAGATATTATAAATATTATTTACATTTTGTGATTTCTGAAAGATTATTCTAAAGCTGTGATGGTGAACCTATGGAAAAATGCCCAAAGTGGCATGCGAAGCCATGTCACCCGGCATGCACAGCCTTGTCTGTTTGTTTTCTGGGTTTCTGGCGGCATGTATGCCCAACGATCATCTGTTCTTTGCGCACGTGGCAGTGCTGAAAACTGGTGTGCACATGTGCGCCGGCCAGCTGATTGTCAGGCACGCATGCATGATAGAACCCAAAAGTTCGTTTTTTCCGGAACATGATCCCTTTGTGCCTACAGCAGAGCTGGCCTGTGCATGTGCGTCAGCCAGCTGATCGTTGGGCATGCATGTGCACTAGAATCCAGAAGTCCAGCTTTTCCAGAGCATGGCCCCAATGAGCGCACGCATGACATTTCAGCGAGTGCCAAAAAGGTTTGCCATCACTGTTCTAGAGTAAATGTTCGTCTGTAATCATTCATTATCTGTCATGATACTGTGACCTCTAATCACTGTATAATCTTGTCTAAATAAGAATTGTAATATATCAATATTTGAGACATGTGGAGGAAGGAGGCTAGGGTCATTGTGAGCATTTATTTATGCTCACAAAATATATATATAAAAATTTATATATCACACAACTCCCAAAACTCTGGAAGCCTTACAATGCTATATAGTTTCTCTTTGTGTACTGTAACATTATCTATGGTATTTAGAAGATTCAGTAACTTCATTCTATGTTTGTTTTAGTGAGTCAAAGAGGGTGGAATTGGAAAGAAAAATGCTTGAATACAGCACACCTGATACTTCCATGTAAGCTTTTTAAATCAACATTTAGTTGTTTCGTTTTACTATGTATTATTATGTAATGTATAGTATGGAAATATTGATGTTTAAAATTTATTTAACAATACGATTAAGTACAGTGCTCATTGGCATATATAGTTAGTTTTTTATGGATGCATAAATATTGAAAATTGGAATGGGGAACATGAGTGGAGAGAAGGCACACAGGGAAAGCAAAAATTAAATCTAGGTCACCACTGATAAAAAATAGACCAGATGATGTAGAAAAATAGTAATAGAAATATTACTATCAGCCACTATGTTTGAAATTAATTGTATGAAAAAGTGAAGAATATGCAGTTCAACTATTCAGAAGAAAGCATGTCTCATGTTATCATATAGGACCTCTAAATCTGGGTGCAATTCAAGGTGCTGGTTGTCACCTTTAAAGCCCTATATGGCTTGGGACTGGCTTACCTGAAGGACTCTCTTTTTCCGAGAGTTTCTGATCCAGACTGGGCATGCTGCAGATCCTGTCACCCAAAGTGTTGACTGGTAAGAACTGGAAGACAACTGTAGCCCCGGACTTATGGAATATTCTCCCCTCAAAGATTAGAATGGCGCCCCCGCTTGGCACAAAGATTTAAAAACTTGGCTATGTACCTGGGCTATGTACCCAGGGCTCGGAAGGTGTTAAGGGTCCTGTTTTTTGGCTTTACTATTACTTGATTAATCATCATAACTGCTGTTTATTTATTTTATTGATGTTTTTATTGTTTTGATTATTTTAAATTGTTTTAATTACTTTAGAATTTTAGAATTGTAAGCCTCCCAGAGTCATTTGATTGAGTTGGACAGCTACAGAAATTGATTGATTGAATGAATGAATGAATACAATAAATAAAATTGATCAGCAGAAATAGCATAACAAATATATTGGGCTGACCACTTGCCCAGAATACTAGCAGCCTAATTTCCTAGGATTTCTAGAGTCTTATTTTAAAATAAAGACTACAGTATTGTTGAAACTTTTTAGAAGGTAGGCAGAATCTTAATTTGAGAATCAGATACTTACGGGATTCCAATGGCTGTAGTCCTGGATAAAAATTTAACTTTCCTTGCCAAAACGTAACAACACACTGACATTGGATGTTTCCCTTGCCTCCCTATTCTTTCTTAAAGTTATGCCTCTCTTGTGGCATGCATATATTTTAATGACTATTTAATAAGTAAGTATTTTCTTTGCTGTAATGAATTGCAACTTGTCCTAAGAATGCATAGCATATGATATGCCCATCTCCAGATATAGAACCAAATAGCTGCAGAATACTGAATGGTTCAGAGTGAGCCCAAATTTTTTTAAAGAGGCTCCTTGAAATAGGAGAACAGCTACAAAACATCTCTTTTTGAATTGTTAAAGCTACCATGTCTTTTTCACAGGCTCACATGACACTATGTAGAATCACAGAAGAAGTTTCTGAAGCAGTTTTGTGAGCCTAAAAAAAATGCAGGTGTTTAATAGTTTGAAAATGTTTTGCATTGCTCTTAAGTAATCCAAAACACCTTGTGTGAAGGATTTAATAACTACTCTTTTTGAGGATAGCAGAGGGATGCTATGTTCTGTATAAATTTTGGGTAGAAAGGATCAAAGGAAGAAGGTGTGTTTAATTCTTATCATCTCCAAATACTATTTTAGGAGTCCGGCGAGTGCATGTATAATTTGATTACTACAGAGATGATTCATTTAGACCTACTCCTGTTTGCAATTGTGTTTTTGTTCTTTAAACATATGCAAGCAAACAAAAGGGAGGGACGAGTGAGATGATCTTGGGCTGCATGTATACTCAGATTATAACTGGATTATACTTCAATGGAGAAATTTTAAATTATTGTTTTGAATGTGCTATTGAAGAAGTAAATTTGGACATTTAAAGTAAAAAGGAATAACCCCCCAACATTGATTACGATTTGTTTTTATAGTTCTATCTACCATTAACTTTAAATATTATTTTGATAATCCTTTGTGTATTTTAAAAAAAAATTCTCTTTACAAAAGTAAGCTGGTACAGTTTATGGTTGATTTTTTGTTTCTCTGTAGAACTAAATTGAAATACACAAATCTAAAAAAATATTTAAATGAAATATGTGAACGGCAGAAGAAATCTCTGCTCCGAAACCAAGATTTATTAAAAGAATTTGATTGCATTGAAGCTCACATTAGGAAGTTTGCTTCAAGATCAGAGTTCCTTCAAATGTTAAAGGTATGTTGTGTTCTATCTGTAATAAATAACAATAACTTTGAAGCCTAATTTGCCTATTCAGGAAATCTTACATGACATGTTGATAAGTAAGGATAGCAGTAGGCTGCTATTTTCATCTTTTTAAAGCTTTGGAAATGTGGTAGGCTGGAGATCTTAGGGGTCCTGAATATCTATTGCAACATGATTTATGTACCTGAAATTTAATTGTTAAATATGCAATTTGAAGTCAGTGAAACAGGGCCTAAAAGAATATACAGAAAATGTTTCTTGGCATTTCATTTTATTTCAAATTCTTGTGATTCTCTGGTATTCCATGTGCAGCATGTGATTTTTAGTAGCTATTAATTCATTCTTAAATGTTCATTATGTTTTAGAAGAAGGTCTTATATTGAATTTACTGCATCATCACCTTGATGCCTTTTGCCAAATGTACACATTTTAATTCATAATTCTAATGTATTTGAGTCTGTTATGTACATAATACCTCAAACAAAGAATTTTGTTTCAAACTGAAGAAGAAATTAACAAAGTTCTAAAACTTTTTGTGTAGTTTTAGACAATTCCATTTTATATACTGTATTTATCTGAATGTAAGCTATTTTCCAAATAAATTAATGTTGAAATTGGAGATTATCTTAAATTTCTGAGAATATAGTAATGGAGGCATGTGAATTTTTTCCTGTAAAATCTTCCTTTTTTCTGGTTAATCATCTCATATTAATAACGTCTTCTTACATTGTAGGGTAAATGCAGCATTCAATATGATTAAAAATGTATGTAGAATATTTAAATGAGAATGTATTCAGAATGCTTTCAAACATGTTAATTTTTATACTGCATACTACATATTACTGCATAAACAATCCAATCATATAAAATACTTAATTTAAAGGAAGAAGAAAAACATATGCTTAATTGGTTTCCACTGAAATCAGTGACACATCTGTTTAACTTTGGCTACATCACAACCTGAATGCTTAATGATTATTTATAATCTCTCCATATACTAGGCAGAGTATGAAAAAGAAATTAAAAATAGGCTGTTAGTTGAGAGAAAAGATACGTTAAAACACGAAATGAGAGATGCTACTGAACATCAGGTATGTAAAAATTCTAAAGGCATTTAAGACTATTTTCCTTATTTTATTTTTTCTTTCTTTTTAGTTTGTATTCCTTATTTTTCCTTGTTCTTTATTTTTCAATTATTTTAATGGGAAAATTTAGGCATGTTTATATTTCTTTTTGGATCAATGGAATAGAAGGTACTGATTGGATTGTAGAACTATCTTAATTGAGAAGGTTTTTGCATTTTTTTAAAAAATTGGTTGTAAAGCTTGTGTTGCAGTTCTCACATGTCATTTAAACAATATGATTTTAGGTAAGAAGCAAAATCATTGTGAAATTAATAAACAAGAATTGAAACCCTCACTTCCTAGAACTATTCATCTAACATTCTTAAGTTCTAGACTCAAAATAGTGTGGCAAAGTCTTGTAAATTTTAATTGAAATATTTTGAATTTATAATTTCATACATTTTGACCTTTCTTTTCCCTCTAAAAAGCAAAGATTACATACCTAAACCACAGACAAAGCCGACAAGTAATACTCAAATATATTCTGCTATATATCTGTGGTAATGCAGCCTTCTAATCCCCCCTCCTATCTCCATATAAATGATACAGTTCAAGACCAGAACTGTTTTTCTTCCCTAAAAGCAGGAAAGCTCTTTTAGATGAAATGACTAAAAACATCTTGTAATAACTTGGAGCATGCTGGCAAGAGTAGTCACTTGTGACTATATGTGAAACCCCCTCAGCTAGTCGATATTGTAATAAGCCAAAATTGGTAGCATCACTCCATTATTCAGAAAAGCCAACAGCATGCTTGTCCCTTAGGCTACAACATTCATTAAGGAAAGCTTACTGGGCTGAAAGCTGGAAACAGATGATAACAGGATATGATTTTCATATTTAATGCATTCCTTGGAAGAGTATGTGTGCTGCAGATTGATAGAAGAATCAACTGCTACTTTACTGAAAGACTTTCTAGTTTGCCCTATAGCTACCGATGGAATCATTCAGCCAAGAAATTAACTTTTCCTCCTTTTACCTGCTTTATGTATCAGCTAAGCAGGCTGTCTTGCTGCCAGTAAATGTTATTATGCATTTAACTGTTTGGTATTTAAGACTCTTATCAGGAAAGAAACAGAGGCAACACTATTTCATGTGTGTGTGTGAGAGAGAGGGGGGGGGGAGAGATGTGTTTAATAGTGGCAGGAAGGTTTTCTTCATTGCATTAGCAGTTGTTAATCTGAGGTTATAGATTTCTTTTTTCCTGGTCCTAGATTAAAAAGGTGTTGAAACCTTGAATTTAGACCATTCTTCCTTATATAAAGAGCAAAGAGCTTCACCAACCTTGACCTACCTAAGTAGACTTGTACAATATAAACATTCATTTTGTTCATATATTTATGAAACAATATGGATAGAATTCTAAAATACTAATTTTCCCTGTGTCCATTTTTATATAATGACACCTAAAATATTTATCTGAATGGTTTTTATTTAAAATATTTTATATTAGATATAGAAAAGCCATAGAGTACTTTACGATTATTACAGTATTATACTGCGAATTGTTTGTGATCTTTCACTGTTC
Source organism: Natrix helvetica (assembly GCF_964273705.1). NCBI lineage: Eukaryota > Metazoa > Chordata > Lepidosauria > Squamata > Natricidae > Natrix > Natrix helvetica. Next base: position 74,565,842 of record NC_138550.1, read on the forward strand.
ATCTTAAATTTATTAATCCTCTGTAGGAAGGTGATAGCTTTTACAAATGCTGGCTAGGAGCCAAATGACAGTATACAGAAACAAAAACACTTCTGTAAGCATAGGTGGATAGAATTTGATCATTCTTCCTCTGCAGCTTGTATTCTAGACACTAGGCAGAGCTGTTTACATATTAGGATTCTGCAAGATCATTCAATAAATTCAGCATAGCCCTATCATGTGTGTTGAAGTGACTTTTTATTTTTAAATGTCATCAGAACTCAAAGTTAATAGAATGCAAGATCATGCACAAAACTACACATGTATATCAAAACTAAAATCAATCAAACTAGTACTGATGTGCTTTCATTTTAAATCCACCTGAAGCTCAGCATAAGCAAGACACTAAAGTTGAAGTTAACAAGACTATCCAAGGATCAGAAAGATCTATTGGCTGTATACAGATAGCTCTCAACTTAAACTGGTCACTTAGTGACCATTGAAGTTATGATAGACACCCCCCACCCTGCTCCCAAGGTACTTACAATACAGTTCCAAAGTTCTGCTGGCTACCCCCCTTCCCCCATTGATACCTGACCACAGGCACTTATCAACCACAGTCATTTCAGGCACTTGGCAATCAGCCTGTTTTTACAGCCATTTTCAGAATCTTGTGATCATGTGACTGCAATTTATGACATTCTTGATAACGAGTTATTAGTTCCACTCCCCCCCCCTGCCAAAAAAATGCCCCACAGTGAACAATGGGTTTGCTAAACAATTGTGATATTTGCTTAACAACTGTGGCAAAAAGAAATTGTTTGGTCATCACTGATTGTCATGACTTATGACTGCAACAGGCAGGCTCCATTAAGGTCGTATGTCAAAAATTACCTGTATGGATTTCCAGAACACTTGTCTAATGCAGCTGGTTGGTTGGATGTGATCAAGCAATGCCAACATTAGATAGAGTTCCAATGTACGATGGCCTCCTGGGGGATGAGATGCTGGAGTAGCATTATGAATATAGCCATATGAAAGTTGACAATGGTCATGGTGCCAAAGAGGTAATTTTTATGTTGGTTTCCATCCTGACAAGACTATCCCACTCATTTGCTTTTTGGAGGCAATGCAGCTAATGCTGATAAAATGGATAACTGCTATATAGACATTGTTTTCATTGTTTGTGATGTTGAAGCTATATAATTTAGCCACCCTGATAGCAACTTCTCAGTGCAATGCATCATGGTTATATTCTTCTCATGTAAGTAACTGAAGTTCTTCATTGTGAACCAGTACCTTCTTGTGTGTAGCTACTGCACCAGTTCAAGGTGAAAAGAGGTAAAAGGCATGAACCTATCTTCAAGTAATCCATGTATCTGGAATGTAGTGCATGCTTATTGGGGTCCTGTTGCTAACAGTAATTCCAGCGTTTTCCATGCAAACTTGCTTGCTGAAGATATAACAATTTTGCAGTGGAAGATAGTATCCATAAGAGGTTCTGGAATTGAGCAATGCTACTTTTCCTGATTATGTAAAGTAATTACCTGTGCAATCGCATGCCTTTGAAGTATTGTGTTTTCATACCAGTGTTGTTTTACCCACTAAGGCAATATCTTGTTCTGCTTAAGGTACCCTACTATACTAGTCAGCTGGAGAGTTTGCACACTGCAGCAATGTTAAGTTCCACCTCTTTTGATCAATAAGCCCTTGCCTTCTCACCATGTTCCTTTCAGTTGTCCCTCTGCCTTTCTAGATCATGAGACTGGGAAGACAGGATTAAGCCGTAAAAATGAAGCTTGATTTAAAATGAAAGCAGTCTAATAATGTATGTGCATGTATACATGTGCAGCCCAGCAAATATTGTTGTGCTATCAACCTGGTGCACACATCTCATTGGAAGAATTAATTTTCTTAATTAAAGCAAATCTTTTTTTTTCATATTGAAGGAAAGGGGAAAAGTTTTAACTTTAAAAGATGAGTTCTGGATTCCTATCCCAGACAAGATTTCAGACTAGGGATCTCTAACACTTAATTCTATCATTTGTTGAACTGAAAACCCAGTGAGTGAAAGGGCAATCTTTTTTGTTTCTCTAACTAGTGAAGCCTTATGCTGCCTTAAAGCTAAGCAAAGTTAACATTGCAAAAATATTGCTAGGGGATGCGGGGAGTGCTTGAAGCATTCAGTGAATCTCAGTAATAGAGCAGATTAGTCAGTGTGAATTGATATTCTGGTCCTCCCTATGTAGTATTAAAGTCAAATCCCAAACTGGCCTTCTAACATGTGTACATTACTTTTCCCCCACAGCATGTTGGCATTCCTTATCACTTTTAATTTAACTAACTACTGCTGTTGTTCGGGCTTGAGAAAGAAAATTAACTAAACCCCAAAATAACATAACAATCACAGAACTTTCAAATTGAAATAGTAATTTTCAAAATAACCAGGTTTTATTGTAGGTATGAATCAAAACTACTGAATGTGAAACTTTTTTTGCTTTGAATAATTTGCACATCTGTAGTGTAAATTTCTTCCAGGTAGTGCTTTGACAATGTGTGCTGACTTATTGCTAGCTATGTTGCTAACCCCTTCAGAGCACATATGAAACTTAACTTGACAATACATGTTGCATTGCTATATACTGCTTGTGTTCAGTGGAGTGGAGAGCCCTTCCTTCATCGCCCTTGCCATCGTTTTTCTTCATTTTTTATTGTAATTTTTTGTGAGCCACCCAGAGTCATTGAGAATCTGATGGCATAGAATTTTAGTGCATTATCATTGATCTTTTTTAAAGGTGTATTTTTCAAATAATTCCTACTATAATAATAATGAAAAAAATTGAAAGTACTTTCTTGATTTCCAACTGTTTTTCAGACGGTTCCAGAAGCAAGGCAGTCAGGAATTAATGCCAGGACAGCCATGTCAAGAGGACTATATCATACAGCAACTATCTTTATGGGCCGCCAAATGTCAGCTGTCTCAAGTGTTGAAGATTTCAGTACACTGCAGAAATCTGAACTCAAAAAGAGCTTTTCAATTTCTGACCCACATTCCTATAGACAACCATCACAGAGCTGCTATATGACAGACAGCTGTGTAGTTCAAACTAATAGTGATCTACAGTACTCAAATAAGTCTGACAAAATAGATGGGAAGACATCTCTGCTGAAAGGTGAAGAAATGCCAGTCACATCTAGTGTATCATATGAGAGTGAAATAACTTCTTTAAAAGGGGAAAGTATAGCAAATAATGACAGCAATAATTTTGTGGAAAACAAGGTCTACCCGGAACATAAGTCTCTCCTACACAGAAAATTAAGTTCTGAGAACAGATCCACCAGTTTGAAAAGTTACAATTCCTGCAAATCATTGACCCGTGAACATTCTTTACAATATGAACAAGAAACTAAAGAGCCAATCTCGTTGATCGGTGATCCCGGTGTGCTTGTTTCTGCCAATGAGTGCTCAGAAGAAAAATCCCCAGGTATAAAGATGGTCTACCATCAGGGCTTCTAAAGAAAAGGAAGAAAGCTGTCCTTCAGGTGTATTTTTGATGATCTTGTCCTATAACTGTAGGGTCTACTTTTTGAATGGAAAACAATAATAGGAATGCAGTTAGAAACTACTAAACTGTTTACATTATGTTTCATTTATTTGTGACCTTGCTTTATTTGGAATTGTTTTCTGAGAACTCAGCCACAGAGGGATATCTCTTGTTTTCTTTATTATTTAAAGCAGTATATAAAGGTGTAACAGAACATAATCAAAGACCTTTTAAAATATAGTATTATTCAGGTGAAATATATAGTTACTTGGCATTTCTAAATATCTAATGATTCCATATCTCTGATATTAGATGTATATTTTGTTTGGCATATAAATCAGTCTTGTTTATGACAAGATTTGAGTTAGATTTTTGTTAAATTTTTAAAAAGTAATATTTTTTGTCTCATGAAATCTTAGTGAAACCGCAATAGTTCTGCTGACTGAAGAATTGCAATTTCATCTTTAGATTCTTTTTAGGAGAATTCAGAATTGATTTAATTTAAAATGGACGGTCGAATTTAATCTCATTAAGCTGCAAGAAAATATTCTGTTTCTGTGACAATGTTATTCTCTTGCAGAGGTGGGTTTCTACTGGTTCGGTCCGGTTCGGCCAAACCTGTAGTGTTATGCTAGCCTGGTCCCATAATCGGCAGCGACCCAGGCTGGCCACGCCCCCCAACCGGTTCCCTGGTTGCTTCTGTCACTGCCACCATCTTTTTTGGGAGTTCTGTGCATGTGCAGAACAATTTCAATTGAACTGCGTGCACGCAAAGCGCGCACACGAGCCAACCAGCAATAAAACCGGCTAGAACCCACCCCTGTTCTTTTGATATTCTTTCCAAGTATTGTGGGAATTTCTAAATAGAATTTTAAAAAGTGGTATTGCTTTCTAAAATATTCCTCCATAGGCATATTGTGAGATAGTTTGTCCTAAATTTATTGTAGTGGATGGTTTTATAAACTAACCAGCGTGCTTTTCTTTGGCCAGATTAGTCTTGTTTCATTTTTTTATTTTTGGGGAATACAACATTAAAAACAGTTTTTCTGCCCTATAATAATAATCTATACAGGTTCAGCACATTATTATAATTGTTTATAAATAAATATTCAGATTTAATCATTAAAAAAACATTTTTGTTACAGTATTGGAGAGCACCATGCACTTGGAAAAAAATATACTGCAGGAGGAAGATAAAAGTTTAAGTGGCAGCACTGATCTTACTGTTTCATTGAGTGAAGATGAAGAAGAATCAAATTATTTGAAACTACAACAAAATCTAAACAGTACAGATTGCAAACTTGACAACATAATATGTAATAATGAAGAATATTCTCAAACATTTTTTTCAACTGAACACTCATCTTCTGGCCCTGAACTGAGGTAAAACAAAATGCTGTTTACAAATTTTCTAGAACCAAAACATTGTTATTTCATAACATTAGCTTACATTAAATCTGAGCAGTTAAATATATTTAGAGCTGATACGAAACCTAGTCTGGGACTATTGTATATTTTTATACTTTCTCCTAGGCCAGTGGTCGGCAAGCCGCGGCTCGCGAGCCACATGCGGCTCTTTACACACTTTAATGTGGCTCTTCTGTGTGCCGGGCGCCCGCTCCCCTCCCTCCTCTCGGGCACTTCAAAACAAGCGCCTCTTTCCCTTTTTTCTTTTCGACCCACAATGATTAGGGAGGATCCTGAAGTCGGGCGGGGACGAGAAGCGAGGAGGCAGAAAAAGAAACGGAGGCTAAGGAGCTTCCCCCCCGCCTCCTCCCAGCAAAAATCTAACCGGGGAGCTGGGCGGGCAGTAGCAAATTAGCCGATCACGCCGCGTGATCAGTTAATTTGTTACTGCCCGCCAGCTCCCTGATAAGATTTTTGCGGGGGGGGGGGAAGCTCCTTGGCCTCCGTCTCCTTTTCTCCCTCCTCGCTTCCTGGGGCTCCACCAATGGGGGAGCAAGGCCCGCCCAGCGCCAGGCTTTGGGCTAACACAGAGGTCTGCAAAGTTGGCTGTTTTAAGACTGGTGGACTTGAATTCTCAGAATTCTGGTAGTTGAAGTCCACCAGTCTTAAGAGCCAATTTTGCAGATCCCTGGGCTAATATGATTGATGCCCTTGGTGGACTTCAATTCTCAGAATTCTGGGAGTTGAAGTCCACAAGTCTTCAAGCTGTCAGGTTTGAAGACCCTGGGTTTTTTTTTCTAAAGGGTTAGGGGTGCAAGGGTCTTGCAACTTGACAGCTTTAAGACTTGCATGCTTCAATGCCAGAGTTTCTGAGCCAACATGACTGGAGGAGGAATTCTGGGAGTTGAAGTCCACAAGTCTTAAAGCTGTCAGGTTTGAAGACCCCTTGGGGTTTTTTTCCTAAAGGGTTAGGGATGCAAGGATCTTGTAACTTGACAGTTTTAAGACTTGCGTGCTTCAAATGCCAGAGTTTATTGAAACTAAAAACAGTGTACCATCCTATGTATTTTCGATTTTAAAAATGTGGCTCTCAAAATAAATTTCAATCGTGGTTTTGGCGAGATTTGGCTCAGTTGAAAAAAAAGGTTGCCCACTACTGTCCTAGGCGCTTCTTGGAGAGTCCAAGCATGGGTTAATTTCAGCTTGCTGCCCAAGGACTGAGTTCAAAGTTTGTGTAGCCACACCTCCTGCTCCTTATAGAGGCCAGTTTAAAAACTCAGTTGCCCTAAAAGAACACAGTTTGGGGAGCTCCACTACTTGGGCAGTAGAGTTGAACTCTCCAAACAGTATAGTGTAGCCTTTTATTATTTTTGTCTTAGTTCTGTAGTTTAGGTTAGCAGTTTAATTTTTTTTGCCTCAGCTCTTCTCAGATGCACGGAGCAGGCTGCCTTCCGTGATAATCGCGGTAGAGGCACCATCACGAGGAGTGAGCCCCAAAAACTGTCGGAGGACTTTCTTACACCGGAAGCTCCTGTGAGCTCTCCGGGCTGCTGACAGTCCCCATTTTTCATTTTGAGTCACACGGTGGCCATTTTGGAATGTTTAGTTTTGGCGCCTTTTTTATTCTGTCCATTTGCATTGCTGCTGTTGTTGGCTCCAAAGCAGATCGTCACGGGAGGGTTTTTTAATCCAGTGACCTTGCTCCGGGCTTCCAGACAGGTCTCCCTTCCCCTGGAAGAACAGACAGGGCGGCTACAAGGTGTTTGGCAGTGTGCCTTGGCCATATCCTGTTTTGATCATTAGCATGGAACTGCGGGCACTCTAGAATTTTCCAACAGGTGTCATTTTGTTCCTGCTTGCACTCTTCATAGCTTCAGGGCAGAGACTGGTCTATCTTAAGCTACAATTGCCTTGTTGCAGGTTCCATTGACAGCACATCTAAAGAGAAGAGATTTCCATTATGCCCTAATCCTCTGGCAATCGCCAAGAACAGCACAGTCGAGGATATTGAGCAAGCAGGTCCTTCCACCAATAAGCGTAGCAGGCCCAGGCCTGCTGGCAAGGGTGAGGGTGCTGGGCGGCCATCAAAGGGGAAACAGTCCAAATCTAAGAAGGCTGCTGAAAAGATAGCTGAGAGACCGCCAAAGGGCCCTGGAAAAACAATTTCAAAAAACCCAAAGGCTTGCCAGGGCCCCTTCTCCACCTGTGGAGGCTTCTACAGGCCCTTCCCTGCCCAGTTTCCATTGGGATATTTATCCATCCCTGGCAGAGGAAGGGGAACTAGATTTATCGCCCAATCCATCCAGGATGTCTCCTACGTCCCCAAGTCCATCCCTGGTAGAGGACTCAGCTCACGAGGCCTGTTCCCTTCCATCCCCTAGGTCTAGAACGACGAGCTGTTGTCCAACTGAGGACCAGGGTTTTTATCTTTCCCATGAGATGAGAGAGGTCATTGCACGGGCCATATGTCAGGGAATTGCCGAAGGCATTCAACAGCTGGGTCACAGACTGCCTCGCTAGGGCCAATCTAAAAGTAGGGCTCACGCTTCCAGTTCTAGGGATCAGCCACAGAGATTCTCATCTCCTGCCTCTTCACCTGTTAGTGAGGAGTCTGAGGTGGAGGAGGGTGGACAGGAGGCCCCAGATTTGTCAGAAGACAAAAATCCAACTCCTGACATGCTCACCTTCTCGGGATTATTCAAACTTTCAGTGTTCAAGGCTATCCTAACCAAAGCCAGATCTACCCAAATGGGCACCCCAGAGCCAGAGAACAAGGAGGCCTCTGGATCTCAGGATCCAAGTGCCGGCCTTTTCAAGGAAACTACCCCATCCCAGGAATTGGTACTTACCCCTCAACTCTTTCTGGATGTCATCCAGCGTCAGTGGGTGCAGCCTTGGTTAATGGCCAATCCCAGTGGGGTGGACAAAAAGCTCTACTCCATGGAGAGCAATATAGAGGATCTTTTAAAGCTTCTTCTTGTAGATGATCCTATAATCGCCCTAACTTCCAATTTGATGCTTCCAGCGGAGAAGGCCTGTTACAAGACCCACTAGGTCACTGCATGGGCCATGATGGCATCATCTTCCTCTTCCTTTTTTAATAGGGTACCCCTGTTTTGGCTGCGTAAATTGCAGTCTAAACTGCCAGCTGGCAACACTAGGTTGCGCCAGGATGTCAATAAAATTATTGCGGCAGTTGAATATTTGGCAGATGCTTCTCTAAATGCCACCAAATTTTCCTCAGTGGTCTAGCTTCCAACATGACCTTACACCGCCTGCTTTGACTCCGCCATTGGCAGGCGGACATGCTTCCATCCCATTCAAGGGGGAAAACTTTTTGGAGAGGCCTTGGATTCATTCTTAATAGAATCCAAGGACAAGCGCAAGGTCTTGCCCTCCATCACCACGAAGACCGATTGCAAGAGCTCCTCTTATTTTTGTAGGCAGCCCTTTCGGGCTGCAGATCCTCCAGCCACCTCTGCAGGATTTATCCCCAGACGCAGGATCACTCCCATGATAGGACAATATTTAGGGACAAGGGCAGACACCGGCAGGCTAACTGCAGGTCCTTTCGGGAGGTGGGTGGGCTTCCAACCCCCCTTTTTATAGAAATAAGTGGCCACCAGCAGTCCCCTCCCATAGGCAGTCATCTTCAACTATACGCCGCCCAGCAGGGGAGACGACAACAATGGATGTGTGGGTATTAAACACCGTCCGTCACAGCCTCACCCTCTCCCTTCCTCCACAGACATTTGTCTGCTGCCCACTCACAAATCCACTCACAAATGACAACTAATGCAGGCAGAGATCCAGCATTTACTGGACATAGTGGCCATCGAACAGGTACCATTGGGCCAGGAGCAGAAGGGATTTTACTCCATCCTATTCCTGGTTCCAAACTCCTCGGGGGTGGGGTGGGGTGGGTGGAGAGCTATACTGGACCTCAAGAAGCTCAATATCCATCTGGCGTACGAGCACTTCAAAATGCAATCACTTCAAACTATTCTGGGTTGCATCAGGCAAGGAGACTTCCTGACGTCAATCGAGTTGAAGGAAGCCTATCTCCATGTCCCCATCCATTCAGCGCATCGCAAATTCCTAAGGTTCCAGTTTGCAGACAAACATCCGTACAAAGGTCTACCCTTTGGCCTGTCATTGGCCCCCAGAACTTTTACCAAGCTCCTCACCACAATCGCAATGCATCTCAGATGTCGTTCGGTGAGATTCCAGTGCTATCTGGACGACATCCTGATACAGGCTTTGTCCGTGGCGCAGGGACGTCGAGACCTCAACACCACCATTCATGTGCTTCAACAGCACAGATTCTCCTTCAATCTGGAGAAAAGCCACTTGTCACCAACCTTCAGGATCCAGCACCTGGGCACAGTGATCGACTTGGCAGCCTGCAGGGTGTTCCTCTCACAAGAGCATGTAGACAGCATCACATCCCTTGTGCATCGGATCCGTGCAAACAGGTCAGCATCCATCGTGATGCTATCCCAATTGTTGGGGAAACTGGTCTCGTGCATTAGAGTAGTTCCCTGGGCACGACTGCGTACAATCCAGTGGTTTCTCCTCCCACTTCAATGACACAACGCCAGCAACTCCCAGAGAGTGGTACGCGTTCCTACAAAGGTGCTCCGCTCTCTCAGGTGATGGCAGTGCGCCGCACTGACAAAGGGGTCCTTCTTCAAGGATCCGGTGTGACTCATCATAACAATAGATGCCAATCTGTACGGCTGGGGCGCCCACCTACAAACACATGTAACGCAGGGCAGGTGGTCGCAGGTGGAACTCTCCCACAACATAAATTGGTTGGAGCTCGGGGCCACCAGACTAGCGCTCCATCATTTCTGCAAACACATCGAGAGGCACCACGTCCTAATACTAATGGACAACATAGCTACCAAAGCCCACATAAACCACCAGGGTGGGACTCGATCAAGAATCCTCATGTTGGAGGTAGAGGCCCTGGGGCGATGTGCAGAGCGGCACCTCGAATCGTTGACAGCAGATCACATCTCGGGGGAGGACAACGTGATGGCAGATTGGTTGAGCAGCACCACCATCAGCAATTCGGAGTGGCGCCTTCATCCATCTCTGTTTTGCCAACTATCCCAAAGATTCGGCCCTCCGGTAATCAACTTCTTCAACAGTCCAGAAAACACGCACCTCCCTCGGTTCTGCTCCTGGTTCCAGTGCTCCAGTGCAGAAGGGACGGATGCACTCCACTGCTGTTGGCCTCCCGGCTTCCTTCACACTTTTCTGCCACTTCCTCTGATACCTCATGTCATCAGAAAGATCCTGACAGAGGGAGCAGAAGTTCTCCTGGTGGCCCTCACTGGCCCAGAAGGTATGCCGACCTTGTCAGTCTCTCGGTGACCAAGCACTGGCGCATACCTCAGGAGCAGATCTCCCTCAGCCAGGGGGCCATTCCACACCCAGAATCTCAGTGGCTGCAACAATTTTTCTGATAAGGTCATCTGCACGATCCAGGCATCCATGCAGCCTTCAACGGTGCGAATCTATGATGCAACATGGACTGTCTTTACATCTTGGTGTCATTCGCATCACATTGGCGCCACCACAGCAACAATTCCATAAATCCCAATACTTTGCGGTGATAGACAGCTGCCTTGGCCACATCTTGTCTAGAGACGCTTCTCAATCTCTCAGCAGGCACCCTAGGGTACGCAGCTCCTGAAGGGGGCTGCCAACCTCCGACCTCCACTAGTCCACCAATACCTAACCTGGGATCTATCTGTCATCCTGCAGGCCCTAACTTCTGTTCCATTCAAACCAATCTGTACCATCAGTCTCTGACATTTATCCTTTAAGACAGCCTTCCTTATCGCCATCACTTTGGCTCATAGAATTTCGGAGCTGGCAGTATTCACGGTCAGGGAGGACCTCTGCATTGTACATCCTCACAGACTCATTCTTTGGTTGGACCTGTCCTTCTTTCCAAAGATTAACACCTTATTTCATAGGAAGCAGGAAATGATTCTTCCTAATTTCTGCTCGCACCCCAGACATCCCAGAGAGCGTGTTTGGCGTACCCTGGATGTATGCCGCGCAGTGCACAAATATAGGAAATCAGATTCATTCTTTGTGTCCTTCCAACTTGGCTCAGAATGGGCAGAAAGGACAGAAAGGTATCATCTTTGACCATAGGACGTTGGCTGCGCTTGCATTAAGCTGGCTTACGAACATTAGGCTAGGCCTGTTCCAATCTCAAATAACAGCTCACTCTACGAGGAGTGCCGCAACTGCAGCCGCTTGGACCACGCAAGCGTCCATCGAGGAGATCTGTAGGGCTGCTACCTGGTCCTCACCTTCTCCGTTCATCTGGAATTACAAACTGGATTCCTTTGCAGCTGCTGAAGCATCCTTTGGGAGGAGAGTCTTGCAACGGATCCTCACGCATCCGCCTTTACCAGGACACCTCTTCTTCCCTCCCTGAGACCTCATACCTTGGGTATGTCCCATGCTAGGACTCTCCAAGCAGTGCCTAGGAGAATGACTGTTCACTTACCTGAATGGTCGTTCTCTAGGTGCTGCAGGAGAGTCCAACCCCATCCTGGGGTTGTCCGTTGGTTTTGGAGTCACCACCACTAAGGACATAACACTTCAAGTTACTGCATCCTTCTAGGTCTCATCCTTTTGTTTTTTAAACTGGCCTCTATAAGGAGCAGAAGGCATGGCTACACAAACTTTGAACTCAGTCCTTGGGCAGCAAGCTGAAGTTAACCCATGCTTGGACTCTCCCGCAGCGCCTAGAGAATGACCATTTAGATAAGTCAATGGTCATTATAATTACTTTCTAGTTATATACTTTTTCTTCTTTTTTGACCCTTTTAAATTGTGTTTGCAAGATAATGTGTTAAGAAGTAACTTCTGATTTGTTATGAGGGAGTTGAAAATATTAATAATATACACTACAGGATGTCATCTTCCTTAAATCTTAGTTAAATCTCTTTTATTATAATTGAATCACTGTGACAGACATGCCAAGAGTCACTTTGGATTGCAGCAAGATGTAAATGGAATAAATAAATGTTTTATGAAGCAAAGTTGAATGTAATTAAAGAACTGATTAATTTTCGTGATGTTCAAAACATAGTTCAATTCGTATTTTACATTTTTCTAGGTATCATTTAGAAATAAAAATAACACCTTTATATATGTAGCTTTTATTATATACAGCTAGTCTTCAATTTACAACCATTTGTTTGGCAACTGTTCGAAGTTACAATGGCATTTAAAAATGGGACTTAATGACTGGTCCTCTCATTTACTACTATCAAAATCCAGGGATTTACAACAAGTGTCACAAGTGCTTACAATGGTTGCAGCATCTTGGGATCATGTGATCACCATTTTTGTCCTTCCCAGCCAGCCTTTGATAAGGAAAGTCAATGGAAGAAGTCAGATTTTCTTAGAAACAAGTAATTTATTTGACAACTGCAGTGATTTGCTTAACAGCTATGGCTAAAAAGTTCTAAAATTGAGTACAACTCACTAAACAACCATCTTGCTTAGCACTGAAAATTCTGGTCCCAATTGTGGTCATAAGTCAAGGACTACCTGTATAGCCTTTATTATATTGTCTCTGTTAATTGAAATGGTGTGCTGATGCAAGTGACAGTAACACTTTATGTAAGTTGTTTTAATTTTACATATAGTAAATATGCATCCCCCCCAAAAAAGACAGTACTATTTAAGATTGCAATTAGGTATTGAACTAGATAAGTCCCTAAAGCAACATTAACAATATACTGAATTTTAATTAAATCTCTCTAAACTGAATCTTCCTGAATCTTCTATCGCTGCTTGTCCACTTGGATTTTGCCATATGTGTTTTTAAAATTCGGCCACTAGTTTTCATAGGCGTCTCTATTGATTTATCTGAATTCTATCCTACCACCACATTTTTATTTTAAAATTTAAGCGTGGAACCAGCAATAAGCATCATAATGATATCTTATGAGAATTTATTGGTATCATGCTACCGTGTAGCCATTGGCCTTTTAATATTGATACTTCTACCATAGGAAATAAATCAATGAATACTAGTGTACGATCTTTCAAAATTTTTGATGTGTCAGTATTGTCAAACTGAGGGAGAATCTTGTTTTGCACTTTGTCTGTTCCCATCACTAACCTGAGCTTCATTTAGAGCCTTAGCAAGTCCAGACTCTTCGACTTAGCACTTAGGAAAATAATGAGTATTTCAAGTTTAGGTTTAAGAAGGAACAAGGCAGAGACCTTTTGCTTGTGTTGCTTCAGCTGCATTCAAGAGGACTTAGCACAGATGGATTGTGCATTACAAAATGTAACACATAATTCAAGCTGTCAGCTTAATCAGACTGTTTCCAGGAAGCAACCTGTAAAGAGAAAGACCCCTTGTTTGCTGACCCCTGATCCATAGCCTGCTGCATCATGTCATCCATTTTGCTTTTCTTTATTTATGTGTCCTTTCCTTTCCCTTCTTTTTATTAATGTATTCCCTTCAAGTGGCACCCTGGAAAGACCACCCAGAGGGAGGAGCACAATAGGGAATGACCTAGCTGAAATAGAGATTTTGTAAGACTTCAGTGCAATGAAAAGCCCTGTTGAACTGCCTGTGTGTTCTTACTGGTTCAACGTGTATTAGTTTAAAACTCAAAACTTCACTCCCACACCACCTTCATTTTTCAGCGTTCACCATTACTGTTATGAGAATGCATTGCAATCATTTTCAGTAACTTAAATATTTTACAGTGCTATGTGAATCGTGCACACTATGCATTAAAGTTGTAAATATTTTGGAAGCTTGGCAGAATCTCTGAATATTGTTTTTGTACTATATTTATAGGCCAGCTGTGTGTTTGCTTTATAGAGTTTTGCTGGAACAAAGCTGGCAGACTGAAGTAAAAATCTGAATAGCTATTTACACGTCTATAAAAGGATTAGCAGTACTCCATTGTTAAAATGCTTAAATCTTCATTTGCATCATTATAGAGGTATCCCATTATTATTATTCCCCATAAATTGCAGTTATGTTTTCCACCTGTAAAATTTGGCCCTAAAATTTATTAAGTTTCTTTGCTAATCATGTTATACATAGAAATAAACATATGATAAATCACTTGCACTACAATAGTCTAGCAGAACAGACTCACTTTTTATACATTAAACCAGGACAGTGTTTTACTAGTTGCATGAATTCGGCAAAATTATAATATACAATACTGATGTGAAAACTTGAGCTATGGTTTATACAGGTTTGTATGTCTCATTCCTTTTTTTTCCCTTTGACATTTAGGAATTCCCAATATATATGATGCCAGCTTCGCATTGCAAATTTCTTATCTCTGCTTTGTTGATTTCTGCTTGTAAAGATAAACCCTACATAATATGATAATGCTGCCTCATACAAAATTTATCACGCTGTTGTATCCCTATCTAAATGTCACCAAAAAGGAACAAGAATAAGTATTTTCAGGAGATATAGTTTAGCCCTTCTTGGTATAATCCAAAGAAGGCATATATATATATATACAATGAAACAGCAAAGTGCTTCTACTTCCCCATTTATATTAATATACCCTATTTTAATATCAATATTTTAGTAGATTGTTAAATAATGTGTTCTTGCTACTGCATGAAATGCATTTTTTCTTATTTCTGCAGGGAATGTCTGTCGTTTGAAGGATTTTGTCATGTCTTAACTTTCATAGAAGAACTGGTAGCCAAAGTACCTTCTGGATGCTCGGCATTATACCAGAGAGGAACTGCTAATACAGCAGAACTAGAGAAGCTTATAAGGCTAGTTTCATTTAATGTGAAATGTGACAAACCTATCTATATAACTACTCAAATTGTGGTTTTAATAACTTCATTTGAATTTATTTCAGATTAATGCTCCACCTCAAAAATCCTGGATTGTTCTCATTTTCAATTGGTCTGTTCAGAAGAATAATATAAAGGAGATGTTTTAACAATGAGGGATGCATAGTGTACATCAGGGCTCATATTTAGTGGAGTTCAAGTGATCAGAGCTCTCAAAAGAGACTTCAGCACATATAATATTGATTTTGGAGAAAGAGCAATATTATTTTGTTTTGTTAATCTGGAGGAAGATAGGAAACCACAGACTTAGTGTGGCACCTTTTACTTCCCTCCCAAATTTGGGAGCTCGCTATAACAGTAACTTTGCCTTCTATTTAAGATAAATCATCTTCTTTTTGGAATGACCACAGATTATTTTAGTATTATTTTAGTATTACAGATTACTTTAGTAATCTGTAGTTAAAATATCTTTATAACAGCATTGTAGGAACAATTTGATTGTTTTAAAGAAATTGATTCCTCAATATATTTTAAAAAAATTGTACAATGGAAGGGACTTGGCAATGCAATTATGTTTTCATTATTTTGATTTATTTTGGTAGATTGCAAGTCAGACCCAAGTCTTATTGGCCACAGCCTAATCCAGGACTCTTTTTTTTTTCATTCCCCCTAGGAATTGTTGAAAGAATTATGTATATATTCTTCACACTTGACAATGTTGGCATTGCAGGCTCATACTCTAGCTTTGCATGTGTTACCTTGAGGTAGTGAGTTCAAATCTTGAAGCAGAAATTCTGATTATGAAAACAGACTTCCTAAATGGCCTATCACATTCTTCCCCAAAGACTTTCATTTTACCCAACTGGGTGTCACAGTTATTTCTGTGATTTCAGCTTCGTAAAATATCAATTATTAGATGTGGAATTAAAGACTTTTTTTGGTTCTCAGGATGCTATAGGTGAAGAGGTTGGTGCAATTCATATTTGATCAATATATTAATAGTGTTTTA
This sequence comes from Natrix helvetica, assembly GCF_964273705.1. Classification (NCBI taxonomy): domain Eukaryota; kingdom Metazoa; phylum Chordata; class Lepidosauria; order Squamata; family Natricidae; genus Natrix; species Natrix helvetica. The sequence continues at coordinate 74,581,616 of NC_138550.1, forward strand.
AGGTTAGGGTTAGGGTTAGGGTTAGGGTTAGGGTTTCTGTTAGGGTTTCTGTGATTTCAGCTTCGTAAAATATCAATTATTAGATGTGGAATTAAAGACGTTTTTTTGGTTCTCAGGATGCTATAGGTGAAGAGGTTGGTGCAATTCATATTTGATCAATATATTAATAGTGTTTTAAATTTCATTGATAAAAATAAATTTTGATTATCTGTTTTTAAGTACCTGTTTTCATTTATAGCCTCTGTAATAAAGGTGGCAACTTGGCACAAGAAAACTTTGAGGCATGTGAAGCGCTTGTCCTTTATCAACTTCAGAAATTATTGCAAAATACAATGAATGGATGCCTTTTACAAGATAAAATGCTTAATGACAAAAGGGAAAGACTGAATGAAGAACAAAGCAGGTATGATCACTTAATGTTCACAGAGCCATCGTTCTTATGTCACATGTTGTATATGATACGAAATCAAAGCACTTTAAGAGAGTTGCATGCGTCAGGTTATAGTTTAACTGTTCAAAATATAGAAATTAAAGATGTTTTATAAAACAATCCTGTACATATTTACTTTGGTTTAAGTCAATGAATTCAGTGAGACTTATAGCCAGGAAGGAATATATAGAATAGGAGCTTTAGCTGATAATTTACTTGAAAGTACGGGTATGACCGTAAGTGGGACCAGGAACTCCATTACAGTCATAAAGTCAAAAATCATGGGACAATGCCAATTTATGACGGCAGTTCTGGTTGTGGTGCTTACGCAAATTGTGTTTGTTAAGCGTGATGTCACATGATTGGGACTTACAATTTCTTGCCAATTTCCTCACTAACTTTGCTTGTTGGAAACTGGCAACAAAAGTTGCAAGTGGCAAACATGTGACTATGGGATGCTTTGACCACTATAATTGTGTGAATCATGGTCATGTGACTGGGATGTTGCTGTGGCCAAAACTTTGAGGACCAACTCTAAGTACTAAGCAAAGACTAATTTTGTAATAAAGAATGGGGAGGGGGGGCAGCAGCAGGAGGTGAGTTTGAGCCTGTACATTGATTATGTTTATTTTTGATTGATGAATCATTTTTATCTGGGTTAGTGTTTCTGTGCTAGTTGTTTTTCTGTTTTTCCTGTTTTCTTTTAATATTGGTCTATGCCTAGAGTTGGGTGGTCATTTACATTGAAATAAATAGTAACAAAATACAGGAGAGATAACTGATTACAAAATTCTAATACATTTGACTTGATACAACATTATTATTGTCTCATACTGCTAATATATAAGCTAAAGTTAAATAAATCAAGATGCTATTTCTTCTTGAACGCATTTGAGATTTAGCTGTTGAGCGTAGACTTTTGGATGAGTTTGGCTTTTTAGTCCTCCATCTATCCATGTTCCTGAATTAGTTTGAGTGCATTTTCCTATATATCGTATGTGTTTCTGTCTGAATGTTCTATATAAGAACCAGTTTCAATTCCAAGCTATTTTGCCTCTTTAAACATTTTTCAACTTTTTTAGGATAAAATATGATTTCTAGTCATTTGAATTATATATTGAATCTAAAATAATGTGTCAAAATATCTTAATGAATAAAGTTCTCGGGTATGATTGTATGTGGGAATGACCTTGGAAGACAGGAGGAAGATTGAAGCTTAGACAACATCTGATAAGAGGCAGCTGCAGATGGGGGGAAAACATGGAGAGTGTTTCAAAAGAGACCCTCTTTAGTTTACTAGTGACTAAAAAGAAAGGAGGGGAGAAATATTTTCAGTCTTGTAAGATTCTATTTAATGTAATCATACAGTAAAGATCTCACTGATGCTCCTGGTTATGCTTCTGGCCTGGACTGCCTTGTAAAGCTAATAAAAGGACTCTTGAGAAAACATCAAAAGTTACAATAAATCAATTACAGATTGCACAACTGGATTACGTTAGCTATTAAGTGAATGGTAAAACTCTGAATTCAGTTTTTGCTAAACATGGCCTTGTTGTGTGCATTGTATTTATTATATTCTGCCAAACTCAGAAGGTGAACTTTGGCAATTTACACTATAACACACCAAAAGATGGGGGGGAGGGGGGGACTACCGTAAAAGCACAAAACATCTCAATGACCAAATCAATCTAATTTTATTTTTCTATAATTAATATATATTGGGAAAAGTTATTTGAATGAAAACAATATAGTTTAATAAAAGAAGCAAAGATAAAGTCCAATAAGAAATCAAAAATATTAAAATTAAAAAAGTCTGTGATCTCAAATAATTGATTCCATCCCCCTGGGCTGATAAAAGCAGAAAGAAAAAAGTTATTCCATATTTCACCTCTATATACACAATATCTCATGCCAATCTAGCTGTTTTTTTGAGCATTTTAAATGAAAACTTATTTTCTGTTTTGTCTAGATCTAAATTGACATCTTATTTTACTAAGATTTGGGAACGTTTAAGCAAACATATCTTATTCTTGCAAAAGTACCACATTTTACTCAGACAAGAAGTGAAAGACATGTTTGGTACCCTGTTGATTTTGGAGACTCATAAACAAGAAAGCGCGGTCAGTATGTTACCTAACTTCCTGCGTATTTGGGTAATGCCAGGGAATGACACTTGGTGAATGATTTTCAGATGAAGGAATTACAGGTATATCTCTGTGTGTACTGTAGAGCAGTAATTTTACATATAGAGCACGTAATGTGCTTACTGAAAACGCTTTTTTGGTATCTAACTGCTGATTTTTTTCTGAAACCTGAATGTCCTGATTGACATTTGATGAGTTCTCCTTCTATTCCTTCATCTAAGTCATTAATGAAGATATTTTCAGAAATTCATTTTGAGTGGGATATGATATGTTATATGGTAAGTACATTACTGGGGCAAAAGGAGCCAGATTTTGAGAGATTTATATCAGGCAACGTTGTTCTTGTCCTCATTGTTTAAAAAAATGCCATACAACTGCCCAAGTTATCATGTTAATGGCATTGATTAAACAGTTGCTTTTTTCATACAGGCACATTGGTCAGTAGATGAGTTTGTTATGAAATAAATAAAACAATGTGCTCAAGTCACTCCTTTTATTTATCAATAAGATCTTTATAATCTTCAGTGGAGTTCTTGATGCTCTCTTAGGTTGTTTCTTTGTTTATTTGAAGATACTGCTTCCCAATATTGAGGAATGGATTCTAAGGCATGCTTTGACAAACAATTTGCATAGGCCTAAAACTAATGAATTTTGTTCATATAAGGTCTTTGATGAGCAATTGATCTGAGGGACTTGTATACTTTCTAAAAGAGCAATAATAATGCGATCTCAATTTTCAGAATTCTTCTACACATACGAAAAAAATGCAATGTGCATTAGTTAATTAGTTTCAAAATATGTTAAGGCAGGAGCTGAGAGACACTCATTTCAAAATTTGCATTTACTATTATAATTCTGCAAAAATAGAATATTTTTTAAAATACTGTTTTATTTCTTTTGTTTAGACTTCTCCAGTGTTGAAAGACTTCGTAGAAGATTGTGAAGACAGATCATTTTCCTGTAGCAATAAAACCTCCTATAATTCACAAGCGAAAAATAGCCCAGAAAAGCAAGGTAAACATTCAGAATATAGAAAGAACAGAAAATAATATTTTGTAAAATGTGTTATATATATTTTTGCATAGAAACATTGAAGAACAAAGACTTAGAAATATATTTATAATTTGTCAACAAAGAAGAATCCGAATAATCCCCGTTTTAGAAGGAAAGATTCTTACTTAGAAAAGTGTTTGTTGGATTTTATGATAAATTTATCTGCTGAAGGGAAAAAAATATAAATAATTTTTATTAAGCTTTTTACAAAACAAAACATAAAAACCACATTCTACATCCATTCTTCGCATTCCTAAGACATTGGTATATCCTATTTTGTTTATCGTCATGTATACTTTCCATTCATTTTACATTTGCTATTTCCTTTTTACGTTTATAATTCCTATAACCGAATGTTGTGTGTGTGTGTGTGTGTGTGTGCGTGTGTGTGTGCGTGCGTGTGTGTGTGTGTAGGATTGAGATTGTCTTGGCATCGTTTCGGCAAGATCTCACTTGCCATCTTCAGGCTTGGGCTTAAAATGCGATCGGAGCTGCTGTCTTTCTGTAAATCTTGGGAGGGGATGGGGTGTTGGCTTTGTTTCAGTAAGTGGAATGATTGGTTGTGTGGTTGTATCATGATTGGTAGATTGGTGCTGATTGGTGCTGGCTGTGTGTGCATTGTTGTTTTGTATTGTAACGGCCTGGGTGGTGGGTGGTTTTCGTTTGTTGACTAGGGCTGGTTTTCAGATGTTTGGTAGGCGGGACGTATCATCACGTTTATTCATGTTGTGGGGGTGTTTATTTCAATGGCTTCCATAATTATTCTCTTGTTGAGGTGTTCTGTTTTGGAGATTAACCTGGCTCCTTCAAAGTTGATTTCATGTCCTGTAGTTTTAAGGTGCTGGAAAAGGGAGGAAGTTTTTTCTTTTTTTCTTACTGCGTTCTTGTGTTCTGTGATGTGTGCATTTATTCTCTTGTTTGTTTGTCCTATATATGTTGCCGGGCAGATTTTGCATGGTATTTCATAGACTCCTTGGTTTTCTAGCTGGATTTTGTCTTTGGGGTTTCTTAAGATGTTGACTATTTTTTGGTCAGTGGTGAAGGCTGTCTTGATATTGTGCTTGTGGAGAATTTTGCTGATTTTATCTGTGGTGCCTTTGATGTAAGGGAGGAGGGCGAAGCCATTGGGTTTTTTGTAGCTCCCTAGGACACACCATCTACCAGAAAAAAACACACACCAACCGCTACTTAAATGCACAATCCCATCACCACCCTGCACAGATCAACTCTGTAGCCAAGACCTTCATCTCCAGAACTAAACGCCTAGCCGACAAAGACCACCTGAAAACTGAATTACACAAACTCACAAATGTATTAATCTCCAACGGATTCCAAAGAAAAACAATCACCAACCTAATCCAAAAGGAGGCTCCCCCCCAAAACCAAGACACAGAACAGGACAATGGCATCACCCTCCTCCCTTACATCAAAGGGAGTGAATATATATATTCATTCTACTTTCATTCATTGTTCCTGTTCTCTAACCAATAATACCATTTATCCCATACCGTATGATATTCTTTATCTTCTTTATCTTGCAGTTTAAAAGTTAATTTGACCATTTCCGTGCAGTCCATTACTTTTTTAATTATTATATTTTCGGAAGGTATGCTGTCTAATTTCCAATTTTGAGCTTATGTTATTCTTGCTGCTGTCAGTATAATGCATTATAATATAATTGATTTCCTTTGCAAACGTTCCGAAATAATTTTAGAAGTGGAAGGTTGTGACATGCTCAGCAAAGGCCATAAGAAACAAGCCATTAGAAAGTATAAGTAGTCCTCGACTTACAGCCAAAAAGGGGACAGGAACTTCCATTGCTAAGCAGTGCTGTTGTTAAGTGAGTCTTGCCCCATTTTATGACCTTTTTTACTGCAGTTGTTAAGCAAAACACACAATCATCACACATCATCCAGCTTCCACCATTGACTTTGCTTGTTGGAAACCTCTGAAAGAATCTCAAATGGTGATTACATGACTCTGGGACCTGCAACTGTTGTAAACATATATAGGTTGCTAAGCACCCAAATTTTGATCATGTGACCAAGGGACACTTCGTTGATTGTAAATGCGAGAACCAGTTGTAAATCACTTTTTTCAACACTCTCGTAGCTTCAAATAACAAATGTAGTTTGTTAAACAAATGATCATAAACCGAGGACTATCTGTAGATTTCTTTTACTTATAAGCAATCATACTTCATTAATTTTAGTAGAATTTTATCATTTTAAGAGCACGGGTGGTGCAGTGTTTAGAATGCAGTATTGCAGCCCAACTCTGTGCACAGTCTAGAATTTGATCCTGACCAGCTCAAGGTTGACTCAGCCTTCCATCCTTCCAAGGTCAATAAAATGAAAACTATGGAATAGTATATAAGTCTAAATGCTATTGCTTTCGCTATTGCTATCATTAAAAGAGAGGCAGTGATGTAAATAATTATATAGATTTAGTTTGTGTGTATATCTGTGCCTGTGCCTTTGTGTATTCTCTTGGGATTAATAGCAAAGTTGGTTAAGTTTGCTGGCAAGTTTTTGCTTACTTTAAATACAGAGGCCCAAGATACAGTTGCTGTTTTCTTTGGCAAATAAATAGAGAGAGTAACAGCGTATTTTACTAAAGTTCACAGTAGGATCCTTTGTAAAGAACTTTAATGGACAGTTTAGATCAATAAACAAGAGATAACAAAAATGAAAAAGTAAAGGAAATAGGACTTGAAAAGAAAACAAAGTAGTCTGATCACTGTGAGTTTGAAATGTGTTTCATTATTGTTTGTGTTCACATATCAAAAATCACAAGCTGTTTTGAAGATGAGAGTAACAAAAAAAAAACTTCCTAGAAAAGATTGATATTACAGGTAAAAGTAATGGGTATATAATAGGCTCAAATGTGGTGTTTACCTTTATTATACAATAAAACATTGCATTCCAATGGCTTGTGATTTATCCTCATTCTGTATAAATCCAGCTACTACATTCTAGGTTCAGACATAAATTGCAAGAACATAATGTCCAAGCTTATGTCATGCCCGCTTTAAGTCTTTGTAATGATGTTATATGTTTTAAACCTTGTGAATATCTATCATTTTAGCCTTTAAGGTCTTGATATTGGTCTTACAAAGGTCAGTCGCCATGGGGAAGAATCAGTAATTATATGGCAAACTACACACGTTTCTGATTTGATTCTTTTATTTTCAGCGGTAATTGAACATGTATCATTAGAGTAAGAGCACAGGAAAATGTGCCAGGCAAAAGCAGGATTTCTGCCTCAGAAAACATTTTGATAATTTAAAATATTTTGCAATAAGATCTTATCAGAACCTGTTACAGTCTCTTTCTGGTAATTGCATTATGTTTTTTAAACATAATGTGAAATTTAGCATGGCAGGTTTTTCTTCTTTTATGTGTTCAAATAAGTTTGTAGTGTATATTAGCACCTGTAACAAATGCAGATCTGTAGTCAACATTTTACAATCCTTTTTTAAAAAAGAAACAAACTGCACACACAAATATAGAAATATATAACTGTGTGTCAAAAAGTAGCATAAAATTGAATGATAAATGTGAAAAGCTATTGGGTTTTTTAATATGAAAAGTGCTTTAATATTTTATGTATATTTCTGTTTTAGCTTTAAAAAAAAATCTAGTTAGACAAGTTCTATTGCATGGTATATCTTTGGAACAGGAATAAAAGCTTATCTTATTTTGAATAGAAGGTAGCTTTCTGGAGGGCTAAGATGTCCATTTGCTCCTACATCTATTAAGTATTTTATATCCACATGTACACATAAACTATAGGCTTTTTTCTTAATTTGGCCTCACTAAACACAAATCGGCATTAAAATTAATACTGGAGTCCCACATTACATTAAGCCAGCGGTTCTCAAATAGTGGGGCGCGCCCCCCTGGGGGGGCACGAGGCTCCGTAAAGGGGGGCGCGAAGGCTCCCTTTCCATCTGGGTGCAACGGCGGCGAAGGCGTGGGCGAGGCATAATATATGCCGCCTGGAAGTGGCAGCACTTCGGACTGTGGATTTTCATTGGAGCCGCGGGCTGGAGCTGTGCAAGAAGCCTGCTCGGGCGGGGGTGGGAGGGAGGGAAGCATGGGACCGCCCGTCTTCGCCACCGCGTAGCTCGCCTTCCCGCTAGCAGCTCCACCGCCAGCATTCCGTCTGGAAGCTCCACCGCAACAGCCGCTGTTGGGGAAGGGACAAAGGGGCGGCGGTCGCCCGATCTTGCCACCGCCACCCCTTCGCCCCTGGTAACGGCGACTGTTGTGCTGCTGCTTCCAGCTGGGATGCTGGAGGAGCTGCTGGCAGGGAGGGAGGGAAGAAGGGCAGAAGGGAGGTGGAAGGAAGGAAAGAAAAGCAGACACGCCGGAGGGAAAGAGGAAAGAAGGAAAGCAGGCAGGAAGGAGGCAGAAGGAAGGAGGGAAGAATGGAACTGGAAGGGAGGCAGGGAAGGAGGGAGGGAGAAAGGAAGGATAGGAGGATAGGGAAAGAGGAAAGAAGGCAGGCAGGCAGAAGGGAGGGAGGTGCAAGGAAGGAAGGAAGCATAGATAAGCAGGAGGGAAAGAAGGCAGGCAGGCAGGAGGAAAGAGGAAGGAGGGAACTGGAAGGGAGGCAGGGAAGGAGGGAGGGAGAAAGGAAGGATAGGAGGATAGGGAAAGAGGAAAGAAGGCAGGCAGGCAGAAGGGAGGGAGGTGCAAGGAAGGAAGGAAGCATAGATAAGCAGGAGGGAAAGAAGGCAGGCAGGCAGGGGGAAAGAGGAAGGAGGGAACTGGAAGGGAGGCAGGAAGGAAGGGAAGGAGGAAGGGAGGGTGGAAGGAAGGATAGACAAGTAAGAGGGAAAGAGGAAAGAAAGCATGTGACTACGGTGGGAGACGAGGAAAGACCAGTGTGCTATGTTATGCAGAGGTGTACTTATAACAATTTTATGGACAAATGATACTATTTACAGTCGCGCGGGGGGGGGGGGGGCGAAATGTTTTCTTCTTCCTAGGGGGGGCATGACAGAAAATAATTGAGAAGCACTGCATTAAGCTATAAGTTGTTTAACCATAATTTATTAAATACACATTTGGCTGGGATTGAAAAACATGCAATCTTCAATGTAAGATGATGATGTTGACGACGACGACGACGATGAATAAAAATAGTTTATTAGCTATGGCATAGAACAACATGCAGTTAATGAACTTCCTTCAAGGTTTTGAGGGTTGGAATAGAAACCAATTCTGGGACACTCAAGGATGGTCACCTAAACCATTTTAAAATGACAACTTCAAGTAGCAGTGGAAAAAAGCAAAACGTTTATAGTGTGCTCAGAAGTGAAAACAGAAAACAGGCAGGAAGAGAAACCAGTAGAACAAGGTAAGTTTGTTTTTTCTGAAATCATAGTGAGGAAAAAATAAATCCCAAGAATAGAAAGTAGTAGTCATTGTGATCAGGAATAAAATGAAACCCAACATTCACTGAATGGCACTTTGACCACTCAAGATTTTGCTGCAGACCAAAGGGACCTTTTGAATCTCAAACAACTACTGTATTTTTTGGAGTATAAGATGCACCAAGGTTTTGAAGAGGCAATTTTTTTAAAAAGTAGGTAAGTAGATAGAGGGATAGAGAGAGAGAAATACAGTAGATAGGTAGGGAGAGAGAGTAGGTAGGTAGAGGGATAGAGAGAGAGAAAGAGAGAGAGAGAAATATAGTAGATAGGGAGAGAGAGAGAGTAGGTAGGTAGGTAGGTAGGGATTGAGAGAGAGAGAAATACAGTAGGTAGGGAGAGAGAGTAGTTAGGTAGGTAGAGGGATAGAGAGAGAGAGAGAAATACAGTAGGTAGGGAGAGAGAGTGTGTGTAGGTAGGTAGGGAGAGGGATAGAGAAATAGAAATAGAAAGAGAAATACAGTAGGTATGTAGGCAGAGAGCGAGTAGGTAGGTAGGTAGAAGAAGGAAACTTTGTTTCTGCTGGCACAGCACTTGATCAATGTAATTCTCATCAGTTAAAGAGCCTTCCAAAAGGAAAAAAAAGTTTTTGCACTCTGCAAACCTCCGAAAAACGGCCCATTTTTTTTCAAATAAAAGGCATGAAATAGCCTTGGGAGGGCTTGCAGAGTGCTCCGGGGGGGGGGGGGAGCAAAAAAAGAGCAAAAACCACCCTGTTTTTTGCGAAAATGGGCCTGGTTTTTGCCAAAAAAATCCATGCATAGCCTTATGGAGGCTTAAACAGTGCTGCTGGGGGCTGGGGGGACAAAAAACGGCCCATTCTTTGCTCATTTCTGCCCTCCCCAGGCCCCAGAAGCTCTCTGAAAGCCTTCATAAGGGTATGCAGGGCCATTTTAGTGAAGGGGGCGGGGCTTCGGGAGGCAAAAAATGCTGTATTCAGTGTATAAGACACACCCAGATTTTCAGCCTCTTTTTTGAGGAAAAATAGGTGCGTCTTATACTCCAAAAAATATGGTACTTATACCAAATGTTGCTGACAGAAACAAAGTACATGCCTCTTCAGTAAGAGGCCAAGAGGGCAGCAGTGATGCTAATGCTACCTTGGGCTTTCTTTTGTTTTCTACAGACAGAGCTCATTTTAATAAATCTATGCTGTTGGGGGTTTTGTAAATAGACCAGCCACCTGGTTCATTTCCAAGGGAAAGTGATAAGAGAATCTGATTATTTAATTATAAAACAAATGTGGGGTGCAAATCCAACAAGAGTAGCTCTACTCTTTGATTTAGGATTAAATACATCCCCCAGCACATTGGCTTTTTCAACTAAGGAACAGAATGAGTGGTTAGATGATTAATAATTGTGGCCAACCTCACTTAAAAAGAAAAATTTGGATTCTTGAAGCATCAGATCTCTGTCACTGCTGATTTGCAAGCAATGCTGCTCTAGAACCTAGAATAGATTGCTCAAAGCTTTTAGAGGCAGATGCTTGATAGAACAATCAGTCTCGGCTCATTTTAACTTGCTCTTTAAAGGGTATGGGGAGGAATTAGTGCTCTGTGATGTCATGCTGACCTCATGACTGCAGTAATGTCTTCAAACAGCACTGTCTCAACAGTTCTTGAAACGCTGCCCCCTATAGTTTGTTATATCCACAGGGACACGTTTCCTTTCTTTTCCTTAGAGGTTATAGACAGAATAGTACATTTCACATGGATTCTGTGAAAATGTACTCTCTATAATCACCCTTTTTTGTAAAACATGATTTGTTGGATCTTCTAGACAAGTTGTTAATAGCAATAGCAATAACAGACTTATATACTGCTTCACAGTGCTTTACAGCCCTCTCTAAGCAGTTTACAGAGTCAGCATATTGCCTCCAACAATCTGGGTCCTTATTTTATCAACCTTTATCAACCTCGGAAGAATGAAAGGCTGAGTCAACCTTGAGCTGATGAGAATTGAATTGCCGAACTGCTGGCAGCCAGCAATCAGCAGAAGTATCCTGCAGTACTGCACTCTAACCACTGAGCCACCACGGCTCTTAAAAATGAAATATGGAACAATCAAGTATCCGACATAGAGTGAACTTAGCTTTCTTTCTAATTCTGTCAAGATGCAATTTAAAACATGTCTATAAAATGTCATGAAAGTTCCCGTTTTTCCTCTGATTATGGAAGATATTGACAAGAAAGATCAGAACAGTCAGATGGTTCTACTGACTGAGTGAGGGTAATGCATGAACAAAATATAATAGAAAAACATGCTATTTCTTGAAATTTCACTGAAGTTTGTGCTACCTGCCTACTTTTTCTAACCACACCTGTAACAATGGCAGCTATAGAGAGATCACTCTCTACATTTAAATTTATGCAAAAACATATGTGAAAGCAACTTTCTCAGGCATGACAAATCAGTTGGTCATTCTCAACTGAGAATGAATGTATCATATTCCAAAGATAATAAGTGTAGCTGCTAAGGAAAGAAAAGCAGATGAGTGAACCTTTACAACTCTGCACACTGCCAAGGATGATGATGTCAGGGCCCAATCACTTACCCACCTAGGTTGTACAAGATGTGCTGGCTCTGAGGTCATAATAAGAAACATGGAACATGGTTGCTTTGGCTAGCAAATGACACAACTCAGAGAGGATAGAGAGAAAAGTGACAAGCAACAGCTTTATGCCATTGCCTGAAAGGTACATCACTGTGCTATGGTTTGATTTTTAAAGATTTTGCTTGGCTTGTTGACTTGATATGCTACTTATTATTACTTGATGAATGTTCTTGGTCTCAGTCTGCATTTGAAAATGTAAAACCAATTGCTTTGATTTGGTTTGTGGCTGATATATCTTTATCCTCTGCATACATGCTCTGAGTCTCAGTTTGTATCATTTTGAGGCCCATTCCATTCTAGCTACAGTGTCTCCCAATGTACAGATAATTCAGTTATGTGTTATGGAAAACTAGCAACTCAGGTCAGTTGTGTTTGTGTAGATTGCTACAAGAATTGGAAAAAGCACTATACTGTAATGTAGTTTAGCAGTGATATTACTTAAAATAACTCTTGAGGACAGTATTTTTGTGTTCAAAGCTGAATATTAATGATTTGAAAGGCATTTTAAAATATAGGTTAAAATTTTTGAAATACACTTGTGTATTAAATGTGAAAAACAAATTTAAGTTTCAAGTGAAAATGGCCTTTTGAAGGGATTTAAGAGAGAAAATTAAGAACAGAATTATATACTCGAATATGTTGTCATTCTTTCGGCTATTGATATTTTAATTTTTACTGTAGTTTTTTAAAAAACTGAATATGCTAACATTAACATGTAAGTAGTCATTTTTTTATAATTTTATTTCATAGCTTGAAGTTAATTTTTTAAAACTGGAGTATCTAAATTTTTTGATAAACATAAAGAAACTTGCACATTCAAAAAGAACTTGGAGCAGTGATAATGTTTTCTCACATGCCAGATGTGTGGAAGAAATGTGTATAAAACCTTTGTGTGTATGCTATGTGTTTAAGAGAAAGCAAACATATATCTTTTTATAGATATGACATAGCAATCTCATACATTTTAATCAGGCTTTTCAATCAGGAATAATCAAAGAAGTTGGATGATGAAACTTCTCATGCCTGTAGTATAAAATAGTAACAATATTTTTTAAAATTATTTTCATGTAAGAAATAAACGGAATGTGCACCTCTTTGATTTGATTATTTCTACACAAAAGACATATGTTGTCTCTTAAATGTCAATTACTGGAGTATAAATTATTTGGAAGAACTGATAGCTAAGTACTTGTACTGCTCTATCAATTAATATGTTTGGTCACTTAATCACTTAATGGAATTTCCCCTTCCTACAATGTTTGAAATTATTATTGTTAAGAAGTGGCAGTACTAGAACTGATTTTTTCACTGTTTTCAGTGCATGATAATTATAAGCAAAGCTCTTACTCTAAGATGCATTCATAATTAAAAGTAAGAATGTTAAATTATTGTTAGCAGAAGAATTTCTGCTGCTTGTTCACGCTTAGGAAAAGGTAATACTGTACTGTAAAAGAAGCCTTCATGATTTCAAGGAATATTGGATGCTCAAAGGAAAGAATTACTGTGTTTGTGGTAGCCATGTCTAAATTTTGAACGAGTAATGCAGACAATTTCTTTATATCATTGTGAAGGTAAAATTCCTTGTATCCACTTCAACTGTAGCACCACCTAGCGTCTGACAATCATATCTTATCATTTTGGAAAAAAAGTTTACATTTAGATAAGGTAGACCAGATCAGAAAACAAATTCCATAGAAAGACTATAACTACACTTTATTGAAATAGCAATATGTAGCCCCTCTCAGTAAAATGTACATATAGTCCTTGACTTACAACAGTTCACTTAGTGACCATTAGAAATTACAATGGCAGTGAAAAAAGTGACTGATGACTATTTTCACACTTATGACCGTTGCAGCATCCCCATGGTCACATAATTTACTTTCAGATGCTTGACAATTGACTCACATTTATGACAGTTGCAGTGCTCCATGGTCATGTGATCCCTTTTTGCAACCTTCTGACAAGCAAAGTTAATGGGGAAACCAGACTCAATTAACAGCCGTGATACTGCATTTATTCACTTAACAAATGTGGCAAGAAAAGTTGTAAAATGGGACAAAGCTCACTTAACAAATTTCTCACTTAGCAACATAAATTTTGGGCTCTATTGTGGTTGTAAGTTGAGGACTACCTGTAATAGTCTTCCTGTAAAAATCTGTTTTCTAATCTAGTCTATCTTGAAGTGCTGACACCACTTTGGATGAATAGGCAGATTCAAGAGTATTAGAAAGATCATACTTTTGTATACTACTAATGAGTGATTGGGATGTACTAGAGGAGCAGACACTGGAATCCTGCGAAAACATGGATTGAATAGTTTTGCAAAAATATTTTTTTATTGCCAGTGCCTTTGGCTTCAAGCAGAATGAATGCAGCTTGAAGGATCTTGCTTGATAACAATCATGAATGTAATAGGAAACAAAAGATGAAGAAGTGAAATTTAGTCAGCCAGGGCATTACAGATTGTGAAATAGTTATGTGCTGGCTAAAGCAAAAAAATTAAATAGAGTAAGTGCAAAGGTTTGTTATAGAGAATATGCAGTTAAAAATCTAAGATCAATATAATGATAAAATGAACATTTTTGAATAATGAAATATAAAAAGCTGTAAACCAACTGCCAAAGAGGAAAAACGTATAAAATAGCAACAACTTTAATGGTGAAGGGAGAGATAATGCAATTTGATTTGTTACTATTTGTTACTATTCTCATTTTGTTTTATAAAAGAGAATTTGCTCATGGTCGCAATTTGTTAAAAGATAGTCTATGGGTGGGTGCAATTTCCGTATCCTTTATTATATAACTATCTTTTTTAGCATTTCGCACCTTCCTCGCTTTCTATATTTCAGGATGGGAAATAGTATGGAGGTAATATTTTTAAGTAGTATCGCTACTATCGTTATGGTAGAATCTTTCCCCCAAGAAATTGTTGGAGAGGTATATATCCATTGAGGAGTTCAGAGAAATTATCCAACCAATGGTATCTCCCCTGCCATATAAGTATGTCACCCAATATCTTTGCCCATAAGAATTTCAAAAAGGCATTTGTGCTAACCTCTAATTTTAATTGCAAGGTCTATCTGCCTGGAGACATGGAAGCAATGGCTGATTTTAGTGACAAACTTATGAGAAGTCATTTTTCCTGTAGATCAGAGGAGGAGATATTTTTGTAAATTCTTTTTATTTTATTTCCTCTCTGAATATTCAATTTTCTGGTTATCTAAGCACCTTCAGCTTTACAAAATGCCTTAAAGCTAGGATCTGATTTGAATCTTAGCTTGAATGCCTACATTTTGAAAAGTTTAAGAAATATAATAAAGGATCATTTATTCAATGAGCTCTCCCCCCCCCCCCCTATTTTGACCATCAACTTTTAAATTATTAGTTTTCCTTTCTTGACTCACCCTTTTGGCACAAGCAAAAATTTGATAAATATTTACTGTTTAAAATAAAATTTCATTTAGTTTTATTTAATTTTAATGACTTTTTAAAACTAACTGTGCTACTAACTGCATGTAATATAGTGAAAGGAAATAATTTTTACAATATGTTTCTTTAGTGAAACTTTGGATAATTAGAAAGTTATTCTAATATATATGGGATGGGCAGAAATTGGATTGTTTAACTAGATATACCTTTTATATATATCTTCTGCTGTTGGCAATCAAAAAATTATTAATTTTAATGTATAGCGAGGGAATTAGACAAAAGTGTACCTTATCCAATAAAATGAGGACATACAGTTAGTATTAGGATAATTAATTTATTCACAGATAACAAAATGTAAAAAAATCTTTGGATTCTTTAAGGATTCATTGAAACTATCTTCATAGAACAGTTAAAACATTTAAAGTGTCCTTTCTTTTTTGTAATCATAAAACTAATTTGAGACTTAAAACTATTTCAGTTTCAGTCACATCCAACACATATGCTCAGCAAAGGTTCGGGACCACTCCGGAGTATATTAAAGAAACTACACAAAGAATGTGTGTATGTTAAGCAACTAAAACTCACCGGTGTGTGGGTGTGGGTGTGGGTGTGTGTGATCACATTGAAGAAATTCCATTTTGAGTTTCACATGTTTTGAGATCTGGTTCAATATATTTGGCAATTCAGTACCAGATAGCAGATCTGTCATATTGCAGGGTTTGCAAATGGAGAGAAAACTATGCTGGCAGCTGCCTCAGTGGGTAGATGATTTAAAAGAAATACCAGTGCTACTTGTATTATTCTGGCAAATTATAATAGCTAGGAAAACTCCAACAAATATAAATCAGGGTCAAAATAAATATATTTTTGTGAATTATAAACTACTTTGAAATTTTTAACTTCTGGTTTAATATATAATATTACTATATAGTATAATTATGGTATTAATTTAATTAATTACTAATTATAGTAATAATACATAGTGTTATGAATGGGATTTAGTTGATAGCTTCTTTGGTTTGGCAATCTTTATATGTCTTCTCGCTGACTGTATATGATATAATATATAAGGACATGACAACGTATAATGTTAAACCAAATTATAATATTATGTCCTCTATTCAGAAGACATACATTATAACACTACGTTCTGTATTTAGGTTCCTGTTTATTTAATATTTGTGATTTGTTTTCTACTATTATGTACAAATTTGTTTATTGCAGCCTGACCAATGCTGGGTATTAAATTATCACAAATGTCTATCAATCCAGATTTCAGACCATTTCTGCATCTGAAAATAAGTATCAAACATTAATATAAAGAATAAATTCTAGGAAAACTTAAGGATGAAAAATCATTATTTTAAAGAAAACACAAATGTTATAATATTTTGTTAACAAGAAAATAAGCTCTTATAAAAACACTATTAAAACTTCTGCTTTACTTTCTACCATTATGTAGTATTCTGATAAAGTATAAACAGTAGTAGTGGAAAATATAGGCACATTATTTGTAGGAATCATTAAATTGCCTAGATGTATTAAAGGGAACTATGTTTATTAATAACACACTGTAAAATCTAAATGTATTTTTTAATTTTTTTTGCTACGCAACATCTATTATTAAGGGTTCTTCAGACCAGAAGTTATAGTGCAGGATTATAATTTCTCATTTATTTTAGCCAACAACTAATGAAGTATTTGGTTTTTATCTTTCAGGTTTGAACATCAATGGCTTAAAGGCACAAAAAAGTAATGGAACCAGTTCTGAGCCCAGTTTTTCATCTCTGGAGAGGAAAAGCTCTTTGTCAAGGTAAAATCGTTAAAGTGTTTCATTAGTGAATTGTTTCACTATTTCTAAGAAATGCCTCTGGGAATTTCATGGTATCCTGACAACAATATTTTGATCTCTGGGCTACAGTTCAGATTCGTGTTTCTAAAATAATATAATTAAACACAAGAACACCTTAGAAAATATTTGTACTAAAGCCAGGTATTGTTTTGCAGCTGTTATTTTAAGACTCCATTGACATCTCAGTGAACCACAGATTAGTATGTACAGCTGCTCTCAGTAGGACTACTTAGAGACTAGACAATGGAAGTTGTCGAGAAAAGGGCAGACATAAAACATAAAGTCTTCAAGAAATAAAATGGTGCGTCATCTCCTGGACAGAGTTGAGATGTAAATGAATTTCAGCTCAATTCCTGTTTTCATATTCACTAAAATGCTAGATTATCTGGTTTTTGGTTTTTGGTTTGTAATTTCAAATTGAGAGCATTTAATTAATGCCCTTGTTTTTCCTAAAGAGATGCAATTTATCTACTCCCCCTCTCTCTCCCCCCGGGTTCTTTGGGTGATTTTGTGTTACACTTTTTTCTATCAGCAGCATGATTCAAATTGCTAGCAATCAAGAGGTATAAGTAAATGAAGCATAGTAAATAATTCTGGAATTTTAAATTGGCTTTAGATTGTTACAAAATTGTCAACACATTTCCATAGCCTGATTGTGCTGCTCTGTTTGAAAGTCTCATTTGTATTTTCTGATCTTTTTGATTATGTTATACAATAATATGCCTGTACCTACTTAGTAACATTTATAACATTTTTTTTAAATTTTAACTATAATTATGTAAAATTGGTACTATATAGTCATGGAATAAAATTAATTAAGCAGCCTATAGAATAAATAGCAATGCACTTTATACATTGTACAGTGCAATTATTTTCAGATCTGATTTTCAGGAAGTTGGAGAATAATACTTTATGAAATTAATTTGTTAAAATATATTGGTTATATTTTCATTTCATAAGTGATTGCTATTTGAAGGAATAATAAGCCAAAGAAATATCTTCAAATACTGTTTGCTATATAAAAAGAATAAACATGTTGTAAACACTACCAACGTTTTAAAAAAATGTTCAGGAAACATGCTTTGAATTATAATATGAACAAGCACTTTCTTATACTTATTAAATTACTGTTCATATAATGCATGCTCTCTAGCATAAGGAAGCAAGGAACATTCTTATTCTAATAGGGAAAAAATCATTGCACAGTATAACATGAGTTAGTAATTATTTTTAAAAACACTTGCATTTTAATTTTCTCTATAAGGAAAATAAAGATCTTTTAAAACCACATTGATTAGTAACATTTCCAATCTTATATTGGCTGCGTCTCTTATAAAGATGTTACAAATAAAGTACAACTAAAGTGTGAAAGAAGGGATAAGGCTCATGTATTTATTGACAGTTTGGATACAGAGAAATTTCTTGCAGGCTGATGTCTAAAGATTCCACTTATTGTTACTTCTTGCACCTTCATGCTATTACAAGTGGTCTTGAAAACCAGTATTTGAAAATAAACATAACAGTCTAGTACCGCTGTGGTACGTTTAATTCACACCCACCCACCCTCCCATAGTGTTTAGTCACTGAGCTGATGAGCGATTCGTGAAATACCCTGATGGACCTAATTTTTTAAAAAAATGGCTTCCACTGATGTCCTACAGACAATAATTATGATGTGCTAGTTAAGCCCAAACTACAGCTGAGGGATTTTACGTTAAAGCAGGGGCTTGGGCGCAAAAATGCATTTATAGCTCTTTGTCTGGCACCTCATTATGCGTGGACCTGATTCATTAAGTAATTGGTTTGCAGTTGTTTACATGAGTATTAAGGCTTTTATTCAGCAGTCTTTGAGAGATACATTGTGCAAATGTTGCATGTTATGAATGCAGAATGAGGGGCAGTGGACAAGTCCTATTGGCTAAACACTGCACTCTGTTGAAAAGCAAGTAAAAGAGATTGGGTGCTGCTTTGCATAGCAATGACTTTCTTAATAAGCTTTACAGATTAATACACACAAGCTATAAAAGATGCAAAGAGATACTCTTAGCACATTTATCCATGCTCATTTCACTATTATGGCACTGGAGATGGGAAGAATTGAGTGCTTTCATATTCTTTTTTTCCAGCGCAACTTCAGTGCATGAGACTTAATAGAATCCAATGTTTATTGTATTATAAATTGTGGGGGAAGTAGGCAGACCTGCAACAGTTTATTATTAAAGATTCTTTCAATGTAAATCTTTTCCACCATTGTGAGTCCAACAGCAAAATCATTTTGTGGTTGAGTGGGGATGAAAGGCATAATGTACGAAGGAGTGAGTCTTAATAGAAAGCTGCTCTCCGATTGAAGGCCACTTGTTCCCTTTTGTATGGAAGTGCATGCCACAGCTTCCTCTTCTCCAACAAATATTACCCTGTTGTATCCTAGCTGAAAACAATTTTCTTGCCAGAGTTCCACTGTTTAGTACAACAAATACACTTAAACTTGGACACAAACTTTCTAACTTAATTATTACATTACATTCAAAGGAAAAATATTGATATGAAACAAATGATCCAAATGTAGCATATCCTTAGTAGTTATAGCATAATTATTAAACTAATGGTTGCAGCAATGTGTGTGGCATTTGACTGCTCTGTAGCAATACAATCAGCCAGTGGATGTCAGTAGCAGACTGTCCTTGCAGGTTTGGGCCAGATGCAGTGTCTTGTCTTAGAGGCCTTTTCTATTGCAACATCTGAATTAAAAAAATAAAACCCAAAATATTTAAGTTAGCTTCCTGAAGTATGCCTTAAGTTTTCAGTATTCTTTTATTTACCAAGTTATCTATTAAGGACAATATGCTTTTGAGTTTCATAAAATTCTTATCTGATTGACTATTTAAATTGGCTTTTTAAACAGAAGTGTCTTTTTCTTTAAATATTTTATTCACTTGAATTAATTGCTAGTTACCACTTGTAGTTCTTTGTACTGATGATTTCAAATATAGCCTCTGATAAATGCTTCATTTTAATCTTCACAGATAACTACAATGACCAGTAGGGGTCACTGTTTATTTGCTAAATCCAAGTTGCATTCCTCAGTCTATTTCCAAATGAAATTTATTTTAGCAACTATTCAAATCTGGGCTGAGTTTTAGTTTCAAAAAGCTTCAGGGCTGTTGGTATCAGCTTATCTCCTTGGGAGTAGAAGAATCTTTTGATGGCCATTGTAGATTTTGATGACATTTACATAAGATGCTCAAGGTGGGCTTTTCTGGATTCTCTGTTCATGGAAGACATAGCTCAGATATTTAAAGTAATGTTTGATTTTTTTTCAATTCTTCTCAATTATCCAAGCCCACTGTTTTGGTTACTGATTGAGAATCATTATTTTAGATTTCTGGTAGTTTATAAACAGCCTGTTTCTCAACTATACTATCCCCACATTAGCAATATAAAAGAATGAGACAGTTGTTGCTCATATTCTTCTCTTCCTTTAAACCTTCTGAATAAATGTGACTAAAGATTATTGTGGCACTAGTCTACTGAAACTACAGCACAGCACAGTTCAAAACACTGATAAAAGGAATAGCCTCATAGATAGAAGCAGATGAATGACTTTTGCCTTAATACTGCTTAAGCTAAATAAGCTTTTCCCTATGATCATTGAAGACATATTAAAATATGAAGAGGTAGTGAATTTTGAAATTAATTTTAGAAAGACAATAGCTTTGTTCATCAACATCAGTCCCAAATTAGAGAATGAGGTAAGTGTTAAATAATCCTTTAAGATTGGTCATAAATGGATTATCTTAGACTTTAAATATAATTTTTCTCAGTTGTGTATACTAATTCTTGAACTAGAAGAAAGGGAGCAATATCAGGGCCAGATTTTTAAAGTGCAAACTTAGTAATTAAAGTACTTATAAGTATAGATGGTTGGTGATAAAAAGAGAAATGCTTTATGGATGCAGAAATCATTGAGGTCCTTAAGTTCTTAAAAGAAAGGAAAGTTTACTGAAACTAATGCTCTGATGTGTTATACTCCAATTTCTTTAGCATAAATGTCAATATAAGAATTGTTGAAGGAGATATGGTAACATTAGAATAGAATAGAATAGAATAGAATAACATTGGAAGGGACCTTGGAAGTCTTCTAGTCCAATCCCCTGCTTAGGCAGGATACCCTACACAACTTCAGACAAATGGTTGTGCAATCTCTAAAAACTTCCAGTGTTGTTACAACTTCTGGAGGCAAGTTGTTCCATTGATTAATTGTTCTCTAACTGTCAGGAAATTTCTTCTTATTTCTAGGTTGCTTCTCTCCTTGATTAGTTTCCACCCACTGCCACAAAGAAGACTTTCTCTTCTTTGTGGCAGCCCCTGAGATATTAGGACACTGCTATCATGTCATCCCTAGTCCTTCTTTTCATCAGACTAGACATACCCAGTTCCAGCAACCATTCTTTATGTTTTAGACTCCAATTACCTAAACATATTTGTTGCTCTACTCTGCACTCTAGTCTCAACATCTTTTTTACATCGTGGCGACCAAAACTGGGTGCAGTATTCCAAGTGTGGCCTTACCAAGGCATTATAAAGTGGTAT
The DNA here is from genome assembly GCF_964273705.1 of Natrix helvetica. NCBI lineage: Eukaryota > Metazoa > Chordata > Lepidosauria > Squamata > Natricidae > Natrix > Natrix helvetica. The sequence continues at coordinate 74,603,170 of NC_138550.1, forward strand.
TAACACTTCACGTGATCTTGATTCTATCCTTCTGCTTATGCAACTGTGTTGGCTTTTTTGGCAGCTGAAGCACATTGCTGGCTCATATTTAAATGATTGTCCACTAGGACTCCAAGATTCTTCTCACAATTACTACTATTGAGCATTCTGTTTTTCTTGCCTAAATATAGAACCTTACTTTTTTCACCATTTAATTTCATTTTGTTAGATAACGCCCAATGTTCAAGTCTGTCAAGATTCTTCTGTATCTTAAGCCTATCTTCTGGAATGTTGACTATTCCTGCTAGCTTGGTATCGTCTGCAAATTTGATGAGTTCCCCATCTATCCCCTTGTCCAAATCATTGATGAAGATGTTGAAGAGAAACTGGGCCTAAAACAGAGCCTTGGGGTCCCCCATTGCATACTTCCTTCCATGTAGATACAGTTCCATTGAGGACTAACATGAGTGCAGTTGGTCAGCCAGTTACGAATCCATCTGGTGGTGATGCTGTCTAACCCACATTTTGTAAATTATATCGACAACATTCTTCTGGTCCACTAATTTTGTTACTTTGTCAAATAATGCAATAAGATTAGTCTGGCATGATCTGTTTTTGACAAACCCATGTTGGCTTTTGGTTATTACTTTTTTTGTTTCTAGGTGTTCTCTGATTCGTTGCTTGATTATCTTTTCCTGAATCTTTCCTGATATTTAGGTCAGGTCTGGTTTTTTTCCCTTTTTTGAAGATAGGAACTACACAACTGCTCTTTTCCAGTCCTCTGGCAGTTCCCTGGTGCTTCAGGATCTTTGAAAGATGTAATTCAGTGGTTCTGAGATCTTGTCTGCTAGTTCCTTCAGAATCTTGGGGTGTAATCCATTTGGTCCTGATGATTTGAACTCATCTAGGGTAGACAGGTGCTCACTTATCATTTTCTTCCCTATTGAAACATACTGGCATGTTTTAGTAGATCATTCAGATTTGAAAATTAGTAATTTTCATTTTTCTCCCCACACTTAACCAAAACAAAAACAAGCCCCCCCTCCCACCATATCTAAATTTTGGCTTGTTTTACTTTGGGGGCTTGCAAAAGGGGTAGATGAGGTCCATGGAGGTAAATAAGCATCTGTTTTTTGTATTTTTGCTTGTGGATTGTGCATTAATAGTAGAAGATTCAAAACTGTCAAAATGAGTATTTCTTCACATAGCACAACTATAGAATTTTATAAAAAGTGGAGTAATTCATAAAGGGAAGATGTTTTTAACAATAGAATACATTATGAAATAATGTTCTTTATTGAAAAGCATGGTAGGGAGATACTTCTTCCTTTTGAGTGGTTTGAGTAGAAATCATTTCCTTATTCAAGCCCTTTTTATTTCTGGATTCATTTAGCTGCTCCAACTAGGATTTATGTAAATTGTGTAAAAATCCATAAGACAAAGTGATAAAATCAGCTTTTGAAGATTGACAAGGTATTCTGTGTTTCACTAATGAAGAACTCGTAAACCTTGTATACAAAATGGGTTTATGTGACATTGTGGCATGCTGCCTACTTGTAGCTGTGGAAAAAGTAGACATCTATCAAGCTTCCTATGAAAATGAAGTGTTTTGAACTCAGCTATGCAGTTTGTGCCTACATTATTTAAGGTTAAAAACTCATAAAACAAATTGACAGATGGTTTATTGTAGAACATTGAAGAGCTAATTTTTAATTATGAAAGATTTTTCTGCAGTAATTTGTTTAACTCTAATTGGATATCTGTGACTAGAATCGGACTCTTACCTGTTTGTACCATATCACTCCTCCTAACATAAACAAGTTACTACAACTGGCATCAGAATGTATAACAATTGTGGCTATACAGAAGTGGCAAAGGAAGACCTGGGGGGATGAATACTGTAAATGGAGTAGGAGTGAGCATTTACTCCAATCAGATGGGAGGATTTTGGAAACCTATCATAGATGACAAGAAAATAGTCTGAAGTATCATTCATGATCATAATTTTAATATATTGAATTGATACATATGTATATTTATACATTTGTACATTTATACATTTAGTCTATGCTATTTCCTACCTTCCCACATCATATATATACATGCATATAAACATTTTTCTTATATCCGAAGTGTCTGAACCTAAAAATATGAATACAGATGCTGCTGCACCACTGTACAATATGAATTTCTTCACGTTAGCCATCATTATGCAGACATCTTACAATAAGTATTTGACATTTCTTTCAACATGCTTATAGCAGTTCTGTGGAAATCTTGAAAAAGAACAATGCATTATTTCAGTTGGACACTTTCATAATTATAGTGTTACTGTCATCTGAACACCTAATCAGATATTCCCCCCTTCCCCCATCCCTAATCTGTCCATAACCTGAACTTTTAGGTCTTTCAACAGTGCTCTGTAAATGAGTCCATCCAATTTACCACATTTTTGGGAGTATAAGACACACCAAGATTTTGAAGAGGCAAATTTTTTAAAAAACGTTTTTGCACTCTGCAGACCCAAAACGTTCTGTTTTTTGCAAAAATGGGCCCGATGTTTTTCAAAAAAAAGGTCATGCATAGCCTTTAGGAGCCTTGTAGAGTGCTCCTGGGGCTGGGGTTGGGGTGGGGAGAAACGAGCAAAAAATGACCCATTTTCAGGCATTTTTTGTCAAAACAAGGGCATGCATAGCCTTTAGGAGGCTTATAGGGTGCTCCTGGGGGCTGGGGAGGCAAAAAATGCTGTATTCAGTGTATAAGATGCACTGATTTTCAGCCTCTTTTTTTTTTGAGGGAAAAGGGTGCGTCTTATACTCCGAAAAATACGGTACTTGTCCTATTCTTCTTTCCTTATAGCTTTTCCAATATTAGACTTTCTCCTGAGAGTTAGGTCTTAGTATAGTAGATCCACAGTAGGATAATTTGAACCTGGTCATTTGTACCTCTTGTGAGAATTCTGATTTGATCTGTTCAATTATCCTTTTGTTTGTTTTCATGGCTGTCCACCGAATTTATAGAAGCTTTCTCCCACATCAACATTAAAAGCATCAATACTCTTCCTACTCTGGTTCTTTAAAGTCCAATTCCCATTTCCATTGAGTTTTGCAGAGATTATTATTACTTGCAGAAATCTTATCATTGTACATATTTTTCCAAGGCCTTCATTATGGCTGTTGTTGCACTTGGTAAATTTTTTGACTGCTTGTTCCATTATATTAATAGTTGGTTCCAAAAGGCAGAAGCTAGCCACCATTTCGATATTTTCACTGTATATTCAAAGGCTGGCAGTTCTACTTGTTGTCATTCGTTTACTCTCCTTCGTATTTAATTTTAGTTCCATTTTTAAAATGTATTCTTTGACTTTTACTAGTAGATTTCCCATAATAAATATACAGCATATAAGTTGAGGACAATGAAGTGTTCTGAGATTCCCATTTTGCTAAGCACATTCTACAGCTTGATGTGATCAATACAATTGAAGGTGTTTCTGTAATACATAGTGACTTTCATTGGATATTCTATAGATAGAACTTACTTTCAATGGAAATTTATTTCATCCAAGCTAGTAATTTTCTATAAATATGCATACTTTTATTAAACTATTTACAAACGTATGTTTCTTTGCTAATGTTTAAAATTGTTGTTCATACTGTTGTTTTTCTGAAGTACGATGTTGGTTTGCTACATGCTGGATATTCTGTATAAACATACTCAAAAATGTATAAAAACCTTAATCGAGAGAAAATGGCAAAATGGTCTGGAAACTGGAAAGTCTTAAACAGTGAAATATAAATATCATTGGTTTTGGTTAAAACTGAATTCTGAAGTTTTTAATCCACTGTTCTTAGAATTCATTCTGCTCTTAAGTTATATCTGACCTGTCCACCTGTAAATGAGCACATATATATTTTTCCTTTTTTATAGAGATGAAAATGAAAGAGGAATAATATCTACAATAAAATCTAAAGGTAAGGATATTATCAGTTGTAGTTACCTAACAAAAGACTTTTTTGCTTTCCTTTTCAGCAATAATCTTGTTAGGGCTCATGTAGTCCATGTAGTGGCATCTTGGTTCTGAGAAGTCTGAAAGAAGGAATGAAACCTTGGCATTTTTGCCCTCAAATAAATTTGTGCCCTTATGTCAGTCTTCTTTTGAGGACTACCAGAGCAAGCCCTCTAGTTTTCTTAGCAATATTTTCCAAAAGGGTCTTTTTCTTCTTTTGGGGCCAAAAGAGAGTGACTGGCTTAAGGTAACCCAGTTGCCAAGGTGGTACTAGAAAAGCAATCTCCCATACCCTAGCCAGATCCCTTTAACTGCTATATCAAACTAGCTTGTTTACAAAATAAGTTTTTCTTTTGTGACCATGGCTGTTAAAAAAATGTTGAAAGGGGGCTAATATTATCTTCATATCTATGGCATCTGCAGAGGAGTAAATGGGATCATAGTGATTATATAAGTAGCATTGTGATGCAAGCTCTATCCCAGTGATGGCGAACCTATAGCACTCGTGCCCAAAGTGGCACACAGAGCCATGTCACCTGGCACATGCGGTGTCGCCCGTTCCTCTTCCGGGTTGCTGGCGTGCATGCCCGCACAACAATCAGCTGGCCTTCGTGTGTGCAGCAGTGCCGGAAACTGAAAGAGATGGTCTTCCATTTTCCAATGTGAGAATGCGCTGGCCAGCTGATCATCACATGCGCATGCTCACCAGTAACCGGAAGACTAGCTGGCGGAAACCAGAAGTTCATTTTCCGGTGCGCGCATGCCCATTGGGCAGCTCCTCTTCCAGGTTATGGCCCAGATGAGCATGCACATTCCCTTTTCGGCACTCGGTGCTGAAAACGTTTGCCCTTCACTGCTCTATCCCTTAGGAGATTGGAGGCTAAAACATATGAATAACAGTTGCAGGAATTGGGTATGTCTACTTTAATGAAAAGAACTAGTGGTGACATGATATCAGTGTTCCAATATCTAAGGAGCTGCCAAAAAGAAGGGTGTCAATCTATTTTTGCAAGCACTTGAAGGCAGAACAAAAAGTGATGGATGGAAACTAATCAAGGAGCAAACCAACCTAGAAGTAAGGAGAAAGTTTCTAACAGTTAAAACAATCAGTGGAACGACTTACGGTTTTGGGTGCTCCAACACTGGAGGTTTTAAAGAATATATTGGACATCCACTTGTCTGAAATGGTATAGGATTTCCTGCTTGAGCAGGTTGGACTAGAAGACCTCCAAAGTCCTTTCCAACTCCGTTATTCTGTTATTCGTTTTCTATATGCATTTCAGTAACACCTCCCCCCCCCCAGGCTTGCTTTACAGTGCAATCTCCTTTCATCATTTTGATGAAAATAGTGAGAACCTGAAGATGCTGCTACTTTGTATTTTTGTCAATGACTTCCACACATATTACACATTATACGAAAAACACTTTTTTCCTGTAATATACAAAATTAACCTTGGACCATCTATCTCTGTACTGTAAATCCTTAAAGTTAATTTGGATGTGAGCCCTCCAGATATTGCTGGATTTTCCTGTACACCGCTTGGAGAGTCCAAGCAATGGGTTAATTCAGTCTGCTTGCCCTTAGGACTGAGGAACTATTTTTCCTTAAGCCACACCTCCTCCTGGTGTGCTCAATCCCCCAGAATTCTTCCTCAGTCAGCCCGTTTGGACGTATTTAGTTAGAGCTCTGAGCTAAATTGATCCTTTTTTTGGCTTGGACTCTCTAATTGCGTTTAAAGTTTTTTCTCTAATATTCCCCAACCTCGTGAGACGTTTCTCTCTTCAATTCTGCGACTTCCTTCAGTAGAATCTGCACTTGAAGGCCAGGAGGTAAGCTGGAAGGTGGTGGGGGGTGCCCCTCAGCCGATCCTCTTGGGACGGCTTCGGAGGCCTGCCGCTTGTCGTTTAAAATGGCGCGGCTGCAGCGGCGAGGTTCCTAAGTCCCCAGGCCCCTCGTTTGTTATTTTCGTCGAAGTTTTTTCGCTCCCCGGCCTGCTAGAGGACCTCTGCCGCAGGGAGGAGTGGGCGATCGTCGCCATTGCGAGGCGCGTTCGCCCCTCGCTCTCCCTTAGCCCCACGCTGTTGCGGCGGCCATTTTTAGGCGCGAAAATAGCGCGCCCAGCCATGGCCGCCATTTTGCATCAGCCTCGTTGTCAGGAGGCCGCTGGAGGTGGCAGGGCCTAGCAAGGGTTTCTCGGGCTAGGATCGCCACCTTCGCCATTTGTCTATTTTTGCGAGCGGCGCTGGTTCCTGTGCCATTCCAACGGTCATCATACCGGCTCAGGGAGGAGGCCTTAAGTAAGCGCAGGCCTGAAGATTTTTTTCTATAGTCATTCTCCTCCCTGCTTCTCCTGCGGAGCCTTGCACCTCGGTGCAGGCCCCAATCCTACCCCTGGGCCTCCGACTGGTGTGAAACATGGGATGATTTCATAGTATTGATTCGATTAATTGTATATATGGCAATTTTAACGATCATTTCGTTTTGTTTCCCATTACAGCACCCAGTCTATATCTATCCTTCTACCTTATCATAGCCTTGCTCCATCTTGTGTGGTCATTGACTATGGACCTGCCCAGTCCTCCCGATTCCCAAGACGCTAGGCCGAGCCTCTCGCAGGCCCCTAGCAAGGGTTCCTCCTCTTCGGGGAGTGGGGGGTGCGGGCAAGAGTGGTGGGGGTAGCTCTGGGAAACAGCGTTCCAGAACCCCTTCGGTAGCTGAGGCCAAGGATGCTGAAAGGCGCCAGCGGGCCCTTGACAAGCAATTCGAGAAGGCCAGACGCCAGGCAGACAGGGTGCAGTCCCTTTCAGGAGCCCCTCCCTCCCGGGAAGATCTCCAGTCGGTCCTCGCCGAGGAGGTGGAATCCCAGGACCTATCCCCTAATAGGTCTTTTGCAGAGCCGGCTTCCCCGGTCCCTTCTTGGGCCTGTGAACAGGTTCCTCCCCCTGGGGATGCTAGCATAGACGATATGCAGGGTGAGGCTTCACCCCCCCTAGAAGAGGGCTTGGATCCCGATTCTGACTCTGAGGAGTTATCGCCCCGCATGCAAGAGCTAATGGCCCGCGCCATTGCCAAGGGCATCACGGAGGCCATGAGATTCAAAAGCCCTACTGCAGCGGCCCCTAGGGGTCCCAAACCCGATCAGGCAGCTCCGCCCCCAAGCAAGCGTGCTCGCCATCCTTCCCTGGAATCCTCGGTGGTCAGCGAGGCCTCTGCCATTGAGGACCCTGACCCGGAGGTGCTAGGCCTCTCGGACGACGAGGACCTTCCCCCCGAAGCGCCCGCCTTTGCGGGTCTCTTCAAGCCCAGCCTTTTTAAATCGGTCCTTCACAAGGTCAAGGCTGCCACCAGGGTGGGGATCAAGCCCAAGCCGACCGCGCCGGCGGATGATGCCCCTCCGGCTAATCCCAATGCGGTCATGTTTGATGTGCCAGCGCCCCAGCAAGAGCTGGTTCCGGTCCCGGGGCTGTTCCTCGACTTAATCCAGCGCCAGTGGGCTCAGCCAGCCACGCAATCCTCTCCCAGTGGGGTAGATAGGAAGCTTATACTATGGAGCCAGTGTTGGAGGACCTTCTGGCCCTTCCCACTGTCGACCCGCCCATCGCTGCGCTCACTTCCAACTCCTCGCTACCGGCCGACCTCCTGGAAGGCCTTAAGGCGGAGGACAAGAAGGCGGAAAAGGCGTGCCACAAGACCCATCTGGCGGCTGCCTGGGCCATCAGGGCCTCTTCTTCCGCTTCCTTTTTTAATAGGGCCTCTGTGATCTGGCTGCGCGAGCTCCTAAATAAGCTCCCGGCGGGAGACATACGTCTCCACCAGGACGTGTCAAAAATAATCGCGGCCTCCCAGTATGCCGCTGACGCGTCCCTCAATGCCACCAAATTTGCCTCCAGGGCCCTCGGTTCTAACATAACTTCCCGTCGACTGATCTGACTCCGACATTGGCAAGCGGACCAGAAAAACAAATGGAAACTGGCTTCCGCCCCCTTTAAGGGGTCCAAATTGTTTGGCGAGTCCCTGGATCCTCTCCTCATTGAGTCCAAGGACAAGAGGAAGATCCTACCTTCTCTAAATAAAAAGCAGGAACGTAAGGCCGCTCCCTACTCTAGGAGGCAGTCCTTTCGTGCCTCCGAGCCTTCCACCTCTGCCTCTTCTTTCTCTCCCTCTAATAGGTCCTTCGGCCAGCAGGGCGACAGGTCCCAAGACAGAGCGCCCTTTCGGGACAGAGGCAGGCAGCAGTTCGGCTTCCGCAAGTATAACCGCGGTGGGGCCTCCAACAGGCCGTTCCGTAAGTCAAAGTGACTGCCAGGGCTTGGCGCCCATCGGGGGTCGCCTCCAGCTGTTCGCCTCCCATTGGGCCCAGAACACCGAGGATGCTTGGGTTCTGCAGACAGTCGGGGAAGGCCTCTCCCTGGAATTCCTGTCCCTTCCCCCTCGGACCTTCATCCGGTGCCCTGTCCCGTCCTGCCCCCAAAAAAGGCAGCGTATGGACCAGGAAGTCCGTCATCTCCTAGACATCAGGGCCGTGGAACCAGTTCCCCAAGGCGAAGAGGGGAAGGGGTTTTACTCCATCCTCTTCCTGGTACCAAAGAACTCGGGGGGGTGGAGAGCCATCTTGGACCTCAAGAACCTCAACAGGCATATCGCCTACCGGAGGTTCAAGATGCAGTCTCTGCAGTCCATTCTGGCGGGGATTCGACAGGGAGATCTTCTCACATCTATAGATCTCAAAGAGGCATACCTCCACATCCCCATCCGTCCTCAGCACAGGAAGTTCCTGCGCTTCTATTATGCGGGTCGCCACTTCCAGTACAAAGCTCTTCCATTCGGCCTCTCGTCCGCTCCTCGGACGTTTACCAAAGTGCTGGTGGTAGTGGCGGCTCAGCTAAGACGCAGGCCCATAAGGCTCCAGTGCTACCTGGACGACATCCTGATCCAGTCGTCGTCCAGGCAGCAGGCCCTTCGGGATCTCCAAACCACTATGAGATCCCTCAGAAATCACGGCTTCTCTCTAAACATAGAGAAGAGCCATCTCACTCCAACCAACAGACTTGTACACCTGGGGGCGGTGATAGATACCAACTTGTGCAGAGTTTTCCTTTCCCGAGACAGGTTGACCGGTCTAAGGTCCATGACCCACAAGGTGTTGAGCTTGAGGCAGGCTCCAGTGGTCCTTCTGTCGCAGCTGCTGGGAAAAATGATCTCCTGCATTTCCATCGTGCCGTGGGCCCGCCTGCATTCCAGGTCTCTTCAGTGGCTGCTGCTGCCGCACCAGAGGGCATCCAGGAGCAACTCTACCAGGCCGATTCGAGTTCCCCCGGACGTGAAGAGGTCTCTCCGCTGGTGGGTGTCTCCGGCCATCCTCAAGGGCCACCTATTCAAGGAACCCGAGAGGTTGATCATCACCACAGACGCCAGCCTCTCCGGCTGGGGAGCCCACATGGGGTCCCTGGTTGTTCAGGGCAAGTGGTCCCAAGTGGAATCCAGCTACAGCATCAACCTGCTGGAACTGAGAGCTGCTCGCCTGGCCCTGCGCCATTTCAGCCGGTCCATCCATCGTCAACATGTGCTTCTGATGACGGACAATGTGGCCACCAAGGCCCACATCAACCGCCAGGGCGGCACCAGATCCAGAGCACTGATGAGAGAGGCGGAGTCCCTGGGACGCTGGGCGGAGCGCCATCTGGAATCCCTTCGCTCCGACCATATCTCCGGAGTGGACAACACACAGGCCGACTGGCTGAGCAGGACGACCATAGATCCTGCGGAGTGGAAACTGGACCCTCGCCTGTTCCACCAGATGTCCGACAGATTCGGGACTCCGGCCGTAGACCTGTTTGCGTCCAGGGACAACAAGCAGCTCGACCGCTTCTACTCCCGGTTCTTCACCCCGGGGGCGGAGGGGACAGACGCACTGCGTTGCAAGTGGCCCCGCGAGCTACTGTATGCCTTCCCTCCCCTGCCTCTCCTTCCTCAATTCATCTCCAAAGTCATCGCAGAGGGAGCAGAGGTCCTCCTCGTGGCCCCGCATTGGCCCCGCAGGTCGTGGTTTGCCGACCTTGTCCACCTGTCGGTGTCTCCTCCGTGGCGCATTCCTCCGGACCAGATCTCCCTCAGCCAGGGGGCCGTGATTCACCCAGAGCCCCAGTGGCTCCAGTTGGCCGTCTGGCACTTGAGGGGGACCAACTAAAAGACCACGGCCTGTCGGAGGAGGTAGTGAACACCATTCAGGCGGCTAGACGCCCTTCAACCACTAGGATTTATGATGCGTCCTGGGCCGCCTTCGCCAAGTGGTGTGAGGAACTGCTCATCGAGCCGACGACCGCGCCTGTTCCCAGAGTGATTGACTTCCTTCAAGCGGGACTCAACAAGGGCCTGGCCCCGAACACCCTTCGACGCCAAGTGGCGGCTTTGTCTACTGTCTGGTCGGGCGACCACCTTTTGCCTCTCAGCAAAATCCCGAAGGTGCGTCTTTTCCTCAAGGGCGCTTCTAACCTTCGCCCTCCCACCGTTCATCGCTATCCTACTTGGCAGCTGTCCGTGGTCCTGCGGGCCCTCTCTGGCCCTCCATTCGAGCCTTTACGCACTACTTCTCTTCGATTCCTGGCGCTGAAGACGGCCTTCTTGATTGCCATCACGTCAGCTCGCCGGATTTCGGAGCTGGCGGCTCTCTCTGTTCGCCAGGATCTGTGCGTCATCCACCCTGACAGGGTCATTTTGAGGCTGGACCCGACCTTTACCCCCAAAGTAAACTCATGGTTCCATAGGGCGCAAGACATTGTGTTGCCAAATTTTTGTCCTCATCCGTCGCATCCCAGAGAGCGATCCTGGCACAATCTTGATGTCAGGAGGGCCCTGAAGGTCTACATCGCTCGTACTGCGGAATTCAGGAAGTCAGAGGCTCTTTTCCTCTCCTTCCAGCCCGGTTCCCTAGGGAAGAAGGTCACTTCCTCCACAATTGGCAGGTGGCTTCGCGCTTGCATTGCGACTGCCTATGAAAGTCAATCCAAGGCCGTCCCGCGCGGCATCACTGCACACTCCACACGAAGTGCTGCTACTTCAGCGGCCTGGGCCACCCAGGCCTCGATCCTGGACATCTGCAGGGCCGCCACGTGGTCCTCTCCTTCTCCATTTGTGCGACACTATAAACTGGACATTTTCGCCTCGGCTGAGGCGTCTTTCGGCAGGCGTGTGCTCCAGGCGGTTGTGTCAGAGACCGAATCCCGGGAGCCTTCTTCTGCCCACCCAGATGGACAATAACTTTGGTATGTCCCATTGCTTGGACTCTCCAAGCGGTGTACAGGAAAATGACCATTGGCTTACCTGAAGGGTCCTTTTCTGTACACCGCGGGAGAGTCCAACCCACCCTGGCTCTCAAGGCCGGGATTCGGGTTCCTCGTGTCAACATTACATCATCTTGGACGCTTCGCTCCGTCCGCACGAACTGACTCCTTCTAAGAATTCTGGGGGATTGAGCACACCAGGAGGAGGTGTGGCTTAAGGAAAAATAGTTCCTCAGTCCTAAGGGCAAGCAGACTGAATTAACCCATTGCTTGGACTCTCCCGCGGTGTACAGAAAAGGACCCTTCAGGTAAGCCAATGGTCATTTTCATTATTCTTGATCAGAGGCCTTTATTACTGAGTCTGATGGAGGCCTGAATCCAACATTTGAAGAGCAACAGGTTCCTTGCTCCCTAAGTAGCCATTAATTATAAGGATAGTGCTTGAGTCCAGTGGTTTCTGCAGCATTTTTAGTGCTGCAAAAGCTTTTTTGAAGATAAGCAGGAGAATATATGCCATTCACAGAGTGATTGTATTACCTTAAATATGTTGATTCCAGCTTTTATTTGACTGTTCAAAACATAAAATGGCATAGATCATTCACATTTCAGTTTTAACAATTATGGGATTCCTGAAGGTGCAGATCCAGGACTGGAGGATGCAGGTGGCCCTGGGCCCACAGATTGTCTTCCTCTACCATAAGCAAAAGAACCTCTTTATCTTCGTCAATCATAATGCGGATACAATTTTTGTATACCAAATGCTAATAGTAGTAATTCCTGATTTTCACTGCCCAAAATTTCTTGCAGTTTCTGCTTCTTCAAGATTATTATGTCTAAGTCTGAAGTTCTCTTGTATTTCTAGCTTTTTAAAATCTCTTTACTCCACTCCTCCATATTTTTACCTTCATTCACTCAAGAAACTTGTTTTCCCTTTCCTCAAAAAAGATGAGCCAGAAAAAAATGTTTCATAAAGGTAAATTGCACAATCTCTTAGATGAGGATGATGAAACAGATGGGCCAAGTCCAGTCCATACATCAATGGAAGGAGAGCTTCTATGGCTCTGATTAAATAGGGGTCATACAGTATTTAATATTTGTATTGTTATGTAGTTGTCATTCATTGAAAGCTCTTAACATCCTAAATAATATAAATCATTGATTATGTTGACATTAAAGACCTTTTCATTTCTTTCCCCATCTGTTTCCCAATCCAGCTTTTTGGGGAGAGTCTGATGACAGCAATTCTGATATTGAAGCAGCCCTACGCCCCCAGGAACACTGTTCACAAGAAGATGGATTCAGTGATTTTTATGATTAACTTGATACTCATTTACAAACAAATGATAAAAAGCCAGTAGCAATTTTTCAGGACAAATGTGGTTTCAGGTACGGTCAATCTGGAATGGATATCCAGATGGCATTTTTATGTACCTTACCATAGCCACTTCTTCACACCAAATTATCCTGTCAGCCTACTTTCAACCAATGTTTATGAATGATTGTAATGATCTGCTGAAAGCCAAGCTAAAATACCAAAATTGCAACAAACAAAACAAGGGAGAGTAATTTTGGAACTGGAAAATACCTGTTCCTTGATCTAGTTGCTTGGCTTAAAGAAATTTGTTCTTATACTTGAATTGCCATCAGATTAATGGATTCAGTTCAGGTCAAAGCAACCATGTTTATTAATGACATTATGAATTTTGCATAAATAAAAAGCAACCGATGAGGTTGGGATCTTGTTTATATGTGTAGCTTTAACCATTCACTACTGTTTACATTAGGAGGGAAGCTTTTAGTTATGAAAATAGTTGCAAAAAGAAAAGCATGATTAAAAGACGATCAGGGCGGAGTGTCACAATGAATGATTGTATGAATAATGGCATTTCTGGCTTAGCTCTATAGCTAGTTTTTTAGCTATAGAAGAAAGCATATTATTTCAGAAATCAGATTTGTAAACATGCATCTTACCTTCAGTTTATCATAGACGATGCAATATATATTTGTTGTCTTTTTGTACTCACAATAAAATGTACTGAAAACTTGGAAGAAACTGTTTTCACAATCTTTTTTTATATTTTGAAATTGATAAAATGATCATTAAATCTTTGCACATTGAAACGAACAGGATCTTCAGTGGAAAAAAAATTTTTTTAACCCAGCAATTCATTGTAAACTGTGGTACTAAGTGTCTCATGCAGGACTGGTCATTGAGTCACATAAGTTTACAGTCTTGTTTTTTGTCTCGAAGTGTTTTGCAAACATGTCACATTGAACTATTAAGGCTTCTGTTAGACCATTCACCTCCACTGCATGAAATAAAATAGATACAAGTTATCCTCGACTTATGATCAGTTGCTTAGTGACCCAACTACCCCCAGATACTTTTGACCAGATTCCGAAGTTGCAACTTCTGCCCCCCCATGGTCACATGACCACATTTCAGGTGTCCTAACTAATCACAACATATATGCAACATGCCAGTTATTGTATACGTAGCATATAAATCATCAGAAAATAAGATGGCCAAATGAGATTTCTATGCCCTGCAATGCACTCTGCAATGGAGGAATTATATGGAGTTATGTATCCCCTCCTTAAATGAATTTGATTAACTGTTTAATCAAATGGACTGTCCCCACTATGTTTGCAATGTCTCCCTGCCCACTACAATCGGATACAAATATTGGAAAGAAAGGACACCATGTTAATTCAATAGTAGGTCTCTACTCCACCATCATCATTCTAGCAAAAAACTCTACAACTCCAGCAAGAGATTACGATACAGATCTTGAGTATGCAAATAAAGTGCTTTGTGACTGAATCGGATTCCTTCAATAAACACGCAATACAGCATTCTACAATCCGGTTCCATGCCAGATGTGTGGAACCTCCACACCAAAAATTCTGATAATGGGTAAAGAAAGTCCGTTCACTTGCGGGCCGTCGGATTGACCAAGGGTGCAATCTAGTGGGTTATAACTTCAAATACGAAGTTCAATATGTCAAATTCGGATCTATGGAGGGAGCGGTAAGCCAGTGGGTAAAATTAGAAAAAAAAGTTTTTGAACAAGGAAAATGGAGCAGAAATAAAGTGACGGATATGCTGGCTTTTTCCTCGAAACGTCCTCCAGTCAATATCACTCTTGTTTGATTGACTAGCTATCAATGAGTACCCAACACAGTCCTGCTTACTCTGCCGCCTTTTTCTGCCGCGAGACCACGAAGCGCCACCAGCAGCCACTCGAAACCGAAACCGCTTTTCCCTTCCCTTGGACCAGGGGACTTGGAGAGGTTACGTCACTGGCGACGTCACCTTACGCGCTGCGCAGTTCCGTCCTTTACCCATCGTGCTAGGTGTGACCCGGTGACCCGGACGTCTTTCGTCGCCGATTTTGTCACCCAAAGGTCTGCGCAGCCAAGGGTCCGGGCCAACTAATGGGGGTCCCGGCATTTTTCCGGTGGCTGAGCCGCAAATACCCATCCATCATCGTGTCCTGCACTGAGGAAAAGGTGAGCGAGGAAGGAAGGGCATTTGGCGGGACCAGCGCTAGCGCTGGGTTGCCGCGGCTTTTGAGGCCGCGTTGATTAGGCCGGAAAATAAAGGGGGGGGGGAGAACGGAAGAGCTGGTCGATCTCTCCCGACTTGTTATTGCTCTCGCGAGATGTTGTTACGACTGGGGAGTATCATCGCTTCCACTTTCTCGTGGAATTGGTTGTTGGGCTTCGCAAATGGGTGGTTGGGACTTTGTACAGCAGTGGTGGATACCATGTTTTGGGTTTCCGAATTCAAACAAAACAGGCTTTTCCGACTAAACATGGCGCTTTCGGTTGGTTGTATTATGTGCGTGTTGATGAGCTAGGAGATTAAAGAACATTTCGATAAAATGCGATTCATAGAAAACAATGGCTTAGATTGATGGTTAGCTTTATTGAATCTGGTTCACTTTGGTAAAGCCAATTCTCTAAATAGAATGGATAGCTGAGTTAGGTACATGTACCTGTTATTTTTTGCACACGTGCACGTACTGTATATGAATAATTAGCTTCTACACACTTGCTTCATAACCATCAAGCATATTAATAAAATGCTGCTGCTTGAGGTGTTACACTGTAAACTTCCCAGGTTAAACCTGTTATGAAACAATCTTATTCTTTGTTCATTCTTTCATAAAAGCCTAGCACAATAATTAGTAATAAACCAGTAATAAAATTAGCGTTGGGAGGAACTATTTATGTCATCAAGCCCACTTCTCTACTCCACTGCTTATCTGATCTTATTGTTAGAATGTTTTTGTTAGTGTGTAATTGAAATCTGATTTAAAGCTATTTTTCCATATTGTGTAATCTGTGGCAATATAGAAGGGGTACTGTTTTGTATTTGAAGAGTTGTCATGTTTTTCTCAATGAGTTTTTCAAGGCTTAACAGAGTTCTTTCAGTCTTTTCAGATAGGATTTATTTCATAGTCTGATCATTATTACTGGTCTTTGTATCTATCCTAATTTCTTAAAATCTTTAAAGTGCTAATCCCAGAATGATATTTGGTATACAGGGGCAACAGTGAGACTGTTGGTATGATTTAGAAAATATGCTGATGTTGATACAATGTAAAAATGCATTTACCTTCTTTATGTTGGTGATTAATTATTCATTCAATTTGAAAACAGACTATGAAATAAATCCTATCTGAAAAGATTGAAAGAACTCTGTTAAGCTTTGAAAAAAATCACTATTGAGAAAAACATGATAGCACTCTTCAAATACAAAACAAGTGTACCCCTTCCATACTGCCACAGATTACAGAACATGGGAAAATAGCTTTAAATCAGATTTCAATTACACACTAAAAAAAACATTCTAACAATAAGGTCACAAAAGCTGATCACATGACTCTGGGACATTGCAGCCATCATAAATATGAAGTAGTTGCCAAGCATCTGACTTGATTGTGTGACCACGGGGATGCTATACCATTTCAGACAAGTGGATGTCCAATCTATTCTTTAAAACCTCCAGTGTTGGACGGTCATGTCATTTTTTTCAGTGCTATTGGACCAGAACTTGCAACAGTCACTAAATGAACTGTTGTAAGGTGAGGACTACCTGTATTAATATCAGTCATTTTGTATAAATTGGGGCATACTTTAAATATTGTAGAGATTTTAATGTAAGAACAGTGGTAATACACATGAATATCTGAAGCTTATAGTCGCTTTACACCTTGACATAAGAATTTCAAAGTCATATGCTGCTATTATATATGAAAATATCATAATGAACTTGATTGGTGAATAAAACATGAAAATCCCACAGACAAGATAGAAGATTCAGCATGGCAGAAATAATTCTGTCCCCATCAAGAAAATCAAATATGTATAGGTATCCATAGGGAAGGCAATGAAGAGGCAAAGGATAATATGTCCATCTTGATGTCATAGCACAGATGATGCAATTTATGCTTGCATCAAACATGATGATGATGATGATATGGCATAGAAGTGCATAATTTCTATGACGATATCATGATATGTTTTTAAAATCATTGCTTGAATTTGTGCCAGTATGTTACTTTAAAAATCATGCAAAGTTGAGGTTTAATAGCTTACTCTTATTAAGAAAAGCCAGTCTTGTACAAATATATGAGTAGGAATTGGTGCAGCTGTCTTTCACTTGCTTGATTTTGTTTTTAGGATTTACAGATTTACTTTAGCTGATTTCTAGTAATGTCCAACTTCGCAGTATATAACTGGGATTAAAGTAATAAAAATGTCGAGTAGTTGTAAATAGGGGCTTGTCCTGTCAGTATTGGTGGCTTGTGGCTTGTCCTATCAGTATCCGTGGGAGTGTTCTTAATAGTTCCTCGATTAAGGTGTTCTTAACTGTCAGCTTATTTGTCTGAGTTGGTAGTTCCTTGATTGGGTTATTGTTTACTACTTAATTGTTGGTCTAATATTAATCTTGGTGTGAATCTCTGCTTATCTGGGTGTTGATTGCTGCCAAGGGGCTGTTTTGGTCTTTCTGTTTCCTATTTGGCTTTTTTGATTGTCTCTTGAATGATAGATGTCATTTATCTCTATGTGCCTGTTGAGGGTCGTTTGCCTGAGTACCAGGCTTCCAGCAGTTCTCTAGCATTTTTGGACTTGACTTGGTGTAGGGTGCTTAGTTTCCCACTTGAAACTATGGTTAAGTCTGTCCATATGTTGTGAGATTAAGGAGTTTTCAAAATGTCTTCAGATTGCTACTTGGTTTCATGCATGCACATGTGCTAGTCTTTTGCTTGTTTATCCTACGTAGTGATTGTTACAGTCATTATACTGAAGGTTGTTAGTGACTTCTTATTTTTCTTCTGGACTGCTGGTTCTTTTGGTATATTTGAGATATTTTGGAGGGTTTTGATTTGTGTGCTGTGGTGATGTCATGTAGTAATCTGATGATTTCTGAGATATATTTGATGTATCATAATCTAGATCATAAAATAGAATAACAGAGTTGGAAGGGACCTTGGAAGTCTTCTAGTCCAACCCCTACTGGAACAGGACACACCCTATATCAGATAAATGGCTGCCCAGTCTCTACTTAAAAGCCTCCAACACAACTTCTGAAGGCAAGCTATTCCACTGGTTGATTGTTCTGACCCTTAGGAAATTTCTCATTAGTTCTAAGTTGCTTGCCTCCTTGATTAGTTTCCATCTACTGTTTCTTGTGTTGCTTTCTGGTGCTATAGATTAATAGCTAATATGTTCTTGCTTGGAAAATACTCAAGCAGTTGGTAAATGGCAAGCTTCAGCATAAAAATTTTTTTTATCTAGATTTACTTCAATTGACACAAGACTCTGAGATGAAATACGTGAGATTGCAAATAGAAATGTCTTCAGTGAGGAATAAGGAGACAGTGCTACAGTAGATTTCAATTATTTATGAATTAGTAATATAAAAATGTTGTCCTTTGATTTAAGAAACATGCTGATCTGGGTGTTGCTGTTCCATTTATTGATACTATGCAAATTCTTTAGAAGTATGTCACTGGAAGTAAAGAGTGCAGATGAAACCGTTATTTGAATAATTAAATCAGATTTTTTTTCCAAGTTTATGTGGCTGCTTTAGGAGTGTATGGATATGGGTCTCTGTACACATCGAATATGCTTCTCTGGAACAAGGATTACATATGCAATATAACACATTGTGTTATAGTCATTACTGGGTCATTGTCTGGGTATAAAATAATTTTATGTTGTAAAATCATAATTTAGCTGGAGAACCAAAATATATAAAATTTTCTCCTCAGTCTTGGCCTAGGAACAGTTAAGGTAGAGTTAAGCAAGTCATCAGCCCAGAATTATTATTATATTCCCATAAACAGTCTAATTCCAACCCTCTTGAATTCCATTAACTCATATCTAGCGCCAATTTAGTACTGAATGTTAGTTGACTAGATTTTTAATATAGACTTGAACAATACATTTCAACTGCAATTTAGCATATAATTCTGATTGTGTCTGACAGCTTGGTTTTCTTGAATATTTGCTTTTTATAATATGATTATAATATTTCAGAATCATCTATCATTTATTGTTTTCAGGCTAAAGAATGTAATGGTATCAAAATTCCAGTTGACACTAGTAAGCCGAATCCCAATGAAGTGGAATTTGATAATTTATACTTGGATATGAATGGCATTATCCATCCTTGTACACATCCTGAGGACAAGTGAGTGACTTTTTTCCTTAAATAAGGAATCAGCATTTGTGGTATTTGAAATATTAATGTGATATCTTACACTGCAGGCCAGCACCCAAAAATGAAGATGAAATGATGGTTGCGATTTTTGAGTATATTGACAGGCTATTCAATATTGTGAGACCTAGGCGACTTCTCTACATGGCAATAGATGGAGTGGTAAGTATCAAAAAATTTGCTCACTTATTCAGTTTTTTTAAAAAAAAATAGTATGAAACTTTCGTAGCAGAAATAATTCTTTGCAAAGTAGACATTTAAAAATGATAAATTAACATTAATTTAATGTTTATTTCATTTATATTAACTAGCCAATATCAGTACTTCGATATATGTGACAAAACTTTGAGGAATAGTGGACTACAGTGAAAGCCTATTTAATTATTGCACATTTATTTATGGTGATTGTGCACGTGAGAAAGTCAGTAGTAAATACATTTTTCTCACTTAACTGATTCAGATAAACAATATTAATATTGATCTTTAATAAGTACTTTAAAACTTCTCAGAATTGTTCATAGTGCAGCAGTTTATAAATATTGCTGCTTGTGTGTGAATGTATGTGTCTGTGTAATTTCTAAATAAACTTTCAATTATAGTGATGCAATCTAAATTTCATAGTTTAATAGGAAGGCAAAAAATAAGAACAATGTCAATTAAATGGTTGATGCCTATATTCTTCTTCTAGGCTCCCCGGGCAAAGATGAATCAGCAAAGATCCAGAAGATTCAGAGCATCAAAAGAAGGAATGGAGGGTGCAGAAGAGAAACAGAGAATTAGGCAAGAAGTTATGGAGAAAGGTAAATTGATAATCTAATATTTTTCATTAACAAGTAATTTGAAGAAGAATTTATTTCTTGCTTTTTATTGTCCTTACTTATTCTTGTATCTAGTAAAGCAAAATAATCATCAAATGCATGATTGAATGATTGAGTTGTACAGTTTCTGTCTTATCTTTATTCACAAGATTCTGGTTAAATGAATTCTAATTTACACTTAAAATGCCATGATTGGAATCCTTTGACAATCTTTTGTCTTGAGAGAAGATCCGCCAAATAGTAAAGATATTTTTTATTAAGTAAACAGCTAGATTGGATTAAAACCATTATGGTAGGTAGTCATCAGATCTACTTGTGAATTCCAAACTATAGTTATCAGTAAAGTAAAATGCTATGGGTTAAAAATTAATAATATGAAATATATGTCTGTCTTCTTCCATCTCATAATTTTGTCTGTTAGACTAGTCTTCACTTGTTATATTTTTTTAAAGGTGGCTTTCTACCTCCTGAAGAAATAAAGGAAAGATTTGACAGCAATTGCATAACTCCAGTAAGTAGAACTACTATTATCTCCAAAACTGAGACTAGCCATAGCTTTGGTCACAGTCTATTGGTTGATTAACTACTGCTTGGTTTTGGGTTTCTAACTGTCATCTCAGACTCTGATTATAGGTTAAGATCTAGCAATTATTTTTGCGAACACTGTTGGCATTTGCAGAAGGTGAAGGTGCCACCTAAAAGGCTACATTACAGAACTAATTAGGGAAAATCCAGGATGCTACTTTGATTGCAGTAGTAGCGGTGTCAAGTCTAAGTAGGAACTTGCAGAAAGACATACATGGAAGAGTAAAATGTCAAAAGATATATCTCTAAGTGCACTTGATGTTTTTTCTCTATCAATTGAGTGTGCATAATATAACTAAAATTCTTTTTATGTGCATTTCTCTCCTTCCCTTACCATATTTTTCCTAAGAACAACATGAAAGGGCAAAGTCATCTAAAAGAAAATAATGCTTTTGAGAAAAGTACCCCAAGTTTAACTTTGGGCTGGGTTTGTATGAGGAGAGAGGATGAAAAGAAGTTTTACTTCTTTACTTTACTTTATAGCTTAGTCATAAATTTGCCAATGGCTTCTTTTTTCAATTTCATGCTACTACAGCTGACATAATTGCAAATCTTTTTGATACAGCTTTTAAAATACAGATTTCACAACTAACCTAATTTTTGAACTCTTGATTCTTGCCATTCAGAGTTTTTCTTGCTGTTTTCTGCCATATGCATATTAACTTTACCTGTGGCAGAAGACAAATTGGATATTAGAATTCTTGGTGTTTTCAGAATTTGGGAGATCATCCATTTTTGTCCTTGATTGCTAGGTGTTGGTTCCTTTTTATAACATCTTGCATAAGGAATAATTCTAGTAACTGAATACTTAGACATATTTTGGTGCCATTTATTGGCCCTAGTAAAAGTATTGCTTTACCATCTATGTTGGATCATGTTGTTTTCTATAATTTTCTTGTGGACCAAAATAGCCATTATTTTAAAAACTGGTTATAGTTTTATTCTTAGATTTTTCATTGTGTGTGTTCTGAAAAGGAGAGAATTATAATCATATTTCTGATGGGAGAAGAGCCCCTGTATATGTCCATGCGTGTTCAGGGCTAACTAAGCTAATCTTACTATGTTCAAATGTATAAAAATTGTCTGTGTGTCTATAAATTTTAAACTATTTTAAACAATCCTGCCAGTTCAAATAGGGTGTATTAACACTATACCTCTTAAGTTTGAGAATTAAGATCAATTTTGGTTGATGGCTAAAATGCTCACTACAGTTTTTGGCCAGTTACAGCAAGATTCATTTTTCTTTAAGAGACCCAGGGATTAGCAGTATGATTTCACAACTTCAGAAGCTTCAGGTTTTTTTACCTACTCAAGCTAGTGTATATTTATATTTATTAAATATGTTTAAATAAGACGAATTCTTTATGTATCCAATCACACTTGGCTAATAAAAAATTCTATTCTATTTATTTTAAAAATTGCCCCATCTTGTCTCTAAACATTATTTTATGTTCTTGTTATATAGGGAACAGAATTTATGGACAATCTTGCTAAATGTCTTCGTTATTATATTGCCGATCGCCTAAATAATGATCCAGGATGGAAAACCTTAACGGCAAGTTTCACTCTCTTGACTGTAACTCCAAATTATTTCCTAATGTAAATGAATTTTAGGTAGGATAACTCTTAAACTATTGTTGAGGAACTTTCCCCCCATATATTATGTAGGATGTGTAATTTTGGGAGGAAAATACATTTTATTAAGAATTTATCAACATTTCAATCCACTAATAGAATGTCAAGATATTTTTTATTAATATCCAGTTTAGGAAGCATTGATATTAATCTTAGGAATATGTACTGGACATAATTTCCTTCATATATAATGTTATAATGCTGTTTATTTCAAACTCTTTATATTTGTAAGTTTGTAATTAACTTTTTTGTTGAGAGTTGAAACTAAACTAAACTCACTTGAGAAATTGTTAAATTTGTTGTTCCAAGGGTCTTTGATGCCTTTAAAGTTATTAATAAATATATAACATAACATAACATAACAACATAACTGTTCTGACCCCCACTCGTCCCACACCAACACACTCCGAGCTAAAGATACTTTACAGGATTTATTAACAGACAGACAGGTCCTTGGCACCAAATCGGCACAGACAAGCCAGGCAGCAATCCAACACAGATAAGCCGTGGCAGCAATCCAGCCTGCCAAGCTCACAATCCTGTTCTCCAACATTAGTTAATGCGTTGACTTCTGCAAAAGGGGCGTGTGCACAAGCAGTCCTTTTATAGTCTGGAGAGGAGCCTAATTACCACCAATTACCTCCTGTAACTGCGCAACTATTCCTTACGCCTATTAGCTCTCCGGTGCCGGGCATCCAGAAACAACTCACTGCTGACGTCCGGATCACACTCGCTTGTCTCCTCCCCAGTGGTCCAAGGCTCAGGCACCTCCTGGTGGCCAACCAGCCTCTCTGCGCCCTGCTCGGAGTCGGAACCCTGTCCAGGGTCCTCCACATCCTCCAGAGCCGACTCATAGGAACCCTCGCTGTCGGAGTCTGGTGGCAGCTCCAACGGCTCCTTCTGGGCCACAACAATAACATACCGTATTTTTCAGAGTATAAGATGCACCTTGTTCCCCCCTAAAAGAAGGTGAAAATTTGGGTGTGTCTTATACACCAAATGTAGCCCTGCCCACCAACCGGCTCCCACCCTTTGGCCTCTGCCTCCCAGCAATTTACCTCCTTGCAGCAAGTGGGAAAATGGGGCTTGCGGAGGCGGCAATAGGCTATGGCAATCTCTGCAGCCTGAAACAGCTGATCATCTGGAGGCCCTGCTGAAACTGAAATTGAAAGTGAAACTTGCTGTTTGCTGCAAGGAGCAACATTGCTGGGAGGCAAAGGCAGATTTTTTTTCTTCTAATCAGGCGAAATTGAAACAGACTGTTTGCTGTTTGCTGCAAGGAGGTAAATCAATAACTAAAAATGCCTATAGAATGTTCATATTATTAGACTTATTTTTTAAAGACTGTTTTATTATTGTTCTAGACCAGTGGTCGGCAAGCTGCGGCTCGCGAGCCACATGCGGCTCTTTACACACTTTAATGCGGCTCTTCTGTGTGCCGGGCGCCCGCTCCCCTCCCTCCTCTCGGGCGGCCGCCCCAAAAGTCAGGACTGCAGCTAGCCTCTGTAATTGCACCTATGTTTTCCACGGCATGGAGCAGCGGCAAGGCTCTGCGCGGCGAGCGATGACTCCGGGGGCCATCTGGGAAGACGAGGAACGCGAGGGGGGACCCTGCCCCCCACTGATGGCCTCCGGAATCATCGCTGGCTGCGCAGAGCTTGCCGCTGCTCCACGCCGTGGAAAACATAGGCGCAATTACAGCCCGGAGCAGGAGCAAAGCCCCTTTCCCAACTGGCCCTTCCTCCCTCGGAACGCTTCGGAGGGAAGCTTCTGTAAAAGCCCGGGCGAGTGACAAGTTCCCGCCGTTACGAAGTCTCCGAGGCTGTAATTTTCTGAGCTGTGCGCGCGCGCCTGTTTTCCACGGCGTGGAGCAGCGGCCAGCGATGATTCTGGAGGCCATCAGTGGGGGGGCAGGGTCCCCCCTCGCGTTCCTCATTTTCCCGGATGGCCCCCGGAATCATCGCTCGCCGCGCAGAATCTCGCCGCTGCTCTACGCCGTGGAAAACAGGCGCGTGCGCACAGCTCAGAAAATTACAGCCTCGGAGACTTCATAACGGCGGGAACTTGTTGTCACTCGCCCGGGCTTTTGCAGAAGCTTCCCTCCGAAGCGTTCCGAGGGAGGAAGGGCCAGTTGGGAAAGGGGCTTTGCTCCTGCTCCGGGCTGTAAGCTTCCCTCCGAAGTCTTGGGATGTTCTGAGGAGCCCCCCAAGGCAAAGCGCCGCTGCCAGGTAGTTAAAAGTACCTCTCTGATTCTGTCAGACTCTGTCAGTCTCTCTCTGATTCCCACTCTCACTCCCTATCTGTTCCTCTCTCTGTCTGTCTGTCTGTCTCACACACACACACACACACACACACACACACTGTGGTCACCTTGTTGAGTGTTCCAATCACATTTGAAACACTCAACAACTGGCCTGCATTTATGGTATTTTGCAGCATTCTGCAGTCATAGGACCAATGCTGCAAAATACCATAAATGCAGGCCAGTTGTTGAGTGTTTCAAATGTGATTGGAACACTCAACAAGGTGACCACAGTGTGTGTGTGTGTGTGTGAGTGAGACAGACAGACAGAAAGAGGAACAGAGAGAGGGAGTGAGGGAGGGAATCAGAGAGAGACTGACAGACACACACACACACAGACAGAGAGAGACAGAGAGGGGGAGGGAGGGAGAGAAAGATAGACAGACAGAAAGAGAGACACACACAGAGTGAGTGATTAAGTGAATGAGTGAGAGAAAGACACAGCCACATACACAGAGTGACAGAGAGAGAGGGAGGGGAGAGAGACAGAGGGAGAGACAGAGACAGACACACACACACACAGAGTGAGTGAGAGACAGACAGACAGACACACACACACACACACACACACACAGAGTGACAGAGATGGGGGAAGGAGGAGAGAGAGACAGAGAGAGACAGACAGGCACCCAGAGAAAATGACAGAGGGAGACAGAGAGGGAGGGAGGGAGAGAGAGACAAAGAGCCAGAGAGAGAGAGAGAGAAAGAAAAAGAAAAAAAGAAAAAGTGGGAGAGAGAGATGAAATTAAAAACAACAACATACAAACCTGACTTACTCAAACTATCCAAGGAAATGCAAGGCCAATGTTCACATTAGTGGTTGTGACTTTCTCAGTCATTGTCAGGATGTAATTTTCTCTACATTGTAAGGCAAATTTTACGGAATTTAACGTTATCGATAAATAATATCGTTCTAAAGTTTTTGTTTTATTAGTTGTGTTATTTGTATCCTCCCGACCTATGTGGATACTTGCATGCAGAATATTCTCAATAAAAACTTATCGAAACTAAAAACAGTGTACCATCCTATGTATTTTCGGTTTTAAAAATGTGGCTCTCAAAATAAATTTCAGTCGTGGTTTTGGCGAGATTTGGCTCAGTTGAAAAAAAAGGTTGCCCACCACTGTTCTAGACAACTTAACAAAATGAAGCTTTTTAAAATAAATGCTTGATGTAAAGAAGCCCAGTGCTATTGTATCTTCTTTTAAATAGCAGAGAATAACGTATACTTCCGGAAAGCCAATTTTAACAGCATCTGTACAAGTATAGTCTGAAATGTAGCATCACAAACAGTATATATCATCTGTGCTGTTTGCTGCAAGGAGGCAAATTGCTGGGAGGCAGATTTTTTTCTCCTTGTTTTCCTCCCTAAAAGCTAGGTGCGTCTTATCCTCCAAAACATACGGTAAATATTTTATGATTTTAACCCACCCAGATGGGTGGCCAATAACATCTATAAATAAAAATAGGAAATTTCTGAGAGTGACCAGAAAGTAAAGCTTGTGAATTTAGTGTCTTTTAAAAAGCTTTAAAAGGGTCTCCCACAGTTGCAAGCAAGATATTTAATTGCTTCATCTTCTTCTCCTGAAACCCATAGAAGACTGCTGTCCTGCAGTCTCCTCATGAGGAGTAGCTATCTGGTGCACATGAGTCTCTCCTATCCTTTCCTTATCTGGGGAGGTACCAAAGAATAAGTCACTGGTTCTTCAGTCTTTGTTGTGGGCATCATCTCTGCTTTCACCGAGATATCTCCAATTTTCCATTCCTCCTTTGCAGGTTCTAGATAGAGAAGTATATCTGAGGTGATTTGTATTTCTGAGAATATAAAGAACAGTGTTCTTCCAATTTTTGTTTTTTAAAATTATTCAAGGCATCAAAAGTTTAGAAAATATTGTGCCAGATATACATTAGTAGTAATTTTCATGCTGATATTCTGTATTGAGGATTTCCATTTATATCTGATGTTGTTTCTTTTTGTTATTGATAGGTTATTTTATCTGATGCAAGTGCTCCAGGTGAGGGTGAACACAAAATAATGGATTACATACGAAGGCAAAGAGGTAGGGATATTATGCTTTTTACAGGAGAATATGCTGTTTACTAGAATTAGTAGGATAACTTTGAACAGTTAGAATTAATGTATTACTGTTTTATACAACATGATTTGTCAAAATACTCATTGAACTTGTGCAGAGCAGTAGGTTTCGTGTGATTGTAGCAGAGGTGGTATTCAGCAGATTCTGACCAGTTCTGGAGAACCGATAGTGGAAATTTTGAGTAGTTCGGAGAACTGGTAAATACCTCTGACTGGCCCCGTCCCCATCTATTCTCTGCCTCCAGAGTCCCAGCTATTTGGGAGGAAATGGGGTTTTTGCAGTAACTGGCCCCTGGAGTGGGGAGGCAATGGAAATTTTACAGTATCCTTCCCCTGCCATGCCCACCAAGTCATGCCACGCCCACCAAGCCACGCCCACAAAACCAGTAGTAAAAATTGTTGAATCCCACCACTGGATTGTAGTAGTAGTTTAGTGCATGTATAGCTTAAACAAAGATATAAAATCAAAATTTAAAAATACAAAAATAAGCTTAGTGTTCTTGATGTTGTTTTGTTTTGTTTTATTGGATTTATATGCTAGTCTATATAGCAACTTAAATTGTGTACCTGATTTTACAGTACAGGAAGTCCTTGACTTATCACCATAATGAAGCCTTCTGGTATGGTCAGAAATCATGGCAATCTTTAAGTGAGGTACTCACCTAATTGTCTCACTTAGCAACCACAATCTTGGCTTTTCCTGTTACAGTTGTTAAACAGAACATGGAGTGCCTTCGGGATGGGGGAGGCCCTGGGATAAGCGTGGGGGGGGGGAACGGGACAGTGGTCAGTTGTAAGGGTGGATTGTCAAGCACACAGTTTTGTTCATGTGATGGTGGGGACACTTGGTCATACGTTCGGGCAGATGTAAGTCCATTCAGTGACTTCATATTTTGAATGGTCACTAAACAAACAGTTGAGGACCACTTGTATGTAAGAGATGTATATTTCATATGAACCAACTTGCATCTGTGAAGTAAGATAATAAACTTTACAAATTGTGGCTTTTTGGAAGCTTCATTCCTTAAATATGTTCTTTTGGTGAACAGTTCTAGAGAATTTCTCTCATGTATGAAATATCTCGTTATTTTTCAAAATGTTTGCAATAGAATTTTAAAAAACAAAACTTTTCTAATGTGTCAAAAACATTTTGGACAGGAATAAGTACTGTCTTCCTGATTAAAACACTAAGGTAGACTAAATTGAAGAGACCCAAAAGTTGAGTTATATAGCAGTTTATTTTTAATGCCTTAAAACCTTAGTTCAACAATAATCATTACCTTATTTAATGGGAAGTTATTGCATCTATTCTAGAGGAAGAACAGGGCAAGAGAAATCATGCAGCAGAACTTAAAATTCATGTCAATATATGCTCACTGAATTAGCTAGCTGGATACATTGATGCATGCCTTGTTTCTTCTCAATGTCTTTGAACTGAATTGATGTGTCCAATTTTTTATACATCATATATAATATATATTGCTAGTATTGGTTTTGTTAATTTGTTTTTAATGTATTTCAATATTATGATTTTATCCTATTGGATTTGATTATACCTGTTTTCATTGAATTATAGACAAGAGCTATACAAAATCAGTTGATTACATAACTAACTATAGAATATAGAATATTTTGGAAAAATTACTTTATTTAAAAATTACTGATCTAGCTCTTATGGTGCTAGATGATGAGAAATGAAATGAATCTATAAGACTATGTTGATTTTCTCTCATATTGAAATTAAACCCCTGATTATTTCCTTCCATCAACCCCCCTCCAAGTCCTGCTATGGCAGGAGTCTGTTCCTGGGAGGAATTACAGGTAGTCCTCGACCTACAACCATTTGTTTAGTGATCATTCAAGATTTAAAACGGCACTGAAAAATGTGACTTATGACCAGCTTTCACACTTGCAAACTTTTCACAGTGGCAGCATCCTCATGGTCACATGATCAAAATTTGGATATTTGGCAACTGGCATATATTTATTACAGTTGCACTGTCCCAGGGTCATGTGATCATCATTTATAATCATTCCAGTTGTTTTCCGACAAGCCAATGAAAGCCAGATTTGCTTAATGACTATGATTCACTTAACAGCTGTGGCAAAAAGGTCATAAAATGGGGCAAAACTCATTTAACTGCTTTGCTCAGCAACATAAATTTTTAGCTCAGTTGTCATAAGTCAAGGACTGCCTGTAGTGAAGAACATTGGAACTCTGTGACAAGAGTATATACAGTCATATTAAAAAGAAAGTGCGCCCTCTTTCAGTTCTATGGTTTTATGTATCAGGACATAGTAAAAATCATGTGGTCCTTAGCAGTTCTTAAAAGTAGTATATAAAGCCATAGATCTCAAAGAGATCTTTCCTTTTTATATGACTATATTTTCACCTAGGTTACCTAAGGCACGAAGGTCACACTAGCTGCCTAGGTAAAATGAGCCTGCATCTTGGGCAGCAGTGATATAGGAAGATGCTGGAGAGAAACGATCATTTTAATGACAACAGCAACGGCATTGATTCATACTGTGCAGGAGAAGCGAATGGTAAACCACTCCTGTATTTTACATAAATGGATAGAAGACCTCAAGGACCAACTTGGGAACATACCATCATGGAGAAAAATTCTGTGGCAACTGAAAGTTGATACAAATTTGCTGACACATAATCAACTTCTAAATTTGATTAAATGGCAAAATAGTAATTAACATTGTGGCAGTAATTGGAGCTAATGAGACATTGTGTTTATTATTCTGGTGAATACTTTCTAGTGAACTTTTCTAGTCTACTGGTTTTTTCCAGATTGCATTTTCTTTGTTGCTATTCTTATTTCTTCAGCGTCTAGGGATGCATTTATTAATACTGCAGTATCTTTTTAAATATTTTAAATAGTTAAGTAGAGTCTAAACAATTTTTTGTTGTATCATGTCTGAAATGTCAGAATTCTGTAATAACACAATGTCCTTTTTTTTTTAGCCCAGCCAAACCATGATCCAAATACTCACCACTGTTTATGTGGTGCTGATGGTAAGTCTAGCTTTAGGCTTTTCTGTATTTGTAATAAAAGAAGACTGTGTGGAGAATGTTTGTTAATCAGTTCAGTGCATGGTATCATTTTAAATAAAAGTTCATTTGGCTGAGTTAAATATTAAACTACCACTTATATTATGTAAGTCCAGATGAACCACCTAATTACATTTTCTTCCTGTACTTCTTAGTACATGGCTTCCCTCCATTTCCTACTTACTGCACATCCTTCTGAGTGCATTTAATTCTAACAATAATTTGCTAATTCTGGTAAATTTGGCATGAAAGTTGGGAAGAAGAGAATGTACCAAGCCTGTATCCTATTCTTAGTCACTCCAGAGTTTTGGTGGCTTATCAGAACTGAGGCCTTATTAATGGTTGGGGTTTGTTCTGTTTCTTTTGTAGCTGACCTTATTATGCTTGGATTAGCTACTCATGAACCAAATTTTACTATAATCAGAGAAGAATTTAAGCCTAATAAACCTAAACCATGTGGTCTTTGTAACCAATTTGGGCATGAAATTAAGGACTGTCAAGGCCTACCAAAGGAAAAACAAGGGGAGGTAGGTTGAATTTACTTAATTTATTTTCATTACCATTGGTATGCTATTCAAAATGAAAGGTTGAGAACTGCTTTATACAGTTTCTTGCTTAACCTTTGATAAATAGTTGCTTTATCTTACATATATCATGGGAGGGTAGCATTTGTAAGGAAAGACACACATAGCAGTATTTATTATCTTGGGTTATGATGGAATTTATTTAATTTAATATCCTTTGCTTGAACATTTACATTACAAGTAAATAATATAACTTTGATCTAGAGTTATAGAACTTTCAAAATATATGAAGCAATGGAAAATATATATTTTCACTTTTTTTTGTCATTTTGCAAAACTGGGGATTAGAGGGAACATTGGAACCAAATGAAATAATTTTAATATCCTTTGTAAGTGTTGGTGTGAATGTACAGTTAATTCAGACCGTTATTATGCATCTATTGAATGTATTTTAAATATTTTTAATTTTTGCTAAAAAGTTGCTGACCTCCAATATTATGGCATCTTTTCATTTTTAATATTTAGGAGAGTAGTAGTAAAAATATTATCCTAGCATTAGATAACAAACAATTTTTATAATGTACCAGTGCACAGTTTAGCTCTCATAAAAATGAACAATAAAAATCAAGCAATAATTAAATTTATGCAAAAGTAATAAAATCAATATGCAGCATAAGATATTTGCAGAGAAAATGATGAAACAAAAATATGTACTGTGGATGTCATCTTCTCTATTTAATAGATACAGAAATATCTGATTTTCAGGAAATGAGGGGAAAATTGGAGAGGGAAGAACAACCAAGGTTCAGAATCTGAAGTTTCTTAATCTGAAGTTCTATCATTATTAAAAGTTCCTAATTCAGTGAAAGTATTGGGATTTACTTCATAATCCCCCCCCTTTTTTAAAAAAATATCAGATGAGTAGAGAAACAAAAGCCTTGTTAGGGAAGAGGGATTTTTTTCTGAATTCATCTATCACACCCTGTTTCAGTCTGACAAGTCTATCTGATTTTTATGTCCACTTAATGAAAAATGAGAAACTATCAAAGGGAATAGGAAAGACTGATTTTTGTCCGGCTTTTTTCACCACTTCCCCTCTGTTAAGTAAATCTCAAGGCTATTAGCTAGTATCAGCTTAGTACAGGGGTGTCAAATGCTTAAATCTGGCCCACGGGCTGGCCTGGAAATATCCAATATTTGCCTCTGCCATGCGCATGCCCCAGTGCCCCGTTTTTGGCCTCCCCAGCCTCCTGCAGCACTCTGCCAGCCGAAAATGGGCCACACAAAGTGCTACAGGAGGACTGGATTGGAATGGATTACAATAATGTGGCCGCAACTAAGTGCCTGATCTGGATAGAAAACAAGCAACATCCTATGTTAATACTACAGTTTAATGCCAGATTTTACATATTGTAGGTCCATTTAATCTACAGTCAACAATCTATAATTGACAGCCATTTCTGTTTACTATCCTGGAAATTTACCTCTGATGTTAGATCTTGTATTATCATGTTATTTATGCTATTGCATTTTTATTATTAGTTGAATAATAAAAATACAATAGTATAAATAGCTTTTCTGCCTGGAAAAGCGATTTACTATTAAACAATGGGGTATAAATTTAGAAAAAAAAATTTAGTGGAGTATGAAGAACAAGTAATAATATATGCCAATAATATCTGGTACAGGAGATAGGAAAAGGTTATAGTAAAAAACTATGGAAAAAGCAAAGAGGAAAAATAGACATCTTGGGCCTGTGTCAAATGCCCACCATGGCTACACAGCTCTAGCCATGCCCACCCCCGGCCACACATGCATACACCCCGGCCCTCCAAGGTTAAACACAATCCTGATGCAGCCCACAATGAAATTGAGTTTGACACCCCTGGCTTAGCACATATTAAAATACTAAGCTAACAGACATCTGCCACCAGGAACTTATAACTGATCTTGGTATCCCAGTTTATTTATCTAGTCACTAGAGCAGACCTTTTCAAACTTCTTTAGGCTGTGGAAATTAGTTAAAAACTTCCCATAGCCCCTGATCGTTAGGCCAGTTTCCAGTGATAGAAAATCAGCTGTGTTCAAAGAAATTATGCTGTACTCTAGAAAATTAGGAATAAGAATTTTGTTTCTTAATCAGTCTCTAATAGGTGACTACAAAGGGGGGAAGCAATAACCACAGTTAAATTTATTAGTTTTGCAATTCCTATTTTTGATGTTGGGCAAAAACAAAGCAACATAATTAGGAATCTCCTAATCAGACATGTTTAAGAAAGGAACAAGGGAAGTGTACCTATATGAGTATGTGGACCATTCTAAAAAACTTCCATGCTGTTTTTAAAGCCAACCAAGATAGGTAGACTGGATGATATGACCAAGTTATCCTGCTTTTTGTACTACTGGGTAGTTGGGATGCTGCCTGTGAATAAGTAGAAAAGGTGAGGGAAAACAGGCTGTGATTGTTGCAATCAGCAAGCCATAATTAATGCTAAGCCATTATTTGTTTTCTGTATGAATATAGGATTGCTCTGAAGTAAACCTACTAAAACAGTTTATCTTGGATTTGTGGATCATGAGGAAGAACTGTCTTTGCATAAATGCAAAACATTCATAAATATGGTGAGACCAGAATAACCAGGGTGGATCAGTGTAAGAAGACTAGCTGTGTACCAGTAGTCCTCAACTTACAACCATTATTTTAGCCAGAGTTTGAAGTTGTAGTGGCACTGAAAAAAAGGGACTGATAATTGGTCCCCACACTTAACCATCACAGGATCCCTACAGTCACGTAATCAAACTTTGGGCACTTGACAACCAGCATGTATTTACGATGGTTGCAGTGTCCCAGGGTCATGTAATTGTGATTTGCGACCTTCCCAGCTGGCTTCTGACAAGCAAAGTAAATTAAGGGCTGCAGTTATTAACCATGGCAAAAAAGTTTTACAAAAAACTCGTAAAATCTGGCATGGCTCATTTAACCATCCTGCTTAGCAACAGAAATTCTAGTCTCATTTGTGCTTTTAAGTTGAGGACTATCTGTATTCCTAAACACATTTACTTTAACAATAAATTTTGTTGAACAGGGAAGGGATTTTTTTTTAAATAAACTTTAAATAAACTCATTTAAATTTATAATGGAAACCACAGTCCAAAACTCATTTCCTAAATGCTAGTTAATTTAAAGGAATTTTTATTAGGTTTATTTTAGGGCAATACTGCCAATACACACTACTTCAAAATGAATCTTAGTCTAAATGGTATGTCATTTTTCATCTTTGCAGCATGATCAGTTTGCAGATTGTCCTCCTGGTATGGAACAAGAATTTATATTTATTCGCTTATGTGTTTTGAGAGAAGTAAGTAATATTAGGATATATTTTGAACAAAGACAGCTAGGCTCTACAATGAGTCTCGAGATCCATCGCACACACTGAGATACTTCTATGCGCAGAGATGTTATGCAGCAGTCAGCAAACAGGGTTGCCATGGTAGCCAAGAATTTAATTCTGACAGTAAGCTAAGAGAAGCCAGATGTCTTGGCCTTCTTGTTTTTGTTCATTGTCAGCATTTTCCCCACTAAGCAGCTAAAGGTGCTTATAAAGCAAGATGCTCCTGTGTCAGGAGGAAATGACCAATTACTTGAATTCTACTAAAGGGAAAGGTTAACTGAACACATTCTTGTAAGGGCGGTTGGTGGGAAGCTGAAAGAACTTGAGAGAGGTATGAGAAGGGAAGCATTTGACAGGTGACCAGAATAAGGGACAGAAAAAAACAGAAGCAACTGTTATATTATTTGTTCATACAATGTAATAAACACATGATCCTCTGAGTGAACAAGAGACAGTATAATAACCCTCCACATTTGAGATATCGTGTGTGTGTGTGTGTGTGTGTGTGTGTGTGCGCGCACATGCGCACCTTTGAGTCAGTTTTTAACTTCTGATGACTGCTGAACAAATCCCTGAAATTTTCTTGGAAAGATTTTGGAAGTGGATTGCTATTGCCTCTTCCAATCCTGAGAGACAGGCTCAAGGTCATCCAGATGGCTTTGTGTTTAAGGCAGGACTAGAACTCATAGTTTTACAGTTAGTCTGATATCTGAAACACTACAGCAAACTAGTTCTGTTTAAGATATTGTGCCAACAGGGTAAAAAAAGCTTGTGTGTGTGTGTAAGAGAGAGAGAGAGAGATGTTACCATCACTACTGTATAAACTACTTAAGCTTATAATGTTGGGGTTGTGATAGTAAAAGTTTCAATTATATTTATTTTATACCTAGAATAAATGAAAGAAAAAAACCATGCAATCTTTCGGCCAATAAATCCAGTTCTGCCACAGTTGAATCCTTTAAAATTCTGCCACCTTTAATCCTCTTTCACAGTAGCCCTTTTATATCTCTTAGATCAGGCCTGCTGCTGTCTGTGCATTGGCTTTGGCTCCCTTAAGTCTTCCATTTGCTGGCTCCTGCATCTTCCTCATTCTGATTCTTTACAGGTTGTCCTCAACTTACAATCCCAATTTGGACCAAATTTTTGTTGCTAAATGATGCGGTTGTAAAGTGCAATGTCATGTAATCACATTGCCTAGCACTGGCACTCTCGATTGCCATTGTTTAGCAAATACCACCGATCATCAGCTGAGGAACTATCCCAATCCAATCCATTCTGGGCTTGGTATGTCCCGGTCCCAAGCCTAAGGAAAGTATAGGAATACCTCCTCCTGCCTATGCTTGCCTATCTCCCCACCATCCCTCTTTTGATCACTCTGCACCCTGTCTTTTAGGGTAGCCAGGAGCCCCAGAACTGCACAGCTCTGGTGCTGTTTTCCACATTATAGCTCAGGGACCTCTTGGAGTGCTGTGGCTCTGGGGTCACAAAAAGCCCCAGAACCACAGCACAAAGCCACAGTTGTCCCTGGAAGCCTCAGCCACCGCACCATGGCCCAACAGGACAATGCAAAATTGTAGCATCTGGGAAGCCCCAAAGTGGCCAGAAGCCACAGCACTCCAGGAAGCCCCAGTCACCCAAGTCCAGAACTAGTTCCAATTGCCTTTGCCACCCAAGGCTCTTGCAGCCGTGTCCTTCATTGCCTCAGCTGGCCTTTGCCTTTCTTATTCCATTGCTGACCTGCCCACCATGGCCCTTTGAGATGTGGCTCCTTGTCAAATGAGGCCTTCTTTCCCAGGGGTCCTGAGGAAATTGTTGGGAAGAAAACAAAGAGATGGTCAGCTAGGGTGACAGGAGCGGGAGAGAGAGAAAGAGCAGAGATGAGGGAGAGATGGGGAGCGGAATCATTGCTGCATTTGTAAGAGTGGATGGCTGGCCAAGCACCAGAGTTTTCACCAGGTGACCCCAGAGTAGGGGGGGCACCACATCAGACATAAATTTGGGGAATAGTCATACTTCCCTTTGTTCAGTACCTCCATAACTTCATCGTTCACTGAATGAATGGTTGTAAGTTGTGAACTACCTGACTCTTGAAAGATAAACGTGTTCTCTCCCAAGTCTTGTCTTGTCTGTAAAGGTGCATACCCTAGTCAAAAAAGAAATGTCTACAATGGACATTTTTGTAGGGTGGAAATGCTGCTTAGGATTTTTGTAGCCTTTTTTAGGTCACATGGTGAAAACAAATGCTGGCTGGACAGTGTTTTAGTGCAAATGAAGCCTGAAAGGATGGGTGCAAAAATAAATAAGCCGTACACTACTAAAAGAAAGAGTTGGGAAATGGGGACATATTAAATATGCGAGGTTATTGGAGAAATTGATTTGTACTAAATATTCGTCATTGAAGGAAACCTATAGAGATTCAGGCTGATGGGAAACACGATTGTGCTTCTAGTCTTCTGATTAAGAGATGGACTGCGCTTGCTTGGTGGAAAGGAAAAGACATTTTCTATGTTCTCAAATGCACATTCACAATATCCCCCCTAGACATCTGACATTTGATTTCTATTAATGCTTGAGAAAATGCTTCATTTTTGTGTGTTTCTCACTCACTCTCTTTAAAAAAATTCTAGTATTTGGAAAGAGAGCTAACAATGGCCAGCTTGCCTTTCACTTTTGATGTTGAAAGAAGCATCGATGACTGGGTTTTCATGTGTTTCTTTGTGGGAAATGATTTTCTCCCTCATTTACCCTCATTAGAGATCAGGTAAGAGAAACAACTTTATATCTAGAAGCACTTAAATGTTAATAGGTATTGATTATTGCACTTAAAAGAAATAAAGGGCATTATTAATGATTCTTGCTTTTTAGATTTGCAAGTTCTTGTGTCATGGAGAGTGCTGTTTGAGAAACACAAGTCCAAAGCTTCCTTGGGATTCAGTTCACTCATTTGGATCTAGCTGATAATAGAGTTGCTGTTCCAAATCCAGTGAACTTTATAAGGCTTTGAAAAGCATGAGTTTCAAATACCTTGCTATTTTGCTTTGCTTAATTATGGTGCATGATATATCTAGCTTTTTTGAGACTGTGCTCACTATTTCTCATGAATCTTGGTTCATTTTCTCAAATTAGTAGCATGCTCTTTAGTCATTTGTGCAGGCTTGTTGGCTTTTTGTCTTGCACATAGGGGATTTAAAGAGCCTCATGCATAGATTAAATATTTTTCCATGTTCCTGTCTTTTCTAAATTCAGTAAATATTATAGAAGTAGGGAATGGCAGTCAATAGTAACTTCACATATTAATAGTTAAATACTGGTTTAAACTGTGCTAAAGTTAGTGTTATACAAGCATATATCTTCATATCCAGTAGAATTTTTCTTTGCTCTCCTCACTCTATGTGCCCCAAATCTGTTTCCAAAATCTCCCAACCCTACAGAATAGATTTAGAGTTAGTGGCATGGAGGAGGGAGGAAGAATTTGTTTTGCCAGTAGATGTCATACCATCACTAGGATAACAATTTGAATATAACTCTTACAGTGAAACCATCCAAGAAATGGATGAAATGGTTTTATTCTTGTATTGCAGGGAAGGAGCAATTGATCGCCTGGTGAACATATATAAAAATGTTGTGCACAAAACTGGAGTAAGTGATTCCTCCAAACACTTCATGTAGTAACTTAAGAAGGAGAAAGATTACTTACAATTTTATTCTACAATTTACAGGGTTATCTTACCGAAAATGGCTATGTTAACTTGGAGAGAGTACAGATGATAATGTTGGCTGTTGGAGAAGTTGAAGACAGTATTTTTAAGAAGCGGAAAGATGATGAGGTGAAAGGGCTATTATGAAACTCTGTTTGGTGTGTTTTTCTTTAACAACATTTTTTAAAAAATGAATACATATGGTTATTTCATTCTATATTACAAATAGTTCTTGTCTTAGGACTGTTCATTTATCAGTGCTTCAAAGTTACAACAGCTTAGGAAAATATGACTTACAACTATACTTGATCATGTGTTTGCAATATGGGTACATGTCAACCAGCTCATATTTACAACCAGTTGCAATGTCTTATGGCCACGTGACTGCAATTTGTGGACATTTTTGCTCATTTCTAGCAAAAAAATGACCATTGAGGAAGCTGGTTTCACTTAACAGCCACAGTGATTCGTTTAAGAACCACTGTTAAAATATCATAGAATCAGATCTGATTTGACTTACAACCACGCCTTACAATGGAAATCCTAATCTCAGTTGTGGCTGTAAATCAAGAACTAGCTATAAATCAGATGGAAATGATTTTACCTTAGTAAGCTGTCAATGAATTTGTATTGGATTCAACATTATGTTTTTATATTAGTTTTGATTAACATGAATTGAGGATTTTGAGGAAAAACATTCAGAAAGCAGGTTGGTTAGTTAGGAAAAAATTATATCTAAAGTTTCTCTGTGTGCATAGAGCTTCCTTTATGACCAATTTTTGGTAATTTTTCTAGTTTTTCTATAAGGAATATGCTAAAACCTCTGGCTGATATAATATACCAAACATATATACGTAGTTTGTTTACTACATCCAGAGAAGTTAGATCTGAATATGACCCACTTTGTAAAATCTGTGAATTAGGTAATTGACATTTCATGTATATGTATTTTAATAGGGTTCCAGATTAGTTTAGAAGAGCAATTTACTTTGAAAAAGGAAAAGGAATCTGCAAAATGTTTTTTTTTAGCAAAAAATGAACTTTATATATTTGAATTTTTTAGTTTCCTAATCAATGTTAATGTACACTTTCCATATTTTATGGGGCATACAGGAAAATTTCAAAAGAAGGCAAAAAGAAAAAAGAAAAAGGATGAAGGTGAATATAAATCTCCTATTCCTATTTATTTATATGTCTTTATTTAAAACAATGGAACTATTTAGTAGCAGCTACCATGGTATAGAGAAAGGAAATATCTTAAAGTTATATTAGGATTACAAATAGAATGTTGTAACAGTTCTTCAAGGCTGAAATGCAAAGAGCTGCTGAAAATACCCCAGTGCTTATATTCATTCCACAAAATTTTTTATCCCTTTTTATTGAATTCTAATTCTCAAATTTGGACTGCAAACTACTAGATACTTTCTAAGGCATACAGCATGGGGTGCAACTATGACAGAAACACAAAGTTCACTAATTTCCTGAGCAGACAAATACATATTGGCTGAACAGTTCTTTGAATATCAGCCATAGAGAATAAATTCAGACTCTTAAAGAACATAAAGGTAAAGGTTCCCCTCGCACATGCATGCTAGTCATTCCCAAATCAAGGGGCGGTGCTCATTTCCATTTCAAAACCGAAGAGCCAGCAGTGTCTGAAGACGTTTCTGTGGTGATGTGGTTGGCATGACTAAATGCCGAAAGCGCACGGAGCACTGTTATCTTTCCACCAAGGTGGTCCCTATTTTTCTACTTGCATTTTTTACATGCTTTTGAACTACTAAGTTGGCAGAAGCTGGGACAAGTAACGGAGCTCACTCCGTTACGCGGTGGTAGGGATTCGAACTGCCAACCTTTCTGATCGACAAGCTCAGCATCTTAGCCACTGAGCCACCATGTCCCTTCTAAAGAACATAACATATATTGAAGGATTGACTTGCTAAAAATATGGTCTTTTTTAACTTGAACTATAAGCTTGCATTGTTAATCTAAAATGTTATTTGGATAAACAAACATATTCAGTATATGGTCCTTGGATCCTAAATTAAATCAGGCACAAAAGCACAACGCTCTGTATATTTTCTCAGAATTTCCATTGGACTAAATTTTATATTTTCCCATATATGGATAAAATTGCAGTCAAGGTGATTTGGTAGTATTTACAATATTCCTTTTCTGAAAATTTGCATCTTTTTCCCAATATTTGCTGCCTTTTGGTGATAATTTTAAATTGCTTACTGCTTGAAAATAATTGAGAATTCCTGTTATCTCTCCATTACCTTGACACCACTTTCTCATGTATTGTATACCGTTGAGTAAAGGGCAGCTTAATTCAGGAGATAGCTTTTATGGTTGATGCAAAATGTCTCATAATTATTGAATCATTCTTTTACAATTGGTGTCATTTTATCTACTCTAGCCACCATAGTCATCATTGGCGCTAATAATTCTACAAGGTTGAGCATACATGTATTCAAATTACTCTTTTTATTATAGTGTCAACATGCTTTGACTGATGCTGTTAATTAATTAAATATATGCATTTTTATTTGTATTTCTTAAAGAAATTTGGAACTGACAAGCTAATTGTAATATAACATAATTTACTGTTGTTCTGATAACTGTCTGAAGTTTTCTGTTCAAGAACCACCAGGATATTATTCTAGTGTTCCTTAATGATCATACTAATTATTATTATTATTTTACTGCCATGTGTTAACTATTTGAGCATATTAATTGACATGTGTTCTATAAAGATCCCAAATAAAAATAAGACATCATTATATTTTGACCATAGTTTTAAACTGAAGTAATGCCACTCAGTTTTTCTTAATTTTCCTTGCAATTTTATAATAATCAGTTAAGATAAATTATTTCATGAACATATTTTTCTGAACTCTAGTCAATCAGTCTCTACTGGCCGAGGGGCACTTCTATTTCAGTCAGTGCCATAGGCTTGTGGTTACATTATTATTATACATCTATTAATGAGCCAAATGGAATTTGCCAGTATGGATGTTTCAGTGTTGCATATTCATTTGGAAATTAATATCCTGTGTAATATAAACATAGCTATTCATACTTCTATGTAGTGTTTGCTCTCATAGCTGATGCTCAAAGTTTATGTTTGTATTCTGCTCATTTCAGAGGGAACAACATACTATGCTTGGTGGACAATACACCCCACAACCTTTAGGAAGAGGAAACAGGTCAAGCCATCAGCCAATTAGTAATCCAAGACACACAGCCTATGAAATGAGAATGCAGGACAGACAAAACACTGTAAGTGATTATTTTTCAAATAAATATAGATAAGGTAACAAATGGAAAATGTCTTAATGATGGCTCAGTTTCTATAAAACTCAGACTTATATACCTTTACCTTTCCTTTACTATGTTGACTCCATCATATCCTCAATTTGTTGCAACTATGGGTTCAACCCAGACTAACTAGATATACTCTCTCTGGATCCATTAAGTCTGAGAAAAGTTAATAATTGATTAGAAAAACCCCCACTTTTTGCCTAAACACTTTAATTTTAAGCAGTTAATCTTTCCAGATAATGAAAAAACCTTGAAAGAATAGAAATTTAATCCCATTCCCTGACTTTGCCTCATCTTAAAATAATGAGTAAAACAATGATGCAATCCATTTAACAACCACTGGTACAAAATGAATGGGTGTAGAGGGAAGGATTTTATGGATAATATATTGTCTATTAAATGTGTAAACTCTGAATTCATAAATTGGGTTGTATCCAATTATCTTCATTAAGAAGCAGTTAAGATTTTAATTGAATGCACTTTAGAAATGTTTGTTCTATTTGATACACACACCTTGGTTTATCTTAGATCCTAGCATATATTTCCCTGTGAACATTAAGTAGAATCATATATATATGATATATACATATACATATACATATACATATATATACATACATACACACACACACACATTATTATGGTTTTAATTTAATACATAACTTTTAATATGTACTAAAATAATGATGTTCATTATTAAATTTATTTGTTGCCTATCTCATCATGGGGCTACTCTAGGCAGCTGACAGGTATAAAAACAAAACAAAAAATTAAAAGTTTAAACAAAGTGAAAGTAAAATAATAGAACAATAAAATAAACAAGGAAAAAACAAAGAAAATACATCGATATGACTACTTAAAATGATGGGTGTGTGGGGAGAATAGAATAATTAATAGGATGGTTTTCTTTTGAGTATCAGGATCTATTGTTTTATCAGAATCCGCTTTTGAAAGTTTGTCAATTTAAAAGTGGTTTATTACTTGTCATGAAATATTGCTGTCTGAGTATATTTCAAATCCCCTTGTATCTATAGTTACGTAAAGTAGATGCATATATTTTTTGGTTTTTTTTCCCAAAGTCATTAATTTTAATTTTTGTAAGTGTAATGAGACCTTTCCACTAATTCTCTGCATGCTAACTATATCCCCAGACTCCTTCAGCTTCTCCTAATTCAAGCTTCACATCTGATGGTACGCCATCCCCAGCAGGAGGAATTAAGCGAAAGATAGAGGACAGTGACAGTGAACCGGAGCCTGAAGATAATGTCAGGTGCCACATTTCATACTTTGTTAGTGAGTTGTCAAAAGGGAGAATGCCTCATTAATACTATTTACCTTGTATCTGCCACACCTTGTAATGCTTTTCCATGATCTTTTTATCCACCAATAATTAATGTGGAGAGTTGGGATACTCGGTAAATTCCAGTGAGATGTGTAGGCTGTTGCTGTTAAATTTAAGTGTTTCCATTAGTATGCATGCTGGTTTTCTTCCTAAAAGCTGCTACTCCCTTTGAGACTAAACACCAGATTGGGTAGAGGTTCAATATTCAGCTCAGTCTCTGGGAAAAGAATCTCATTCTACTAGCAAAAATGGAATGGTTTAACTCTTAAAAGTTCTATAATCAGATGATTTAGTTTAGTGAGGGGTTATTGTCTATTAGTGAGGAATGTATTATGTATACTCTAAGCTTCTTGCATTTAGAAAGAATTTCTAAATACTTCCATTTAAAAGGTTCTCGGGATCAGTTTTCAAGATACTAAACCTAAGATCTGGGAAAGTGACTATCAGTTAGGACTAAAAGACTGGTTCTTATTAAGAAAACTCCATAACTTTAACTTTGTCTGTTCTTTCCTACATGCCAAGTGTATTAAAATGAAACAAACTAGAAAGCAGTCTGCATTTGTGCAGAGTAAAGAGGATAATGTTGATGGATAGAGGATAGATCCATTACTAGACAACAAAAAGGGAAATATTGCTTAAGTATGGTAGGATTACAAACATGTCACAGATAGATACCCCTTAAATCAAATGAACATAAAAGAGGGAGGAGGGGAAGTAAATCAGGCTTGTAATACTATGTTTACTATGGCCAATCTAAATGAAAATAGTTTTTAATCTTCTGTGGCGTCTATTTCTTTATCTGGTCTATCTCTCAGGGTATGTTTTATGGGGTTTGAACTGCTGCAGTATAGAGATTGATACCCCCACCCCCCTGTGGTCTCTCCATTTCCGCATTTCCCTAGCACCTGCCTACACCCCCCCACACACACACACTTCTTGTCTAGGACTCCCCCCTCTTCCTGCTTAATGACTTGCACAGGCCTGAGGTTATGATGGCAAATGGCGACTGCCAGGATTGCCATCACTAAGTGATATAGTCACGTGATATCTCACTTTACTATTGCATCTCTTGACAATAGAAATTCTGGTCCCAACTGCTGCCATAATCCAAGTCTGATACAATTACATGGGAGTATGATTTAAACCACACCACAGTTAGTAACGCCTGTTCTCCTTTTTTGTTGAAACCATTTGATAAACTGAATTGCACATTATGTAGATTCACTATTGTTTTTATGAAGGTTATGGGAAGCTGGCTGGAAACAGCGCTATTACAAGAACAAATTTGATGTTGACATCAACGATAAGAAGTTTCGTCGTAAAGTTGTGCAGTCTTATGTGGAAGGGCTTTGCTGGGTTCTCCGATACTATTATCAGGTACTGACCTATTATGTCATTACAGAGGATTTTCTATCATCAAACTTCCACCTACTTGGCAATGACAAACTACTTCTTTATGGTGGTCAAAAAAAAAACATAGAGTCAGTAGGAATGAAACTTCACTTGTGGGAAACATACTTCTTTGTCTTTATATCTTGATATTTCCATTGCAAATATGTAATGCCAGTTCAACCATAGCTTTTGATCAGCATCTTAATAAATTTATTTATGCAGCAAATCAATTTTTTTATTACAGCCATATGGCCAGATACAATAAGATATCCAATAATATGTGTGTCGGTTCCAATGGGGAAAAAAGATTTGAATAAAAACATTAATGAGTGCAGAAACAAAGTGGTTCTGTTAATTCATTGGTAACTAAAATTCTCTCCCAAGAGGTGACCTGACTTTAATAGAGGCGGTCTTAAGGTATTTTGAATATCAGCCTAAACCAGGGGTCTTAAACACTCAAAGAGCCATTTGGACCCATTTCCCACAGGAAACACCAGGAGCCACAAAACCTGGATGGGCGTGGCCAACTCAACTTCACTCACTTTCACTCAGTCACATGATCCCCCCAGCCTCACCTACCCAGGTTTTGTGGTTCCCGGTATGTTCATTTCTGTGGGAAACGGGTCTCTGTGTGTTTGTGTGTGTGTGTGTGTGTGTGTCTGCTCTCTCTCTCTCTCTCTCTGTCCCATCCATCCATCCATCTATCTATCTATCTATCTATCTATCTATCTATCTTTGTGCTCTCCTGCCCAGCTTCACATGTCGTGTGAATCCAACCACTTGGGCTGTAGAGGGTAGGTGGAGGCTGGCAGGCAAAGCTAAGCGTTGGAGATCCATGCGAACTAAGGCAACTCCAACCTGGATCCTGTTGGGGAGACACCCTGGCAGGATCCCTCTATACCTTCCCTCTCCCTCTATACCTCTGTGGTGGGGGCCCAGGCAGCCTGAGGGCTACTACCTCCTCGGAGGTGGGCAGCGAGCAAACAAATGTGGTGTTCTGGCTGGGAGCTGGCAGTGCAGAGCCCGTCCTGTGGCTGGCGAGAGGGGAGCAGGAAAGGAACATCTTCCCTGCCGCCGCCACAATGGCACTGTCCGACCTCTATACGCAGATAGCAGGCAAAGGGGCTGCCAAGGGGCTCCGGTTGCTGTGCCTTGATGGGAGTGCCAGTGGGTGGTTGTCGTTCAGCACCATGAAGGCTCCGACTGCTGGTACCACTGTGTTCCTCGCCAGCTGGTGAGATGGCTGCGCAGTGCCTCCCAGATGGAGGGGGGCTGGACAGCAGCAGCATGAAGTGAGCACAGGCTGGCGGGTGCCCAACCCCACCTGCTCTGGGAGGAAAGGCAGGTGCTGCACCATCTGGCTCAGCCATCTGAGTGGAGGCAGGGGCCACGGCAGTTGGAACACAGCCAGGAGGGGTGCATGAGCTGAACGTTTGGAGCTGCACTCAGCAGAGTTTGCAAGTGGGTTCGGTGGGGCCGTTTAGCGGGGAGGGAGACCCCAGCCTGTTTGGTTCTCTTCAGTGCGGGTTGGGAATGCAGAAGGCGAAGGTGTATCTCGATGTCCAACCCTCAAAGACTTCTTTGCATCCCAGAATTTGATCCTGCGCTTGCTTGCTCTTCCCTTTCTTTCTCCCCTCCCCTCCCCTCCCTCCCTCCCTCCCTCCCTCCCTCTCTCTCATT
Source organism: Natrix helvetica (assembly GCF_964273705.1). Classification (NCBI taxonomy): domain Eukaryota; kingdom Metazoa; phylum Chordata; class Lepidosauria; order Squamata; family Natricidae; genus Natrix; species Natrix helvetica. The sequence continues at coordinate 74,648,022 of NC_138550.1, forward strand.
CTGATTCTCTAGCTCCTTATCTCTTGCTGGGTCTTGTGGGCCCGTCTTCCAGCCTTTGTTGCTGCTGCACGTACCTCGGTTGCTTGGGGAGACACACAACCCGCCTCTTACCTTCTCAGGCCAGGCGAGGAGTGACTGGGATTCTTATTAGTTTTTGAATTAAGTTGTATAAGTATAGGATAAACATTTACATTTTAATATAATGGTGCTACCCATATATATGCTAATTGTTTGAAATTGTTAAGTGTAATTTTATCCATTTGCTATGTTGATAAGAACTTTAAAGCTTATTTTTGAGCATACATATTTTTAGATTTATTACAGTTAATATTTTGTATTGTGTTTTCATTATGACAATAATAATGTAAAATAACTGGAGAGAGCAAAGGTTTACAGCTATCATTTTATAGGTGTATTTTAATAACAGTAGCTCAGTATTTCAAGATGATTTTTTTTTTAAATGTATGTATTTGGTTGCTTATGCCTTCCTCTGTGATAATTCAACTAGTATAATTAAGGTTTACCATTATTTAATAGTTAAATGCAGAGAGAAGATTCCTGAATCATTTTTGATTTAAATTCTTCTTTCATTTCCCAAACTAGGGATGTGCTTCCTGGAAATGGTATTATCCTTTCCACTATGCACCATTTGCTTCAGATTTTGAAGGTATTGCAGACATGGTCTCAGATTTTGAGAAAGGAACCAACCCAGTAAGTTTTATTATTCTGTTTATAATTCATTTTAATAACTAAAGATTTAAAAATTTAAACAGTTACTACTATCTACCTTTCTTTTTACAGTTTAGACCTCTGGAACAACTGATGGGTGTCTTCCCAGCTGCCAGCGGTAATTTCCTCCCACCAACATGGCGGAAACTTATGACTGATCCAGTAAGAAAATTAATGGGTCTTTATTTGTTTGAATATTCATGTTAATATTTTCTCAACTACTTCACTGGTTGTCTGAAAAAAAGAGATATTATTTATTTAACTGTCTGTTATACCGTAGATCTTTCAGTTGGAACTTGTGTGGTTTTAAATGTTTCAGCTCATTCCAAATTTAATTTTATCTATATTAGATTCCAATTGTAAAATTATGCCCACAAAGGAATGTTATGGTTAAGGATAAAACATTTCATTGAATTGATGCAACTGCTTGAAAGGCTGGCCACAGTAGGCAGTATTTGGGACAGACCTTTAGAGTTCTGAAAAAGTGTGAGGAAGATCAATATAAAATGTGTTCCAATATAAAGTAGCATTTGTGGTTGAGTAGATATTCACAAAATGGCTGCCATACGTTTAAAGTACTGTATGTAGCAATTAATGTGCTTCTCCACTATCCAATAAAATAAATAGATTTCTACATTGACTACTCTTTTTAACTATATGGATTTATTCTGATAATGATACCTTGATTTTATTTCTATTTAACTACCCTTGAAAATACTTCTTTTGCATTAAATTGTATTCATAAGCAAAATGAGTGTGACAGAGAAAAGATTGTTATAGCCTTTCAGGGTTTACTGGCAGCTAATTAACTGTTGTCTTTTTGTGATTCTATTTGACCACAGCACACAATTAATGAAGCCTTGGCTGAGGGAAGAAGGGAAATATCACCAGTTTTATCTCCACTTTTTAAATATTTACATTTTTAAACAAGAACTTTGTTTATGAGGTCTATAGTAGTTAAATCAAGGGATGAACAAAGAAAGAAAACTTTGCTTGTATAATGGGAATTTTGTTGGCACATTGGATAGAAAACAGTAAGAAGGATATAAAAATGAACTTTAATCACATTAACCATTCATGCCTGAACTATTGAATTTTAATGGTTTTTCTGCCAGTTCCTGACTGGAAAAAAGAGATTCCATTTTGACTGCAGGGGGCAAAAAAGATGCATGATTTTTCAGTCTCTGGCTCTTGGTTGAAGGGATGATTAGGCTTGAATAGTATGAAAGTGAAAGAGGAGTAACTAGCCAATAGTAACTAGTTACATGTTCTCTCCTTGATCATGCCCCTCCCTTTTCCTTTGAATGGATAAAGGAAATTGAAAGTCAAGCTCTCTTTGGATCAAGCTCTGAATTTCTCAGCATTTTCCTGCAGAGAAACAAAAACCAGCCTTACCCCTACTATTTGCATGCCGTGGTAGATAAGTTTCACAGGTGCTACTTTTGTGAGTTTTAATGTACACTTGTGTGCCCAAATTATCAAGCACTTAGAAGGTTTATTTTATTTTATCATGAAACAGGCTGGGAATTTGGGAGGAGGAAGAAGGAGTGAAACATAGGAAGCAAGAGTTTGCTGATTGCATACATATGCTTTTGCATCTAGTTCAATGAATCAGATTCAGGGCTTAAAGTTAAAAGTGTAAATTTTACACCTTGAAAATGTACTTTTTAAATTTAAATTGTTATTTTAGAATAGTTTGTAAACTCCTTTCTTTAAACAAAATGTTCTTTGAATTACGTTTCAGAAAAAAATAAGTGCCTTCCTCCAACATTGCAGATTTCTAAATCACTGTAATAATACTTTATTAAAACAGGATTCAAGTATAATTGACTTCTATCCTGAGGACTTTGCTATTGATCTGAATGGGAAAAAATATGCTTGGCAAGGTAACTATTTCATCATGAAGTCAATCTTTGTATGGTTAGTCTTGGGAATAATTTTAAGAAAACAGGAAAGACGTTCCATTTACAGGTTTGCTAGCAGTTGCTAAACTGATTTCTATCTGCTGTTTTCCTTAATGAATTTGTAAAAAATAATAAACTGATTAAATGAGTTGTGAGACATAGTAATTTCAGCAGTATCTAGATGAAATTTGTTGCTGTTATTAAAATAAAATTTAACATTTTAGATACTTAATAATAAGCTTCTTAAATGGTTTTTATAATAGAAAAACCAGTGCGAAGTGCTGTGTTTTATATGTTCTGCCCAGGGATTTGCAAGAGGACTCTACTTGCACAGCTGTCCTCTTCCCCAGTTGCATTTTGCCTCTCCTCAACCAATTTTTCCTCTGGAGAAAGCCGGGATATGTGCTTGGCTGTAGTGCTCTTCCACTGATAAATTAACCTATTTAATGTCACTCTAAAATAAATTACTTGATTTTGCAATTTCATTGTATTTTTATTAGAATGTTTAGAAATTCAATATTTGTAATAGGTACAACTGCAAGCTGCCTTTTTGCACTTATTATAATCAACACATGTTAATTATGTGTATTATCATCCATCTTAACTTCAGTCATGACCATAATCCAAACTCAAGAGATGTGTTCTTTCTAGTGAAATGTGGTTTAAGATGGCTCCAGATTGTACTGAACATTTGTTACATTAGCTTAGATTGTATATTACTTTTTTCCTTTAGTTCTATAGACTATTCACGTAAGACTAAATTTTCAAAAAAATCTGTTACAGAGATAAATCTAGGTTAGTCCCATTAATAGCACTTAGACTTATGTACAGCTTCACAGTGCTTTACAGCCCTCTCTAAGCAGTTTACAGAGTCAGCATATTGCCCCAACGATCTGGCTCCTCATTTTACCCACCTTGGAAGGCTGAGTCAATCTTGAGCTGCTCAGAATGGAATTCCTGGAGTGAGCAGTTGAGTTAGCCTAAAGTACTGCATTCTATGTACAGCACTACCATAGCTCTTAAAAAACAAACCATTATTGAAAATTATTCTAGCATTTCTGGGAAGGGAAATGGTGGATATACAGTAAGTGAAAAATTAACAAAAGTGGGTAAGTGCATGTATTTTCTTTTCCTTCTTTCCCCACCTTCAGGGAAAGTCAATGACCTTAAGTTAAATTTTTCAAGTCCCTGATTTTGGTGGAAGAACTAAATATATACCTAATTATCTCTTCTTGAAATCCAGTGTTATGATTTGGTTTGCCCAAGTATCTTTTAAACTTTCTCCTTGATATTGTTAGAGATAAATATAAGTTCCAATTGCTTATTTTCCAGGGGTTGCTCTGTTGCCTTTTGTTGATGAACGCCGTCTAAGAGCTGCTTTGACACAAGTGTATCCCAACCTCACCTCTGAAGAAAGTAAGAATTGCAGGATTGTAAAATAGTTTTAGATAGAACATTTTGGTAGTGATATTTCTATATAAATACAAGACACTAATTTCTGTTTCATTCTCAAGTAATTAGACAGTAAATATTTGTGCCATCTTACACTATTCCAATTTTGGTCCTTTTAATTATCTATAGTACAAAAATACCTCATCATCCACTCGAATAACATTTTAAGTTGAATATTATTTTTGTTAGAATAATTTTGAATCACATTTTGATCAAATTTACATCAAATACTTAACTCAAATGCTATGGGGAATTAAGAATTCAATTCAATAATTCTACAAATTGTAAGAGAAGAAGAGGCAGCGTCGGAGATGGAGTCGAGAGGACTCAGCCTAGAATTATTAGGCATTCACAAACATTCCAAGTCCACCCCCCTTTGAATTCCATTGACACTTATCCAGCAGTAAATCTTCTTAATGGAACTTAATGTGTGGTCCTGATTCTTTCTGCCTGCCACAAATTCAACATAAAAATGCAATTTGTCAGTTTTTTAAAAAGTTTTTTTTTTATTTATTTGAACAAAACACAAAAAAAGAATCATCCTTCAATACATCTTGTAGAAAGTGTGTCGATTGGTTACAAATAACTTTCGTGCATTTCTTCCATAGTCATTACTTGTAGTTCATAATAGATTATACACTTTAAATCAAAAATCTTTATATATCTTACCATCAATATATCACAATTCTCATTTGACTACAATTGTTTGAACGTGCTTCTGGCTGAACTTATACTTAAAAACACAACCACATAATGGCACTTGTTAGCTATTTCAAAAATCCTCCAATAACATTACACTTTTATGACATTCTGGTTAAAAATCAATTAATAAAGTTTCTAAGCTTTTTTTTTCGCTGTTTAGAATATTATATCCAAGTTGCTTTTACCAATACCAGAGCATGTATATATTATTAAACAATATCCATTAATATTTCCTTGTTATTATAATTAGCTAAAAGTCATTTACTATTTATATCCCAACTCCTCTCGTCAAACCCCCCATAAAAACATTACATCTTTATGACAAAGCCTAAATAGAAGTTTGTTAGTAAAGTTTATAGGTGAGAACTATTTTGGCAGGGGAGAGAAAGGGGGGGAAAAACAAAACAGAACCCTTCTCTTTTGAAGAGCACACAAAAAAATCTTATGCTTAAATCAACCTAAAAATAAAAAATAAAAGAGGCTTGGAAGGCTAGAGTGGCAGTGGCTATTAGGTTTTTTTCTTCTTTTTTGGAAGTATTGATCTTTTGGAAGATCAATATTCAGAGGAGGAAACCTTAAAATTTCAAAATATTTTGGCTGGAATTCAAAATTTATTGGAAGGATATGGGAGAATTAAGAAGTTGGAAAAACTAGTATTCCTCACATCAAAAGATGAAGGGGTTGGAGCCCCAAAAACTAAAGGGGAGAATGAAGATACAGAAGATGAAGACAAGACAACAGATGAATTTATTAATGGAGCAAATGTGGGTGAAAGTGAAATGAAGGGAACATGGAAGAGGGATTTCAACGAATTGGAGCTCTACCCCAGATTTCAGGATACAGAAGAAGAAAGAAGGTTAATGATGATGGATTTAAGAAGAGAAACTGTTTCAGAAGCACGATTGATAACCAAAAACAAGCTAAGTTTAAAAATAATTGGAGGGCAACGAGATTACCTGAGAGATCCTTCAAGCAACAAAGTGCGGAGAGAAATCTATAAAAACCTTATAAAGGAGATAAAAAGAAGACTGACACCACAATTGGCAAGAGAGATAAGACTGTTTTGTTATTGGAAAGATAGATACAGGTTGGCAATGAAAGTTGATAATAAAAAATTAATTAATTTTGGTTGAGCAATAAGTAGGAATTTAGTAATTTTTAGATTGTTTTAGATTGTTATTAAATGTTTATTCATCAACAATTAAATAACTAATTAACAATAATGGAATGATAATGGATAGAACTTAATGACATATACTATGTACTGTTAAACTAGTAAAAGAAATCTGGATATAGATTGCAAATTGTGACCTGGGAAAAAGACCTATAAACTTTACTAGCAATTTGTCAGTTTTGTATGACATGCAAACTATTTATATTCACCCTTCAGTGGCAAATAATGATAAAATCTGCATGCAGAATTATGGGATGTAGTAGTACCTTCTTATAGCTCTTCATGTCAAATACTTAGCCAATGAAGAAAAACAGAAGAACACGAACCTGGTTTTTAGGAATTCTGACAAGCATCCAAGCTTTATTACATAAACTGTTATTCAAATTGACAAGTAGTCACAAGGGATGGAGAGTGCAGGAGAGAGATGTTAAGTTTCTCCTGAATGAAAGTAGTATACAATTTCCTTTTGAAAAGTGATATACAATTCACATAACTCCTATGTAATCAGTAGTCCTTACAAATGATTCCCATGCTTTTGGATTTGTTTAAAAATGGTATAATGCATCTCTTTGTGGAATCTATTTTGTAGAATTAACCAACTCAGTGATAAAGAAGCAGAAATTACTTTTAATAATAGTAAATGTGCTTCTCGTGCCAGAGCATAATGTAATTGAACTACACTGTAAACTAGGCACACACCAACAAGGCAAACGTCTTACAATATTCTAAATGGTGTTTTGTGTTGTATTGCAAATGCATACCATATTTTACATTTGCTATGTCTTATGCCTTTTAGATATTTCATAATGAAGTAAGTATTATTACTTTCTTTTCTTTTCTAGCCAGAAGAAATAGTCTTGGTGGTGATATCCTTTTTGTTGGGAAACATCATCAGCTTCTTGACTTCATTCTTGAACAGTATAAGTCTAATGAAAAAGAGGTGTGCCTTGTCATATTTGTTAGATGTATGAAATGAATTATGTCTTAACTGCATAATTGTCATAAGAGCTATTTTGAATAAGTTAATCAGGATTTTTTTATTCCTCAATAGCCAGTAGATATACCCCCTGAACTGTGTCATGGAATACAAGGAAAGCTCACCTTGAATGAACATCCCATCCTTCCAGATGAGTAAGTACAGTTTATACTGCAGTTAGTTTGCTGATGAATTGCTCATGGTTAATTTATTCCATATATGATAAGACTGATTTGTTTTATTCATTGACAATGAATTTTTAAAAATCTAGTCATATTAGAAGGAGAATAATGAGGAAGATCACCTGTGGATGTGAAAGTTGGAAGGAAGTATATACATTTGTGAAAATAAAGAAGTAAAACACCATCCCTCCCAAAACCCCAATATCCCATGTGGGAAATCACTAAGGGATTGATTGTGATTGATTGATTGATTGATTGATTGATTGATTGATTGATTGTGTCTCTACATCTTGAAACTCTTGGCAGTTCACAACAATTGTGCAACAGTTACAATATTTGCGTTGCAGTATAAATATAAGAATACAACTTTGGCAACATTATATTGATCAGCCAAAAGCCTATGGAAGAATAGAGTTTTAACTCTCTTCCAAGAGTTCATTGCTAATGGAGCTGGTTTTGTTTCCAGGTTGGCAGTAAATCCTCTTATTCTTTGGGACTTCAGTCTACTTAGCAGCAGTGTGGTATCCAGATACCTCAAGAGTTTATGACAATAATGAATCTAACCTAAATTATTTGAAGGCTTGACACATAACAAGGGATGCATGTTAGAGCTGATTTTTGTTTCAGGACAAAATGTAATAAGGGAATGAAGGATTTTACCATCAATACTTCCAATATTTAGAGTGTTTTCTGATTGCTTTCTAGCTTAAAATGTTTGTACATTTTGTGTTGGTTATTTAGACCACTTAAATGTCCTTTTACACAAAAGGCAAAAGTTCTGGATTATGGCCATTGACAACTTATATTTGTGTTCCACCATTCTCTACAATCATGAGTGTTTTTATGTTGAAATGAACAGTTTTTACCTTTTCCCTTAACCGTTAGATCAGTGCAATCTCCTGTGCCGCTGCTGCGTGATCTGACACAGAATTCTGCCATAAGGTAAATTATAAATTCAGGTTATAGTGTACCATCTTTTACCAATCCTGGTTTATCATCTAACTGTGTCACCACAGATAGGTAGAAAAGAAAATAGAGGTGATCCCCTTATATTACAGGCTTTTCGTGTTTTGGGTTCACAGTCAACTGAAATGTTAAACCTTAGAAAATAATTTGCCTTCTGTTTAGTAATTATGATCTCACTTCAATAAATTCCTTTGCTAGTCTCATATGCAGGTGGTGATGAGATGCCTATCTCTGTCTTTATCCTAGAACTTCATAATCCTGCTGTATATTTATTTACATTCTATATTCCCCATAAGATTATACTAGTGAATCCAATGAAATAACATGAATGATTCTAAGAGAATCTATACAGGAGTTCGTTAATTGTATTCCATAGATCAGTGATGGCAAACCTATGGCACACGTGCCACAGGTGGCACGCGGAGCCATTTGTCAGGGCACGCAAGGTGCTGCCCTGTCAGCTGGCCAGCGGGCATGCGCGCGCTGGCCAGCTGAGTTCACCTTTTTAAAAGCCATTTTTTCCCCCCTCCCCAGGCTCCAGAGGCTTTATAGGAGCCTGGGGAGGGCGAAAAGAGCCCCCCCCACCCCCCGGAGGACAGTCCGGAGGCTTCCCTGAAGCCTTCAGAGGGCCTCCGGGAGGGGCAGGGGAGGCTCTTTTTGCCCTCCCCAGGCTCCTATAAAGCCCCTGGAGCATGGGGAGGGCGAAAAAAGCATGTACAAATGGGGGGGTCACGCGTTGTGCGCGCATGCGCACTGGGGGGTCGTGTATTGCATTATGGGTGTGGCACGCCCGTACATGACCCCCCCTGCGCTCCCCCCCTTGTGGCACGCGAGCCAAAAAAGGTTCGCCATCGCTGCCATAGATCATTCACTTCTCTGGCCTTATTTAGTTCATGTCAGGAGACAAATACAATTCTGTGACTCATGTAGAAATAGACCGTTGCCTCCTGAATCTATCATCCTCTGTCAAAGGAAATCTATTTATTGTGGGACTGAAGTGTGCCTTCCATTTTAATTGCGAAAACAATGTTTTCCTGAATCTATAGGAAAAAACAATTTATTTCTTCTTTGATATGGCAAATCTTAAAACAAAGTTTATTCAAACAAAATAACCCTTTAGTCTTTGTTTGCCTCCCACAGAAATCCTTTGGTGGGAAGAAAAATGGCTGCCAGAATCAGATTGCCAAGAGATAAGGCAGCCAACAGAGGCTGTTCTCATGAAGAATGTTAGGTAGACACTAGAAGCTGGGTTTCCTCTTATGCATTCAGAGGTGTCAGAATAGTTATTCTTCAGGCTGCCTTTGATATGAAAGAAGATCCTAACTTTTTCCTTCCAGCTTTTGGGAAGAAAAGGCAGTGAAAATTGTAGATGGCCAGAGCAACTCCACAGAGCAGTTCAAGGAAGCATATAAACCTAGTGTGTTGTTCTTGCTTATACTGTACTGTACATGCACCCTATGTTGCATTTTCTGTCTTGTCCTTCTAAATCAGAACAGTGATGAACAAAGAAAATCATCTCAACCAGGATACTAAATGATTTCCCAACTCCCAACAGATTCCATTGCTTCTCAGTTCATGTTCCTAAACTCAAATCTGGTCATGGGATGATTCGACTTTCAACCACAACAACTTATAACCAGAATTCTGGACTCAATCGTGTCCAGAACTTTGGATCACAAGTTGAGAATACCAGTACTTCTCCCCCAAAGTAATTTGTGGCCATACAGTCCTCAGTGATTACTATAATCTCATTTTCTTTTTATGTGGTTTTTTTTTTGCCAAAGCTAGGGAATTTGCTGTGGAATTCCCCATTCCTGTAGGCTTTATCTCTATCATAAGCAAAAGAAAAAAATATTCTAATAATATTTCTGCTGGAATAGACAACGGAGACAGAAAGATGATATGTTTGCGTAGTTCCCACTTTTGATAGGGCATCCTGTCTTCCACTGTTTTTTTTATTAAACATAAATTAAAATGGACACAGTGTAAACCATCTTGGCAGAATCTATGCCATACATGCTAAGATATTCAGTTATACATTATAGCCACCCTGTTTTTTTTAACATTTAATTCATGCCGTATTTACAAAAAAGAAAAAAGTAACCTACTTCCAGCCCTGTTGGTTTGTGTTTATCTTGTACATTCTCTCATTTATCATTTCATACATCATTCTAGTCTCCCTTCTATGGATCTTGACTCATGCTTATTTGGGGCTTTCCCTTTTATATTCCAACCATCTATAAAAATTTATCCCAAATCTTATAATATTCTGATTCATCTTTGGCCATCGGGGGGGAACAACTGCCCCCAGTGGATAGGGCACGCAATTTGGGCGTCCTCCTAGATTCCGGGCTGTCGCTAGATGATCATGTGACAGCCGTGGCTAGGGGGGCGTTCCACCAGGTTCGCCTGGTGCGCCAATTGCGCCCCTTACTAGAGCGGGACGCCCTTTGCACAGTCACCCATGCCCTAGTGACTTCCCGTCTTGATTACTGTAATGCTCTCTACATGGGGCTCCCCTTGAGATGCACCCGAAGGCTTCAGCTGGTTCAGAATGCAGCTGCGCGGGTTATTATGGGGAGTACTAGGTACTCCCATGTAACACCTTTCCTGCGTGAGCTGCACTGGCTGCCTGTGGCTTTTCGGGTGCGTTTCAAGGTGTTGATCGTCATCTTCAAAGCGCTCCATGGCTCGGGACCTAGTTACCTGCGGGATCGCATTCTACCCCATACATCCCTGCGACCAAGCCGCTCTCACAGAGAGGGTCTCCTCCGGGTACCTTCCGCTAAACAGTGCGGGCGGGCGGTGCCTAGGAATAGGGCCTTCTCTGTGATGGGCCCAACCCTCTGGAATGACCTCCCCCCGATATTAGAACCACCTCGGATCTCCGCTCCTTCCGCAAGAAACTCAAGACCCACCTGTTTCGATTAGCCGGCCTGGCCTAATTGTAATCGTAATTGTATTTACAGGGAACATCTATTACTAACCTTCCTGGATGGCTTTTTAAATTTTAAATTGGGGTTTTAAATGGGTTTTAAAATTGTTTTAATTATTTAAATTGGTTTTGGGTTTTATACACAGACGGTATGTGTGCGTTGTTTTGTTTGATGTCTTATGTTATGTTTTGTTGTCTTGAACATGAACAGTCTGTACACCGCCCCGAGTCCCTACGGGGAGAGGGGGCGGTCTATAAATTCAATAAACCTTAAACCTTTATTCTTCAATTTATCAATTTCAGCTCAAAATTTTCCTAATTATTTCCCCTTCGTGTGGAGTTTCCCTGTTTTTCCAATTTTGGGCAAAGACCATTCTTGCTGCTGTGATAATATGTATTGTTAGAAAGATTACCCCCTTGTTATATTTCTTGTTTATAATTCCCAAGAGAAATAGTTCCTGTGTGAATTCTATTTCCTCTTCGGTGATCTCTATTAACCACTTTTGGATATTCTGCCAGTATATTTTGGCCTTTTGGCATGACCACCACATATGGTAGTATGTGCCTGTTTCCTGGTCACATTTCCAGCAATTCGGCGATGAATTTCTAAATATTTTGGCGATTCTTGTGGGCGGAAGGTGCCACTTGCAAAACATCTTATATAGGTTTTCCTTATACGGTATTGACAATGTTATTTTCCTGTTCCTTTCCCATAGTTCTTGCCATCTGTCCAAATTATATTATAACCAAAGTTTATCGCCCATGCAATCATAGTCTTGATCTGCTCTTCTTCCATCTTGTATTCCAATAAGAATTTGTAAATCTTCTTTATCAATTTATCATTTGTCCCCAAAAGAATCTTGCCTATTGCCATCAACTCCCCACTGCCACTCTTTTGAGTAATGTGATTGGATTTGGAGGTAAGACCACCATTCCAGATCTATCCCCTGTTCTTTTAAATCTTGCCTCGATCTTAATCTCCCTTCTTTATCTAGTATATCTTTATAGGTGATCTGTTTTTCCTGATTAATAAGATTGGAATGCACTATTGCTTCTAGTGTTGATAGCCAAATGGGTAACTTGCTATAAATTTTCCTCTTAAATTTATTCCATGTTTCTAATAACGCCTATCTGATGAAGTGTCTTTGGAAGTATTGATGTGTGCTACCTGTTTCCCGTACCACAGGAAGGCATGCCATCCTAAATGCAAATCATGGCCCTCAAATGTTAACAATCTATTATTTTTTAAATCAATCCATTCTTTTACTCAGGTTAGTATTGCTGTTTCATAGTATAATTCCCATTTTGGTACGCCGAAACCTCTTTCTTTTACGTCTTGCAGAAGTTTAAAATTAATCCTGGGTTTCTTCCCTTGCCAAATGTATTCTGATGTTATTTTATTCAGCTTTCCAAGGCACTTTTTATCTAATTTTATGGGGATGTTTCGGAACAGGAATAATAATTTTGGAAGAACATTGATTTTCATCACTGATATCCTTTCCCATGAAAGAGAGTCTCAGTTTTTTTCCACCTCTCCAATTCTCCTTTTATATAATTTAATAATTTAACATAGTTGTCCTCTTTGATTGATGTGCACCTTGCCGTTATATAAATTCCTAAATATTTCATTTTCTTTTCAATCTAGATATTTATTTCCTTGGCCAAATCCTCCTGCTTCTCCGTCATATTTTTGACTATCATTTTTGTTTTATCTTTTTTGATTTTCAATCCGGCTACCTTCCCTGTCTTCCATTGTTATTCTTACTTTTTCAGTTGCTTGATATTTTTTTTAGCTGAGTTGTACATTGTTACAGTGATAAGTGTTCCATCTTCTCTAAGGCAAGAGGAGTTAATTCTTTCCTGCCAGGCACAACCTCAAGTGACTAAAAAGACCCTCTATAATGTCCAACTTCCATTCTGGTTATAGGATAGTACAATTATGTTTTTTGTAATGATTGAACAACCTTTCTGCTAGTGTGGACTATATGTTGGTACTTTTTTAAAAATCTGCCCTGATGCTACAGTAAATAGTGCTCTCACACCAACAGGCACATCTGTTATAACAGTTTCCCACGATCTTCCAAAATATAGACTATGTAATATAGTCTCCGTTTATCTTATATTTTGAAGGATTGGCAAATGAAAAAGACAAAGAAACCTATTTGTTTTATTTTGTTTAGATTATATTATAAGGATGTAAAAACAAATAAAAAGAGAGTACATTAAATGAAACATGCAAATATTAAAATATGTTTAAAGGCATGTTACCAATCCTCCACAGATGTGTTCTCTAGCTTGAGAGGGTGCATCAGAAAGCTAATTAATCTTTTGAGGCTTTTTACCTTTTGACTCAAAAATCACATGCTTCATTAATTTCAAATTATTAGATCCATAAAATATAAACCAAGTGTTATTGCTGTGCTCACCCAAGAACTTTTTATGATGGGAATTAGTTCCATTTCTTGGAATTACCTAATCCTTTATAGCATCCCTATTTTTCCAAGCTTTTGGTGAGGGGTTGAGGAAGGTTCTTAAATAGCAGAAGATTATATCTCCAAATTGTGACACATTTAGAGGGTAATATTAAAAAATAGAGTTGTGTGCCATGGGTACCCAATCTCTGTTTTACAAAAAAAAATGGTAGTACTTCTGGATCACTTGAAGAATGCACGTACTAACTAGATTACCTGCTATTTGATGACTCATATTCAATTTGCAAAGGCCTTGGTATTTTTAAAGGATGGCATTTTCCCCCTAATTTTTTCAAAATGTGTGCATTTTTATGAACCAATATTTGACCTAAATATTCTAAGGTTGATCCTGGTGGATTCCTTAAATTATATTCTTGTTTGTGTTTCTGCAAATTCCTTTCACATTTTTGCTTGAAAAGAAATCTATAATATATTTTTCTTATTTCACCAGCCCATCTGTTTTAAGAAGATCAGAATCCTTGGGAAAATAAGCTTAAGAAATAGGTCCATTTTGGATCCTTATATCTGTTGGGTCTGCTAATATAATTGACAGTAGTATCTTATGAGAAGATCTCTGAGATGAAGACTATGTATGTGCCGTAAAATTTCTGTACATGCAATTGAATGAAAAGTCACAGAAAACATCTGTATGGAATTATATCATTTATTAAATACTAAGTCTATGGCATTTTACACACCTTATTTGAGGTGTTGTCCACTGATCAACATCTTGGAAATGCTTGCAAAATAAGGAGCAAGTAAACCAGATTGATAGGACATTTGTCTTTGCAAGTGATAAGTGACTGGCTTGACTTGATTTCTGATTAATTTGGTTAAATGTTTATCTTAAAAAGGAATGAAATAGTGAGAACTGCTCATAGAGCTGAGTTATTGGTTTTATTAAAACTTCACAATTGTTTCAAATTTTTTTTTGTTCCCAGTATCAACTTTAAAGATCCACAATACCAAGAAGACTATATTTTTAAGGCAGTTGTATTATCTGGGGCAAAGTAAGTATTTCTTTTTGAAAATATTTCTGAACCATTTACTATATAATAGAATGTAGGTAACTATACTATGCTGAAATTTGGACCAGATGACTCTGGTCTCTTCCGTTGTCCAGACACATATTATACTAAATAATTTTGTCTTAACAATCAGAAAACCTGCAGCAGTTCTGAAGCCAGGTGACTGGGAGAAAACTAATAATGATGGCAAATCTTGGAAGCCACAGCTTGGCTTTAACCGTGATAGGAGACAGGTTCACTTGGACCAGTCAGCATTCAGAACATTAGGGTAAGTAGTTATGAGCTTTATTGATTGTTAATTAGTTATTATTCATCAACATTTATTTACTCATATAGGTAGTCCTCAACTTACAACAGCTTGTTTAGTGACAATTCAACCGTTATCATGGCACTGAAAAAAGTGACTTATAACCGCTTTTCACACTTACAACCATTGCAGCATCCCCATAGTCAAGTGATCGAAATTCAGATGCTTGGCAACTGACTCATATTTATGATAGTTGCAGTGTCCCAGGGTTATGTGATCCCATTTTGTGAACTTGTGACAAGCAAAGTCAATGGGGAGGCCAGATTCACTTAACAGTCGTGTCTTTCCTAACTGCAATGGTTCACTTAACAGCAGTGGCAAGAAATTTCATAAAATGTGGCAAAATTCACTTAACTATTGTCTCACTTATCAACAGAAATTTTTCGGCTCAATTCTAAATCAAGGACCATCTGTATTTAGCAAGGAAACCATACAGAGATGTTTATGTTTTGAAATAACTTGATGCATTTTGTTGAATAGATCAAGAGTGTTATGTTAGAACATTTCATGTTGTGTATATGGTAAAAATATAAGTGTTTTTGGTGTTTTGCGTTATTTTTAATGAAAAATAAGTCCACAAGATGTAGCTGTAGCAATCATTTGGGGTGATTTTAGCAATAGCCGTGAGATTTATATACTGTTCCGTACTGCTTTACAGCACTCTCTGTGAGCTGTTTATAATGTCAGCATATTGCCCCCAACAATCTGGATCCTCGTTTTACCAACCGCAGAAAGATGGAAGGCTGAGTCAACCTTGAGGAGATCAGGATCAAACTCCAGATTGTGGGTGGAGTTAGCCTGCAATACTAACTACTGCGCCATCACCATGATTTTACATTAGGAATTAAACAAATTTCATGGGAGAAAGAATATCAATAACAATTAGTAATATAATCTTCAATATTGAAAAACTATACTTCTTAGTACCCATCATGGGGGGAAAACCACATGGAGGAAGTTAATGTCTATTAATAAGCATGATGTAGCCACTATTGGTATAGAATAGACTACATCGATCCTTAATTTGATCCCTAATAGGATTCTCATATTCCTCCAAAACAAAACACTTTGATTTTTCTAGGAAATTTGTTATATGGCTCTTTATAATATGATTATTTTACTTATTCCCTATTAATGGCAAAAGACTCCCAGGATGATACTGTATCTATGTGTCAGAGTTTATTTGCATGATATGTGAACCTATTCCATGAAAAGAACCATGATTTACAACCATCATGGATAACTTGAAGGCAAAAACAGAAGCAAATGAGTGATGAATCATGCCCCCAAAATTCACTATCCTTTGAAATACCTATCGTTATATTTTTATAAGTTAGTAAAGTAAGTTAAATCAAGGTTTAGACTTCAGTGTGCTCTGTAGTCTTTTTCCATTTGATTTGGACAAATGGAATCATGAATTCTTTCTCCCCTAAGTAAAGAGTCATATATAATCTTTAGTTATATGGATTATTATACTGTATAATCTTATTTTCTTCCAGTTACTCTGGAAAGACTTTATAAAATCAGTGTGTATATATTTTAATGTGCAGAAAGCTGCTTACATAAGATTGGTTTCCCATAGTGATGGACATGCATAGTGCATATGTCTATGATTAGATTTATATCCTGCCTTTCCTATGCTCAAGGCACAGGATCTCCATTCATTTTATCCCAACAACAGCAAACCCATGAGGTAGGAGCTGAGATGGAGGACTGGCCAAAAATCATCCAGTGAGAGTTCAGGGTTAAAAGTGGACTGAATCTTCCTGGCTCTAATTCGTTACAATATCAGTTCTACATGACTCAAAATAAATATATTTCTACGTCCATAATATCTCTGTTTAACCAGAGCTTTGGGAATGCATGTTTATGCTGGTCTGAAATGCAAGCCTCCTGCTTCACGGAATAATGTGGAGATGAGTTTCCTTTGGATCATTTATTTCCGAGAAAATTAATACTTCCTTTTGTTTTTCTTCCCTACATTATAGACATACAATGTCAAGGGACAGAGGACAATCAGGAAGTGGAGTATACAGTAATATTGCCCCCCCTGGGGCTTACAATCAAGGAAACGCGTATAGACCATTGCTAGGCAGACCACAGCATCAGATTCCCAAATTGCTGTCAAGTAAGTTTTTTTTTTCATTTGCCTTCTTTGTCTTCTTTATTGTTGAATAAATCATTTTTGCTGATGTTATAGACATAATAGTAGCTTTTTGTTCTTGAGTCTGTTTTAAGCTATTTAACAGCATTTCTTCACAGAAGAGCTTCTCTTCTGTTAAGGATGAGAAGATGATGAGAGAATTATCCTATTCAATTGAAGCACAAATTCACATATGGCCCCAGATCTTATGTTTTCCAACTCCATATTTTAAATAATGAAACCCAGCCAATTTTAGAAGTGGCATTGCACCTTTTTGTACTAGTGGACACATACCAAATTTTGAGCAAATATAGATGCTATCAGAAAATGGATCTGGTGGCATACGCATCTCTCCCCATTGATAGGGAGTGTTGTAGCCCACCAATGGCCAGCAAAGCTGACAGCAAATTTGGACAGGAACATGGGCCAGTGCTGGAGTCTGGGGAAGGCTCTGATGAGGGCTCTGTGTCGAAGGCAGAGTGGGGTCTGTATGCCAGTTACCAACTGCTTTCAGAGTCAGACATCAGTGAGGCAGACGAACAGCTGGAGCCTGTTCCCAGTATGCGCATGAACAGAGTTGCCAGACGAAGGGAACAGCTAAAGAACAGGGGTTAACTTGGGAATAGGGCCAGAGGTGGACGATGAATCGCCCCTCCCAAAGGAAATAAAAGAGGAGCGAAAGGGGAATGGAGTTGCAGTAGACAATTAGTTCACTTAATTGACTTGTGACTCTACGAGACTCCTTGCAAAATTTTGCAGATATTAGCCTGGCAACTCTCTACGCCAGATAAGGTCTGTGACTGTAAATCCTCCCTTGAAAGATTTTGCTGTATGTGAATGAGCAGAATTCACAGTAAATTTTTCGCTCAATATGCTAAACTTGATTAATATTAATCAAGATTTCTTTTTTTTTTAATTCAAATTTTATTGGTTTTTAAAAAAATTTCAGGGAAAAAGGGTTATAGGGTATAAAACATTTTGACAGCTACATCGTGCGGGGGGAAGAAGCCCCCCCCCCCCCAGGTCTTGCAACTTACAAACAATGATAGAAAAATATCAGCATTTACCTAAGTATTAGCAGTTTAAAATTTGACACAAAATCATCAGTATGTTTCAATCATTTGTTTTGTATCACTTCCATAAAAATACATTATGGCAACAATTGCAATAGTGTTCCAAATCACTTTTGTGATCTGAGTCTTCTAGCTGTTGCATCCTCTCTCCCATCTACCGGCTGAGCCTCAGCCCCTCCCTCCCTTGTTTCTTGTGTAACATCCCCCATTTCACCTAAAAGAGCACTGTGTTTTTTAGCAAAAGCCTCTGCTTCCGCTGGTGTGTGAATTCTAATTCTGCTGCCCTCCCAAAAAATCAGCATGCCTTCTGGAAATAGCCCTCTGAACTAGACCCCATTATTATATAATTTTTTGCTCAGAAGAAATATTTCCTTCTATTATCTCTTACTTTTTTTGGGATCTGTTTAAGAATGGTTATCTCTTTATCTTTATATTTTAGTGGTCCTCCCCTTTGAGCTCCTAGAACCTCATCTCTTATAGTTTTTCTAAGAAATTTAATATGAACTTCCCTTGGAATGTTATGTGTTCTTGCATAAGCCGAATTAACCCTATAAATCAGGTCACTGTCCCACCAAAGCTGTTGTTTCTCTCTATTGATATACTCTGCTAGTATTGTGGTCATAATCTCCTTGAGATCTTCATTCTCAGCTTCTGGCAAATTTTGGAGCCTAAGAAAAAAAGACATCCTTTCAAATTCCATTTTTAACATCTGGTTCCCAAATTCTGTATTCCCCCTCTGGATTGTCTTCATCTCATCTCTAATCCCAACCACCTCCTCCAGCACACCAATCCTCTGTTCATTCCGTGTGGTTTGCTGGTTCGTCTCTCTGAGCTCTTCCTTTAAGTCCTGCAATTGTTTTTTAATTTCGTCCTGTCCCTTTAAGGTGCTTTGAAGCATCTGCTGAGTAGACAGGTCTTTTGCACTCTCTTCAGAGGCTTTGGGTTGTAGGAAAGATCCCATTTGTGACTGGTGTGCAGGGCTGGACGTTGAAGATGTTGGGGCCGACGAGGCCTTACCAGGTGGCAATTTCTTAGGACCATCATGAGGCTCAGAGTTAATTGTTATTCTGTACAAAGAAATGGTGTCTGTAGGAGAGCACAGCTGACAGGGATCACCAAACAAGCAAGTCCAAAGGAGAACAAGTCCTCTAGCAGAGAAGTTAAAACAAATAGGTGGGTCAAGATATTCCAAGTCCAGGGGAGTAATGTATTTGAAGAGGTCTCCTGGAGGTCTCTGGGGTAGAAGTTAGTTGAAAGCCATAAAGTTTTCCAAGGGAGGAGTCTCATTCATAAAGACAAAGAAGAAGGAGGAAGTTGGCCATCTTGGGTCAGCCAGTATAGGTGATCAAGAAAACAACAAAGTCAGAATTTCCATAAGTAGTTTAAAAAGGAATCAGTTCAGCCATCCTTTCTCTCGCAATTGTAGCCAAGGAAAGAGATTCCCCCCCCCCATTATTTAAGGGAAGTGAAAGTAGTTTTTAAACTTTCTCTCTCCCCCATGAGGGGGAGGGATTTTTCAAGTGCCGCTTTTCCGAGGGGGGTTGAATTTCCCCCCCCCCTCCAATCTAAGCTCCTCCAGAAGTTGAAACAAGCAAGGCAGGAAAACTGCAAAACCGTCAGAAGTATAAGAATAGTAAAAGACCTGGGGAGACCCCTCGGCTCACCGCTCTTCAGCTGCTTCGTTCTAATTGTTTAAACCTCCCAGGGCCGTCCAGCGAAAAGGCGACGTCACTCGCCCCCCACTGCTCCCTGGCGCCTAGGCGAAGCTGGGGAAAACACCCCCACCGGCTGCTGCCACTGCTGGGGGGGGGTCCCAGCAAGCCACCTTTCGGCAGGAGACCCTTCGCTCGAGCCTCCTGTGCTCCTTTCAGAGACCGCCAAGGGAGCGATCGGCGGACTACACGTCCGTCGCCATTCGGTCCCGGAAGCGGAAGCCCCGGGAGCGGAAGCAATATTAATCAAGATTTCTTAATGGCAGCTGTTGTATGAACCTAGCCCATTGGTGTTTGGGGTATTTAGTATTTCAGAGAGATTGATGCTGGCAGAGGCATCACGGGCCAGTTCTTTGTTGTTTCCAGAGCAGCCACGCGGGCCACTTTTAAGCACTCCATGGGCCGAATCTGGCGCACAGGCCTGTTTGACACACCTGGTCTAAGTGATTGTCATTTGTCCAAATTTTTGTTGCTTCAGGTCTGAGTTTTATGTTTTGGGATAAACATGTATGGGAAATATGCTGATCAGGTTCTGATTAGTGCTTACTAGGGTTGGACTACTGAAACCTCAAGATGCATGGTTTTTTTGTCATACTCTGCCACTGACTTTTCTGTGTCAGCACTACTGACTGCTAATCAAGATAGCAAGCTGGATTTTTGCTTAGTGCAGCAGTAGCAAAGCTTAGGTAGAAGTTAGAGGAAAAGAGTCCCTTTTTACCAGGATCTAAAGACAAGTATAAATGCAATAACACCCTTGGCAGAGGTTGAGTCCTGGAGTCCAATAAACAAGCAACAAATCCAAAGAAAAAGACAGGAGATATGGTGAGGCAGAATCCAGACACCACATGACAACAAGGTGAACACAGAAATGCCAGGACTTGAAAAGTTGTTCTCAGCGTTTTGTCCCAGGGAGGGAAGCCAATAAATAAGCCAAGCCAAACTGAGCCTCCATGCAGATGCTTAGCTGGGATACAGGATTCCTTCAACTTGACTCTCCTGCCAATCTGCTTTTTGGCCAGTCTGTCTGTCCTGTGATGCTTAGCTATCTATCATTGTATCTTTCAAGCAGGTCTCTGCTTTGAAAGGGGTGGGGGTGGGGGCAGGAAAGGGGAGACTGAATTTCAGAATCTGAGAGGCTATCAACGGGTGCACGCAAGAAATAAATGGGCTTGCTAGATCTGCCTCAGACAAAGGAGAGCTCTTGGCTACAGCACTGCTGCAGTCACCATTCATGAATAAATGCCCCTGGTGCTCCTTCCTCTTCTGCCTAATTCAAAGACAGGTCCAGCAAGGCCACAGATGCAGTTCAAGCTATTATTATTTGTTTTTTTTACTTAATTATTTTATGCATTTTTTTTTTGCTTCCCTTTTGAGAGCAATATAAGTATATTGTATCTCACTCTGAACCTCACGTAACTTTCCTGCGTACAACAATTTTCCATAGTGGGTGGTAAGATGGTGTTAAATGGAATGAAGAAAAGGCCAACCATTCAGATCATTCTCAAATTTTATATACCATATTTTTCCTTATATACTATAAGATGTACCAGAGTAAAAGACGCATCAAGATTTCAAAGAGGAAAACGGGGGAGGGGGGAGGTTTTTGTCTCCGTGTGTCCTGTTTTTGCTCTCTCCAGCCGCCAGAAGCACTCTGCAGGTCTCCCAAGCCTTCTGCATGTGCTGTTTTGTGCAAAAAGCTGGCCCGTTTTTGGCCTCCCAATCCCCCCACCTCTTAGGAGTGTTGTTTTTGCTCTCTCCAGCCCCCAAGAGCACTCTGCAGGCCTCCCAAACCCGACAGGTATGTTGTTTTTGCTCTCCCCAGACCCCAGGAGCACTCTGTAGAGCTTCCAAACCCCCTGGGCTTTTGCCAAAAATGGACACGCGGGGCAGGGTTTCAGGAGGCCAAAAATGGCCACATTCAGTGTATAAGATGCACGAACATTTCCACTCTCTTTTTGGGGGCGGGGGGAGGAAGTGTGTCTTATAGTCTGAAAAGTATGGTATGTCACCCCCTTTTCTGCCAGTAAATAAAAGAGCACACCAGAACATCTGGGAGCCACTTCCGATGACAACCTGGAAACCGAACAGATCCCAGGGAAATATCAGGACTTCGCAGAAGTATTCAGCAAGACTGAGCGCAACATTCTGCCCCCCCCCCACCGGGACAGATTGTGCTATCGAAATCATCCCCGGGGCAAAACTACCCAAACCCAAACTGTATGCCACGACGCCCTGGGAAATGCAAGAAATTCGCAAATACATAGACAAAAACCTAACATGGGGGTTCATCAAGCCAGCCAAGTCATGGGTCACGGGAGAAAAAAGACGGAACTATGAGGCTGTGTGTGGACTTTAGAGGAATCAATACAGTGTCCGTACACAACCTATACCTGGGATGGCGAACCTATGGCACATGTGCCACAAGTGGCACACGGAGCCATTTGTCAGGGCACGCGAGGCATCGCCCTGTCAGCTGGCCAAAGCGCATGCTGGCAAGCTGAGTTCAGCCTTTTTTAAAGCCATTTTTCGCCTTTCCCAGGCTCCAGAGGCTTTATTGAAGCCTGGGGAGGGTGAAAAGAGCCTCTCTTCCCCCCTCCCCCCCAGAGGCTCCAGGAGCTTCGCCTCTCATGCACGCATGCGTACTGGGGGGGGTGTCACACATTGCATTAAGGGTGAGGCATGCCTGTGCACGACCCCCCCGCGCTCCCTCCCTTATGGCACGCGAGCCAAAAAAGGTTCGCCATCGCTGACCTATACCCTCTCCCCCTCATGAAGGACATGCTATCTCATTTGGCCAAAGGAAAAGTCTTCACCAAACTAGATCTCAGAGAGGGATACTACCGAATACGGATCAGGGAAGGAGATGAGTGGAAAACAGTGTTAAATTGCCCCATAGAGAGCTTCCAATTCAAAGTGATGCCTTTCTGACTGCAGGCAGCCTCAGCAATGTTCATGCAGTTAATAAACCAGGCGCTGTACGAGCACCTCTACAAGGGGGCCCTTGTCTACCTGGATGACATCCTCATCTACACAGAGACTATGAATGACCACATACCCCTAGTCCAGTGCTTCTCAATTATTTTCTGTCATGCCCCCCCTAGGAAGAAGAAAACATTTCGCGTGCCCCGCGTGACTGTAAATAGTATCATTTGTCTATAAAATTGTTATAAGTACACCTCTGCATAACACTGTATCCTTATTAACGTATAAGAGAATAAAAAAAGAAAAATGTGGATCAATTTACAACAAAGAATAGCTTTATTAACTGTAGCAGAAAAGATTTAAAGGAGCACAGCTAGAACATATATATACATATATTTATATATAGAGTATCACAGAAGTGAGTACACCCCTTAACATTTTGTAAATATTTAAGTATACTTAAATATTTACAAAATGTTAAGGGGTGTACTCACTTCTGTGATAACACTGAAGAAATGACACTTGTATGTGCATGTATACATGTTACGGTGAAAGTCCGAAATCTGGTGAATGTCGACATTCACCAATCTCGCTTGGTGAATGTCCGAAATATTTGCTAAATGCCCTTATTTCTGACTTACACCGGTGAATGTCGACATTCACCAAGTACGTTTTCCCCTCTCTTTGGGGAGGAGGAGAGCCAGAGGATCGCCTCTCTTTGGGGAGGAGGAGAGCCAGAGGATCGCCTCTCTTTGGGGAGGAAAGTACGTTTTCCCCTCTCTTTGGGGAGGAGGAGAGCCAGAGGATCGCCTCTCTTTGGGGAGGAAAGTACGTTTCCCCCTCTCTTTGGGGAGGAGGAGAGCCAGAGGATCGCCTCTCTTTGGGGAGGAAAGTACGTTTCCCCCTCTCTTTGGGGAGGAGGAGAGCCAGAGGATCGCCTCTCTTTGGGGAGGAGGAGAGCCAGAGGATCGCCTCTCTTTGGGGAGGAAAGTACGTTTCCCCCTCTCTTTGGGGAGGAGGAGAGCCAGAGGATCGCCTCTCTTTGGGGAGGAAAGTACGTTTCCCCCTCTCTTTGGGGAGGAGAGCCAGAGGATCGCCTCTCTTTGGGGAGGAAAGTACGTTTCCCCCTCTCTTTGGGGAGGAGGAGAGCCAGAGGATCGCCTCTCTTTGGGGAGGAAAGTACGTTTCCCCCTCTCTTTGGGGAGGAGGAGAGCCAGAGGATCGCCTCTCTTTGGGGAGGAAAGTACGTTTCCCCCTCTCTTTGGGGAGGAGGAGAGCCAGAGGATCGCCTCTCTTTGGGGAGGAGGAGAGCCAGAGGATCGCCTCTCTTTGGGGAGGAAAGTACGTTTTGCCTCTCTTTGGGGCATCCTTTGAGGCGATCCTCTGGCTCTCCTCCTCCCCAAAGAGAGGGGGAAACGTACTTTCCTCCCCAAAGAGAGGCGATCCTCTGGCTCTCCTCCTCCCCAAAGAGAGGCGATCCTCTGGCTCTCCTCCTCCCCAAAGAGAGGGGGAAACGTACTTTCCTCCCCAAAGAGAGGCGATCCTCTGGCTCTCCTCCTCCCCAAAGAGAGGCGATCCTCTGGCTCTCCTCCTCCCCAAGGAGAGGGGGAAACATACTTGGTGAATGTCGACATTCACCGGTGTAAGTCAGAAATAAGGGCATTTAGCAAATATTTCGGACATTCACCAATTTCGGTCTTTCACCGTAACATACACACACAAACACACACATATATTTCCTGCATGCAGTGATTTCTAGAAACAACACCTGCTCGTCTCAGTGGGAAAGACCCATGCATCCCAGATGCGAAGACAGTCCAAGTGGTCTCTCCCTCTGTCTCTCTCTCTCCCTCGTCTCTCTCCCTCTCTCTCTCTCTCTGCCTTTCTCTTTCTGTCTCTTCTTCTATTTCTGTCTGTCTTTCTGTCTCCCTCTCTCTTTCTCTCTCTCTGTCTCTCTCTCACTCTCTCTGTCTCTTTCTGTCTCTCTCTCTTTGTCTCCTCTCTCTCTGTCTCTTTCTGTCTCTCTGTGTCTCACTCTCTCTTTCTGTCTCTCTCTTCTCTCTCTCTGTCTTTCTCTGTCTCTCTCTGTCTTTCTCGGTCTCTCTCTCCTCTCTCTCTTTCTGTCCCTCTTTCTCCTTCTGTCTCTCTCTGTCTCTGTGTGTGTGTGTCTCTCTCTCTCTGTCTATCTCTTTCTGTCTCACTTCTCCCTCCCTCCCTCTCACTAGCTCTCTCTTTCTCTATCATCTTCTGAAGGTGGGGGGGGGTTGAAAAGGGGCCCATTTTTTGTGCCTCCTGGGGCATCTGTGCACCCCATTTTTCACCTCCCCCACCCCCAGAAGCATTCTACTGGCAACAAATGGGCAAAAATGGCCCGTTTTTTGGCCAAAACCTTCCCCTCACGGCCAGTTGCAGGGCGTGGATCCCGCTCGGAGAAGGCGGAGCGGCAGCTCCTCCCTCAGCCAGGAGCCAGCGGGGGCTGGTCGGACAGGCAACCTTGGCGGGAAACTCCAGTCCGCCGCCGCCGTTGCACCCAGATGGAAAGGGAGTCTTCGCGCCCCCCTTTATGGAGCCTCGCGCCCCCCCTGGGGGGCGCACCCCACTATTTGAGAACCACTGCCCTAGTCCAACAGGTACTGGAAAAACCTCTGGCAGCCAACCTGTACGTCAAGCTATCAAAATGTGAATTCCACTGTGCACGACTAGACTACCTGGGCTACCAAGTGTCAAATGAAGGAATAGAGAGGGACCCAGCCAAAGTACAAGCTGTCCTAGGCTGGCAACCCCCTCACACCCGCAGACAGCTACTAAGCTTTCTAAGGTTTCCGGAGTTCTATAGGCAATTCATCCCCTCCTTTGCGAAGATTGCCAAACCCCAGGCAGACCTCTTAAAGACAGGGAGCCCAGGAACAAAACCTCACCTGGGACAGCCTCTACAGTGAGACCTAACCTGCCAAGAGGCATTCGAGATGCTAAAAGAAATGTTTGCAAAGGAACCAGTGCTGAAGCATCCTTATCCCGAGCAACCCTTTGTGATCCAAGCAGATGCCAGCGACATGGCTGTGGGAGCGGTGCTACTCCAAAGAAACAACCAGGAAAACTTACAACTCTGTGCCTACACCTCCCCCAAGCTCACAGACACAGAGAGACAGTGGGCTGCATGGGAAAAGGAGGCTTTTGCAGTGAGATAGGCACTGCTAACCTGGAGACACCTATTGGAAGGGGGTCAGAAACCGTTCGAAGTATGGACTGACCATAAAAATCTGGAGTCTTTCAGGATCCCTATCACCCAAACAAGTCCGATGGGCTCAATATTTCAATCGCTTCGACTTCATACTAAAGCACATTCCAGAGCAGAGGAACTTTCTAGCTGACGCCCTCTCCCTCATGCCCCAGTACAAATGTGAACGAGAGCAGGTGATGGACGCCATCATTCCCTCTACCCAAATAGCTGTCCAAGTGATCACCAGACAACACCGTGACCGGCACGACCAACCAGCAGGCGACCTAACCATAAGACTCAAAACGGAACTGCTAGAAGACCCCGGGTTTCAAAATAACTAACACATCTTGACAAACAGAGATGACCTTGCATGGAAGGGGACAAAACTCTACATCCCGGAATCCCTATGCACCCTAATTCTCCAGAGGAGCCACAAGGCCAAACCGGCAGGCCTCTTTGGATTCCTAAAGACATTACATTTAGCCCAGAGGCAGTTCTGGTGGCCCAAAATAAGGAAAGATGTGGACAGTTACGTGAAAATTTACACAATCTGCACCACAATGAAGAGGCGACCAGGAAACCACCCCGAACTGCTGCAACCAATAGCAGAGCCAACAAGGCCATAGGAGGAGATCACAATGGACTTTATAGTAGAGTTGCCGAAAAGTGGGGGAAACACTGTGATTTGGACTGTAATAGATCTGTTCTCCAAATAGGCACATTTCATTCTCTGCAGCAGACTACCTCAGCTCACAAGCTGGCCAAACTGTTCCTGAAGCACATCTACATGGAGTACCTCGAAGAATTATCTCAGAAAGAGGGGTCCAGTTCACAGCTAAGTTCTGGAGGGAGTTTCTGCGGTCCATTGGGTCATCCCAGGGCCTTAGCTTGGCTTTTCACCCGAGCACCAATGGGGGGGCAGAGAGACTGAACACTATGGTGGAGCAGTACCTGAGGTGCTACGTGAACTATCATTAGTCCAATTGGCCAGACCTTCTGTCTTTCGCTGAGGTCGCGTACAATAATGCCCTCCACAGCAGCACAGGACTAACAATGTTCAAAGTAGTGAGCAGCATGGACTTCGTTCCAATGCCTGAGTATCCAAGGGATCCCTCCTCTTCAGTCAGCTTGACTGACTGGATGTCAATGCTAAAAGCAACCTGGGAGAATGTCAAAAAAGCGCTAGCTAAAGCAGCACAAACCTATAGGAAACAGGCAGATAAGCACTGAGCTCCACAACGTCCATTCTTAGTGGGAGAAAAGGTTTTCTCCACAAAATATTTGAGGTTAAGACTCCCTAGCAAGAAACAAACCAAAGTTTGTGGGACCATTCCCCATAGTAAAGATCATCAACCCAGTCTCAATACAACTGAAACTGCCCCAACTGCTAGGGAGGATACACCCAGTATTCCATAGTAGCCACTTAAACCCGTGGTCGGATCCACTTTGAGACCACTGCCCCGGGAGCCCCCAGGCCCTGTGGTCATAGGGGGCCAAACCCCATTATGGAGTGCAGTGCGTTCTTGATTTGAGGTGGCACAGGGGACAACTCCAGTACTTAATCAAGTGGAAGGGCTACCCCTTATCAGAGGCATCTTGGGTAAAGAGTAGAAATATCCAGGCTGATCGACTTATAGAAAGATTCCATGAAAAAAATCCAAACAAGCCTTGGGGAAGGACGTAGCCTTGAATCCTATACTTGTACTCAAATTGCTTGCACATATTGCTTTTGAAAAGTGAGGGGAGAAGGGTGTCAACTCCCCGTGTTGACATTCCCCTCATACCGTCGCAGAGCTGGATCTCAGATTACAGTAGCTGGTTTGAGATTGGTGTATTTATTGTGCAACATGATTTATGACACATAGTGAGGGGAGGAAAGGAACAGGGGCAAAGTTCAGAAGCAGATAGACAAAGCAAAAGAAATGTCTGCGAATAAATCTTGCCTAATGAAGCTGTTAATAAATCACTAGTTTCTGTATTGAAACATTGGCCCTTTTTATGTGTTCATTATGGCATTGTTGGGAAACTTTACACAGTACTTTACAACAAATGAAATCTGGTTTTGGGAATAATGCCAATGAAAGTCAGTACTGTAGTCAATGGGGCTGTAGGTAAACTGAAAAAGGGCTTTAGGGCAGCAGATTGGCCATTCTATAAAGAAATGTCAATAAAAATAAGTAAGTGTATCTTAGACAACCAAATTTGCAGTGATTAGTCATAAACTACAATTCCTAGTAACGCCATTAAAAACCAGAATTATATACCTATACAGTATTTGTTAAGGTATCTTTGGGAAGGGAATGTTTATTTGAGAAATCATGTTAAAAATATTTGTTGATGTTACTGGCTTGTCAAGATGCAGCTCAAAAACTGTTTGTAAAAAAGATTCAATTCCACTTCACATTTGGTTTCTTTTTTTTTAAAGCCATAATGTGTTTTTATAAGTGAATCAATATTAAAATATGGCAAAGTAATGTAGTCATTTCAGCTTCGGCTCTCTCGGTTAGCAATGAAGGTTGGTGGCATTCCATGATTTGATATTGATGTGCCGATTTTCAGTTGATGAATAATTATATGCTAATAGCTTCTAAGAGTCAAGTGGAGTCTGGAAGCACTGTGTGAATATAGGTTTGGTTTTTGCTATCTTGAGTATGATTGTATTACTTTCATCTCAGTCAGAAACTTGTCAATTAGCCGACTTTCTATTAATCAAGCTGGGGGCTGGGCAGAACAATTTTAAATTGGTAAACATGAAATCTTTGATTGCCATACTGATTGCACAAGTTGTCACTTGAGTTGCTATTAGAAAGAGCAGTTTGAATCTTAGCACAGTTCAAAGAATTGCTTACATTTTATGCACTAATGAATTCTTTAAGTCCATTTTTTTTACCATGAGCTGTATTATTGGTCTGCATTTTTCACTTTTATGTTTCCTTCTATTTTCTTTCCCAGCTGTAATGAATAGTCCAAAGTTAGGTATTAATTGTTTTCCATTATTATCATTATTTCCTCATTATATATTTTTTCAACTGAGAACTATAGTTAAGTGTTGTCTTTTTGAGTTTGAGTTTTATTAAATTTATATACCGCCCCCTCTCCCCGCAGGGACTCGGGGCGGTGTACAGACAGTACAAATAAAACAACAAAGCAAGAACAACAATACATTAGACAACCGACATAAACATACGGTCTGTGACATACCCAAACTCATTTCAAGTTAAAATCAGTCTAAAACCAAATTAAAACCCCAAAATTTACAATATTAAAAAGCCATCCAGGAAGGGCAGTAATAGATTGTACTTAAGATTCCGATTAGGCTAGGCCTGCTAGCCGGAACAGGTGGGTCTTGAGTTTCTTACGGAAGGAGCGGAGATCAACAGTAGTTCTAATGTCAGGGGGGAGTTTTGATATGGAGTTGTATATTTCATAGTAGATATTTTCAGAACAAAATGCACTCTAGTAGATATGTAACCTCTAATGCTTTGTATAGTATTCTGAGGGCTGCATTAATAAGGTGGGTGGGACAGCTTTTTTTTATTATTTTCCTTTTTTTCTTTCCCAAAAATGGATTTTGTTCAAAATTGGGGATCAATTTTGGAATAAATTCTAGAAATGAAATGCCTTGTGTGTGTGATACTTATTGCTCTCCCTTGTTTTCCTTATGAAGATGCTATTAATTACCATATGTAAACTTAAATCTGATTTTCAAATACCTATAAGGGAGTAATGAGAAATACTCTACAAAGTTAAATTGTTTTGCCTGTTAGGCATAAATGATTTTGATCAAATAATACACAAAGTGGGAATTACTATTGTACTATTTCAACTATTGTTGAAAACTGAACTAGACTCAGTTTCATCCTGCAAAGATCAGTTGCAGTCATCTCTGCTCTGCATGTACTTCCATAAAAGCCTTTTTGTTCAGGTCAGATCATTCAAACACAAGTCTTCTAGAAGCTCAGGTTTTCTTCCAGAGATTCCAGGTTTTTAAAGTTTCAGTTGACAAAGACAGTGTGACATTGTAGAAATCACTAGGCCCCAAGGTCCTTGAATATTAACAATTTAATGGGTGTAATAAAGTAGTCCTTGACTTACAATCACAACTGACCTCCAAAATTTCCATTGTTAAACAAGGCAGCTAAGTGAGATTTACCTCATTTTATGATCTTTTTGGCCATGGTTGTTAAGCAAATCACTGCACTTGTTAAGTGAAATCATGCAGTCATTAAGCAAA
This sequence comes from Natrix helvetica, assembly GCF_964273705.1. NCBI lineage: Eukaryota > Metazoa > Chordata > Lepidosauria > Squamata > Natricidae > Natrix > Natrix helvetica. Next base: position 74,678,152 of record NC_138550.1, read on the forward strand.
TCTGGCATCCCCCATTGACTTTGCTTGTCAGAAGCCATCTGGGAAGGTTTCAAATGATGATTATATGACCCCCACCCCCTAAGACAGTGCAATTGTTATAATACATTTAATAGCCCAGCTTGTTAATGTGATATTCTTCTCATATACTTTTGTTATATAGTTTGTAGTACAGGTAGTTTTCAACGTATGGCCATAATTGAGCCCAAAATTTGTGTTGCTAAGCAAGATATTTGTTAAGTGAATTTTGCTCCATTTTATGACCTTTCTTGCCAAAGTTGTTAAGTTTATCACTGCTGTTGTTAAATTAGCAACACAGTTGTTAAGTGAATCTGACTTCCCCATTGACTTTGTCAGAAGGTGAAAAGGGTATCACATGACCCTGGACACTGCAGCTCTCATAAATATGAACCGGTTGCCAAGCATGTGAATTTTGATCATATGACCATGGGGATGCTACTGGGGTTGTAAGAGTGAAAACTGTCATAAGTCACTTTTTTCAGTGCCGTTGTAACTCCGAATAGTTGCTACACAAAAGATTGTAAGTCGAGGACTACTTGTAAAAGAAAAGTTTAAGAAGATAGTGGCTAGGCTTTTGAATAGCTGAAATGCTTTGTGTTAATTAGCAATAGTTCATCCAAATATATACCTTAACCCTTTGCTGTATAATTTGTTTCTTTTTTAGTATATATTAAAATATGTGTACTTATTATCTTATTATATAGCTTCCCCGAACAAAAACCAGGATGGACAATAAGGGATTAAGTGGATGATACCTGCCACATAGGCTACAGCATAACCATTTAAACAGTCATTGTCATTTGTCATTAGTATGCAATATAGTAATGTAACCTTTAGGTAGTAATTCTTACAGTAAGACTTACTTACCATTAAATATAAGTAAGAGTTTTCATTGATCACTGTTGCTTTGGTAGGGAGTTTGTTTTGTTATATTTATGACTGTTGTATCTGGACTGAAAAATTTGGATAGCTACAACAGCAACAGACTCTGAAGAGATAAAACCAAACCAAATCTTTGTTATGATTATAAACCAGGATAAACAAAGAGAATTTTCTAGAGGTTGTCTAGATTTCTACAGTCCATATGATAGCCATATTACCGTATTTTTCAGAGTATAAGATGCACCAAGGTTTTGAAGAGGCAAAATTTTTTTTAAAGTTTTTGCATTCTGCAAATCTCCCCAAAACAGCCCATTTTTCGTGAAAATGGGCTCGTTTCTTTCAAAAAAAAAGACATGAATAGCCTTAAGGGGGCTTGTAGAGTGTTCCTGGGGGGTGCCCCCCCCCAAAGGAGCAAAAACTGGCCCTTTTCGTGAAAACGGGCCTGTTTTTTGTCAAAAAAATTGCATGCATAGCCTTTAGAAGGCTTATAGAGTACTCCTGAGGGCTGGGGGGCCAAATTGAGCAAAAAACAACCCTTTTTTCACTCATTTCTGCCTTCCCCAGCCCTTAGGAGCTCTTTGAAAGCCTTCTACAGACTCTGCGCAGCCATTTTAGTGAAGTGGGCAGGGTTTCGGGAGGCAAAAAATTCTGTATTCAGTGTATAAGTCGCACCCAGATTTTCAGCCTCTTTTTTGAGGGAAAAAGTTTCATCTTATACTCCGAAAAATACGGTATACCATTGCTTGTATTTAATATTTTAAATTTAAATGTAATGCTAATGTTTAATTTGATTTAATGTTACATTGTGTTGTTTATAGATCTTAGGCCCCAAGATTCCTGGCAAGCTCCTACACCTCTATTTCAACAACCACCACAAAGATTTGACAGGTATATATATTCTGCAAAATATATTTTAGGTTTTGAAGTAACTGTTTTCCTTTATGATATTTGGAAAGTTTGGGGTAAGTTATAATTTCACCTTTCTTCTTTTTTGTTCTTAACGGTAATGGTTTCTGTCTAGTTTTTGTTGTTGTTGGATAAATTTTTTAAAGGAAAACCTTTTCCATGAATATATTAGAAATTTAATTTTGATGGGATGTTGCATTCTTCAGATTTGGCCCTTATATTGTTGAAGCTTTTACAGCACTGAATTTCAGCACTGGCAGATCAGACCTGCATTAGGTTCTGGATAGGCTAAACAAATTTCTTTTTAATAGAGTTGTGAAACTTAATGAGGCATAACTAATGGTGGTCCACTTTTATCAGCTCTGTGTTGGAACTAGAGTATTAGCACAGACCAGCCATTGATTCTTGCTACAGACCTCTTGAAGTCCTAATCAGCTTCTTTGGTACAGCTTTTTCAGACCTGACAAGTCTATTGTAGGGCTGTGTCACTATAGGTCAGTAGTTATTAGTTGCTACTGAAAACAGTTTCTTTAACTACTTAAGACTGAACTGAATTAAATACAGGAGGGACTCTGGGGAGGATTAAGGAATCTGCAGTCCAATAAGTACCATGGAACAGAGAGAATGTGACATGGTTTGATAATAAGGGATGTCTTGTATATGTGTCCTTCGGTGAGAAGCTGAATGTGTGTCCTTAAAACCAGATATCCTGGAATATTTGTCATTAATTTATATCTATATTATAGAATAAGATTGTACATTTAAAATTATTGCTAATTTAAACATATTTTCACACATCGTTCCATAGTAAAAGAAAAGAAGTCATAACAAAATATATTGCTTTACTTCCCAATTCATTGCAATTTTTATTATATTCAGTGAATCACAGATTTAATTTTTCTGTATGATAAGGCAATATAATATTTCTAAACTGGAATGTCTTCATTAGTAAACTGCTCTGATGCTTTCATTGTAGTTTTTTTGTGACAAGGTTAATCTTTTCTTCAGCTATTTTATATTTAACGAAGAAAAAATATGTCTTGACTTGAGTAAAATTAGGGTAGCAGATAAAATATAGAGGAAATGACATGATTAAGATTTTAATTTTATACAAAGATAGAGAGTAGTATTGTTTTCTTTGGGGAGCTTGTTTATTTGTTCATATGTTAACTATGTTGTATTTATTCATGACAGGGAGACCTCTGTATCTCTCAGGATAATTAATTTTAAATTACATATTAAACTCATATATTAGTTTATATAATTTTCAGAATCTTTATTTCAGCAGTTTCCCTCCTACCGTGTTTCTCCAAAAAGACGACCCACCTTGAAAAGAAGCCCTACCATATTTTTGAGCGCATGGAATCTAATTAAACCCCACCCACAAAATTAGCCCTAATTAAGACCCAGGGAGGGGTGATAGTGGAGCTGCCCTACTTACCTGGCCTTGCACACCCCAACACCTGCCTCACCTTCTGCGGCCGCTTGCCACCACTCGCACGCATCGCCCTGGCCTTCATTTCGGCTTCTGATGCCTGCCAGACCTGGCCTTCTTTTTGGAGAAACACAGTATCTACCTACCAAAATATTTTTTCAAATAATAGTGGGTGTGATGTATTTAAGAAAGTAGTAGTTAATCACAGAAGACACATGCCTCAATGATAAAAACAAAAATGTAATATAAAAGTTTAGAAGTATTATATTCTACATTTTGTTCCCATTTATTATTGATGCCATTTTGAACATAGAAATTCCAGAACAATGCGGTGGAATATTCCAAAGTACATTTCTTGTATATTCTCTAGGTTGAGATTGCATGTTATTGGTGGGTCAAATGTATATATCCATTGTCTTCTCTTTTAAAAAAACACTTGGTAAACAATCCCAGATGCAGCAATTGCCAAATGAACAGTGGTGATTATCCAAAATGAAATTGTTCAGATGTCAGTAATCAGTAATCTCAGTTTAGTCAGTACTTGGATGGCAAACATGAGGAAGGAATTGTAGGATAGAAATATAATACATAACATTTCATTAAGGTGTGGTATTTTGACTGCTTATTAAATTATTTCTATTATTGGACTTCTTATATAATCAGTTGCAATATTTTTAATTAGATGATTTAAAGAAAATACGTCAAGCATAAATAAAAAAGAATAAAATACAGATTAATTAACAAGAGGTTTAAAAATATTATGGACATTATAGCTTTCCAGTATATCATTAGTTGGTTGTAAATAATGGAATATACTGTATTGTTTTAAAGGTCTAAGTATATTAATCTTTAAGATACAATGGAATATCAAGAACCTTGGTCATCCCAGGATAATTCACATTGTAAAATTATGAGCTATAATAAATTCAATCCAAATTACTAAGAACCTATTCTGATGTAGATAAGCCTGTAAAATTGAAATACAGATTCTCTGTATCTGACATATAATTCAGTTCAAACTAGAAACAATTATTATACAGGCAATCTTTGATTTATGACCAGTTAGCAAGCCTTCAAACTTCTGACAGATCTTCCTGGCGGGAGAATACTTATGCCCTGGATTCTAAGTTCTGCAAGTGACATGACCATTCTTTAGGCGCTAAACATCCAGGTCACACTTATGGCCCCTTTTCAATGTCCCATGGTCACACGATTGCATTTTATGACAGTTTTGCCAAAAACTGGCTTTTACTTCCAGTTTTCAACAAAATCGTGCTCATAGGGAGCTATTGATTCACTTAATAACCACTGTGTTCACTTAACAACCATGGATTCACTTAACGATTGCAGTGATTCACTTAATCATCACCACCAAAAAAGGTCTTAAAAGTGGATCAGTCACATGATCAACCTATTTTACGACAGTCATAAGTTACATCTGTGATGTGCAAGCTCCATTATGGTCTTAATGCAAGGATTACCTGTACTACAATGTAATTCATAGATACATTTCCAAAATTTTGGTTTCTCTATGGAGTATTATTTCAAGCGGGGTGACATTTTTATGGCCTAATTATAGATCTATGAATATTAGATACTGAGGTCAAATACAACTATATTCATAGTTGCTTTTGGTTGCTATAGATAAGACAATTGTAACTTGATGGATCTTCAGTTGGATCCAGCACCAATTTATTATACAAAACATATTTTAGAAAAAAAGTCATCATAGGTGAGGAAACAATCCATGTTTCCAAGATCACTACTAAGTGGAACTGTTTAGTTTTTTGGATTCACTTAGAAGGAACTGCTTTGAAACACATGGGAGCACAGCTATTTCATTCAATGCCTGAAATACCTATTTCTAGGGAGGCTTCCCCTGCAGATGAGCATTCCTGGAGACAGATATAACTTCTTTAATGAGGTGCTGTATTTGGGCTGCCATTTCATTCTGAAGCATCTCTTCTGGACTGAATCTGACCCATTCTACAGCTTTGCCCCTGAGCTCTCAACACTTCATAGAGCAATAATCCCTGCCTACTCACCACAGAAAATATCATTTACTAGTAGTTATCACTTCTAATCAGTGACCAAGAGAATAAAGTCCCTTCTTTTTAATGGGCATGCACTGTTGGAATATTGGAATCAGAGCACAAGGGTTTTACTTCAACTGGCTTCTCCTTGGCGAAAGAAGCAAAAACACGTAGAACAGTTTAGAATACTTCGCAGCTCTTTAATGGAAACACAGACTACAAGCTAACATGTTTCCTCCCACATTTCAAACCTACTTGCAGGATGGTTTGTGTATAAACAGGAGACAGAATTTGGAATTCGTTCTATCAATTTCATTCATCAGTCACTAACAGGGTGATGTCATTGGATTCAATGTGTTGTAAAGCTGTCTTTGATTCACCAAACCAAAAAGAGTTATTTGAATTCTTAGTTGTCTAGTTTTATAGAGGTCCAAAAGGAACTTCAAGAAATATTAACTCATTCTTAGACCACAGGCATGTAATTTCTGACAGATTAAATTATGGCCCAAATAGCAATCATTTAAGTGTATTCTCAAATGTGGTCTGATGTCTATTCTCCAAGCACTGTGTATATTGGTATCTACAAAATATTCTGCAGTTGTAAGAAATTGCCTAGCTAGCCAATTTTGTTAATCACCTTTATTAAACATCCAGTATTTAATGATCCAGTATTTTGCTTTTTTTAATGATCACATTGATTAACTTGTGTCTCAGGTTGCTCTTGGTGTTAATCTGTTTTTCTGAGGTTTCTGTGTGTGTGTATGTTTTTCTAATAAGTCATTTTTGTACACCTGTTGATGTGGACACTTGAATCATTTCTTGTTAGTGATTTAGTATAGTATTCTCAGTGATAATAGACATTGCATTTGTGTTCCCATATAAACTGTAGAGCAAATGTTGATCTGTCTATGCCAATTAGTGCTTATGTTGCTAGGTCACTGGTCAATTGAAACTGGCATCAAAAGAACTTTAAAAGGTTTCTTTCTGATCAGACCTCCTGACATATTGAGTAAAATAATAGAGATTTGTAGAGATAATAGCTAATACTCCTACCCTGGATTCAAACTACTCAGCAGTAAGAATTCATTTACAACCTGCAATTAATTAGAAAGAATATATTCTTAATTGTGGTCTGAATGTCCAGAGAATAAAGCTTTACTATTCCACTTGCTTATTCTTGATATTTTCTGATAATGTGATTTATCCTAAATCGATGCTTCAGATCACTGCATAGACACATGTTAAAAAGTCAGTAATGGATGGTTCCTATTGTCTTTATGAACTGTGTGTGAAAGATTTTTAAATCATTGTGTTTGTTGCTAATTTATATGTGAAAGTGAAAAACACATCATATTATAGAATATTATAGAATATTATAGAATATTTCATTTTTTCTGTATTCACTTCAAGTTCTATTAATAACGAAGGAATGACCTTATTCTAACGAACTAAAAAGGCTTCAATTGTTTGAATAAATTAGCTATATGCTAATCAGAACTGAAAAATGTAGTCAATTTTAATTATTTGCAAAACTATTGTTTTCCAATAAATAAAAATAATTATACTGCATAGCATATATCCGTGATGGCGAACCTATGGCACGCGTGCCACAAGTGGAACGCGGAGCCATTTGTCAGGGCACGCCAGGCGCTGCCCTGTCAGCTGGCCAGCGTGCATGCGCGCGCTGGCCAGCTGAGTTCACCTTTTTAAAAGCTATTTTTCGCCTTCCCCAGGCTCCAGAGGCTTTATAGGAGCCTGGGGAGGGCGAAAAGAGCCTCCCCCGCCCCCCGGAGGCTTCAGGGACCGTCCCTGAAGCCTTCGGAACGCTTAAAACCACCCTCCGAGCAAACCGGAAGTGACTTCCGGGTTGCTCGGAGGGTTGTTTTAAGCATTCCAAAGTCTTCAGGGACCATCCGAGGCTTCCCTGATGCCTTCGGAGCGCTTAAAACGATCCTCCGAGCAACCCGGAAGTCACTTCCGGTTTGCTCGGAGGGTGGTTTTAAGCGCTCCGAAGGCTTCAGGGACCGTCCGAGGCTTCCCTGATGCCTTCGGAGCGCTTAAAACGACCCTCCGAGCAAACCGGAAGTCACTTCCAGTTTGCTCGGAGGGTGGTTTTAAGCGTTCCGAAGGCTTCAGGGACCGTCCGAGGCTTCCCTGATGCCTTTGGAGCGCTTAAAACCACCCTCCGAGCAACCCGGAAGTCACTTCCGGTTTGCTCCGAGGGTGGTTTTAAGCGCTCCGAAGGCTTCAGGAACCGTCCGAGGCTTCCCTGATGCCTTCGGAGCGCTTAAAACGACCCTCCGAGCAACCCGGAAGTCACTTCCGGTTTGCTCGGAGGGTGGTTTTAAGTGCTCCGAAGGCTTCAGGGAAGCCTCCGGACAGTCCCTGAAGCCTCTGGAGGGCCTCCGAGGGGTCGGGGGAGGCTCTTTTCGCCCTCCCCAGGCTCCTATAAAGCCCCTGGAGCCTGGGGAGGGAAAAAATGTAAAAATTGGGGGGGTTGCGCATTGTGCGTGCATGCGTACTGGGGGGGTCGCGCGTTGCATTATGGGTGCGGCACGCCTGCACTCGACCCCCCTGCGCTCCCCCCACTTGTGGCACGCAAGCCAAAAAAGGTTCGCCATCACTGGCATATATCATCTCCACCTCTATTTTTGCCCCTTTTAGGAATTCTGGAGCCACTCCTCTTCTTGCCTGGAACCGCATGCCCCATTCCCAGGGATCACCATATCAGCAAAATCAATATCAAGGTCCAGGGGGACTCATGAATTACCCACAAAGGCCCAGTGATCAGAGGGAACGTGGAAGACAGGTAATTTTTGAAAAGTGTGATTTCTGTGTGGTTCCCTAAAAGGATGTGATTCACTTAACAGCAACCATAAAAATGGTAAAAAATCACCCGGTTGTTTTGGCTTACAACCACAACATAAATCAAACTCCAGTCCCAATTTTGGTTGTAAATCAAAAACCTCTTGTATAAACAACATACTTGTCATACAGATGGTCCTGGCTTAATGACAACTCATTCAACAACTCTTCAAACTTGCAATGAAGGCAAGTGAATGGTACTTACAACCAGTCCTTGGATTTCCAGCCTTTGCAGCATGCCTGTCATCATGTGTCCACAATCCAGGCCCTTCGCTCGTGTCTCACAATTATATCACAATGCCCTGCAGTCACATGGTTGCCATTTGCAAATTTCTTTGCCAGGAAAAGTTTGCAGGGGGATGCAAATGACAATCATGTGACTACAGGGTATTCTGGCTTATTGACCTGCAGTGATTCATTGAATGACAGCAACTGGGAGTATTGGAATTCCCTTCATGAAGCAGTGCCATCACATGATATAGTGCTTTATGACCATGTCACTTAGCAACAGCAATTGTCCCAATAGTTGACATTAACTGAGGACCATCTGTATTTCCTTGTCTTTGCTTGCTGTATTACACAATAATATTTGGATAGGGGTGTCACTTTTGGATAAAAGCTGGGAATTTATAAAATAATTCTGTATTATTTATTTTTGCAGGGTTATGGAAGACCTTATCCATTGCCACCCTCATCTGGAAGATACAACTGGAATTAGGCTTCTGCCACTTTCCACTCTTGTTTTTATAATCATATAGATCACCTGGATAATTTTTGGGTGGATAAGCTTTCTTTTTAAGATGTGTACATTTTTACTAGTAAGATTTGATATTATGGCTGTTTTGATTTACAATTGTACTTCAGAATAGGAGCAAATGTTCTGATCTGATGAAGGAGAAGTACAGGTCTGTCTTTACCAAGAGTAGAGACTTTATTACATTATATTGCCAATGCTGTTCACATCAGGGTTTCCATTAGCGCACACACCAGAGAATGCATTGTTAAGAAAAATAGCAATGGAAACATACATACAAATTATGTAACTCTGGACCTTGTCTTGCAAAGCTTCAGCACAAGAGTTAAAGACTTCATTGGTATTTCTTTTTAAATGCTTCATTTTAATTTCTTCCTTTAAGATATGGTTATTGAATTTCCCAAGTAAATATTTCAGCTTTTATAGCATCATGTTGTTTATTTCATATTGTAGCATTAAAAAGAATAGGAATTCTTGGGTGTAGCTCAATCAAGATTGTATTTTATCAGTTTACATGAAAAAATATGAATTGGTGAATTTTATACACAGTAATTTTATGTACTTTTTTGTCTCTACTCCAATCAAAAGCAGTGCGTGTGAGCCTTAAGTTTATCTAAATCTTACCTTGCTTAATGACATTTATACTGCATGTATATACAAATACAAAGGTGAATAATATGTGGTTGCCCATATATTGCTGAATTACTATTCCAATAAGTGTAGCTACACGGCCAATACTGAAGAACGTTTTGTTTCTGCAAATATCTGAAATTCCTGTTTGTTGACTAAATGTTATCGACACTATTAGTTACACATACCTTCTTTCAACAAACGTTTCTTGCCAGAACTAGAGGAGCACAAGATAATTCTATATGGGACATGTTAGCGAAAGATACTGTAAATCCAGTAACACAGTTGAATCCCACATTTCTTTCAAGAAAGCATTGAAAATATCGTATTTTTCGGAGTATAAGACGCACGAGTATAAGACGCACCAAGGTTTTGAAGAGGCAATTTTATTTAAAAAGTAGGTAGGTAGATAGAGGGATAGAGTGGGAGAGAAAGAAAGAGAAATACGGTAGGTAGGTAGGTAGGTAGGTAGGTAGGTAGGTAGGTAGGTAGGTAAAGGGATAGAGAGAAATATATATATAGAGAGAGAAATACAGTAGGTAGGTAGGGAGAGAGAGTGTGTAGATAAGTAGGGAGAGGGATAGAGAGAGAGAAATATAGATAGATAGGGAGAGAGTGGGTGTAGGTAGGTAGGTAGGTAGGTAGAGGGATAGAGAGAGAAATAAATACAGTAGATAGGGAGAGATAGTAGGTAGGTCGATAATAGAGGGATAGAGAGAGAGAAATACAGTAGATAGATAGGGAGAGAGAGTGTGTAGGTAGGTAGGTAGAGGGAGAGAAAGAGAAATACAGTAGGTAGGTAGGGAGAGACAGGTAGGTAGGTAGGTAGGTAGATGTTTCCAGGTGTATTTATCCATGTGCTGGAGAAGGAAACTTTGTTTCTGTTGGCACAGCACTTGATCAATGTAATTCTCATCAGTTAAAGAGCTTTCCAAAGGGGGGGGGAGTTTTGCACTCAGCAAACCTCCAAAAAACAGCCATTTTTCGCGAAAATGGGCCCATTTTTTTCAAATAAAAGGCATGAATAGTCTGGGGGGGAGCTTGCAGAGTGCTCCTGGGGAAGTGGGGGGGGGGAAGAGCAAAAAACAGGCTATTTTTCACGAAAACGGGCCTGTTTTTTGTCCAAAAAATTACATGCACAGCCTTTTGGAGGCTTATAAAGTGCTGTTGGGGAGGCAAAAAACGGCCCATTTTTGCTTATTTCTGCCCTCCCCAGCCCCCAGGAGTTCTCTGAAAGCCTTCATAAGGCTATGCACGGCCATTTTGGTGAAGGTGGCGGGGCTTCAGGAGGCAAAAAATGCTGTATTCAACGTATAAGACACTCCCAGATTTTCAGCCTCTTTTTTGAGGAAAAAAGGTGCGTCTTATACTCCGAAAAATATGGTAAGTTGCAGTTTAAAACTGTTAAAATTTAGAAGAAATTGCATATTTGGGCTTATTTGTATATTCTCTTTCAATAGTTTTTCCCTGTACCTATAAATGAGCTGTCAAACGTCCAGGATTAAGAGAGCACTGTGGTGTTACTTCCAAGTGCAGTATACTTTGATATATTTTGAGATAGTCATCTAAATTAGCTATTGAGAAATTGAATGATGAATACGCACTTTGCCTTCTAGACCTTAGCACAGATTTAATTTAAAAATGAAGAGTTTTAACCCAGGTTCCAACAAAAATGGTAAGGAACTCCTTATTTTAAAAATGCTTCATATTTTTCTAAGCTTAAAGGGGTAGAGTTCTTTCAAATTGAACTCTACTCCTGGGACTTAATGGCCTTGGTTCAATTCTTATAATTTTACAGGATGATACAATAAATTTTACTGATTTTTTAAAAACTGTATATAGAAAATGGGCTGAGAAGAAATATATTCAGACAAAATAATTCCATTCTAGCATCTCTAGATTCCATCATTCCCCTTGCTTGCCTGATTTAAGAGTTTAAATGTATTTAGGATGGAACTAGAATTAAATTGTCATTCTGTGTTATAGGAATTGCTGACACATTTGTAATATTGGAATAGTATTCATCTGTAGGAATAATTTTTGATATTTGAAAACAACTACAGCCACTCTTTGATTAGCAACTGCCTCAAGAAATATTTGCAAATTTGTCAATAGTAAAAAGAAAATCAATTTCTGACTAATGCACACACTTAAATCAAATTTCTGTTCCTGTCAGTGCATGCCAGAATTGAGAATAATGCTGGCATAGCTGCACAAGAAAATTTTATATTTACCTGAATGAGACAGCAATCAGCAATCTTCACAGCATCTCTTTCTCTCTCTCATTCTCTTAACTAACATTTTCCTTAACAACAAAGAACTGATTGCAGTTGTGGAAGAGAAGCAGAGAAGATGTATATATAGTTCTACTGAAGTGCTTAGGAATGCAGATACTTGCTCTAGAAACTAATATTGTCATGAGATGAAAAGGGGTGAAATACATAGGTGATTATATGCTAATTTCTGGACTAACATGTTGCTTACTTTGAGTAGAGACCTAAGCACTTATATGCACAATCAGTGTTTACTATCTTCAGCACTTATTACAGGATAGCATATTTACACACGCCATGGAAGATATGAGCCAATAAAAATGGCAACATTTCTAAAATTGTACTTATTGGTTGAATCAGAATAATAGAAGCAGGGCTGAATTCAAATATTCACCAATTCTCACTTGTACAAATGTCAAAACAGTTTACATCTTTATTGGATAATGTTATAAAATAACCCAGTAAAAAGACCCTAAATGTTAGTTGGGAACTTTCACTGAAAAGTTAACACTGGAAAAAAAGGGATTCAAAGTATGGAATGCTGCCATGGGCAGATAAATCCCCAGGACAGGCATCCTAAACACATTTATGTTCTTAAGAAAAATGGATTTTACCTAGGTGAACAAACATTTCCTTCACTGTTCCAACAATCACTGACCCTTTTTATATTCTGTGTTTTTCCTATTTTTGAGATAACATAAGCACTTCACTTTTGCTATTAAGAGTCCTGGCCATTGTGTACAAATAATTGTACTAATCTCCACCGTTCTGGAATAAGAGATCCTTTTAGACAACATGGAAGTCTAAAGTTGGAATGTTTACAGTGAAGGCTAGGGAGTAGAGGATGAAGTGAAAACAGCACAAGTTGCCAAAGGCTCTTGCCAAAAAAAATGCAGGTTGATAGCAATTCACAGGACTTGGCATCAACTATTTACTTTCTTGTTGCCAACCTACACGGTTGTCTAGGAGAGAGATGCCTATAAAGAAGTGTTTCAAAGTGCAAGGAACCTCTTTGATCTGGAATTTCGTCCCAGGAAACATGAAGGAGCAGATTTTAAGAGACAGACTCTAGGAGACCTGTGCATTGTGCAAACAAGGATTAAGATCCAGTAGAATTTGTGTTCTGTCCTAAAGCTTTAAGAGAATTGTAAGTCAAATCATAGCATATTGCAATAATGAAAATATTGAGCCTAAGACTTCTGCATGCATCTATAATACTCATTTATGTAGTTGGACTAACAAGTAAATGTTTGCATTCACATATAAACTAAGAACCGAAGTCCCCCATCTTTAGTTACTCTCATTCAGAGAGGCTACGTGAATAGTACAAATTATGGGACTAAATATGTCGTGAATGGACTATTTCAAGATGCTATGGCAGCAAACAGTTTGCTATACACGTGCGATCGATGGAAAGCAGCAACCAGCCGCGCCCCTCCGGGAAGAATGCGCCTTAAGACGAGTTACCCTTTAGCTGTGGGCTTTCCAAATAATCATTCACCCAGAAATGGCTTTTGCCAGGGGTAAACCTACGTTCCCGTCTTCAGTCTGGCCGCTTTCGGGCTCAGGATGGGCTCTAGGCCGCATCGCTGTTCTTCCTTAACACCCTGATTTGCGATCCAAAGGAGACAGGGCCTTCCCGCCAAAACCGATCACTTCCAAAGATGCGCGCTTTCTGCTTCCCGCCGCCGCGATTGGCCCAGCAGCCTCCCCCCCCCCCGACCGAGATCGCTTGCAAGGGAAGAGGCCCAACTATGGAGGCGGGGGGTCCGCCTCCTTTCTGCCTCCAGGGCCTCTTTGCTGACGGAGCTGACAGTCCTTGAGTGTCTGGGCGGCCATCGAGGTCTTCCCATAAACAAGGCTGCCGCCTCCTCCTGTGGGAGTCTCGTCTCCCCACCCATCCCCCGCGCGCTGTGGCCCCAAGAGTTGCAGCGGACTTGCGTCCATCGCCGCAGAGGAACTTTGGGAGGTTCTTTGTTCCCACTTGAGACCCCTTCCTCGCCGGGCCGCTCCAAAGACACTTATTCCCCTCTTCAGATAATGAGCTCCGCGAAGGCTGCCCGGCTTGTCTTCGCCTTAAAAGCCTGGCGAGCACTAATTGCCGGAGAAAACCCTTTCTTTCAAACGCTCTGAAAAAATGCTGCAGCTGAATGGGTGGAAAGCTTTTCCCTGGGCTTCGTGAGAAGGAGAAGTGCTCGCGGCTCTCCGCAACGGGCCAGCTTTGCTTTTCATTAGAAGAACCTTTAAGTTTGAAAGCAAATTAGGAAGAAATGCTTAGGGGAGGTAGCTATCCAGGTTTCGCTTGCTTGCTTGCTTGCTCGCACAGAAAGGCGTGGAGGCCACTAATTTCAGTACTGGCAGCCTAACTGCCAGTATAAGCGACGGGACTTCGGTTCTAGTGCGGAGTTAACTCTGTCTCTGGGCTTCATCGATTTGAGATACGTAGTTAAATTGGCGGGGATATAGCATATATCGGTCTGCTGAAATGAGGTATTTGCGCAAAACAGCTCTCTCTCTCTCTCAATCCAGCATCCACGTCTTGGGCATTAAGAAGCCTTCCGGGGTTTTTTGGGGTGGTGGTGGTGGTGGTGGTGTAAAATGTACGAAACGACTAGGATTAAAATTAGACCTTTAGCCCCCACGTAAACTGTAAAGCTGTTGTGGGGCTACTTTAATACTTTTTATTCATTTTGGATAAACTTAGCTTTGAACAAAATAGTTTCTTAGTAAGATTTTGTTTTTAAAAGTATCACTCAGTTTCGCCATTTTCTCACCTTTCCATCTAGCTTCTTGTTCTGATATTCTTTTTTTTAAAAAACCGTAGGAATTAAGATGCTTTTTTTGTGGCTTGGAGTCTACCAATATATTAGGCACCAGAAAATTATTCGACATCTCCATTCCTTCAAGTTCTTGAAATGGGAAAAGCCTCGAAAAGAATTTCTACTTGAAGTAATACCTTCAAAGCATTCAAACTCTATTGTCTGCTGTAAAATTTTGCTGCTCAAATGTTCACCGAGCCCTGCAGCCCTAGCCCACCTGCACCTCATTCTTGCCAAGCAAATTCTTCTTTCCAATGATTTTCGGCCTGCCTATGTAAATAAAATTGGGTGAATGAGCTAGCTACAGTACTCCTTTCAGAGAAAATCTTGCAATTTTGAAAACCTGGCACCTTCCTAAGTTTAGGTCTCTTCTGAATGGAGAGGGTGGGGGGCTTGTTCCAAGCTTTGGTCTGCTGAAATGTATATTCTCACCTGTTCTATTATTAGGTTCAATGGGACTCCTCTTCGAACCATTTTAGCAACATTCCCTTACCAGAGCGCTAATTCAGATTGTTTCCTTTGGCGAAAACAGGAGAGAAGAGACAATCTTCTCCCCTGTTTTTGCCAAGGAAACCATTTGAATCCGACTTGATAAAATGCTAAGGAACAGGCTCCCAGATTCATATGTAGCCCAATCTAATTCCCCCGTTACAGTATTTACAAATTAGTTCTACAAAGAATTGAGTTTGAAGCCAACTCAGCCATATTTAGGAATTAAATCCATGCTGCAATCTCATGCTTACTCAGGAGTAACTATCTCCAAGGAACTTAGTTCTTGGCAAATGCGCATTATAGTACAAAGCAGTCACATAAAAGTAGGCAAATAAGCAGTTAACATAAATTCTGCAAATTTCTGTCTTGAAGTTAATGGTTCAAATAATCTGTTCCCTACAGTCCCAGGTCCTGTATATTTACTATTTTGCATGTATTCCCTGCTGTTTCTTTCCCCCTACAGTCTTCTCTCTCCTCCTCTAATAGTCTTTATTCTTTAATATTAAAGAAAAGTATAGTTAGAAAAAGAGGGGGGGGGGAGAGACCTTACATCTTTAATACATAACTTAGGTAGCTAAGTTGGTCCAAAGAAAGTGAGCGACTTTCTTACTACACAAGAAAATACAATGGTGTTCTTAAGTAAATAGCTAAACTATGTTTTGTCCATCATTTATTCAACATAATAAATACAATAACAAAAGGGCAATGGAAAAAGATAATTGGACTACAGCACAATCCTACATGTGTCTATTCAAAAGAGATGCTGTTGCACCCAGTAAGGGTACCTCCGGAATATATAGAAATAGAGGATTAAATTTAGATTACAATCTTAGCATGGTTACTCAGAAATAAATTCCACTAAATCCAACCAGTCTTCTAGAAGTGCTTGGAATTATAGACTAAAGCTATTTCGAACTGATGCCTGGGCTTTGTAAGCAAGTATTTTTTCAAAGAAAGTTTTACTCAGATAATAGTGCAGCCCTGTATTTGTTTCAAACAAACCTCAAAGTGTATAATCCAGTGCAATTCTATAAAAAGTATTCCTCCTGAATTGATATTCGGTGTTCCAAGATGTTGAAGTATATAAGGCATTTGATCACTTTTGTGTGTAGACTCTAAACTTTTGCAATAAAATTAGTTCAGCTTAGAATAATTTGGTCCTACTACAAATTCCCATTAATTGTACTAGTTCCCAAACCTGAGTTTTACACGATTCTGGGAATGATTACAAGAAATGAAGTTCTGCTGTGATCCATTGCTTTTACTTCTGAATAGGTTAACAATCCAAAATCCTTCAAAAAGACACAATCCAGCGAATGATATTTTAAAATCCACTATTTTAAGTGAAATTCTAAGCATATACACTCCAAAGTTAAACCTCATTTAATACAATGAAACTTCCTCTCAGACGAATGTTATCTCATATACTTTTATTTAGAAACTTAAAACAAAATATAAGACAAATGTATCTGAAATTTTGGTGGTGTGCACTGGCCACTTCTAAGTTATAGCAGTGGAACTGGTTCCTGCTGTCTGCATAATCGAAAGTAAATATTACTACTCTGAACGAAAATATTTATCCCCGACTTTTTGCTCATCTGAATCAAGGTCTCATCAAACCTCTCACCCGCATCCTCTAGCCTTGTCTTTTGCACATTCCAAAGGGAATTTTTCCTTCACTTACTTGAAATGAATGGGAGCTGGACAACAGCTCTGCAGTTGTTTTCTTTAAGTTCCTATGCTGAATGACTTAACCTAGAAAAAAAAAAACTATTTGAATCAGAAACAAAAATGCTTTGGACTATGGTTCTATTAGGATTTGCAAACTGGAATATTAAAGAATTATAGGCTGCCGCCATACACCTGAAACCGAGATTTTCACGGAATGGGGGAAATTCTGATCTTTGGTGTCTCCCTTAATTGAAGTTTCCATAAGAAAATTTCTTGTTTAAAAATGTTTAAGTTTTTTTGTTATTCCTAATATTTGCATGAATTCCACCAATTGCTTTCCTAACTATTGTAAATCATGAGTAGATTCTGATTCAGACTTTACTCAATTTGTATTCCTTTCAAGGTGGTCAAAGTGATCAGCCAAATCTTTTTTCATGTATTAAAATATACATCTCAAAACAAATGGAATTGCAGCTCCCCTAGGAGAAAAATATTGTTGGGTTGTTCCGGATCAAACAAAAAATATTATTCACCAATTGTGTGACAATTAAAACTAAATCAATCATAGAAACTGGATTAGAAAATACCTTCATTTCTTTTTTAAAATGTAAGCAAATAAACAATAATATATATGTAATGACTGACAATATTTTGTAAAAGCGTCGCTCGGGGCCAGATCAAGGTGCGATGTGGCTGTAATCTTGCACATAATTGAGACTGCTTGCGTTTAAGGGGTTTTAAACAGCCTTTCCGAAAAAGCAGTCTTCCTAACTACCCCAACGTAACCTTCCTGGATTCATTTATCCTATAAAATGAGTATAAGATAGCAGCCCAACTATTGTCACAATTTGAGCTTTTCGGGGTATAGTACTTTATACTCATAGAATCTGTTAGGAGTGCAGTCTGAGAAAAACTCGTGCAAAAGTGTTTTCCGTTTCCTCTTCAGCCTCTCACAGATTGCATTTTGGCTAATTCCTTCTTTTTTCTTGATATGTTTTCTACACCTCCAGCTAAATAATTCAAAGATTTTTTTTTACTGATTCTGCACCTTGTCAACACTATCTTTTCCTTCGATTAAGAAACCACTTAGCAATTCAATCATTTTTACAAGCATTAAAGATTAAAACGATTAGAGGTAGGTGCGCCCTTTCGCGAAGTTTGTCCGTGCTCTTTCTTAGCTCCTTCTGCAGGAAAACTCCTTGCCACATTGAACCTTTGATAAGAAATCCACAGGGAGGCAACATTATTTTTGCTAAGGACGATTTCATCTTCGTTATTAGCCAATTTGCCTTTTATTGGAATGGATTGTAGTTTGCATTACAGTTGATGTTTGCCAGTCATACAACCGAATCCCTACTAGATAATAGTTAACAATAAATCTTTGTTATTTTTTCCTCTCTTAAATATGAACCCGAGATTCAACGCTTTTTTAAAAAAAAATCATTACCGGGTGCAACGATACAAGTAGGTCTCCTCCCCTCCCTTCTCCTCTCTGCGAATGTCGCCCCTTCTCTTTTGTGAAAATGGCGGATAATGTTCGCCAGTCGACCTCGAGTTACAATTCAATCAGCTCTCAATCAGTAATAATGAGATTGCACTTAAGGGGTTCCCAGATAAAATTATTATTAGCATTATTTGTAGTTCGGTTTGATTCACCAGAAGTAAGCTGCACTTCAGGAGGCGGTTGTTGATCTTGTTTAGTTGCCTTTCTCAGCTAGGTGCGCAGGGAAACCTTGCTCCAACCAACATCTGGAGATACCCTCTCCACTTCGGGAATTGTCTCGGAGGAAATGGGGCCTTTCCCCCTTCCCTGAAGCTGTGGAGAGGGACCTACTGTACAGAGCACCTAACAACGTTCCCCACCTGTTTTGTTTTGTTTTTTACACTTGGCCATCGAAGGCACCGTGTGGGTCGCCGTGTCTACTGGCTTCGGGTGGCCAGAGCAGCTGAGGGTGAGCGGGAGGACTGGTGCGGGAGAAAGGCCCTTTTTCCTCTGCAATGCCCAATTTAGCAGGGAAGATTCCCTGCCGAGGTTGAACCCCGAAGGGGAAGGAAAGAAGCCAGGGGAGCTGTCGATCCAGGACGCCATACTAGAAGGAAGAAGATGCACCTCGACGATTCGCTGGGGAGGAGGGCTTATTACCACGTCCGCCCGTAGAGCAAGCTGGCATTGACCAGGCCGCCACTATAATCGACAGCAGCCGCCTCCATCTGTGCCAGAGAGCTCACTTGACCGTGCAAGGAAGGGGGGCTGGGAGACATCTCCTCCAGGTCCGGGGCTTGCCCCAGCGAGGTCCCTTGCGTTTGCGGGTGCTGGTGCTGAGCAGCGCTCCCGCCTGCCCCGCTGCTGCCACCGGCCCCGGAAGCTTGGCCGGCGGCGGCTTGGCCGGCAGCGGAGGCGGCTGCGCTGTGCGGACAGGGCTTGCCGTCCTTGACCAAGACGGGCACCGCCACGCGTCTCGGAGATGCCGCTTGTGTTGGGGCCGGCGGCTGGCACAGGCCAGGTCCCTCCGGTGGCTGTTGCTGTTGCAGCTGTTGAGCCGCCTTGTCTTTGGCTTGCCGCTTCATCTTGTAGCGGTGGTTCTGGAACCAGATCTTTACCTGGGTGGGAGTGAGATGGATTAGGCTGGCGAGGTGCTCCCTCTCGGGCGCCGAAAGATACTTCTGCTGCTTGAAGCGCCTCTCTAGTTCATAGACCTGCGCCTGCGAAAAAAGCACCCTCCTTTTCCTCCGCGGAGCGGCGTGAAGACCGGGGGCCATGGATTTGGCAGCCTCCGCGATTCCTGACAGAGTTCCCATGCCGGCCATGTTCATGGCCCCGGAGGGCCCCATCAGCCTGGAAACTGAGCACACGGGGCACAAGTTAAAAGAAGTTATCTCCAAGGCCAAGAAGCAGGGAAGGGGCGACCCTGAAGACAGAAACCAGCGGTCATAATTACCGGTGGTATTTTAAAATAACTTTAATATTAGCGGTTCCTCTCTAAGACAGAAGAGGACCCTCTTTTCCTCACCTCTCGGCCCTGGGATTCTCTGAACACATCCAACAATTCTTCTTTTTCCCACTACAATTGGCCCCCAAACTCGGGATTTTCTCTGGGAAAAAGACACTTGAGGAAAAACACTATCCCAAAGAGGGCTTCATATGGGACGCCCTTCAGAGCACACACCTCCACCCACCCCCGGCAAAGAGAATCCCCCCAGCTGATCCAGTCCCTCCCTCTGTCGCCCCTCCCCGCTTACTCGTGGGGTATCGGGGATCCGGGTTGGCTCCATACCAGCCGGAGGCTGCTGTGCTGCTGCGCACGCTGTCTGGATAGGACGCCAGGTCGCCCACGTTGCCCAGCCCGCCGTTGCAATAGCCGGCCACCGAACCGTGAGCGAACTGCGAGACCCCCGCGTGGGCCATGGGGTGGTAGGCGGCAGTATTGTGGCCTGCCATGGGATGCTGCTGCTGGGACGGGAGGGCTGAACTTGAGGTCTGGCGGTAGGCGGTGGCGCCCACTCCCACGCCCAAAGGTACACCCAGGCTACCCTCCATGGCGCCGAACTTCTTGTAAGTCTCGTCCATGGGACTCAGGATGTCGGAGACGGAAAAAGGAGTCGTGTGCTTGGGGCTGAGCGACATGGCTCGCCGGGCAGCCCCTGGGCTCCCTTCCTGATCGCCCGGCGGACGCTGCTGTTGAGTCCAGAGAAAAGGGGGGTTGAGCGCCGCCGCCGCGCGGGAACCCGGCAGGGGGAGGAGGAAGAGAAAGGGGGGCGTCGCGCCAGCCCTCCCTTCCCTTTCTCTCTAGCTAGCGTTTATTTTAGACCGGCGGCGCCAGGTTTACGACAGATACCACGGGGGCGGAGCCACAACGCTGCCCCCAGCCGCCAGCCCCCTCCCCACTCTGTCTCAGTCCTGGATCCTTTGCCTGGCGCCCTCTCCAGCAAGGGAGGGGTTCCCCGAATCTCCATTCTCAAAGTATGAGAAGATTGGAAGAGCCCCTCACAATAGCTCTTCATTCCTGCGCTCCGCGCCGGGAGGACAGTCCAACAAGGTGTGGCGGGGGTGGGTGTGGCGGGGGTGGGCGGGCTGGTGGGCTCCCTCCCCATTGGCGAGTGTTGCCAAAGAGCCTTTCTCCCCCCCCTCCCCAGCGAGGTCGGGCTCCCGACTGGAAGGGTTTCTTTCTTTCACCGTTCCCGCACCGGTGGGAGATACTTAAGAGGGTATCCAACAGAATATCCTGAAGCCTTGGCCACTCTGATCTGGAAGGCCAGCGGTGTCTCCATTAAGAGGGTGAATCACTCCTTTGGGCTTCCTAGTACAACGTGGCAGTAAAGGGTGTAGTGTGCTGAACTACAAGGACTTGCTTGAATTAGTTGACTACAAGATGGGGAACCATCCCAACTTCTTTTGAAGAAGTAAGCAGTCTGAAAAGCGGGGAAGGTAGGTAAAAGAGTGTTTTAATAGTACGTGAGACTCTTCCGCTCCAGGGGCCTCGGCACGATGGGAACTGCCGTTCCACACATCTGGAAAACTTCGAACTGGGATACAGTAACTGCACGGCGCCCAAGAAGACCCAAGAATGCGGACACGGCCTCGGGAAACCGAAGGATGACATTGGCGACAGAATAACAGGATAAAGACAAGAGTCTCCCGGGCAGCTCCCGGGCAGCGAGCAAGACTGTCACCACGGGAATCCTGCCAAAGAGTAATATTGCTTCCTGTCTACGACAGAGTTGATCCCAGAGCTTCGTGATGCTGATACCGTTTGGGAGGAAATCCCATGGTAATACACAGGCTTTGTTCTGGCCTTATCCTTAAGAGAGGGCTACCTGTCCCTAAAGACGTCCTCAACTATTGAAGTTTCTAAGTGAAAAGAGACCTCTGCTCATCGTAGATAATTGTATAATTGTACCAAGTCCCTGGGAATCCTCTTTTTCCCTTGTAATTGGGAGAACCAGACTGACTGGGAAACACACACACACTCACCCCAGATCAATAACAATAATAAGCAAACAAATAATAAATAAAACCAACTTAAGGCATACATTTAATAAATGAACAAATAATAATGCATTTGTTACTGAGCAAACATTGGGCTGAAAATATTGGCCCCCAACCAGCAGTTGAATACACGTGCTTTACAAGACTCACAATGTTATCCATAATCTGGGCAAGACGGTTCTTTTTATTAAAGAGAGAGGGCTGAGAGGTGCATTAAACCACTGATGAAGAAAGCCAAGTAGAGGATGCAAAAGTACTTTGCCTATCGCGGCAGAAGTCCATCTACAACCGGTGAACAATGTCCCGGGAGAAAAAGAATGAGTTTCCATTAAATAGCTGGACTTCCTGAAACTTGCAGCCGAAGAGAGCCAGTGACTGGAGAGATGTTAACCATCTACGCGATATAAATCAGACGGACCTTAAAGCGGACATCCCCTTTTGCTTCTTTTTGTTTGACAAGTTGACCCTGAAGTGAAGGGAGGCGAACGCTGGGCTCCCGGTCTGAGCTGGGAAAGGTACTTCCTTCCGTTTTGTTCCCTCCGCTGCCTGAGATCACGGAGAGCTACTTCAGCGATCGTAGGTGGAGGGGTTTCACACCGATTCGTGGGCACAGAACAAAACCGAGTGATATAGGACCCGTAAGAGATTCTCCTTGTCCTGCCCTCGATTATAAGCATGAACCAAGGAAGATAAGTTCCTTCTCGAAGTCGCCACGAATCCCAAAGGGTAAGCTGTAGAGAGAACGAGGCCGGGAGACCTAGCGCTGGTGATACCAAGTACCCACCGTAGAGTCACAACTCTTGGGTTAGGGGAAACACTGCCAAGGCAAGGCTCACGCTGCTGGCGGTCATGAGAGAGACGAGACGGTGCTCAGCTTGCAAGGCGAGAGAGGTGCGGAGGTCAGGGCGCCCTGCGAGTGCCGTGTTTCGTTCTGAAAGCAAGCCGTCTGCTGTAATTGCCCCCCCCTCCCCCCGCTTAAGCAAAAAGTGAAGAAGGGGCCTCCCCTCTCCAAGCTTAAGATAACTCCGCTGAATATGAATACTTCACGGTATTTCATCGAAAAGGAGCAGGGCCCCAAATAGGAAGATGTGGCGCTAAAACGGCCGAGAGGGAGCTAGGCGGGTGGGAAACAGTCGCGCGCGCTCTCCAAGCACCCTCCCCTCCCCCGCAGCCCAAATTCCAGGTGCGTGGCTTAAAAAATAGCTGACCGGCTAATAGGGCGAATCAGCCGGAAGCGCCTAGAATGCAGGTCCGCATTGGTTTCGCCCGTAAACCGTTGCTGTTTTCTTACTAAAACAACTTTTCTGCAACATCCCAACAACAGCAGACCGCCGCTATTGTTTGACCAACAGTACTTCAGTCTGCAGATGGGACTCTCTTGACTGATCTGCTTCGCTGTGGAAAACCTGCTGGCAAAAAGAAAAGCTGGCAGGTGGAAGAAGAGCTGCCTAGGCTCACGCTGGTTTCTGAGAGTCTTTTGATGTGGAAGGGAGCTTTCCTTCATTGTTCCAGCTTGAAGTGGCACAGCCTAGACAAGGATGTTTCTATTGTTTAAAAATGCACTACAATAATATATTTAGGCCTATGTTTCTCAGGGCTCTTATGATACAGACCTCAAGTCAAGAGTTAAGTTCTTTTGAGGATGAGGAGCAGAAAAAGCCCCCAATATTTTAAGGAGCCTCAGAAGAGTGATAAGCCCATATTAAAACTTTAACTGAAACTAATACTGTTTAAAATATATAATTTAGGCTGAATACAAACTTACATAAGCAATTTTGTCAAGCTTTTCATTAAAATGTATTGACATTTGTTGCATATTTGGTCAACTTCTTGGGGAAGGTGTTACTGACCAAATGACACATAGATAAAGAAGAGGAAGTGAAAGGGGTTTTTTTTTTTGACAGAGAAGAATTCCATTTCAGAACTGGTGTGCACCTTAAACTATAAAGAAATCCATAGAAGATTTCTGTGGAGATCCCCAATCAGCCATTAATCATTTACTATCTCTAGAGCCCCCATAAAGTCCCAGGGCCTCTTCTCTGAGAAAGAACCTTTCTAGATCCATTATGACGTGGTTCTTCCTTATTTGCTCCTCAATCATGTTTTGAATGAGCCAGTACCGTTTGGCACAATTGAGAATTGTTATTGATATATACATTTTATCAATCACATTGCAAAGGATTTTCAACCAAAGTAATAAAAGCTCATAACTAAAGCCCTTTTCCCCAATTATGACATTTGTAGTAATTTATTTTACATAGAATTCCACCGATGGGGGGAAAAACATGAAATACCCAAGTTTTAACATTCTCATAATGTTCCCCAAATGAATTTTCTATGCAAATATTCCTTCCCATAGGTTGATTGTCAGAGGCAGGTTTCCCACTACTTATTCCAATATTTCAGATTTCTTTGCCGCATAATTTGGGCCTGAAAAAAAAAACACAGAGCAAAATATTACCTTGTTCTACTGATTTCTCACTAAAAGTGTGGTGGCTTAAAGGCATTACCGGTTGTTCTTTCTTCTGCTTCTACTTTATGATTAGAGCATTGGAGGTGTAACCATACAACTAGTCTGCACTTAGTTTGAAAGCTTCCCTTTGCTTTGCCTGGGCGGGAGGAGTGGAAACATTTAGTACTCAGTCAGTTTGAGGAAAAAATTGGTTTGTTTTAATCCTCATTCATGGGGGAGGGAGGCTTTAAGAAGAGATTGGACAATTATTTGTCCAGAATGATATAGAGTCTCCTGCTTCAGCAGAAGTTTGACTAAAAAACTTTCAAGGTCCCAATTCTTTTATTCTCTATTCTATTCTGTAATATTTTTAAAGATCTCCACGTATTATAACATAGTAGCATAAAAACCCATTTAACTGAAAATAACCTTAAAAAGAGGATTTTAAAGTTTAAAAAGATTTTCTTCCTGAGAAAACATGCAGTAAGAAATACAAAATGCAGTTCCCAAAGAATGAAATACAGATGGATAGAAAGGGAGGGAGGGAGGTAGGGAGAGGGGGGGGGGAGGGAGAGAGAGACAGAAAGAAAGAAAGAAGGAAAGAAAGACAGACAGACAGACAGACAATGGATATCAGATAGAAGATAGATATTAGATAGATAGGCAGGCAGACAGGCAGGTGGTGCCTTTAGCATAGCGAACATAGTTGTTCACATATTTAACAATTCAACTTTATTATGAGGAAAGCCTGCTGGGTATATATGTCTGAACCTTTTGACACAAACATGCCTCAACCGAGGAAAGGTGCCCTGTTTGTGAGTTCAATTTCAGAGTGGTTAAAATCACATAGCCAAGAAAGCCTAATTGTCCATCTGATCCCAGGCTGGCTTTGGGACACAGCAGAATAACTCTGGTGGGAGACCTTCCCCTCAGCTATCTTTAAAGGCTGATACAGGAAGCTTCCTTAATCAGATAAACAATGCAACTGCCACTTTGTACACACAGAAACAACACAGCATGTGCTTCTCCAGGGCCCGTGTTACAGAGACATTTTTACTACTTCATTTCACCATTAATGTATAAATACTCAGGGTGCACAGGACAATTCTATACTTCTCTGCTGCTTTCAGATACCAACCCTGCTACAATATACTCTGTTGCTAAGTTATGCTTTGTAGCACTTAAAATTCATCAGATGGTGGTCTGTGACATAAAGGACTCCTAGACTTAAGGAGCATCTAAGTCATGATACTAGCATCGCTCCATAATTTGATAGATATAGTCTTCCACACACTAAACTTAATACTCCTCTACACCAATCTAATGCTCCTGAACCTTCTTTTAGATTCTTATTTTATATATGCTTTCTTTCTTACTATATCTTCTAGTTTTTCATTATTTTTATGTATCTTCTATGCTTTTTAATTAAATGTAGCCCATGCTCCTTATGCTGTTGTATGATCAGGTGGGATTATGCTTTCTGGATAGGTTGCATATGATATGGATTGGTTCTGTCATGTTCTTAAATGTTACATTTACATTGCTAGAACTTCTGAACCAACAGGAAGTTTTATGGTTGCTTTAGGGAACAAAATGGATTTTCTCCACACATTTATAGCAATTGCCTTTGTACTTTTCTCACTCTCTTTATAGTTGGTGCTTTGCAGATTGCAATGGGAAGGAGAACTGTGGTGATGGATAACACAGGATCTGTTCCCTTCCAAACTGCTAAGATGAAAAGTCTGTGTAAATATTTAACTTTTTCTCTAAAGGCTAAAATGGGATGGGAAACTTTGGGCCAGAAAGCACAACAATAAAATACATAAAGCTATAATTATCAATGAAACTTTAAAAATGCAATTATATAAAATACATTATTATAGTAATTATAGTACAGATACCAGTGCCAACCATCAAAATTTGTGCTAAACCTAAACCCTAAGTAGGATAGATGCAACAAATTATAGCCCAAAATCAGATAATTGGGAAAGCTATTTCAGAGCCCTGACTAGAAGCAGTGACAGATATTATGCTCTCTACCAAGGTATTTCTTTAAAACGGAATATATATATATATCTTCCTTGATTCCCTCTAGAGAGAACAACAAAGAAGCAAATGGCTTCCACAGAGCCACATGGACATAAGCATTGCTGAAAAAAGATGTGTATATACCGCCCCCTACAACTGCGGAGGATGTAGTGCATTCAGGCTGGCCAAGGTGAAAGCCCAATGAAATTTCAGAATTAGATCTGGAGAAAGATAAGATGGTTCCACATTCCCATTTGAGAAGAAACTATAAACTGTACGGTTGGATACTTGGCTTAAAGTGGTTTGAAAATCAATATCCCAGAACTGTCTCTAACATAGAACAGCATTCTTGATACATCTTGGAACTGGGAGTATTACTGTTATTTGAATTGGAGAGCTTTCAGGATATTAAACTGTGTAAAAATGTAAATTGAACATTTCATTAATTTGTCATTTATATAACTGAATGTTACGTCTTGCAAACACTAGCGCTTGATAATTTAATATGATTTTTTTTTTTTAGGCAAAAGGAAGCCAGTGCCCTCAATGCCTTCTCATTCCCACTTGGGAGACAGGCAGAATAGCTACAGTGTCTACATATAGCAAAGCTGCAATTATTAGGTCCCTGATGCTCTCTGAGCTTGGTTGTTTTCTTCCAGACATTTCGTTATCCAAACTAGGTAACATCATCAATGCTAGTACTGGAATTCCATGGCCCGCTAACCTTGGAGAGTGATGATTAGAAGTTGAAAGACTCTGGATTATTGAAATGATTGGCAAACTAAAAAAGGGAGGGCTAGAATATACCCTTGCTTTACCCCTCTTTTGGTGGAAACCAGTACAAAAATGTGCTCCCATACAACAGAATGAGAACTGTAAGAATAGATAACACATTGTCTACTCCCTTCCAAACTACTAAGATAGAAACTCTGTATAAGTATTGAGCTTTTTCTCTAAAATCTAAAATGGAAGGGAACTGTCCCCAGAATGCCTCTCATTTCACATACCAGTGTTCCCATGTTGGAAAAGAAAGTCTAAAGAAGCTTTCTGTTCACTTTCATGTGAGGAAGACCCCCATGGAGAAAACAAAATTGCTGATAGTGCTGAGGATACTGTCCATGCATTTATCAGCAATCCCCTACCACCGATACCACCCCTGATATGAAAATGAGCAAGTCAAGGACTAAGGCTTAGCAGTCAGGGTTAGGGACACTGAACAGGAACTTTCCCGAATAGCCATCTCTGATTTCAGCTCCCCAAGGAAAAGCACGTTTTTGTCTGTCTAAAGGTAGGGAAATGTTGAGGTATTTCTCATCCAGAAATGGGAATAAGCTGTAATTGTTTTAGGAGTTTGAAACTGATCTGAATTCTCTGAAGGACAGTAAATAATTTTAAATGCCTTATTTTTGTAGGACAACCCACGAAATTTTGCAGCCTGAAGAAGAGTGTCCTATCAACAAAACCCCATCATACAAACCAAAACAAGTTATTCTGCCAGTAGATAGACACGCAATGCCATCTCCCCTTTTGGGACTAGAGTAACCGATCTTACCTTATATGATGAGGTTGGATGACAAGAAGAGTGTCCAATGGGTGTGATTAAAAAAGAGAAGACGGTGGCTATATGACTACAATCAAAGCTCTTCCTGTTTTTTAATGTGAATTGCATCTGTGACACACATAAAAATAGATAGCGCTTTAATCACACCATTGTGGCCATCTTTTTTTAAAATCATAAATTATGGATACCCCTAGATGAAAGGATATTATTCTTTGACAATTAAATATTTTGGCCTGGCTCTATAATTTCCCATCATAGTTGAACAGTATTTTTTTTAAACTGTCCTTTCCTCATTAGTAATATCCCCCATTTAACTTATACTTTAATTTAAGAGGGAGTCAAACTATTCTCCAAGGCACCTGAGGGTAGAACAAGAAGCAATGGGTGAAAACTGATCAAGGATTGAAGCAACTTAGAACTGAGGAGAAACTTCCTGACAGTTAGAACAATTAATCAGTGGAACAGTTTGCCTCCAGAAGTTGTGAATGCCCCAACACTGGAAGTCTTTAAGAAGATGTTGGATAGCGATTTGTCTGAAACGGTATAGGGTTTCCTGCCTAGGCAGGGGGTTGGACTGTATTGTATTGTATTATATCTTTTTAGCATTTCTCACCATTCAAAATAAGTTAATTCTTTCATAGCAAGTGTGAATCGAGCAACGACACACAAAAGGAATGATTGGTCCATGTTACAGTAAACATGCAAATTAAGATTCAGTAGAAAGATGCTGGTTGCTTGAAATTATGTGGTCAGAATAATAGGTAAAAGGTAAAAGCTTTCCCAGTCCAGTTGTGTCCAACTACAGGGCGCAGTGTTCATCTCTGTTTCTTGGAGGGAGAAACGGGGAGTTGGCGTTGTCTGAAGGCATTTTTCATGGTCATGTGGCCAGCATGGCTATATGCTAAAGGTGCACAGAATGCTGTTTCCTTCCCATCAAAGTGGTACCTATTAATCTACTTGCATTCACACACTTTTGAACTGCTAGGTGAGCAGGAGTTGGGCCAGGAATAAGAGCTCACTGTTTGTACACCATAAGGGTGTTGAATCTTGGCTGTCAGCTTTCCAACTGACAAGTTCAGCATCTTTAACTGCTGGACCATTGCAATAGTAGTAGTAGTAGTAGTAGTAGTAGTAGTAGTAGTAGTAGTAGTGATGATGAATTAATAATAATAATAATTCCAGTTTACTGAGTTTCATGTTTAATGAATACAGAATATAATAATAATAAGGCATGACAAGTTCAGTGACCTGATTTTCAATTGCTTAAAGAGGGATGAGATTAAGGTTCTGTCATAAGGAAAAAGACATTGGGCATGTTTGTACATAATCAGGCTCAAGCAGAAAAAGGTCCTAGGAAGTATGTACCACTTTTCCAATTAATAAAGATGTGAGTGTGCACAATTGAAAACAGCTTCTGTGAGCCTTGCCAATAATATGACTACATTGAGGGGCCACCTGTTTCAAAGGCTCTGCACAGTTCTATAGTCTTGGATGGGGAAGGATATATGTGTTATGACCTGGAACACACCCTTTGATAATTGCAGATTCCTGGATGAAAGGCATAGCAGAAACACCTTCAGAAACAGTCCCATTTATGAGTAAAATCAAATATTTGCAATATTGTGCAATTATGGTGTCTGCACAATATCAGACTTCATATCAAAAAGAAAGATAAATCTACCTTCTTCCAGAAATTCAATCCTCCATTCAGAAATTAAATACCGTAACAGCAGGTCATCAAGGACTTGATAGTGCTAGATAACTTGCTTTAGAGTAGACAAGAAGTCATGATATATGGTATGCAGACACTCTGCACAGTGCAAAACACAAAATTAAAGCCATTGTTTTTTTTGACCTTGAGACTGGGATGTTCTTATTCCACATTTCAATGGTTCTGTCTAGTCAAAGCAGTGCTGGGTTCTGTCTTACTCATTTTAGTCCTTACAATCAAACATACCATGGTAACAGATAAATTAGGGTTGACTCAAACCCTAACAAGAGTCACTTTGTAAGGAAGATGGGTGTTGGATGGATAGGTAGATGGATAGATAGATAGATTACTCAAGAATATTTAAAGAGCATACACAGGAATCATCTGAAGGATTCAAAGTACGCTGTAGATTGGAAATTCTATCTGACCTGTCTCCCTTCTAGATTAGACCAACCTACAGAAATGTTTATTTGTTCTTTATCTTTTAGTGCCATGGAACCAATATTAGAGGTCTCTTAGCACAAAGTCCAGGGGCCCTCCTTGAAAAAAATCCTTGATTAAATTCTTAGGATTTAAAATATTGACTAGTTAAGTCAGTGAGCTGGTTCATATTTCATGCTAAGCCATAGTGTGGTTTGTTTGCTTTTGGCTTAACATGATGTGTGAAACCAGTTATTATGATTATACAATACACACACTACTGTGTGCGGATTTGGTCATCATGGTTTAGCACAATGCCAGAAAGCAATTTGCATATTTCAGTTTGTGGTAAAAGCCATTGAACAAACTACTTGGATTTTCTGATAAATACATTCAATGAGAAACAAGTTGTAGTTCAGTTATTTTGTTGTTGAAGCTAGTCATACAAGTTGTAATAATTTTACAGACAGCAAAAGAAGCCTTGGAGAGAGGACCAATCCTTTTTGATAGACCTAATGCTTAAGGCCAGCTGATTGTCACACGCACATGCATGCCAGCAACCTGGAAGAGGAATGGGTGATGCCATGCATGTCAGGGGACATGGCTCCACATGCCACTTTGGGCACGGGTGCGATAGGTTAGCCATCACAGTTGTTAAGTAATTAAGCTCCCCGTTAGAAGAGCGAGTATGCAGAGAAGCGTAATGAGAGTGATGTGGAATAACATGCACAAACCAGCATACAGAGACACTGAATAGTATAAAAAATATAGTAGTTTACTATGTAGAAATATAGAAGTATTCAGAGTCCGGTTAACAGTCCAAGTCATACACGGTTCAGTAATTCAGTTATCAATATTCTCAGTTTAACACACAAAGTATAGCTAAACAGTAGCAAACCACAATACCTCAGTATACACCGATCAGCTTCTAACAAAACAGAGAGCTAACAGCCATTTTGGCTCCATCTTATGGCTGCTTGAGGTAACAAACCAATTACATCTCTTAAGCATTTAAAGTAACCGTAAAGTAATCATAGCTTATATACATTGCCATGCCAAGCCTAGGGTTACATCCCTCTCCCCTCTTGGGTTGTCAATGTATTTACACACAACTTCACATTCTCAATCCATAAACATCACAACATTGTTTATGTTTGACCGTACCTTGTGCTTTAGTAAAATGATCAGTAACATTTTCTTCAGACATACAATATTCCAGTGTAATCATTTTACAACTAACACTCTGCCATACATTCATATATCTTAAGTCAGTATGCTTTGATCTTGTCTTTACAGCAATATTTATTGCCATCTGGATCGCTGCTTGGTTGTCCTCGTATACAACAATAGGCTCACGAACATTAATTCCCATATCTATCAGTAGTTGCTTGTAACAAATTAAATCAGTACATAACAAAGATAAACATGAAAATTCGGCCTCCATTGTAGACAAACTTATATGCTTTTGACGGAAAGACCACCATCCAACCAACGCCTTTCCCAAGAATATCGCAATACCTGATGTAGATTTACGCGTTGAAACTTCAGTTGCAAAACTTGCATCAGCGTATGCGGTTAATATCAGCTCATCCTTAGGCTCTAAGTATAATGTATAGTGTATTGTCTGTTTCAGATACCTTAATACACGTTTTGCTGCTTGCCAATGCCGTTCAGTGGGTTCGGCATTAAACCTAGCCAATTGATTAACGCTATATGAAATATCTGGTCTAGACCAATTGCTTAGATAAGATAAACTACCAATTAGGGACTGATAAATATTCTTATCAAAAACTGGGCTTTTGTTATCATCAGTGCTAAATTCCTGACTCATAGGAGTTTTAGCAGGTTTACACAGTTCCATTTTGTAATTTCTAAGTAACTGATTGATCTTATCAGCCTGTGATATTTTATATCCTCCCCATGTCTTATCTATCTTCACTCCAAGATATTTTTTTATTTCACCAAGATGTTTTATTTTAAACCTCTTTTTTAACAGTGTAATAATTTCAATGGCCTTCTGCTTTGTTTTAGTAATCAACGCTATATCGTATGTAAACAATAACAATAATGAAGTCATACCATCACTTTCTTGCTTAAATAAACAAGGATCAGCTAATCCAGCTTTAAACCCTACCCTTGCTAATTCCTTCACTATGCATTGATTCCACTCATAGCCTGACTGTTTTAAACCATACAGGCTCTTTTTTAATTTCCAACAATCAGTGTTGCTATCAGTGTTTAACCCTTCAGGTTTCTTTAAATGAATAGTGTGTTGCAACAGTGCATGAAGATATGCAGTTT
The DNA here is from genome assembly GCF_964273705.1 of Natrix helvetica. NCBI lineage: Eukaryota > Metazoa > Chordata > Lepidosauria > Squamata > Natricidae > Natrix > Natrix helvetica. Next base: position 74,710,390 of record NC_138550.1, read on the forward strand.
CAACATCTAAATGATTTATTACATATCCATGCTTAGCTGCCCAAACTAATGATGCACGCAATGTTATGGCTTTTAAACTTGGTGCAAACACTTCATCATAATCAGTTGCTGACTGGTTGAAACCTTGTGCTACCAATCTAGCCTTATGGGTAACTGTCCCATCTACACTTGATTTAATCTTATAAATCCATTTACACCCTATCGCCTTTTCACCTGGTGGTAATCTCACATTCTCATATACCTCCAGATCTTGTAAAGATTTCAATTTCCTGTTCATTGCTGCTTTCCAAACTATTTGCTCCTCTTTAGGATACATTGATAGTTCATTATACGTTGCAGGAACTTTATCTACTTGACATGCAACAGAGGCCTGATACCTATCAGGTGGCCGCGTTACACGGGTTGACCTTCTGGGTAACTCAGGGCTTATAGGTGGACTATCCTGAATGTTCTGCTGCTTTAACACTTGCTCTTCCTGAGTAGACTCCTTCCCTTCATCACACGTTTCTGGTATTCCTGATACATTATTTTGGTCTACTCGGGTTTCAATTACTACATCGTTGTTTAATTCCAGTTTATCCCAACCAACATGCTCTAAAAACTTCGCATTAGCACTGTGATAGATCTTAATTGTCCCACGTTCCCAGAACCTATAAGATCTATGATTTGAGTCATAACCAACAAATATTAATTGCCTTGCACAAATTTGTTCCTTTAATCTGATCTGTGCTGGAATATGCACCCATGCAGGAACTCCAAACGTATGCAAGTAGTTCAAATCAGGTTTCCTACCATGCCAACGAGTAAATGGTACCTCTCCAGTAGAAGCATTTAGAACATTGTTCAGTAAATGATTAGCAACATCTTGCTGCATAATTCTCCCCATGAATATGAACTAACTGTTGGTCAGACAACCTTAGACCAATTATACACAATGCTTGTTCTTTGCATCTTTGAAACTCTGCTATCTTCTTGGCATCATCCTCATCATCTGGATTCCAAGAAGTCACATCTGGTGGATTCTGTACAGCATCCCACAGTCCCTCAGTATGAAGAAGTAAGCTGCACTTCATAGATCAAGAAACATAGTTTGTTCCATCCAACTGGGTTATCAGTGATAAATTTGCTAATGGTGCGTGTGCCATCTTCTCCATAATAGTAAACACTTACAAACTAAACAGCTATCTGTATACGGTAATGCGTATCAACACCAACTCTCTTTTTAGCTACGTCTGGTATACTCTGGGCCCATAACCAGTGTTAAGTAATTAAGCTCCCCGTTAGAAGAGTGAGTATGCAGAGAAGCATAATGAGAGTGATAGGGAATAACATGCACAAACCAGCATACAGAAACACTGAATAGTATAAAAAATATAGTAGTTTACTATGTAGAAATATAGGGGTATTCAGAGTCCGGTTAACAGCCCAAGTCATACACAGTTCAGTAATTCAGTTATCAAAATAGTCAGTCTAACACACAAAGTATAGCTAAACAGTAGCAAACCACAATACCTCAGTATACACCGACCAGCGTCTAACAAAACAGAGACATCTAACAGCCATTCTGGCTCCCTTATGGCTGCTTGAGATCACAAACCAATTACATCTCTTAAGCATTTAAAGTAACAGTAAAGTAATCATAGCTTATATACATTGCCAAGCCAAGCCTAGGGTTACATCCCTAACAACAGCCTTAGGAAATGATGGGAAGCAAAACAATTAAAGTGCTAGTGAAAAGAGCCTTTTTATGGAGTCTGGCTGCAGAATGGGTCAACTCTAAATCATCAATCAGGGTTGAAATATGGTTTTTCAGAATGAATCCCTTTCTCAAATGCTGTGTGCTGGAAGTGGATTTCAGAAGTTACATTGTTTTCTTTTTACAGGCATAGGGAATATGCTATACTGTATACAGTTATACTGGAGAAGATTTTGGCATTTCCTGAAAGGTGGCCCTTTTTTCCCCTGGCTGTTCAATCATCTCCAGTTTTCCAAGACAACTCCTTATCGACTCCTTGGCAACTTTTTAAAAGAAATTGCTTGTCATTGCCTCCTCCCTAGGACTGAGAGAAAGCGACTAGCCCAAGGTCACCCAACTGGCTTTGTGCCTAAGGTGAGACTAGAACTCATGTCTTCCAGTTTCTAGCTTGATGCCTTATCTAAACCAAACTGGTCTCACCACCTTGTTGTTTTTACAGGGAATGTGTTAATTATAATGGAGAAGATTTTGGCTAACCTCTCCTAAAAGATGCCCCATATCATAGCCATAGATTGGACAGGTTTTTTGCTTGCCTTCTTCCGCCTTTAGCTGAAAAGAATTGTAGAGCCAACTCTCTACAGGGGACAGATTCACACAGAGCTTGAAGCTGAAGTAATGGTAGAAGGTGAGTCAAAATGCTGAAAGAAAGCATCATGCAGGTTCCATTCACTTCATGGGCTTCCCAAGAGAGCTTTCCACTGGATTGTCACCCAAGTCCTTGCTATTATCAAAACACATTGAAGGCATATACTTTTCTCAAGTCTAATCCTGACAAAACAACTCTGGTTTGCAATTGCAAGCCAAAAGAATTAAGTGCTAAGCTCTTTGGGTAAAGCAATTGAGTTAACAAGTCAAAGCAGATAGAATTATTGTTGTTAAAGAACTGAATAGCATATAATTCAATGCGTAAGTCAGAAAGCCTTGAGGTAACTATGAAGGTCATTTTCCTGATATATGCCATTATACAATGTAGTGCAGTAATTATGCATTTGAAAGTAAATGCAGGGGGTTGATATTTCAATAAAATAGCATTAAAGATAGCAAAAGTGCCTAGGGCTGAACCAGTTGCCCTTAATAAAAGCTTCACAAGAAAATAATACTGTATTTAAAAAAAAAAGTTAAAAGAACTCAGATTCCATGGTAGTTGTTTCCCAGATTCAAGGCTTTATTCTTTTAGAAGGCGCTTGATGCATATTGCCATGAAATAATTGGATTCTTTCTTCTCTCCTATGCAGGTGCCTCAGAACACAACAAATAAAAAGTCATAAGGTCCTTTGGTATAAGTCTAAAATTGGCACTGCTCTGGTCATCAGCATAGATGTATTTTCTGAAGGATTATCTCCTCATTGAAAGAAATGGTGGCCTTTGTCCCAAAACAGCAGTGTGAAACAGTGCAACAATCTACCTAAGGTCCCAGCAGACTAGGGATTAATGGGAGATGAAGGCTTTGTCATTGTGATAGTTGTTTGGAAGCCAGTTCAGGTCAGAACTGATCAAGGCTGATATAAACCTCATTACAAACAAAAAGATGCTTGGAGAGAGTCTGGAGGCGAGCCAGGCTTTCCTTCCCACTTAATGCTGTATCAGTCTAGACTTCAGTTACAGTCCTACTCTGCAAAACCTAAAAGTAGGAATGTGAGTGTGACATATTGATAGAGAGGCCTCAGTTGCAATCTAAATACATATATTACAGAATGCAACATTTCTGGAAATATTATGGAGGGGTTTTTTCCTACAGTTTTGAAGATAATGTTCTTTTGATCAATTTGATAGAATTGCTCTTTTGACTAATTTACTAAATTTGCTTCCATGATGAGAGCTGGTGTTGTACATTGCTGTAAAAGATGGTTAAGGAGTTATAATTGTATTTATTGCTATTAGACATGAGAGCATCAGAATGTTGTAGCTCAGGGATGAATTATCAGATCATAAGCAGGAAATTATTTGTTTATTTATTACTGAATATATATTCTGCCTTTCTTTTTATTCTAACAGTCCAGGTACCTTACAATAAGAACAAATAAATGAATAAATGAAATATAGCAAGCATATTGCAATGGTTGAGATTCAGCTGACTCAGGAAGGGACATAGCGTAAGCGTACAAATAATCTTCTTGCCATAGATGCCACCTTCAAATCCAATGACATCCTATGTGTTCAAGGAGCATTATCACACTAGGAGCCCTCAGTCTTGTTCAGGAAAAGCTTCAGCTCAGACTCCAGCTTCACTGGCCATTCTGACCTCTGATCTTTTCTAGTGGAGGCAATGCTATTCCCAGGGGACACTTTTCCCACACCACTCCAATGTAGAAATTGATCTTCTTTTCTGAAGTTTAAAATATCAATCTATTTTTTATTCATCAACTACTTTTAATATTATGTAGGGGGCAGCGTTGGCTCACTTGGTAAGACGCTGAGGCCTGCGCACTGCTAAGGTCGGCAATTCGATTCACATGAGCGAATAAACCATGAAGGGACAAGAAAGGAGCCTCCCCTGATTGCCTACCGACATTGATGCATCCCGGGGTGTGTGTGTGTGAAAGATAACACTGCCTGAAAAAATTCCTTTCATCTCGCTGATTTCTGGAATACACGTGCCATACGCTAAAAAATAAAATAAAATAAAAAATAAAATATTACATAGTTACATATTTAAGCTAACTGAAAAAAGCATCATATTCTCATTAGCATCCATCTTTTTTATTTGTTGTACAGATGAACACCGAGTAGTTCTTAGTTGTATAAATAATGAATTCTTTAACTATTAATAGTCATGAATTCAGGAATGAACAAATTGCGAACTCATAAACTGAATCTCAGTTTATAGTGTTAGTCAGAAGATTAGTCTTTGATGAAGTGAGTATTTTGTAAGCTATAAATATACAAATAGCTTTAAGAAGAATTATAATCTTACTTTATATCTAAAGTGATTTCTTTTTGCTTAAATATTCTTTGTTTAACAAAACACAATTAATAGAAAGATATTACCAGTACAAGTGTTGTTGTTAAAACAGCAAATGGCTGTTTATAATGCTTCTGCCTTATATGAAACTTAGTCCATAGTAAATATCTTTAGAAACACTAAATTACAGTGATTCTTAAAGGTTTGTCAACCCATTTGAATCTTCAGTATTTCTGCATAAATATGACCTAAGCATGACCTGTTCTCCAAACATCCTAAAATTAGATAAAGAGAACCCAGTTAAGCAAATGAGGGAAAAACATGAAGTAGAACCTATGCCTAGGTTCTGCATCATAGAGTTAATTTGGTAGTAAGACTTTTTAAATATAGTTTTTATTTGCTATAATATACATTATTTGAGTAAGGGATACAACAAAATGGGAAAAGAAACAGAAAAAGGGGGAATCAATATATAATACATACAGGAAAATAATTCAGCTTTTAAATATAGCATTAAATCTTCACATAGAATAACATTGATCAGTCTTTTCCTTACATGTACAAAGAACCACTGAGCCTTGATGGTGCAGTGGTTAGATTGCAGTATTGCAGGCTAATTCTACTGACTGCTGGCTGCCAGCAGTCTCACTGGCTCAAGGTTGACTCAGCTTCCATCCTTCCAAGGTCAGTAAAATGAGGACCCAGATGGGGGCAATATGCTGACTCTGTAAATGCTTAAGAGAGGGCTGTAAAGCACTGTGAAATGGTATATAAGTCTACATGCTATTGCTATTATTATAGTAAATATAGATTAGTAATCTGAAACTGAAAAGTGGTGATGGCACTGTTTTCCATTGTTTGTTAAATGCATTGTAGTTCATACAAAATGGATGTTAGCAAGTGTGACACATCCTTCCTGCTTTTCACATCCCAGTGTGAGAAGGAAGGAATGTGTGCAAAATACCCACGAGGTATTTACTGCTGTTTCGCTTGCATCCGCTGGGTGCACACTGTGTGTGCATGCACAATTCAATTAAAATTGTTCTGCGCATATACAGAATTTAAAAACAAGATGGTGCTGCCCATGGTTCTGACTGGGGAACCAGTTGGGGGGCGTGGCAGGCCTGGGTCACTGGAACCAGCAGCGACCCAGATTGTCATACCACTACCAGTTCTGCCGAACCTACCTCTGATCCCTAAGCTATAAATCAGAAGGAGGCAGCTCCTCCATGAACTGGCCCTCAGTTCTTAGATATTGCTTTTGTGAAGAGTTTGGGAAAATCAATATTACCTTATCATTTTCCAGTTCTTATTGGAAGGGGATAATCCAAGGACTTTGATGCATGAGCAGAAAACAACATACATTTTCTGTATCCCAGAAGCCATCCAAATGTGTCTCACTTAATGCAGACAACAAGCAAATGAATACATGAATAAATAAGATAAAGCTTACTAGACCTATAATAGAAACAAACACAGCCTTTTCAGCTATCCACTTCCTTCAGATGACAATGAGTTATCCCACAAACACAAAGTGCTAAAAATGAAATGGAAGGTGAGTAATGCTTATATAGGGCCTCTCATCTGGAAAGCATAAATTCCAAAGGTGGGGGGGGGTATTGCAAAGAGTCTAAAACTGCAAGTCATCTTTGCAGTTGCGTTTCAGCTTGTTCATGACCAGGATTTTGATTTTAATATATAAAAACAATTCCATATCCCATTTTCCAAGCAATGAACCTTGATTATATTGTGCCATACATTTCAATCTTATGGATGTAGCAGGAATATGTTAACTACCCAAAATATAATTTGCAAAAGCAAGATATATAAATATTCCTTTTCCAGACTTCGTTTATAGCTGGGATTTTTGGGTCATAAAAGTATGTTAACTATTAAGATCATGTGTTATTTAATAGTTTTTTAATGTCTCTATTAATCAGATTTAAACAACTTTGATTGTATCACACACACATTTGACACATTATAGCAATTCAAGATTTTTCATTGATTAATCATGGCCTGTGAATTTCTAATTTTTTTCCACTTAAACAAGTGAGAGGTATGTCACAATTTGTTATACATAAACCCAATAAGCAAACATTATTGCTCTGTTCACAAAGAAAGCTAAATCTTTGTGACTGTATCTTAGAGCACTCATAGTATAATGCAAGGAAAATAGCTTTACAGTTGTACTGAAAAGGACACAAGAAGAAACGTGCTAATAGAGGCAAACATGTAGAGCATTGTCTCCTTTGTCTATTGCTGATGTCTCATAGTCAGCTGAAGTGGACGTTTGGTTTGTTGCACTGAAAACGTTTATGATTATAGATATGATTTTGTTGCAGTAATGGAGCTGACATTTTATTGAAATAAAAAATAATCAAAGAGGGTCTTCATTAATATATCTACCTTATCAATTACAACATCTTTGAATAGTGTTTCATGTTGCCAACACAATAAACACTCATATAACAGTAAATGCTTCAGGAATGTTGGTGGGAATAAAGAAATCAGCTTATACTTGAACCTTATTCAGAAATCAAGGCAACACCTTCACCATTAAATTACAGCAAATCAAATCAGTTTTTCTTGGGCACAAATGCTTAAAATGGATCGTTACTGACAGAGGCCAGGTATATAATCCTGTTCAAATTGCTGCTAACTGATGGTTACTTATCCATGAGAGAAAATGAAACAGCCCTTTTGGGTGATGGATTTTGTGTGTATATTCCGTTTGAAGCAGATGAGAAAATGGGGAAGAAAACAGAAACAAAAATGAGTCTTACTTGTTTTATTGAAAGGGAGTCATGATAGGTACAATTGCAAGGGCAACAGGAGAATGAGAGTGGCAACAGTTGCTTCATAGGGATAGAGGTTTAACTGTTAATTACAATGATATGGATGGTGTTTTCAATTAATTCACATTGTATTTTATTAATTTTAATGTTAATCACATTGACTCTGCTTTGACAATAAAGAGGAGATGAATGTCATTCTATGCTGTTTTTTTTCTGGTTTTGTACAGTTGCATTAATAATGGTAAAAACTCCCATAATTCCTGGTGATTTCAAGCACTTCTCAGTTGAGTTTTGTTGACAACAGTAAAGACTGTATTTGCCATTCCATGCTTGTAGGCTTTCTTTTTACTTCCTAAACTTTAGTTATAAACATATAATTAAATATTTCTTGGTGCTGTTCTTTCATCCATATATTGGTGAGTTTGATCCTGCTTTCTTTTTTTGATCAGTCCAAATAATTTTGACTGCTATTGGGATTCTTTGTCTATTTATTATTCCTAGAAGTCTGCAATGAATATGCTCACCTTTGACTATTTTTCAGTGCTATTTTTATTTATTTTATATTTTATAGATTTTTTTATTTCTTTTTCTTCCAGCTGACAGAGAATGAATGAATGAATGAATGAATTGAAATGAATAAGAATTGTTCCATCCAATCAGTTGCTCTTCAGTTTTGTGGAACTGGAATGGTACCTTGCATTCAAAACCAACTTCTTTTCTCCCTTTCTCTGTATGATTATAGAAATATGTTTTATGAAATTATTATAGGTAGCTGGTAAGAAAGCATGAGGATAAATCTTCCAATGCAAGGAAGAAACATTTTCATTTATCTTTCATCCATGTTCCTTATTCTACCGTATTTTCTCTCGCTGCGGTAGAAACAGATCCTGATCCTGATGAAGACACTGCATGCAAGAGTGTATTACATTTTCCCATTCATTTCCTTTAATGTAAACTACGTCTTATAATACATCAACCCGTTGACATTTATACCTCTAATATAACACTCAAATGATAAAACATAGAGATTCACTTTGGATCAACACATTCAGTTCTTAAATCCTGAAAAAAGTAATTATCTTTTTGCGCAATTAAATGAAAATTTTATCATGCTAACAGTTATCACCAGAAAAATGAGGCTCCACATCGGGAAAGAGAGCTTTATGGAGCAGCTGTATAAATCCTTCCCAAATATTAAGGAAACTGAGTTTCTCCCGTTCCAACTAAGAACAGGAAGCAAAATACACTCTTTCTTTTTTACTTCTGCTTTACTTAGCATTTGTTCAGTGAGGTGTTTAATCTATCGACATTGTAGGTTACTGTGATAGAGTAATAGCAGTCATACTTTATTTATTAATTTCTCTTATTTGTTTTAAATATATAGATAGATTTTATTGTAACAAAGTAGGAAAGAAATATATTAAAAATTGGATATAAAATACTGCTAAAATTCAGATAATATTCTGCTAATTTTTGATATTCAAAAGACTATGGACATTTTTAATATTTGAATAGCAATAGCACTTAGACTTATATACCGCTTCACGGTGCTTTACAGCCCTCTCTAATTGGTTTACAGAGTCAGCATATTGCCCCCAACAATCTGGGTCCTCATTTTACTGACCTTGGAAGGATGGGAAGGCTGAGTCAACCTTAAGTCGGTAAGATTCGAACTGTCAAATTGCAGTCAACAGGCAGTCAGCAGAATTAGTTTGCAGTACTGCATTCTAACCACTGCACCTTCTATCAATGTTTGCATCCAGAGAAAAAAAATCAGCTGTAATAATGAGCCATAAAACACCTGGGCATAAAATGTCATTGGACCTGAGCCATTTGTCAGAAATGGTGTAGGGTCTCCTACTTGGAGTAGATGAACTATAAGATACCTTCCAAGGTAAAAGATTCTGTTAATCTTTTAAACCTTTTAAATTAGTAAACATGGAATTTTCAGCAGAAAGGATCAAATTCTTCTTTAGAAAGACTGTGCACATTAGATGTTATCTATCTTGTTTGAGATTAATAGATGAGATGTTTAAGAATAATGTTAGATTTTAAAAGAATCAAAAAGAGAGGCCCAAAATTTAGGTGCCCCTTTCTTGGCAGGAAAAGCTTGTAGAAGAAGAATTGTTGTAGAAGAGAAAAATGAAATTTCTTGCCGTTTAATTGTCCCTGCTTTCCATCTCTAATTTATTCCTCAAACGGCATCTTCTTTGTTGGTTTCAGAATTAGTGCTTTTCCTAATGGCATGTATCTGGAAACTCATATATCTTGGTAGGGATAGTTTAGGGTAGAGAGAAATTCAAATTATGAGTAGCCCACCAGGAAAAATCCAGAAGTCCAAATTATAAGTAGCCCATCAGGAGAAACCCGAATAGCCCATCTTTCCATTACAGGTTATTCATTTCTAAATCCACGTTTTTAAATAAAGATTAAAGTTTATTGGAACACAATAATGAGCTTTAGTGCTAGCATATATTAGGAGCTAAATTTTAATAATTGCACATACATCTGACATCACCCTGTATTGTCATGATAGCTGACTATGCTAGTTTCCACATGATTTCTCATCCACAGATTTGACCTATATGTTTTATTGTATAATAATAAATAGCCATAAAGGTTTTTTTTTAACTTTTAAAGACTTTCTGGAGTACTGTAGGAAGCAAAATAATTAGCTTTGTTATTTAAAATGATTTGCTCCACATTTTACACAATCTTCATTTGTATTTTCAAATTATGCAGAACACCCCACCCCACCCCCATTCATGAATTATTCCTTGTAGTGGTGAGGGAATCTGTGCACACAAATGATGCTATGAAGGATCCTTTTGGGGCTCACGTGCCCAGAAAGCTCTCTGACTGGCAACTCACAGATGTGAGATCAGGTCAGTGCTGGGAAAGGAAATAGAAGACTGCGCTAGAAATCAGCAAGAAAACCAAGTGAACTTTGGCAACCAGGACAATGTCATGACTCTTAAGTTAAAAGGTAGTGTTGGCTCAACCTACTAGGCAGACCAACAATTCAGTTACCAGTGGTTTCTTCCTTGAATTCTGTGGGCCCATATTGCAGAAAACAGCTCCATCATCTTGCTATTCTGGAATAAATCCCCATCCATCAGATTTCTGCTTTTCAGAATGATGTACTATAGAATAGGAAACTAAAGTAGTGAACAACAAGACTGATATTAACATAATGTTCTAAATGCAAAGCTTAAACTAATTTTGGCCAAAACTAATTCTGGCATTTGTGGCCAGAATGTGTTACAGTTTTTGCATTCAAAAGGTACTTGATGGTGGCTTTCTTAGGATCAAAGTTGCCACATATGTCCATTTAGGTTTATTATCATATAGCAATTAGTTGATAATTTAACAAAACAACAGATCCATCTTCCATTCAGCAATACAAGGTTTGATTTCTCCTGGATTAGAAAAGTCTGTGAGCTCCGTAGCTGTAGCTCTGAGGTCCTCAGGAGAGCATCCTCAGGGCAATGGATTCTTTGGACTCCTAGCTCCAAGAGGGAGGAGAGAGCTCTGACCTTGGAAGGGGAATATAATGTCAGAAACGCTATTGTCACGATGCCATCAGCCCTAAAGATTGCTGTACGGGGTCAGAAGCATGAAAAGAAGACAAGGGGAAGTCACCACCCACCAGCCTTTCAGGAAGGCAGTAGATCCCCCATAACCCTTTCAAAGTAGTTGCAGGAGGTTATTCATCCCAACCATTTAGTAATTGCAAATATGTGAGGAAAAAGAGAGGTCAAGGAAGAAAAGAAAAGCAGGAAAGTGTCTTTCAGTCACTTTGCTAGGTGAACCAAACAGATTGAGTGGATATCTCTGCACATGCTGGACAATTCAAAGAAAGCAGAAAGGTTACATTTTTCTATCCTAATAATGGATTAATTATTATGAACTTCTTTATATTGAGTAATTCACACAAGTACAATGATTAACATTGCTTATGGAAAAAGAGAGAGAGAGAAAGATTTAAATTACGTTTACTTTTTAGGGAAGAGAAAGAAATGGGCCAGTCTGGGAAAGATGCCTTTATCTCTTCGTTCTCAGGATGAAAATGTCCTAGCATGACCTTTTCCAAGTGCAGTGTCCAGCTCTCTGTACTTGTACTTATTACATGCGTCAGTGTGAACGGGACACGAACCCAAAGCTCACCAAGTGTACTTCAGGCAGTTTCTGGTAATTGAGAAACTGAAAGAGCTCATAAAAGCAATAAGGGCATCTGAAGAGGAGAATTAACTGCTGGATGACTCTGAAAGTGCTATCGGAATTAAAGCACTTTATCAGGCAAGTGTTATAATTTTTGATGGCTCAAAGTACTATGAAATACTATGGATGCAGAGGTAGGTATGGAGAATGCTTGTACAATTGAGATACCTTCTCTTCAGGAATGTATGCTAGTCTGCTTGCTACTGAGATGCTTGGGGAAACAAATAATACATACATCCCAGGAACTAAATTGCTGTAAAGATCAGATTCTTTCACTGCTTGCATAATTTAGTTTGAAAAAGCTGGTATTGATGCCAATATAATAATGGATTCCATGAATCTAGCTCCATATATATCTGGATAATGCTGATGATTCCAACCCCATTCAAATATACTTTTGGATGGAATGTCGTATTAATCTTGGTTATAACTAATGCTTGAAAGTGGACGTGATTTCCAGCCTATTCATTGGTAACTTTAACTGGACTTCATGGGCTTTATAAGCAGGCCTCCGGGACTCTTCATCACAGCTGGGACTGGAACTTCCACTGCTATGCAATGTGGTTGAAAAGCACAACATCACATGGGTACATTTCTTAGTTACAGCAATCCCAGAAGTCCTGGTTGCCATTGTAAATCCAGCACGATATGGATCATTAAATAGGAACTGGCAAGAATCTCAGGCAAGTGTTATGGAATGCAAGATTTTGAGTAGGTGCTATGGATCATGGTCATCCCTGTGGGGGTCACAGGTAGGCACTACAAAGCACGGATGAGTGGGGCATGGACAGGCACATGCTATGGTACAGGTGGGCATGGAAGGGCTGTTGCAGGCTTCCTTGCGATAAAAAGTAACATGAGTGATTTATGAGAACAACCTGTGAATTTTCCTGCCAACTTCTCCATTTGCCTATGAGAAGTCAGCAGGTCACAAATGGTGAGCATGTGGATGTGGGGATTCTGCAACAGCTGGAATTGTAAGGACCTGTTTATAACACCCCTTCATTCATTGCCATTATAACTTTGAATGTCATTGAATGAATGGTTATAATTTGAGAACTGTCTGTATTTGCTAAATAGACTTAGGATGGTAACAGGCTTAGTGAACTACAAATAAATGTTTACTCAGGAGGAAATTTCACTGTGCAAATTATAATTTGCAGCTAAGTGTAAGTAGCATTGCAGAATTAGCTTCTTGATTTATTTTCGGATTGTAAATGAAAATAGGGTCAGGAATCCATTCTATAATTTATTAGAGTTATCATAGTCAGAACATCTTCCAAATGCCTCTCCAAGTGGGGGCACAAGAATCTTCTGGTGAAATAATGTAGCAGCAGCATTCATTGACGGTCAAAACAGATAAGATGATGATCACAGCATTGAGACCGAAGCCTCAACTCTTTTCTATGTTCTTCAATGGCACAGGCACAGGCATGGGCAAAGAGCAATGCTTCAATTGTGATGCTGTGACTGCCATCTTATCTTCTTAAACTCCCCCCCACAGATACCACTGGAATGTAATCTTTGAAGTAGCAGTATTGATTCACAGATCATATTTGTACAGGCAAAGTTGCATTCTCAGTATTAATTTCGTATCTAGGAAAATCATTTCAAGTTCTTTTGATATGCGTGAATTGATAAAATATTGTCATGACAAAATGCAGATGAGATTACAGATTAAAAGAATTGGAAGAAACTTTGTAGGTCATCTAGTCTAGCCCCCCCCCAAGCAGGAGACCATTTCTGACAAATGGCAATCCAATCTCTTCTTGAAAGCCTCTAGTGATGAAGCTCCCACAACTTCCAAAGGCAAGCTGTTGCATTAGTTGATTGTTGTCACTGTCAGAAAATTTCTCCTTATTTTCAGGTTGAATCTCTCCTTGGTAAGTTTCCATCCATTATTCCTTGGAAAATAGTTTGACCCCTTCCTTTTGGTGGCAGCCCCTCAAATATTGAACCCTATCATGAATCCCCTGGTCCTTCTCTTCACTAGTTTAGCCATGCGCAGTTCCTGTAACCATTCTTCATATGTTTTCATCTCCAGTCCCCTAATCATCCTGATTGCTCTTCTCTGCACTTTTTCTAGAGTCTCTACATCTTTTTATAGTGTGGTGACCAAAACTGGATGCAGTACTCTAGGTGTGGTCTTACTAAGGCTTTATAGAGTGGTATTAGTACCTCACTTGATCTTGATTGTACCCCTCTGTTAATGCAGTTTAGGATTGCATTGGCTTTTTTGGCTTCTGCTGCGCACTGCTGGCTCATATTTAGCTGTTTGTCCACTAATACTCCAATATCCCTCTCACAGTTACTGCTATTAAGCCTGGTGCCTCCTTCAGTATCCAAGAAAGAAAAACCTCAACTCCATTTGAATAGAGATAAAGGACTTTTACTAGATATAAATTGAAAGCAGCAAAAAGGAAAGCAAGATCTGAGCCAAAAAGGCGCGAACAAGTACATATCAAATGATTACCCAGCCCCCTCCCTCCAATTACCCCAGCCCAGTGTCCAATCTGCAATTCCCTAAGGTGTCATGTCGGGTGCATCTTCAAAAGGCCTCATCAGGTTGGTGAGACGGTTGACCTTGACCAAGACCAAACATCAGCCATCAGCATGCGCAGAAGATGGTGAGAACAAAACTCCCTTCAAACTCCTCTAGTACCATACAATTCCCTTCCCAAATACCATGCATCCACCCTCCCTGTTTCTATGGCAGCCAATAGCAAGCAAGCAAAGCAGAGGCTGACACCTGGTTTCACCTAGTCTTTATGTGTATTTTAGGTTTTTCTTGCCTAAGTGTAAGACTTTACTTTTCTCTACAATGCATTTTATTTCGTTAGATAGGGCCCAGTGTTCAAGTCTGTCAATATCCATCTGGATCTTGAACCTATCTTCTAGGGTGTTAGCTATTCCTGCCAGCTTAGAATCATGTACAAATTTGGTAAGTTTCCCTTCTATTCCCTCATCTAAGTCATTTATGAAGATATTGAAGAGTACTGGGCCTAAGATGGAACCTTGTGGTATCCTTCTCTCCATGTAGACGTAGACCCATTAAGGACTACTTGTTGAGTATGGTTTGTCAGCAAGTTATGAATCCATCTGGTGGTAATGCTATCTATCCTACTTTTTTGAAGCTTACTAAAAAGTAGGTTGTGGTCTACTTTGTCAAATGCCTTGCTGAAGTCTAAATATATTATGTCCACAGTATTTCGCTGCTCTACTAATTTAATCACTATATTGAACAATAAAATAAGATTGGTTTGGCATGACCTGTTTTTAACAAACCTGTGCCGACTGCTAATTTTTACTTTATTCATTTCTAGATGTTGGCAGATATGTTTTTTTAAAACTTTTTCAGTATCTTCCTGGGCATTGATGTAAGGGTGATTGGGCTGTAGTTTCCTGGGTCTGTTCCTTTTCCTTTCTTAATAGGAACCACATCAGCTCTTTTCCAGTCCTCTGGTAGTTCCCCAGTGCTCCAGGATTTCTGAAAGATGTGGTACAGTGGTTCTGAGATGACATCTGCCAGCTCCATCCAAATTCCACAATAAAATAAGTCCTTCAAAGTCAGGTGAGAGTAGCAAGCACATTTCAATTTTCATTCATGCTTCAGAAAAACAGCAAATTGGAAATTAAGTGCTTAATACCTGGCCAATATAACCTTAAAACTTTACTGAGCTTGATATTCTGTTACAGATTTTGAAGTCATAATACCTTCTCATTATTCTAAACAGCTGCTACACTATAGTATTTGTACAGAACAGTCACACAAATAATCATCTCCCTATTCCCTTTTGAGATAACCAATATTATGTAGAGCACAGAAATAGCATCAGAAATAGAAAGCCAAAGAAATGAGAGGCATGAGATATAGAAAAAAATAGCTAAACCTAGTTTCCCATTCCTCTCTTCTGACACACCATCCTTACTTGCTCCCTATACCATGTAATACATCACCTTTTCCTCTGTTTTTCACAATCTGAGTAACTTGATCAACCACAACTTTCTTTCTTGTTCCATTCATTCACCTTACATACATACATACATACATACATACATACATACATACATACATACATACACATATATATATAAATATAAATACACACACACATATATATAACACACACACACACACACATATAAACACACACACACACATTTCTATATTTCACACATACACACACACACATAATATATTGCATTTTTGGAGACTGGTATAGATTTATTTTAAGCTATTTAGCTCTCATCAGCTAGTCATACTGCTGCTGGAATTTGAACTTGGGCTGTTTTTGCATATTAGGCAGTTATATTAACCTCTAAGCCACAAGCTCTCCTCCCTTATCAGTTGAATGATTAAGTGTTTTTCTTTTGTCAAACCATGCTTTCTCTCATATTTGGGCATACCAGGTGTTTTGACAAAAGAAAAACACTTAATCATTCACCACCTCCACCACCAACCCGCTCAGCTGATAAGGGAGGAGAGCTTGTGGCTTAAAGGTTAATATAAATGTCTAATATGTAAAAACAGCCTAAGTTCGAATCCCAGCAATGGTATGGCTAGTTGATGAGAACTAAATAGCTTGAAATAGATCTATACTAGTCTCCCTTCATTTATTTATCAGCAAAAATTCAACACAAAACAGTTTGTCAGCCTGGAAGGCTCCTGGAGTGGGGCTGAAAGGCAAAAGGGAAGCAGTATGCTCCCTCCCATATTTAGGCATACCAGGTGCTTTGAAAAAAGAAAAACACTTAATATATATACATTCCTAATTAATTCTCTTTGTAAGATGAAATCATTTAGATGTGTTTTTTTCTCCATACAGTTATACTTTTACTTTGGTATTCCGGGCACATTTATTCAGCACCCATTCACTCTTGGTGCTGCCTTTTGTTTTAGTGCACATAC
Source organism: Natrix helvetica (assembly GCF_964273705.1). NCBI lineage: Eukaryota > Metazoa > Chordata > Lepidosauria > Squamata > Natricidae > Natrix > Natrix helvetica. The sequence goes on from NC_138550.1 coordinate 74,726,976, forward strand.
TTCTTAACACACCTATTCCTTGCTGCATTCAACTCATGTTTATTTTCTTTTAACATACCCAAACTTTACTTCCTTGTAATAAAGTAATAACTTGTTTTATACTCAGCCAGTTTTACTTCTTTTATTCACTGCCAACTTTTGCAATCTTGTACATTTTTTCCCATCATCAATAAATATTCTATTTCCAAAGCTTCTAGTTTTTCAGCATTCATGCTTGACCTGTGATAATTTATTCTATTTTTTTTTTTGTTAATAATCTTGGTCCTTCGTTAATTTTCAGATCCATTCTCATTACTGTACTTCATAAAATTCATGTAACATTCCAAAGCTGTGTGCATGCGTGCAAGCCGCACTCGTGAGCAAAGTGCATGCACGGAAGGACACGCACATGCGCAGAAGGCGCACTCACTCATGAAACAAGTGTGTGTGTGTGTGTGAGGTGAACCAATGGCAAACTTCTGTGAAACCCACCTCTGTACAAACTCCAGTGATAGTCATAGGATACTAAATAATCAATCAACATAAAGCATAATAAGATACTAAATAAAAGCAATCAAGGTAAATCATGACATGCAAACAACAAAGTTATAGTCATAAGAAGCTAAGGAAATAGATAATAGGAAAAATGAGAAGGGTGATAGTAATACAGTCCTACTAGGTAGTTTGACATCCCATGGCATAAGACAGTGTTGTGGGAATTCATTATTTAGCAGAATAATAGGGGGGGGGACACACGCGACACTCTCTGTGTCTGGTTGTTTTGGCGTGCAATGCCCTATGTAGCATCATCTTGAGGGAAAAACTTGAAACAGTTTATGTCCAGGATGTGATGGGTTTGTAGATATTTTCACATCCCTCTTTCTGGCTGATGCAGTATACAGATCCTCAGTGTAAGGCAGGTTGGTTGCAATTAATTTTTCTGTAGTCTTAACTATCCGTTGAAGTCTGTGTCTGCTTTGTTTGGTTGCTGTGCCAAACCAGACAATTATAGAGGTACAAGTGACAGACTCAATAATTCCTTTGTAGAATTGTATCAGCAGTTCCTTAGGCAGGAAGGAGGTGGTGCAGGAAGGACATTCTTTGTTGTGCTTTTTTGATGACATTTTTGATGTTAGAGGTCCAAGCTAGTTCATTTGTTGAGAGCTTATTCCTCAACTTTTCAGATTAGCTTCTTCTTGCTGCTCTAATCTCCCCTGTTAATACATTCCTGGCCTGATTGTACAGCATTCTATCTCCTTTTCTGTAGGCTTCCTCTTTGGCACAACATAACTGCTTGAATTTACCTGTGAACTAATGTTTGTTGAACCTGCATTCCCTGCATTCCCGCTCCAGTAGGTCGGGTAGGTGTAAATTGCAAGAAATAGTCTCTCAGATAACCTGGTCCCAAGCCACGAATGACAACATCCTTCATCGATTCTTCTGAATCTTCATAATAAAATCACACGTTGTAAATTAATACTGATTCCTTTGCTATCTATGTGTATAAATAGACATAGACTTAAAGCACTTATTTATGGCAAACAAAACATTTTCTAAGCAGATAGTCACCAATCACTATTCTCATTCATTTCTGGCCATCTGAACAGAACAGCTTTATTACACTCTCTCATCTTGTTCTAACCCAGCCATTCAGCCCATCCAGAAGAATAATATTTTTCCTGGATTGCACTCATTCAGAATGCTGTAGTTTTTCCTCAGATTAATTTTAGTTCTTGCATGATCATCTCTTGATATGAGAGGACCTCATTCTCATGGGTTCAAAAGGCAGAACTGAAGTCGAGGCAGGTGGTATGTAATATTCTCAGGCCCCAAGATGTTTAGGACTTTATTGGTAATAACCACATTTTGAATTAATTACACTTAGAAATTCATTTAGTGTAGCTATAAAGGGAAGAATTACATAACAATATGATGATTGCAAATATGCACAGAAACAGTTGCATCTGTTGAGGTTTTGGGGTGATCTTCAAAGGCAGACCCATGTACAATGAATTCTAGTGATCCAGTAACAAGGTAACAAATGTAAGAAGCTGTTTTCAGAGAGTTCTGTGTTAAGTAGGGCCACAACTGACAACTAACTAAAGCTAGAAAAAAGCCTTCCTGCATTCCGACTCCACTTCAAATGCTTTCTTGGGCCTCTCCTATTCATGACTCCTGTAAGATTGGATTGCCTTTGATCCCCAATCACACAGCAACTTCGTTTACACAGTATGTTTTCCCTTGGCTTGCTATTGAAGCTGGAAGCTAATTGGATGGCTTCCTCCATATGGAAGAAAACTTTCCTTTAGCTGCTGGACAGAATCCACTGTAGTATGAAGCTCTTGATGTACAGTGAATCTTGTTTTAATAGATCAATTAGAGGGATGACATATTGACTATTAGTGAATGTCCATTAAGCTAGGATAGTACTCACCTGCAGCAATTTGCATAATGAGATCATTACACCAGTTACCTCATTTGATTTCTGCCATCTGAAGGGGTGGTCAGGGGTGACAAACTGGAGGCTCACAGGTCAAATGTGTCACATGCAGGCCACGCCCAACCCAGCTCCATGAATGGGGAAAATGTCATGAAATGTCACGTGACAGCAACATGACACAGCGAGTTTGACACCCATGGTTTATGTCCTTTCTGTAATGATAACATGACAGAAATGACATCAAATACATCATTTGCATCCATTTTTATCATGTGCATATAATATCATTATCCATATGGTTAAAATTGTGACATTTATATTTTTTGCCTAATGAACCATAACTCAGATGACATTAATTGAAGCAGAAAATTGATCCATTCCTTCAGCAGCCTATTACATTGAAATTTGGTAAAAAAAGGTTTCCCTATATTCACATTACTAATACTATTGAGGGGAATGAAAAGTTAACTCAAGTAAGGAGACGAAATTAGTATCAGTGACAGTCTAAAAATAGAGGTCCTACAAGATCATCTCAACTTTTAACTTATTTAATAGGTCTGTGTGAGAGAACCAATGGGGTGTACTGTTGCATAGGAATGGGTGAATCCCAGTTCTTATCTTCCCTTAGGCACAGAAGCCAGTTGAGTCATCTGGAATCAATTGTCCCCTCTTAGCATCTCTGCAAGAAACTAATTGATGAACAAAATTACTTTTTGTATTGATATCCTTGTTTTGAGAATTAAGTGAGCACAGGGCAAAACCAAGTCGAACTTTCTGCTAAGTAGGACAGATGTTAAAAGTTACACTATTAGGACTGGCAGGGTGATGAGACATAAAAATGATTTGATTCAGATCTGTGAAACAATCCCCACTGCTTGAAACAAAGAAATTGCTTGCCTTGCTTGGAATACCTCTTTGAGTAGTCGTTCCAGAGGGCTAGAAGAAGACATTTCTGGTCAGCTACTGAAAGCAATGAAAAAGGTTGGTGCATACCTGCAACTCATCTGTAGATGAGCTTCTGCTGGACAAGCCTTGAAGTGACACAAAACACAGTGTTGAGGAGATTGGTGTCACATTCTTGCCTTAATGAGATAATGCATTATCATTATTGTAGTAATTAAAATATAGGGTTTCTTATATCTGAGAAGAATCCTTTGTAGTGTGTTTCTTAGATGAACCTGTATGAATATGAAAAATCTGTATTCAGGATTTTGATGAGTTATCCAGGGGAATTGATACAAAGACTGTTTATAGTGGAACCACCGGGAGACAGGAGCCTCACGTGATTGATTAAGATCTTTCTGTTATTTTTTCTGCTGATGTTCATTGTAACTCTTCCAGTTCTTATGCCTTTCTGGATTTTGAGCTAGCCAACTCAAAATATTGCATTCACAGTTTTCACATCCAAGGGACTCCAGCTATTGTTACATGTATTGATAGGTGTACATTTTGCATTAGTTCTCTGTTTGCTTTCAGCAAGTTAGCTAAATTAAAGGAATGGACTACTAGAGGAACATGCTTTATGATAAAATTTGCCTCACATTCTTTTATCCATCTCAAGGGATGAAAACTAAAAACCAGAGTCCAATATCAACTCTTGTAACATTCAAAGTTGAATGAGGTTAAAATTTGGATTTGTTTTCATTTTTTAGAAAAGCAAAAGGAGACGTTACATCTTACAGACCAGGGGTGTCAAACTAAATACAAATGAGGACCGTATCAGGATTGTGTTTGACCTCGGGGAGGCCTGGGGGGCATGGCCAGCTTGACATGACTCATGTTGGGGTCGCCTGTGGCAACCTGAGCGCTCTGCCAGCGAAAAGGGGCTTCTAAGCTTTGTTTTTGGCTGCAATGGCCTCCTGAAACCCTCTGTCAGCAGAACCCCATTTTCACTGGCAGAGGCACCATGGGCCAGTCCTTCACTGTTTCCAGGGCAGCCATGCAGGCCAGATCTAAGCACCCTGTGGGCCAAATCCAGCCCCCAGGCCTTGAGTTTGACACCCTTGTTATAGATGTGTACAGCAAATGTTTACAGACATTTACAGACAGATGTTCTATGCTCTAAAATGAGACACATCTTAAAGTTCCTTAAAAGTTGTCTCAAAAGAGAAGTAGGTGGTCTCAATATGCTTCCCAGAGGCTGATAGAAGTTTCTATACTTTTGATGTAGCTGTTTCTGGCCTTTCAATGCATGTCTTGGTTCATGTCAAGACAGAAGTGAAAATATAGAGGTGAGGACTGGAACTGAATTGCATGAAATGGACTACATAAGTTTAGAAATGAAAATATTGTTTTAGTTCCTGACTTATTAGGTTGTTTGAGCTTTGAAAAGGAGGCTCTCCTGGGATCCTTTCACCCTACAAAATTAGCAGGTTTCGGTAAAGAATTCAGAGTGGATTGAATCCTGCTAATTTTTTTAGGGTGAAAGGAGATATCAGTTCCGGGTTCATATTTTTGGAAGTGCTACTTTTCTATTCACAGCATTTATCAAGATTCTGCTGACCTCTAGAGATGATGGGCTCATCTGTCAGATGTGTACAGTAGTCCTTGACTTATGACCACAATGGAACCTCAAATTTCAGTTGCTAAGCAAGGCAGTTGTTAATTGGATCATTCCCCATTTTATGACCTTTATACCCTAGTGTTAAGAAATCACTGCCATTGTTAAGTGGATCATGTGATCGCTTCCCCCATTGACTTTGCTTGTTAGAAGCTCCCCGGGAGGATTTCATGAGACAATCCGAGGACCCTGGGATGCCACAACCATTGTAAATGCATGATAGTTGCCAAGCATCCAAAGTTTGATCACATGACGAGGGAATGCTGCAATGGTTATACATGTGAGAAGTGGCTGATCATTTTTTTCAGTGCTACTGTAAATTTGGACAGTCATGAAACCAACAAGTCGAGGACTATCTGTAGTCTTTGCAAGCTTTTTTCATTGGTAGGTAAATGAAGCCAAATCTAAGATGACTTACCTTTGTGGTAGGAAGGGTAGATACCTAGCTGAGTTATTACAGATTTCAATGAGCACCATCATTTGTGTGTGTGTGTGTGTGTGTGTGTGTGTTTATGTGTGTGTTGGGGGAGGAAGGTATTCTATCTGGCCAAATCCTTATTGCCAATTGTATCAAGAGGATCAAAACATGTTTGTGTTCAGGACACTTTTACAGATATAGTATATTGTATTAACCCAGGGTCTTAATGCAATCCTCAGCTACACATGGTAGTGGGTGTTTGTGCTTTGCCTATGTTTTAATATTTGCTTGTTGATGTTCACTACCATTTCAGCTAATAAATAGGATCAGGACCACTGCTTACTGGTGAGGTGCCTTTCTGAAAACTGTTTTTTCCCATCAGATTGTCAAGCCAGGCCACAAGGCAACTGCATCTTCCCAGCACTTTGTTCTCCCTTTTCTTCTACAGTAGACATACAGACACAGGGGAACCCACAATCCGGTGCCCTGCAATGTAGCACTGGGCTACAACCATCCCCACCATTTGGTGCACGTGCACATGCACACACACACACCACACTCATAGTCATGTCATGGCTGGCATGATGCTTTTGTGCAGCGCATGATTTACACACTTGTTTGACATGGCCCTGTGTGACTCTTTTCCAACCATATTGAAAAGGCAAAGAAAAGAAGAGAGATATGAAAGATAGGAAAACCTGCAATGGAACATGGCATGATTTTAGAAATGGTGAACATTACTGTTGAATTAAAATCAAAACCTTTTCTACATACAAAGAGTCTGTATTTTTAATACGGGGTTATGAATATGTGTGTACTTTTCTCACTCTTATTGATAAGATGTATCATCAGCAATTCTGCATGCATAAAGTTAATCTGAAAACACAATCCACCATTTATTTCAAAAATGTTGCAGTTACTGTCCTTCTGCTGAAAGACAAAAGAAAAGCCCTTTAACTCTCTAAAAGGAATATATCAGAGTAAGCATAAGTAGTGTGGGAGCCTCTGTCATTTTCCACCCACTTTCTGAGTCCATGCTGTAAAGGTAGAGATTTGTAAATAAAGAATGTCCTTGTTTTCACATTAATGCATCAAAAAAATAGATGGTTTCAAATTGATTTAACTATTCAATGCACAGACATATTTTAATGGCTTGAACAGAATCTTCATACAGAAACAAAAATAAATAGAATTAAATCAACTATTTTAATTAAATTGCAATTACAAATCAGATCTTGGCTGATTTTCCCACCTTTAATATCAACCAAATTATTATGAATTATTGTCTGTCCATTATTTTTAATTTATTTTTGTTCTAGAATTTGAAGTTAGTATATAATCAGTAATATAATAGAATGTGAGATACTACTATAGAAAATTATGAAGATACCAGTGCATTATGAAATGAATTGTACAACACTTCAATTATGCATTTTTCTCTGTGTAACATGAATGTCCTTAAATTTCCACAAAAAAATAATTCCTGAACAAAAAGGAGTAAATAGTCAAATACATTATTCACTGCTACTGTAATTGCTTGCAAAAAAAGAGCATGCTATAGCATTCCCCAGTTATGTTTTTGGTCAAGGAGTATATGAAAGCTATCAAATATTTCAATGGCTTAAAAGGTTATATAAAAATATAAAGTCTTCATTCTGGAAGATTATTGTATGTGACTCAGGTGGGTCTGCAGCCGTAGATTTGACATTCTTGGAAGAAGAAGCTAGAGAAGAAGAAGCTATTTGTTTGATATCTTTTTTTTGTAATCCACCCACTGGTGCAGCCTAATAGTAATCCACTCCAGTTAGAGATGATCCTTAAATACTTAAAACATCTACATTCCCCAAATGGAATATTGAATGCAGTACAGAAGATGTAATCTTCAAATTCAGATTGTGAAAGTGAAATTCTTTCTTTCAAGACTTGAGACATTCATCATTGTGTAATTGCTTGAGATGTAGTAAATGTCAAATACTGGTAGGCATTTTGAAAAAGAGAAAGGTTTGATATTGTTACATGCCAAATAGGCTCTGGTAGTGATTGCATAAAACAGGCAGGCTTCCCTTCCTACTTTTGGACATCTAATCCCACCTCTCTGTGTATGCCAGGTCCTCCCAGCTTCAGGGGGAGGAGGAAACTTTGGGATCAGTGACAGAGCCTCTGACAGGGGCCCTACAGCAAAGCAAAGCAAATCAAGTCTATTATGGCCACAGACCAGTATAAAGAAGCTTTGACATATTTAAAACTTGCATACCTTTATATAGCATTTGCAGTAGAAAAGAAGGTTAAAGGAATGGTTCCCCAAACCTTCTATTGAGGTAATTCCCAAAGTTTTTTCATTAGCGAAAGAGGAAAGATGGAGAGATTGGGGGTAGTTAACAGCCGTTCTTTCTCATTAGGCAGTGATTAGAATAAATATAAATGAAAGGAGGAGGCATTCTCCTAAGGGCACTGAGGAAACACATTTGATGAAAAGACAGAAATCCTTCATTTTAGAGGTGAATAAAAAACTACAACCCAGTCTTGCTTTGCAAAGTTGGTTGAATAACAAGCTATGTTTGTTCTGGAAAACCCCATCCAGGAGAGACAATTTGAATGTATTAAAAACCTGTGGAATTCTTGATGGAATAGGAATGGATGTAGCCATGGACTAAAAGTCATTGCACATTGGTTTAGTGTCTGCAGTCTTGTGCTGTGTCTAGAAAAGACACCAATCTGCCACATCAGTTTGTTTATGAAAGCTGTACAAATCTTAGTGGGGGGACGGGGGACACCACAATCTTCTATAGAATTATAAAATACTAAATATCATTGTCCTTTTATATAAAAGACATCCTGTGTTAAAATACATACAACGTATAGTGAAACTTTCTTTCTTGCATATATATATATTTGTACAATTCTTCTTGTAAGTTTTTGTTTATGATAAATAAGGGTTGGGACATGAGGTGTTACTTGAAAGCCCTCAAATATATAAGTACTATATGCAATATATTCTATAGGTAAGTAGATAGAAAGTCAGATGTACAATATATGAACAAAACTGTTTTGTGTATCTTATGGCCCTGCCCTAATGACTTGTTTTTCACAATATCTTTGAAGAATTTGGGAGGGGAGGTGTTTGTTAGATACCAGAAACATTGGTAATGGTTTACACCAAGGTCCTCTGTTCCGGTGGGAACAGAGATTCAATCTGATTGGTCGAAAGATCTGACAGCTCCCTATAAAAGGGCTGCTGTCAGACTGAACCTTCGCTGGATTGTACATAGTTGACTTGTGCTAATAAAGAGCTGTTTGTTACTCTGAAGCCTGAGTGTGCCTTCGTTCACCCGATCTAACAGGAGGCCAGTCATATCATAAAGCATTATCATTTATTATTATTTGAATTATTATTTTTATACCTCAAACTTGTTAACATATTTATTGTTTTAGTTATAATTATATCAGCTGGTATATCATAAATAAAAAAGAACATTGAGACAATAGAGCAATTAAAATAAAAATTAAAATGCACATGTAAAATAGGTAAAACAATGGCAAGTCACAGTTAAAACCTGCACAAAATGATGTATTTTAATTGTCTTCTGAAATGCTTATAAAAATAGTCCTCTTAATTTTGCAGCTGCTCCAAGAGACTCACCCACATCTATGTATATCTGCGAAATGTGTACTTCCAGACCAGTATTTCTTAACTTCAGCCACTTTCAAAGTTGTGGACTTCAACAACATTCTAGCTGGGGAATTCTGGGAGTTGAAATCCACAGATTCCACACCTCTTAAAGTGGATGAGCTGGAAAACACTCTTCTAGACAATTAAAACCTGCAGTGTCTCTTGGCTCCATCAGAACGCCACAATTGAGCTCAGCTTTCATTGGGTGGGTTGAAGAATAAATGTGGTTACAAGAACCTGTCCTAAAGGTTCATACTTGAGTAAACTGAAGATGAAAGCAAAGCAAAAAAGAAACCAAACCAAGCACTACAAGTGTGATTTTATGTTAATACATCGTAACTGCAGCAATATTAAAAATACTATTTGGTCACCCATTTTATTTTCACTGAAAATATGTGAATATTAGTAAAAGAATTCAGGCTGCAGTCATTTACAAATGTCCCAGCAAACAAATCCCAATGGACGTCTTAAAATGTACTTCTGAAGGTTTGCATTGGTTAACTGCTTATAAATGAAGTCTGGAACAAATGAATAGCACAGATGTTTAAGTGCCCTTGAAGAATAATTACATGTGATCTGAAACATGTAGCCCCCTATTCCATGAAGAACTAGCATTCAAGAAGTAACCTCCTTACAGACTGTGCACTTGTATTTGTGAGTGTCTGACCTTTTCAAATGCAGAGACATACAACTTTTGCCCCGCTTTTCCTTTTAAAAGCTTGCATCTAGAATTCAATTTTGTTTCCAACCTTGCCTGTTGTTTTGGTAAATATCTGCTGAGATACTTTTTCAGGAAAGACCTAATGTACAACCAGCTCCTATATCCTTTTTTTCAACTGGGGTCATATTACAGGGTATCCATCACAAGCATCTATGGGTGAAAACAGCAACAAAACCTGTGTCATAATGGCATGACACACAAATGCAAGTATATTAGACACTAGCACATCAGATTTTCATCTTGGCATCATCATTTGACATAATTTTGGCATTTTGACATAATTGTGTTTTTCTCTGGTGATAGGTATCCAAAGTTCATCTTTCCTGGGAAGGACTGTCTTTTATGTCCTCTAGTCAAAGGATAGAGGAGGAAGGCAGGCAAGCAGGCAAGCAGACAAGAAGGAAGGAAGGAAGAAAGGAAGGAAGGATGGATATTACACAAGACAGCCGAAAAACATTCATTGAGGTATGTCCATATAAATAAATTAACCTTTAAATAACAAAATGCAGATTGCTTTAATAGAAGCATTTCTTCTCACTTGTAACAAGTAATTAAAATCTGTCTGGCTACATCTCAATTACTGGATGCACCATATTGACAAGATATCTAAAGGAACAAAGTTAATAAAGATCTGTTGAAATACTGGGCATGTCGAGTTCCGGTTCCGGCGGCGGCGGGCAGCTCCTTGCCCGCTTCGGCTCCCCGGTGGGCTTCCCCACTCCTTGGGGGGCACAGGACACCCCGCAGAGGGGTCCTGCCGGAGGGGCGGCATCGCAGAGGACTCCTGCAGCGGTGGCGGCCGGCGGGAGGTCTCGCGCGCGCCCAAGGCACCGGGGAGCAAGCTCGGAGGGCGCTTCGCGTTCCTGCGCCTCGCGCCTCGCTATAAGCCGACTGGAGAATGCAACAATAGAAGGAAGCAGCTGCAGTGCGGTGAGGTTGCTTCTCTCTTCATTCCCTATTCTGCACGAAGAATTACTCAGCTTTTTAAAAATAACTTTCGGAGCATTTTGGAGGCGCGGCTGGAGGGAGGGGGTTTCCCCCCCCCTTGGACAAGCGGCGAGGAACAATTTTGCTCTCAGCCCCCGGGGAAGGAGGAGGGGGGAGAGCCAACGAATGAAGCCTCACCCAGGCTGAGATGATTTTCTTTTCAATTTAATTCTACATATTACTGTGATTTGAGGACTTTTGGAACTTTTAAAAACTTTGTTATGCCTCTGTGCCCAAAACTGGCAGGGCAAGATGGCACACTTCCGTTGTCTTTATGAACTGTGAAACCTGACTCCACCTTTAAAATTCAGGCTTCCGGTCTTTGTCTCCGTGTCTCCCAGAGGAATCTCTTGTGGATTGGTATTTTTTAAACTTTCTAGGGGAAACTTTTTATCTATTGCCAGACTTATTAGAGAGATTCTCTTCTGCCTGGTTCTTCTGCTCCCGAAACTCACCTGGCTACCCTTCTTTTCTAACTGTTTATCTTATATATGGACTGAACTTTTAACGTTATAAAGGATGGCATCCAAAAGACCACCTCCTGGAAAACCTGGCTTTGCCACTTCTGCTCCAACATCTGCAACATCCAGTCCAGCCACACAGCCAAAGATAACAGAACTGATGCAACCTAAGACTACAGAGATGGACTTTCAACAAATGCTTCAACAAATTTTACAGGGCCAGGAGGAAATCAAGAAACAGCTAAGGGAAATGAAAGATGAAATTAAAGAAAATCAAGCCCAAATATATAAGAACTCACAAAGACTGAATCTTGTGGAAGGGGGGGTGGAGGAGGTGAGGGGGGGGGTGGAAGCTGTGCAGAAAGGGAACAAAGATCTTGACATCCAACAGATGAAAATAGAATTTGAGAGAATGTCCTATTACCTTAGATTTCAAAATGTTATAGAAGAAGATGGGGAAAACATAAGGGACATCATGACAAATATCCTGGCTGACTACACACACAAAGAAAAACAACAGATGGGGTGGGATTTAGATCTGGTTTATAGAGTGAACTCAGCTTATGCTAGAACACACAATGTACCCAGGGAGGTTCACATTAAATTTCTTAGAAAAAGCACAAGAGATGAAATTCTGGGTGTACAAAGGGGGCAAGCATTGACATACCATGATATGGAGATAACCATTCTGAAGCAGATCCCTAAGAAGATTAGAGAAAAAAGGAAGAATTATTCGCAATTAGCGAATAAATTATACCAGAAAGGGGTGTGGTTTAGATGGTTGATGCCTGAAGGTATGCTGATATTCTGGGAGGAGACAAGAATCAGAATCAATTCACCCATAGAGGCGCAGGCCTTTATGGAAAAAAACAAAACACTCCTAGAAAAAACACGAGACACTACAACGGACACGCAGGACACGGGAGGGGCCAGAGCTCTGCCAGTGGAGGGAGATGGGGCAATAGCAAGAAGACTCAGATCACAAAAATAAACAAGAAAATCATATTATTATAAACTGACCGAAAGTGATAATGGAATTATATCTGGATTTTATACTGTAATGTCTAATCTGATTGAATTTAGTAATAGAACTATTATGCTGATTGTAATCAATTATATACCAATGCATTATATATAAATGTATACTATGAGTATGGAGGGAGGGGCGCCTGTCACATTTTGCAACTGCCAAAATTTGTATACCTGTCCATTTACCCTTTTCCCTATAAATGTTGAAAAACCAATAAAATTTTTTATTATAAAAAAAAGAAAAAGAAATACTGGGCATGTTTAGTCTAAAGGGAAAAAGAGTAAGGGGCAGCATGGCAACAGTATTCAATTATCTTGAAGCTTATCAAATTAATTGGTGGATGTGCAGAGAACACAAGGTTGGCTAAATATTAGGAGAGACCTCTGAGGTACAAGATGCCAGAAGGTAAATGTCACTAGATAACTGTAAGCAACGCCTATAGAGCTATGGGGAACAGTGGGTGAGAAATGTGGTACTTACACTCTGCATTATATATCCTATATAGGGTGTAAAGAGTATATTCAATTATGTGTAAGGTTTCTTTCAACTTTATAAACTGACTTTGGGAAGTCACAGGTCCCCTCTCTTTGAATTTCAGGTTTGAATGTTCTGGCAGGTAATAAAAAAATCTGGGTAAATAATTGTGCTGTCATAGTACAAAATTAATTGTGCTAATCAAACATGTTCTGTAATCATATTAATCTCCAAGCATATGTTTGATTAAGTCAATGGGTGCCCTACTTCCATCACTCCATTCCAATTTGTGTTTTTTGAGATACACTCTGAAAATTGAGAAGAGTAGCAAAAACATAAATGCGGGAGAGAGAAACAGTTTTGGGAAACAGTTGGATTTCAGAGTAAATGATATTGAGAGACAGAACTGCATTTTATTGTATTATGTTGTCTTAAATTTGATATTGCTTTTCAGCCTCTCTTCTTATCCAGTAGTGCCCCCTCATGGTTGGCTGCAGCACTACTCCTCCCCCAGTCCCGTTAAAATAATTGCTGTGACAGAAATGAAAACCCAAATCTAAGCATTGTATTCAGCCATTTACACCAAGAAAGAAATGACCATAGAACAAGATAAGCTGTTATATTTCAGAAAGTAAATGTGATGGAGAACAGAGTATTTTTCTATTCCAGGTATTATACCTGTATGTTTTACCCATCATATCATATCAATCACCACAGCAATCATTACAGTAACCTTGCAAAGTAGGTAGGGTAGTACTCCAGATATCCCCAAAGAACCCAATCCATGGATAAACAGAGGTAACAGCCAACTCGGGAGAAACCAAATGTTCGTCTGAATACATGAAAACATTAGATAAAGAATGGAAGGGGAACCCTTTGCTCTAAAAAAAGCATTCAGAATTGACAGTATCAGTGAAACAGCATTCAGATTATTCAAGAAAGGAGTGAAAACATGGGTAAGGAATAGAGTGAAACACATTGGAAGAGGGGAATGTTTCACTTCACAATCACAAGTAGGCAGATCACACTTGTTGGAACTACAACTACAATCCCAAAACCACCTAAAATGAGATTAGATGTGCTCCAGGGATAAATCTCATGCCAAGCAATCAACATTAGTTTGTCTGCCGTCACAGCCACCAAAAGAAGGACAAACATGATGTGTATCTTTCATCAAGGGCAGCTTTACCTGCTCCATCAAACGACTCAACACCTTAGGAGTATATTAACACAGGCAGACACTGTACTTTTCAGCCATGGATGGTTCTAAACTATGAAAGAGGCAACCAAAACAAATCTCTGCCTCATTACCCCAAAATTATTCTTATCTTTGTAAACTTCCAAAACTATATTCACTCTTTCCCCATCCTTGGCCCTCTTCCTTAAAAGCAGATTGGTTCCTGATGGCTTTGCCAGGGGTCAAATGGCTGGTGCATTGATCCATCCGATAGCTACCTATGTCTATGGATTCAACTGCAGAGTGCCTCTGATTTGTACTGTCTTGCGTGTGATGGGGAGTGGGAAAGAGGGCCTTATTAGCAGAAGGTGGTTTTGAATCTGGACAGCACCTAGAGAAACTTGGCTGAGCGTCAAAGCCAAGAAGGAAAGCCCGGGGTCTTAGGCTAGACCGGACAATCGAAAACATTCCCCTCAAAGCAAAGCAAACAACAGAACGGCCCCGCGCAGTCAACGGACTCCGGTTCCACTGGAGAGAGTCTTTCCTGAAAAAGGAGCGCTGGTGCCTAAAGGAAAGTCTCGAGTGCCCCCTTGTGGCGACAGGGAGTCTCTGGAGGGAGTCTGACGGTGGCTTCCCTTTCCCGCCGCCCCTCCCCTACCGATTGTAGGCGATTAAGGCTCGCCTAGCTCGCTTTATTAATAACAGCGCTTATAATCGAAGAAGCTTCCAAGAGGAAGGAAGGGAGGGAGGGAGGGAGGGAGAAACGAAGCAATAAAACTAAATTGTTTTCTTTTGATAGGGGAGATCAGAGAGAGTTTATTTGCAGATGTTAGGATAAAGCGGGTTGATTTATCGACAGAGCAAGAGTGTCGCTCTTAGGACGCCACAAGTACATATTTCCTGAAATATTGCTCAATACAATATCTAATACACACCAGCACTTCACGAGTATCTGCTACTACATCGCTCCGCGCGGGCGCTGCTGGTGCTGGGCAAGGCGCAGGAAGCCACCAGGAGGGCGCGGGGGCTGCAGACGCTCCTGGGGGGCAGGGGAGCCCGCCACGTTGCGGGCCAATGCCCAGGCTGGAGCCCGCCCGCCACCCTTCTCCGGTCCCCTCGAGCCTTCCTCCCGCGGGTAATAGCGCTAGGATCGTCCTTTTCCCTGGTAAATATTGGATTAACTTTTCATTGAACACCAAAGCTCTTGAACAGACTCCTTTTAAAATAAATAAATGACTCTCACACCAGGTCTAAACTAAGCCCAACAGTCAATAGGTCGTTTATTTCCCGAGCTTAAAGATTTTGTTTTTCAACACAAACACCCACGGCCTCATTATCAGTTCGCTCTGCTAGATAAATAAAGCCACGCCACCGAGGGAAGGCGAGGCGAGCGGCGTGGGAAGGTGTCAGCAGTAGACCTCAATGGGAGAAGAGAAGAGGGGCGCGGTGCACCCCCAAATCGGATTCAGCGCCAGGTCCGCTGCTTATGGAAGTGCTCGCCCTCTTTTCCATTGTTACCCCTAAATAGCGCCTTTTGCCTTGCACCCCCCCCGCCCCGATTTATTACCCACCAGTTAACAAGGCACAAACAGGCAAATAAAGCCACTCAGTCACTCGTGCTTCTGGGTACCCGCTCCGACGACGAAAGAGGCCTCGCCTGCCCCGAGTCCGCTGCCCCGTTAATCAGGCCGCCGGGGTCTGATTCCGCTGGATTTCGCAAAGGAAAGAGGCTCGGCAAACCCATAATTTGCATAGATGTGACTGTTACTATAATTCTCCGTGTGGATACTCCTAATTTCCCTTCGAAAGTTAAGCATATACTTACTACGTTTAGGTAGGCTAGCCGGATAGAATTTGTCTGTGGCAAAGTCACTCGTTTGGGATATAAACTGGAATCTCCCTACCGCTACTTATTAATCATTTTAATTAAGCGGATTTTTTCACTTCAAGGCAGGTGCACTGGACAAGGCCTACACAGTGAGACTTTGTTCCTGGTCGCTGTGCTTAGGACTAATACACTGAGTGGTCATCCTCCTCCTGGGTTTGTCTGGGTCCTTTTGCAGATCTGTGGAAAGACGACTCCCCACTCCACCTCTCAAACTATGGCCAAGCTGGCTTGGAATGGCGGGAGTTGGGGTTGGACAGTCTTGCTGTCTATGGGAACTTTGTCCCACGAAGGGACACGCACGACTTTCTGTTTTCAGGATCATCTCCAGATAAATGAATGAGAGACAGTCTTAAGAAACACCAGGCCTCCCTAGAGGGTGAGATAGAGAGATAGGCAGAGACCAGTAAGTGGATGACTATTAATAGTTCGGTCTTTTTTTTAAAGTGTTTTTGCGCCAGGTAAATCGAAGGATCACAGTTGAACGGGGGAGGGGGTGCCAAAGCCAGCCGCTCTCTGAGGTCAGGCTTTGTGAATAAGGCAGGCTGAGAGGCAGGCTCATCTCTCCAATTAATTGATTAGTCTGCGGTTCAATTTGATCGGATCGTGCCCATAAATCCAGGAACTTTGTCGCATTGTCCTGGAATGTTTTGGAGGATTCTGACTTTTGGGGGGGGGGGGGGAGGAATGGCGCATCGATCTCCAAGTTACCTCCAGGGTCCGGCGGCCTTACCCAGCCCTAATAACTTTTCTCTCTTGCCCCGCGCAACTAAACCTTTATAGTAGATACACCGGCTAGCAAACGAAGGATAATGATGAACTGTGAAAGACTGGGGGAGGGCACGGCAGCATGGGCTCTTTTAAAAAAATTCAATACTATGGCTGAGGTCTTATTTTAGTTTCTGCAGAGATGCAGGCGCCAACTTGCTTATGAAACTACACGCGCATTTTCAGGGGCTCTGGAGAAAAAGGGGCCTTGTTTGCTTTCTTAAAGGAGAAAAGAGATTCTCCCTGCCTTTTCTTCTCCCCCCCCCCCCAAACCTCCCCGAGAATAGATATAGCACGAATTTTTAATTCGTCTTCTTTCACAGACAACAATGCTCGTTTTGAAAAGCGGATACAATTTGGGTTTTGTGAACGTCTCTTTCTGCCCTCTCCCGGCCCAGCTGTCCATATGGAAGACCGCCTGTACAACGTGGCTCACAATGGCACCAACTGACAGGCGGAACAAAAACCCGAGGTACTTCCCTCGGACTCGGGGAATGCTCTGCTCTTTCCAAATGCGCCAATCGACGATTGTCGTTTTAAAAGGACCAAGAAAAAGGAAGGCGAGGAGGAGGAAGAGGGATTGGGAGTCTCTCTATCTCTGGCATCCTCCTGCCCCTCTCTCTGCGGCTCTTTCTCTTCTCCTCTCAATATGCACGCCTCTAACATCCCCAAGGCCCAGCCTTCCCCATTGTGCTGTTTTGTGAAGGGCGCTGTATATAGTGCAAAGATAGACTCCCACCGACTGCCTCGCCGTCCCCAGCGTGTGAAGTGCAAGGCCACGCGGGGTTAGGGCCACACAACAGTCCTCCAGCTTGATAGACTTAGCAGGAACTCAAGCGGGAGGGTCTCCCCGCCTCTCACCACTGAGGGAAGAAGCCGGGGCGCGCAAAAATCGAGCCCTGCGGCAGCGCTCCCGAGTCCCGAGGTGGGGTGGGCCGCCGGCAGTAGGACTTGGTGTTTGCGGAGCGGTGCGTCGGAGTGCGAGTAGCTCCAAAATAAATACATAAATAACAACAACAATAATAAGCAAAGGCCTGCAAAGAGTTGCGACCTCGGCCTCAGCTAAGGAGCCATTTAAGAAGCCTCGGCGTTTCTCTCTGTCCAGCCTCGCGCGAAGCTCCAGAGAAGTTGCGGGCTCTCGATTGGGGAGAGGTAAACCGAGTGCTCGAAAGCTTCTTCCCCGGGATAGAAACAGCCGCGAGGTCTTTCGGGGAGAGAGTCCAGCAGAAGGAAGGCAACCTTCCGCTTCCCCAACTGGCTGCCGACGCTGTTGTAGGCAACGCAGTGCTCAGGTCCCTTGCCTTGCGGCCTTGGCGCCTCAGGCCTTCTGCGCCAATAAAGTCGGGCTGCGGCCTAGATCTTTACGCCAGACACAGTATTTGCTTTGAATTCTGGCCAGCGACTGGCAGCAAGCTCCGCCGAGACTGCGCTTCCAGCTCCCAGGGCCCCTTGGGCGGATCCAGCTGTTAGTTGAGCCGCGGGAAAAGCTTCTGTCTCCAATGAGCAAAGTTCAGAGAGCAGCTTGTCCCGGCCGCCTCTTCCAAGCAAGAGCTGCACCGGCTCCTCTGATCCGTTGGCAAAGAGACTCAAACTGTGTTAAGGGATCTTTCCGGGCTCTCCTTCCCGGAAAGACCGTTTCATGTCTTTGTGCTCTTGAAACGTAGTACTAATGTATCATCTTCCCCTGGTTGTTGAGAAAGAATCCAGTATGAAAAGGCCGTCCTTGGCCGTTTGGGTCAAACGTAGGTCTCGCACCGCTCCGTCTTGCTGATGGTGGAATCAACGTACAGAAAATTGTTGCCTAAAATGTCTTGTCCTGGGGACGCGTGGCTGGGATTCAAACGCCAAAAGAGAGGGTCTCTTGTACTCTTGTACTTCCCTCATCGAAATCCATAAACGGGGCACAAGCTCCAGAATGTCGATTCTCAATTTCGAACCACATACATCACCCACCGAGAAAATAAAAGCATGGAATTGTATTGAGAATCAGAACCTTCCCTTCAGGTCGAGGCGGTGGGGATAGGATCTCGCCCCCTCCCCTTCCTGATCTGTTTATTAAGTTTAGTCAATAAACCTGAATAAGTGTGTGTATCGGGGGGGAGGGGGGAGAGAACAAGCATAGATCCTGTCTCCTGTGGGGTAAGGTGGATAAGGGATGTCTGCGTTTTGGGCCAAGGCAAAGCTCAGCTCGGTGGTAGAAGGAAGCAGCTTCCCCTCCCACCTCGTGCGCTCTGCCTCCAGTATTTTGCGACTCCGAGCTTCGGGATTTCGGGCTACCGAGATAGGCTCAGAGCGAACTTCGTCTGAAGAGGCACATCTCGTCTTCCTACAATGAGTTCCAGATTGAGCCAAATTTTAGAGATCGAAATTTAATTACGCCTAATTCCTAGAAAGTTCCCCAATGTGGCCAAACCTGCCCAAACCCGAACTATTGAAGTGTTTCAAGGAAAGAAAGGAAAAAGACACTCTTGTTTCCGAAAGAAGAAAGTCGTTAACGTGCGTTTAAAAAGCCTGAACAAAACCCAGACAAAAGTATACCATTAATAAAATACACACATATAAGTATCGTCTCCATCTTTATATATATTTGCTATTCCGCAAAATTTCTATGAAGACGATCCTTATATGCGTGTGTACGTGCGCGCATTTATATATCCAGAAAAACACGTGTTTGTGTGTGCGTATACATACATAAACACATGTGTGAAATAGATGTGTGTGTTCTGTTCTTTTGGATTTGTACAGTTGTAGATTGGGGGGGGGACTCTTAATACAAACAAACCAAAATAAATCCCTCCCTCAAATATAGCAACCTATCACATATTTAAAACTCGCTAGCTTAGAATCTTTAATAATTGTCAGACGTTTATTTCCATCTTGAGAAATAAAGTTCTTTTTAAATTTTGAAATCTTAATTCTTTGATTTGTAATATCACTGACCACAGCTTCAGTATCACAAAGCATGCTTTACAAAAATCACGAGAGCGTTCCGTTTTTATTCTTTTTATTCTTATTATAATTATTTAAAATTTGTCGTTGTAGGTAGACAAGACCAGTAGCAACGTCGCATTTTTTCTTGTAAACATGGAGCACAAAACACGCCCGAAGAATGGAAACCGACCCCCGCCCCAAAGAAGGAAGAAGCAAGCCCCCCCCGAGCTCAACCCTGGCCCTCCACCCGCCCCGAAGTCGGACCGGCCCTCGATCCACTCGCGAGTCCTGGGCCTCCCGAGCGTTCACCAAGTCCACTGCTGGGCTTGTACCAAGTGGTGCGCTGTGGGGTACTGGGGGGTGCCGGCGGAACTGTATTGGGCATTGTACTGCATGTGCTGGAGAGACTGGGCGCTGTAGGCTGAGAAGGGGATGCCCGCCTGGAAGGTGGCAGCCAAGTCCTGGGCTTTGAGCGTGTGGCACGGCTTGCCGTCCCTGACTAAAACCGGCACGGCCACCCGTCGCGGGGAGGGAAGAGGAGTCACTTCCATACCTTTCTCGGCCCGGGCCCGCTTCATTTTGTAGCGGTGGTTCTGGAACCAGATCTTCACCTGCGTCGGGGTAAGGCGGATCAGGCTGGCCAAGTGCTCCCTCTCGGGCGCCGAGAGGTACCGCTGCTGCCTGAAGCGCCTCTCCAGCTCGTAAGTCTGCGCTTTGGAGAAAAGCACCCGCCTTTTCCGCTTCTTCCCCGAGTCTCCGTTGCTCGAAGGTTCCTTGTCGTTGTCCGGGGACTCGTCCGCGGAAGGCTCCGGAGATTTGGACGCTGAGTCCTGCTGGGAGTTGCTGGACGTCAAGCCGTGCACTGTGGGGAAAGCCACAAAGGGAACAACTCAGAAGAGAGGGGGGCGGCCGGGTGGGACAGGAGACTCCCCCTTCCCCACCATGGGGTCCCGCCAGGCACTGCTGCTTGTCGGCTCGCTGCTTGGCTGGCCTGGGGAGAAAAAAAGACCCGGGGCCCTTTGCCAGCGGGCGGGCGCTCTTGGTCCCTGCCCGGTCGGAAAGGCGCGTCTTCGCCACGGAACGGTTTTGTAAGGGGAAAGCTCGCCTCCCTTTGAACATTTGGATGGCGCGTTGAGCCTAACATCGACCTCCGATGTTTGTTTATCATGTTTGCACACTCCCTCTCCCTCCCTTCTCAGTGATTATTGTGCGCTTTATTTTTCTTTCTATTAATGCATGTTGTACCATAGAGCGCAGATGAAAAGATACATGCAGAAATATAAAAGAAGATAAAGACAAAACGCATAAATTTTAGTAATTTTTCGGGAACAAATATAGAATATTTTGGTCTGGAACAACCTACTTT
The DNA here is from genome assembly GCF_964273705.1 of Natrix helvetica. NCBI lineage: Eukaryota > Metazoa > Chordata > Lepidosauria > Squamata > Natricidae > Natrix > Natrix helvetica. Next base: position 74,747,843 of record NC_138550.1, read on the forward strand.
TTAAAACTAACCATAGCGAGCGCCGTGCACAGTTCTCTTGCGCATGAGTTATGCGGAGGAGAACTTCCCTAGGTTGAAATGTCTTCTCTTAAAACAGCATTTGGACTTTGGACAATTCCCTTAAAAACAAACAGAATGGATTTCTTCTTTCTGGGCTACGTGGATTGATTTTTAAAGGACAATTCAACAAGCCATCCTTTGATCCAGCAGAGCCTGGGGCGATTTACAAACGTCTAAAGCAAGGCCATCCAAAATTTCCCCACAAAGCACGCTCTGTTAGTTAGAAAAGTAGAGAGGAGGACTCGGGAAAGAGAGGAGAAAGCAGCTGAGTTGAAGGGCAGTTTTAAAATCTATTTAGAATGGGCTTAGTTCCTATTCTTCTCCCCTCCCCTCAAAACACCTAAATAAATAAGGATTCAACCCTATTATTTATCCTATTAGCATCTTTAGAAAAAAAGTATTTATTTTTAGTTACTTATTTTTAAAAAGTACTTTAAAAGACAACCAATTTGGCGGAGAAAAAGTAACAAGAGCTACCACAGTTCATCCAGTCTGGGGTTGGAGGGGTGGGGGAGCAAGCTCACAATAAGAGGGAACCCCAATGTGTAAGTTTGCTTACTTACAAGAATACTGGATGCTCTCGGTGGTGGCGAGCCAACGCGTGTAGGGATTATCAGTATTGTCATAAAAGGGGTTCTTCAGAGGCAGCGTCTGAACAGCGTCCAATGCGGTTGTCCCCAAAACGACCGGCTTTTGGGGGGACTCCGAACCCTCCGTCTCTTCCTCCCCCCCTTCCGCGATGGATCCGTCTTCGTCATTGGTGTCAGGCAAGTCCAAGATGTCCTTTACAGAAAAGCCGGTCTTTGTGTTGGTTAGAGACATATTCTGCTCAATTTTTATGCAGGAAACTTTGAAGGACCAGTTTGTCAATCCTCTCGGTTCGCCAAACATTCACCGGGAAAGGGGGTTGGTGGGTGGGAGAGAGAAGAGGAAAGGGGGGGATGGGGGATGGGGATGAAAGAAGAACGGAAAGGCTGGGGTGGTGGGGTAGAGGGGGGGCACAAAGATCAGCTGCCGTCTTTGGGCATATACTATCTGCTGTTTCAGGCTTGGGGAGCAGAGAACCGGGGAACCCGGCGTGGGGGGGGGGGCGACGCGGGCTTCCTCAAGACTTTGTAACTCCAGGAAAAATGCCAACATGCATTTACTTGAAGGTCTGCTTTAAGCCCAGTGCGCTGGTGGTGCCTCCTTGAAAAAAACAAGCCATTGCTGAGACGGGTTGTCCATATAAGGTTGGTCTTCGAACATGAACCTGCTGAGAGGAGGGAGAAGGGGGGGGGGGTTGAAAATGCATTAAACGCAAAAGGTTGGCCACGTGTGGGCGGGTCTTGGGAGTCAAGTGGATGAAGACAGTGTTTGCAGATGTGAAATTGTGGGGTTTTTGGGGAGGGAGGTGAGCCTCCACCATTGGTGCTGTAGCACATGATGAGTGGTATAACGTGTCAATTAATTACAAAGATGGGGAGGGCCTTTTCTGCACAGTATTTACATACAAAGGCGATCCAAGTAGCTAGATATTCCACATACTTGAAAATGCGCTTTAACAAATTGCTTCTGAAATATCCCCTCCCCCCCTCTCTCACACATACACACTTCGAACGCAATTTTGCATTCATTTTCCATTTTATTACTGACATATAACTGCTCTTCCTCCCCTCCCCCGCTCCTTTATTTGCAAGCAAACTGGAAAATTGACAATTGTGCAATGGCTTGAACTAAACTACCACCTAAAGAACAGCCGAAAAGAGCGCAAAGGATAAATCTATTCAAATTCTTGATTGTTACCAAAATATGTTGTTGGGATGGCAAAAGCCCAATTTATGTAAACCTCGTAGGTCAATATTGTGGTTGAGGCTTAAGGATGAGTGTTAGAAATTAAACAGCAAGTAATTGATTCCAGTTTGCTTCGAAATAAGCTAAACTAGCAGTAAAGAGGATCATTCTGCTTTTGGAGAGTCGAATGATTTTTGGTGGGTTCTTATAAAATATTTGCACAAGGGTAATTTGTTTCAGCCTTTCGCTTTCTAAGAGATTAATCTGGGAATGACTCTATAGTAGCCAATGCCTGAATTCAAGAGGAGATTGTAGATTAAAAGACATTCTTTTAAGCAAAATTGCAAATAGATTGCATTTTTCACACTTATATAACACATACACGCCAAGTCTATGATGTTGCTGCTTATTCAGAAAGCATCTTAAGGATACTGGAAAGAAAATAAACCTTGTGGAAGAGACATTTTCAGTCTTCACTAGAGCTAAACTCTTCTTTTTTATTTCTTTCTCTCTTTCCTGCCTGTCTGCCTTCAGTCCCTGCATCTTAGTCCAGTCTTCAGAGATTTGTGGTTGTAGTCCTTCCGTTGCTCTATCCAACCCCCTTCTGCCTCCCCCTCTTCTTTAAAGTGAACTTTCGGGCTGCCTCTTGCTCTGGGGCCGGAGACGGACTCCGGCAGGCTGGGCTGTTAATCTCCGAGGGAATCTGGGTGGGGTTGAGCTGTGGCAGCGCTGACCGCCATGCGGAGGGCAATTTAGGACTTAGCCTTCTTTGGGGAAGAGGAGTTACAAAGGAAGTCAGATGGGATTGCCCCTCTTCCCAAAGTCCTCTAGCTCTTTGGGAGGGGACCAAGAGACAGGGCTGCTTGACTTTCTTAGGCGATGATCAGTACACCGCTCTGATAGACTGGTGTGTGTGTGTGGGGGGGGGGGATCAGAGAAATCCTTCCCCAAAGCAATTAAAAATCGTTGATCAGTATATTTCCCCGTGTCCCGTGTCCCCCCCCCCGCCTCCCATCTCGTATGCGAAGCGGATGACAATGCTTCGGGTGTTTTCTTCTTTTAAAGCAAGTCCCTGAGCGCATCCTGGGTGGTCGGACCCGGGCAAACACAAATACAAACCGATTGCTAAGCTGCGGACAATGGGCGAAATGTAGACAAATGTCCGGCTTCTGTTGGAAGCCTTTGTCCTAGACCAGGTTTTGCATTTATTTCACTGGCGAAATAATACATGATTGACGCCCTCTTTCAATGTGTTCTAACTGTTTGGAATAAATCTGAGGTTGTTCCTAGTTGTCATGGCATTCAACGCCTTTCAATGGACTATCTCTTCATTCATTTCGGAATCTTGCCACAATATTAAGGAAAACCCCTTCATGTGGATGCTTCCTAGCTGGTCTCCTCTTTTCACTCCAGTAAAAATAATAAATAAATAAATCACAGGGGGGAGGGGGAGCGGCAGCAACAATCGGTTCAGGGCAAGACCAGGTTTTCAATTGATACACAGCCTTTTATTCGGGTGTAGTGAGAACCAAAAAGGGTGGGTGAAGGGAATCTGAACACCAGGCAAAAATCTTTAAAATCAAGATGAGGATGCCCCAAAGTTAAAAACAAACGAGATATTTGCTATAATGCTCTTGCTGTAATACTGGGAGGCAGCACCAAGACAATGGTTGTGAGGGGCTCTCTAAATAGCAGGAGGATTAACAGGAGCAAGTGTAATAAATAAATAATTGTAACTGTTGAGTAGCCAAATAAAGAAAGAATCCATTGTTCTTTCACATTGCAATATAATTTTAAGATGGGAAAGAGTGGAATATACCCCTTTATTTACTTTGGAGCCAGGCCCAGGCTCCAAAAGAAATAATTAAAGAATAACAGTAAGGAAATGCTAGTTGCAGCACACAACTACAAATAGCAAGGGGGGGGGGGGAGAGACAGATATAAGTAAATCATGTTGCCAAGCGATTCTGGTCCGTTCTCAAAAAAAAAAAAACCTAACTTGTGGCAAGAAGGGGAAAGGTGAGGAGGAGCAGAGATTGAGGAAATAAAGAATTGTGAGGAAAGCATCATTTTTGGGTTAGAGCTTTACACAGGCTCGGTAGGAGTTTGGATTTTGATCAATATCTTTCTGTCTCCTCCTTCTTTTGATGGGATAGATCTCTTCATGCTTGGGATACTGAACCCTTGATTACATTTACAACTTGGGAGGGGGAGGAGAGAAATCTCACTTGTTGAGTTATACCAATAAAGACCTCCTGGGAGCTACACTTGGGAGCACATGCTCCTCATGTGATATATTCGGACAGATTTGCTCCCACCGGCCACCTGATAAGCAAATATTTTCCTAAGGGAAAATCAGGGCTCCTAGAGAACATTAATCAGCTGCCCTTGGAATGGGGATGACAATAGGCCATTGAGAAGCACATACACCGACTAAGCAACACAGCTGGACTGTGACCAGCCATTCTCTTTTGTACACAAAAGACCTGCAATAAGTCATAATTCCACCCCCAATGCCTTCACCCCCCCCACCCCCAATCAATCCACGAGGCTTGCAAGTCTACCTTATACAGAAAGTTCCCACAAGTGCAGAGAAATGGTATGAAAAGCAGCAACACAATCAACACGCATTTTATTTCCTGTAACATTCTATCTAGTTTGTTTGGTGCATGTTTCCAGTAAGCATCTACTGCAAAGCTTTAATGGACTAGTATGTTGTAGCACCCACTAGTAGCACCTTGAGCCCTTCCCACAATAATAGAGGGGGAGGGGAGAAGCCATGTGGTCTTAGTTATGTACTAGTGAAACACACAAAGGCAAGTTCTACCCTATTGAGATGTGGTGGGTGAGGGAAGGGTGGATACGAATGCCTCATCCAGATCAAAATACACTACAACATCCCAATTTGGCTGGCAACAGGGCTGACTGATCTGAAAAACTGAGGCAGATTGGTGAAAATCTAAGCAAGTGGCAAGTCTTGGCAAACCCCCCCCCCCCAAGTTTAGATGGATTTATACAATGTATTTTTAATCAGTATGCTAAAGCATTCTGAATAAGGACTTCTCTTTTAGAAGTGTTCCCCTCCCCGCTATTCCTAAATGGGATCCTGGCTCTCTCTTGTGCTTCCTTTTCTTTGAGACAATTTTCTCTTTCTCAGACTATCCACTATGCAACTTAAAAACCATTTTCCTTTAGCTTCCCTTTCATAGGGTGATTTATTCCAAAATGTGATGTCCCATCTGAGCTTTGAACCAGGACTGTGGATTAGTGTAGAATAATTAATGGCGTCTACTAAATCTCCAGAGATTCTTGAGTTAAAACTTGTGGGTCTACATTTTCTCTCAAATTACATTCCCATTTTTTTCTTGTCACCCTTCATATGTGAACTCTAATGGACTGGGAATTTTAGGTGGTGATGTTGACGGAAATGGCCAATTTTTTATGCTCTAAGTTTTAGGGAAAGATCAACATTTGATTAGAATATTGTATCCTTATTGGGTAATTAAGGAGCACCTTAACAAGCAACGTAAAGAAAACATTCCTTTGTGTGTCCCTCCCTTTTTTATTCCTTTTCATACTCATATAAGTAAATAAACCTGAGAATGAATGAACAAAAGTCAAATGGCTGGTGCTTCTAGAGTGTTGACATGAGTCTAGTAAGGATGTCTGCCCAACAGATTAAGAAACCAGGAATGCTGGCCATCCTAAGCCCTGGAATTAAAGTAGCCGGGTGGTGCTAGTGATATTTGAACAATTGAACAAAGAGGCTGAAAAGGAGAGGTACGTGTACACAGCACAAGTGCTTGTACTTCAAGACAAGTGCCCTCTAGGAGTGGGGAAGTGTTTACCTGTTTACTTTTACAGGTAGCTCAAACACTGGGCAGTTGCCTCTTCACAGATTTTGCAGCTGTCTTCCCCACATCTCAAGCTATAAGGAAGGGTATAGTTTCCAAAACATGGGCTTAACCCTCACTTAGGACTCTATTTAAAATAACGCAGGGGGATAAGAGCAGAGAAAGAGACCTCTTAGCTGCTACACTCATGTAAATTGCTGGGGCACTTCTACCATGAAAAGCTACGGTAAAGTCAGGGATAGCTGGAGGTAACCCTACTGTCCACAGCACCAGACGGTCTTAGCAGTCCTTGACTTATGATTAATTCGAAAACAAGATTCGAAAATCAGGGCCGCTGATTATACTGAGCATTTAGAATTACAGGAATTGTAAAGGTGAGGAGAATATACAAGATTTTTAAAAGAAATGATTTTGTGGGTTAGTTCTGAAAAATATGGTAGTCCCCCCCCCCCCATGTCCATGAATGATTTACAGTGACAGCAATGTGGTGTTATTTAAGTATATGTTTGGGTAATTACTACAATAGAATTTCAGGCAATGTTACTTTATAGTCTGATAAACACACACACACACTGCAAGGTGTGACAGAAAGATGCAGTAGCTAGTTTGAGGTCCCATTTGGCCCTGATGCTAGACAGCCAATTTCATTGTCTTTCCACTCTTCTCCTTTCTTTATCTGCTATTGGACAGATGCATACCAGGACATTAAAAAAAAAGTACAAGGTCTTTCTTTTCCCTTTCAAACAATACATTGTTGATTACCATTTTCTTGTATTTGAGAATTGAGGAAAAAGGAGTTTATCAGGAGTTTCTCCTTTTGAAAGATGGAGGAAGGGAGGGAAGATACTGTATAGTGAGTATATAGGGTTGATCTTTCACCCACCACAACATCCCACCTCGGATAATAGCCTTCAAGTGGATTAGTTTATTGTTTGATTAGAGCAAAGGTGCAAGTAAATTGTTTTCATTCATCCGTCTACAAAAACACATTGCACCTTTAGCGCTCCTAGTGAGGATTAGTTGAAAGAAGATACAAAGCCTTACTGTGTGGACGGCCTGTTTTATCTCAGGTTTTATAATCTTAGGATAGTACACTTGAAATCAATAAGAACAGATAACACTCACATATAAAAATCTGCTTTGAATAATTATAAGAAAGGCATTCACTTCAGCAAAAACCACACCTAGAACACTGAGGGCAAATCCAGTCTGTCTTTGTTCTAATGCTGGGTGGTAACAATGCTTAATCACCAAAGGATGCTATTCTAGCTTCCAAGAAAAAGATTATTTGAAAAGACTAGATTTACAGTACAACTCTATATGTATCTGCAACATGTAAGGTCCAATGACTTCAGTGTGACTTGCAGCCACAAAACTGTAATTGTTTTCAGAATTTTAATTTTGATATGAGACATTTGTGACTACCATTTCTTAATGAAACCTACACAGCCTTTACCTTCACAACATTTTAACAGTGATCTTGAGCTCTTGATATAAACCCAATCCTTCTACTTTTATTTGACAGAAACCTAAAGTAATAGCAATAAAGTGGGACATCCCCTCCCCTCTTCACAAAATGGAGTGTTGGAAAGAGAAATTGGAGAAACCTCTCTGTCTGAAAACAGATGTCCATGAAACTATCTCTAATACTTATTTAACTCTCTGTAGTTGTGGTGCAGTAATGGGGAACTGTAGGAACAGAGGTAAATACTTTCACAATGACAAAGGGCAGAGAAAGTGTGAGAAATGAGCCACTGTCATCTCTCTTCCAGCTCCGACTTCCAGCTTTCTCAAGAAGCAATAGGTTCCTTGTCATTTGCAGTGTAAAAAAATTAAACTCTGTTCAACACTTCAATATCTAAATGAGTTTTTTATTATAATGACTATTATGATTCCCCCCCCCCTCTAGCACTGGCTTTGATAACAAGCTTTTTCCTAATTCTTTCAGAAAATCTCCCGAGGTTACAAATTGTAATAGACATTGCGGTTTTCTTTCTGCAGGCTAATCGGTTATTTACGGGCTGTGCCAAAGCCAGAGGGCATGTTTTAAGTCTCTGATAAAACCACATTTATGAGATTTTCTCAAATATACTGATGCAACAATACGAAGTACAATAAGCTGTTCTTTCAACTAACTTAAACAAAAACAAAGAACAAAACCACTTGACATTATCATATAGACAAATAGACCATAGAATTTAGAGCTGCCTTTCAGCTTGTAAGTATTATTTTCTGCAAAAGTAGGATCTAACCTCTGGCTATCCTTTTGGTTCCAATTTATTATGGCCATTTAATATGTAAGGCTAAAAGCTTCCTTCCCTCCAGCCAATTCTTCAGCTTTATTCGTTAGCTTCCCTCCAATGATTAAAGGTGTGTCAACGGGATTAAACATTGTCAGCTTGCCTTCAGAACTGTTCTCCTGTCCAAAGAAAGGATCTATTGCCTCTGGTTGTTTTTTTGTTTTTAATACAGACAATTATACAGACAAGATACTTATCTTTCTTTATACTGCTCTTGGCTATTCAAATTAACTTCATGCACACAAGCGCACGGCGGGTACCATTAACTCCGAATGTAAGTGGTTGTAAGATCAAAATGTATTTTAGGCCCTTAAAGCAAATTTCTTGAAATACTTTGAACGTTTTAAAAAATGAAAATAATGGTCCTCCCAAAGAAACTGGATCACAACTTTCTGATGCTGTAAGGCATTCTTCAAGAAAAGTGAATAAAATAAAAGGCCACCTTCTCTCTGTGTGTGCCTTTTTAGTAATATAATAATGAAAACGTCAAATTGCAAGGGAAATTTGCCCAATTGATTCGAACAGATTTTGAATTATTTCTGATCCTGTGGCGAACTCTGCCGACTCAGTCAAGAAGTGTCTCCCCGCCTCTCTCCGTACTAACCGGTTCCCGGCCCCGCCAAGGTTAAACTACGCTTCGGGAAGGTAGCAACCTACCTGTCCCAGAATCAGCCTTTCCTCTCCCTCGAGGAAAAGCCACCTTAAAAAGATTAATAATCTTTGTCTCTGCTAATCGAGCCGAACCGCCCTGGAGCGTTTCGGAGTTTAGGAAGAGCCGCGCCGAGCCCCGACGCGAACCGGACTGCAGAGCCGGCGCGGGAGGACGCGCGCTGAAGCAGCGGGAAGCAGCGGGGCCGCCCAAGCAGGTAAAGGCGGGCGCTGTTTGCCTGCCGGAGGGGGCGGGGTTAGGAGCGAGCTCTCCAGCAGGCGCCGCTGCACTTGATGCTGCCAAGCAGCGGCCGCACTTTCCCCTTCTCGGCCAGCTTTTTACCTCGCGGACAGGCGGCGGGGCGGGGGATGCGGGCTGAGACCGGCGCGCAGAGGCACCTGGCGAGTCGCCTCTTCTCCCTCCGGCCTGCGCGCCTCCTTTCCACCCTCCCGCGGTCCCCTCAGCAACCTCGCTGACGGGTAGCTCCCTCTCCACCTGGCCAGGTGAGCGCTGCCACCTCCTCTGGAGAACTCTTCGACCGGAATCCGCTGAGCAAGGGATGGCGGTCGTGGAAGGGGGGTATCGAGCCGCCCACTTGGGAGTGTGGAGCCCCAGGCCCGGAAGGGAGCCTGCAACTAAACCTCCTCTCGCTCAAACTCCCCGGCGCCTCCTTCTTTTGGGGGCCAAACCCAGCAGCCCCACCCCCCCCAAGAACTTGGCGCGCCTCAGTCTGGCCAGTGGCCCCAGGCCTCCCTCGCCGCTCCGCCCCCATCCCTCTCCCTCTCCACAGACCTTTGGGGGCTCCCTGACCGCCCTCCCGTCTCTTCGCCGTCGAGCGTCGAAGTTGTCTTTCTTGCCGGAGAACCCATCCAGATTCTCCCCGATACTTCACCCCACTCCCGGCCGCATCCCTGCGTTACGGGACGAGATCCCGGGCGACCCCTCCTCCCCCCTTTCCCTCTCGGCGAGAAAGAAGCGCCTCACCTGGAGGCGAAAGCCTTGCCTCGTGGCTTCGCTCTGGCTCGCCCGTCTAGGGCTCTCCTCGTGCGTGGCGGAGCGTCTGCGTCTATAAGAGAGTTCGGGGCTCGGCTCGGCTCGGGCTCGGCTCGGGCTCGGCTCGAGTGCCGGCCTGGGCTTTCGCTGGAGGAACGCGCGTGTATAATTTGTGGTGGCGTGGAAGGGTAGGCTGCCTCTGCCGCGCTTTATATTGCAAGCCCAGAAGCCTGGACTGCTTCCTCCCACTGCGCTCCCTCACATTGTCTCAAATCAGTCAGCGGGCTCTCGACGAGCCGGGCTGGCTGAGGAGAGGGGCTGCCGCGCTGCATCTCTCCCCCTCCCCTCCCCCCCTCCCCTCCCCTCCCCTCCCCTCCCCTCCCCTCCCTCTCTTCTAGACGACGCGGTCTTGTTTGTTTTGCTTCCTGCTCTGACGTGGGACAAAATATTGGCCATATGTTCATCGGTAATAAATTGGTAGGAAGCGCAAACACGCCTGTTCCTGCATGGCTCTCTCTATCAACCACTACCAACCTGGCTACGCTCCTCCTAAGCAGATGGACCTACAACACCCAGCCCGCTGCCGCCCCAGCCCAGCTTCCTCCGTCTGATCTGCAGCTCTCGGACAGCAATGGACCTTTCTTTCTCTCTTTTCCCTGCCCGGTTTCCTCCCATAGCCGCCCCCGAAACTTATCCGGCTTTGCTAACCCACCATCCACATTTCCCCCTCCCATTTTTAACATGCGCACCTTCCCATAAATCGCTCCGTAGCTAAGACACTGTAAAACCCCCAGGGGCCAGATGTGGCACGTTATTTGTGTGCGAAAGCTCGTTTACATTAGATATGCTGATCCAAGCTTTGATAGTGGGCTTGCAAGAGATTAAGGTTGGTTTTTCATCGGCGGTTCCAGCTGCAGCTTTTTTGTCTCCCTTCTTCTTCGTGACGGCGGGGGCGGGGAGGGAAGGAGAGACAGCCTCGGTTCTTCAGTGCCAGCCTCAGACGGGGTGAGTTGACACTTTCTCCTTGGTCCCTCATTGCTGGGACCAGATGCCAGGAAACGAGGCCCTTGCTCCCAGCACAGAATATGGCTCCTTTTTTTCGTTCCCTGTATCTGACCAACAAATTCTGACACCCAGTCCCTCCTCACAGATCACTGGTGTGGCGTTTTATTCCACCCCTTCCTTACATAAGAGACAAAATGCAGCATACAAAGAAGCTCCACTCATCTAAAGCTACTAAGTGCATCTCTACTTCATCACATCACATTGAGAAGCCCAAATTTACCTCTCCCTGCCCTATACAGTCTGGCACTGGGATCTTAGGAGCCATCATTTTGCAACTCCATAACTAGTCTCATTGCAAGTCCAGCAAGTATATAAAGGATAGTCTGTATAATGAGGCTTCCCATCTTCTGTCTTGTCACTATAACAGGGATTGTGATTTTTAAGTGCACCCTCCTTCCCATTAAAAACTCACTAGCAGCCTGCCATAGCATCATATGGGACCTTGGAAGTCTTCTAGTCCAGCCCCCTACCCAAAGCAGGAGACCTTATTGCATCCATGACAAAGGACTGTCTACACAATCCACGCAAAGCCCAAATGCATTGTTGGAAGTACAGGTTATCACCGAGGCTTGGATTTTGTTTTTCAGTTGGGTGGCTTTCTTTCTTAGAAGAAAATTATATTGAAAAATAAATTAGTAGCTCGAGCCATACACCTTCATTTCTATCTCCACCAGTATGGATATACCAATCAGGTCTCATTGAATAAAAGCTACCTTAGTGTTAGCATTACAAATTATTAATAAAGGGTTAAAAATAAAATGGTAAGTATGTGTCTTTCAGTTATAGACTGCATCACATAATTCTGCTGATCCATTGCAAAAATAAAAATACCAGAAAACATAAAAAAGAAGAAAGAGAACAAAAATGATTGTAATGTTAGCTCAGTTGCCTTACAAAGAAAAGGCCCTTCCCCTTGTTCAAAACAGAATGGAGTATTTGGGTTTGGAAGAAGCCATGAGGTGAGGGTGATCAAAAGAAATGTCCCTCCTTCCTTGATTTTCAGAAAGAACCCTGGGTGAACCTATGAAGGTTTCTGAGCTTCTGTGGGGCAGAATACTGATCTAGGAGAGCCTTGAATTAACTCAGCAGCAAAGCAGTTCTCATCTACTCACGACCTCCCAGTAAGAAGAATTAAGCACCTGCTCCTTTCAGTTGGAGCATTGCTGGATTGAGAGAGAATTGAGTGTTCACTTTTAGATTTAGCATAAAACCCACAATTTTACTCCAATCCAAAGTTGGTATGCAGTGTCAGGTAAAAGTGTAAGTTGCAATCATACACCTATTTACTTCAAAGGAAGTCATGCACGGAATGCATTCGAATCAAATAGTTCAAGGAACAAGTCATAAACGGGCCTCTTTCTTCTGTCTCTTCTATCCCACCAGTTGTTACCTTCAGTAATCAGAAGAGTAATACTATACAAACATAAACAGTAATCAATTCAGAAAGGGAAACTCAGCCCTGCCTCTTCCTGGCCTGAAAGGCAGAAGAGACAAGGTCTCCCATCTTTCAGATCACAAAAGGAAGCTATTTCTTGCTCCCAGTCATTGCAAGAAGAAACACAATTTAATCCCCCTTTTATTGGGTAACTACAGTTAGGAAGCATGTAACAGTGAGAAAAGGTGAGTTTGGATATGAGAAAGGAGACATTCCAGCAGATGCAAAGAGAGCTATACAATGAACCTTTTACCCTGAAGTGCTAAATACTAACAATAGCTCTCTAACTGTGAGTTACCTTTTGGCTCTTCACCAGGCACAGAGAAACCTTTAATTACTGCTGTAAAATCTCAAGTCTCGCTATGCCTAGCAATAGCTGTTCATCTTGACAGGGTTACTATACTGTACTTCACACTTCCTCAAGGAAATTAAGTCTTTATCTATGGTTAAAAACAGGTTATACAGCTTTACTAAAAGCTTTGTTTCACAGGTAAGAAGAAAAGCTTTCTTGAGCACTCTTCATGGAAACATCTTTCCTGTATGAGTAAGGTTAAATTTGAATTCTCTTCTTCGGACAGATGACCCCTGGTTCCATATAGACTGTTCCACATAGCTGTGTTTTTTGCTGCTCATCTGTATAAGAATCTGTTACTAATGTGTGCTGGGGTAGGGATAAATTAAGTAATATTTATGGCTAGTGCGAGTATTCCACATAGTGTAAGATTATCACTTCTGGTAATTGAAATGAATGATTTTGAGGGGTGGGTCTATGAACTATAACTTATTTAAAAACAAACTTAATTTCCATTTCTAAGTATAGAAATCACATCCCCAAGGACATGATTCAGCAGAAGATATCTATGGTAAAGTAATTTCAATGGGAATCTCAAGCAAGTGCTTAATTATCTTCTACTGAATCTGGGATATAAATCCTTGCAGGGAGGTAATCATTTACATCTTTTACAATAAAAACATCAAAATGTATTCTGGCACCTTAGATTAACACATTGCTATCATGTGGCTTTGCTGATACACAATACACTTAAAAGGTCTACATTTGATTGGAATATGCCTAATATGTTTCTGATAGACACTTATCCTTATTTCTCTATGTTAAATCACATTGGCTTCCCAGAAAATATGATTGTCAATGTTTTACTTTTACATTATTCAGTTTAATAGTATGAGTACAAATTGAAGAAAATTAGAAAAATGAATTTTGCTGGAAATTTGAAACTAGCTTACATTCTGAAACTTATAACCCAAAATGGAAACATTTATTTTTAAAAGAAATAATAGAACTTTGAGATATTATTTCAACAGATATTAGATTTATGGAACTTTAGTAACTTTAAACAAGCAATGTTCATTAATTTTGTGAATAACAGGCGATTTGTACAAGCACTTTGAGAATCCAAACTTAAATGGCTGTCAACACTAGAGAGCCATCATCTTCATCTTCATCAGCTACACTGGATTAACTGCTGCACTAATAGTAAGTACTAAATCCATCTGATAATATGTTTTCCATAAGCAACACATATAGTACTCAGTGATGCTGTAATTAGAGGCCTACCTAAGAAAAATGTCCATTTATTCTCAACCCTAGTGTCCAGTTACTCTCCGATTACTATTTTTCAAATAATTCCATCTCTCCCCCTCCCCCTTCTTCATTCCCCATGTGCCTGGTCTTTCTACATCCTTAACTGCACCCAAAGGAACTCCAAATGCCCAGTTAAGAATTGAGACAGGCATGCTTCAAATGCAGGTAAGAGCCTGGAAGATGATGATCATTCATTGGCTTAAAATGCATTTCTTTCCAGAGGGACTGTCCCCACTAGTGTTGACTGACAACTTCCCCTCCCCCTGAAAACAGGCAATAGATCACAAGCTTGGCTCTTACGGATTCTTACCTGTATTCTTAATGTCCCTAGGCTTTGACCAAGCAAGTAGTAATCAATAGAATGAAGGACATGGAGTTCCAAGAAGAACTAAATAGGTTGCCTCTCCATAGTAGGGACAGAATCAAACAGGGTGTGTGGGAATCGGCAAGATATCTAAATGATCTGAACTTCCCAAAACAAAATATAGCTTCCTTCAGAGCCAGATTTAACATTCTTCCTTCAGCATTCCTCCAGGACAGGTATACGAGGAGAACTCCAATAGCAGAATGCGTATGCATATGTGGCAAAGGAGAAATTGAAGATATCTCACATGTTTTATTGTACTGTGAGCTATACAGAGTTCATAGGTCTGCATATATTCTCCCCTTACTAGAAAGATTGATATAGTAATGTTGCAGTTGTATCAGTTACCTCCATCTTCAGATGATCCCTAAGGGAGGGAGAAGTAGGCCCTTTATCTTTAAAAAAAACTGGTAATAAATTTGGGAGCCCCTAGGAGCCTGGACATGAACATAACAGTCTAGCTTTAAGAGCATATAACTGAAATTGATAATAACCTATCCAAACTACAGATAGTCCTCAACTTGCAATCATTTTTTATTGTCTGTTTGAAATTACAATCAGCTAAAAAAAGTGAATTATGATCAGTCCTCACACTTATGATAGTCATAACCTCTTGACCATGACACCATCAAAATTTGGGTACTTAGCATCTGGCATGCATTTATGATTTATTTTTAAAGTTCTACATTGAAACTAGAGATTCAGCAAGTGGAGCCTGACACAGGATATAAACATTGTGCATTTGTGTCCTAATACATTTAATCATGATACAATAATTCTGTGACTACAACAGTTACCCCAGTCTGATTCCTCAGATGTTGCCTTTATCTTGTTCTCTACCCAAGAATGAGACAGACAAGTCACCGCTAGCTATTCTAATATTGGTCTTTTCCCCTTTCTTCTTATTCAGTGATCAGGACTACCCCATAGAGGTAGAAGGAATCTCTAAGGTGGAAGGGGGGAGGGGTTGGCACTGATATAATTTTCTGCTGTTCCAAGGATGAGTAGAAGGGCCCATGCATGCAGAATCAAAGATATC
Organism: Natrix helvetica; assembly: GCF_964273705.1. Classification (NCBI taxonomy): domain Eukaryota; kingdom Metazoa; phylum Chordata; class Lepidosauria; order Squamata; family Natricidae; genus Natrix; species Natrix helvetica. The sequence goes on from NC_138550.1 coordinate 74,762,978, forward strand.
TGAACACAGGAATTTGTTCCGGGAAGGGATACTAGTGCTCATACACAAAAACCCATTCTTGATCACCCCAAGCTTTTTAAATTTTCTATAGTATACTTTAGGAGAAGGGTGGAAATACACTTATATTGCAACTATTTTTGGCATTCGGGAGTTAGAAATCCTTACTGATGTACTGCAAATTATTTATCAGTAGAACCAGAACTTTTAATCCCAATCATGTAATGAAACAGAGTACTATTATGATGAATTAGCATCATCAGTTTTTCTTGCTGGATCACAAACAGCTTATTTATTGCTCCTTGACAGTAGCATTGAGGGATAACTTGTTTGGGCCATTAAGGCAGAATTTCATACATTACAATATAACATTAAAGACAACAACTTTGGATGGTGATGGTTAATATGTGTCCTCAAGGGTAGGTTAATTTAATGTTGTTGGATTAAATACTGTGCATTCATTCGGGTGAGAGTCAGCAAGTATATTGTAATTACAAGTATTGCTCAACAGGTTTGTATATGTATAATGAAGATAGCCGTTCAGGAATATCTAATGTATGAACTACTTAGCTAAACGTACCCTATCAGTTACATACAGCAGGTCAGAATTTTGGTTTTCCCTCCTCTGATTATAGAAATTAGGTTCAAATATTTGAAATGCCATTATGGGCAAGTAAGCTGTGTTTGGCTTTGGAGAATATAAATTGCACATGTGTGGATTAATGAAATCCACTTTGACTCCCATTGAGTTGTATGTGACAATATCTGTGCAACAAAGGTAAGATGTCACCTGATATTTGTAAGTATCATTGAAGAGTTCTGGTTAAAACCGTTGCTCCCACATATTGGAGTGACAATATCCTAATGAAAAAGCTTTATAAAATACTTGAAACTGAGCAATCCTTTCACCTTCACATGCACATTGGTAAAGACTACCTTTATATTTAGGTAACCAACCCTAACCATACACTTCGTGTAGCAGATACACATCTGTGATTAACAGATGGCCATTGCTTATGGTGTGTTTCAAAAGTACACATAGCAATCTGTCAGCAGCAAACAGAAATTAATTTCATATTTACCACTTTACAGTTTATTTTGATTCTGATACGATAGTTTTTGCTTAGGGTGTATTTCAGTTGAATTTCAATTTTGTTATAAAATGCACCTCCAGCTATATATTTTTTATGTCACAGATTTTTTGTTGCAATTGCAACTCTGTTACTCAGTAGATCTTGTACAAGTAGTATAAGAATAAGAACCTTTGTCGTCATAATAACTGATATTAGAAAAACTTTCAGAAATAGTGATAATAAAAGAGGAAGAAGAAGAGAAAAGAAAAAGAAAGAAGAAAGAAGGAGAAGAGGAGGAGGAGGAGGAGGAGGAGGAGGAAGAAAACTTCATGACAAGCCATGAAAAAAATTCCAGTGATTAGAAAACTGAAGTTAGGGATTGGGGAGGGATTACTAGATGTCACTGCTTCATCCACAATTGAAGATGTTCTGACAAGCAAGAAAATCTGATGTGCTTCAACTATGGGTTTTGTCTTTTGCTTCCATATTTAGGGCACCATGGAACTACCTTGTGGTGCATTTTGTAGGTCTCATTAAAACTAAAAATTTTGGCATGCCAAGCAAACACTCTCCTTTCAGAGAAAGGACCATAAACTATCTATTTACCTCTAATACCAAAGTTGCCTGTGTTGGCTTGGCACATCAAAATCTTTAGTAATTAACATTTACAACTAAACAGAGTCCTTAGATGTATTAATGATAATATAAACTTTCTTATGACAGTTACACCTGCATGCTGTATGAGACACACTTCCTCTGTGTACCATGCCATGGATGTGGGGCACTGGTTTGCTAAGTTAAGAACCCAAATGCAAACAGCATATGGTTCCTAGAGAGGAAGCATGTGCTTAAGTTAAATATATCAGAGAAAGAACCAATAATAGAGGCAAATAAGAGCTTTGTGACTCAGACACTTTTGCTTTTTATATTAGCCCAGTCACATATGAGGCTAGATCATGTTAGTAATGTTTGCTCTGATGTTAAATTATACAAAAGAGACTTACAAAATGATTTTGTCATGAAGTTTCCATGTAAATGACAATTGGTTAGAAGAAATACATAAACCCCACTAAAGTAGCTTGGGTATTGTAATATTGTCATTAGAATCAGAAATAAAGAGATGGAGAGACACATAGGAATTAAAACTGGGACAGTTTTGTTGTTATCTTGCATAACAGAGCTGCAATAAACAAAACCTGAGAGTTGATATCCTATTATTTGCCAATGAGATTCAGCCAACAACGGGACAACTTCAAAAGCATTTCCATTCTTGTTTATTCTTTTAGCCTCTGGCCATTTTCTGTATTTCTCCTCAAGTCTCATTACCAAAATTAGCCAAGCCATTCAAAATCCCTTGCCTATTCTAAGTCTGTAACTCAAATCTTGAAATCTTCTTTCATCCAGAAATATTACCCAATGCTATTTCATTCCTGTAAGACCTTTCCACATAATTCAATACAGATATTTTTGTGTCCTTTCCACTTATCTATAGAGAATAAGCAAGCAAAATGTTGCTAGGAGTTCTCTCCTGTGGTCAAGAGGTCATGTCACCTCTTCTATTTATTTTACCAAATGAAATTTGATTTCTGCCAAAAGCAATAGTTTTAATTCATTCTCCCCAACTTCCCACAATGACAGAAAATCACAGCAGTACCTTTTTGGTGATGACATCACATGGCATATCACTGCCATATCTTTCTTCAGCCCTTGACTATTAAACAAATAAACAACCAAAAAAAGATTGGCTACTGGTGCTGTAGAGATTTGCTTGACAAACATAGTCAAACAAGCCCGAATGCCTAAAGGTGCCTTCTTCCCCCCTCCCACACCCTGCTTAATAGAATAGGAAAGGGATATATAGCCTCTCTGAGTAATGACAGCATTATTAAAGTCCTTGTATGTATGTACTAGTTTTTTGCCTAACATTCACAAATAATCTGCATTCCCATATCTTGTATCCATTAGTCTGTGACCTGTATTCCGGATTAATAGAAAACAGATTTTGGATTTATTTATCCATCAAATGTCTTCCAAGTTTGAACAAACATACTATATTTCTAATTTCCTATGGAACTATTTAGCTTTTTGGTTCATTATTCTTATTGCCCTTGTCTGAGCCTGTTTTACTTTGCATGAATCGTTAAAGGAGTGGTTCCCAAACTTTTTCAGTCCACCGCCCCCTTGGTGCTACAAACTAATCCTCAGTGCCCCCCACCCAGTGGTGGAATTCAATTTTTTTACTACCGGTTCTGTGGGTGTGGCTTGCTGGGCGTGGCTGGGGGGTCATGTCACTGGGCGGTTTGCATGACGGAAGGAAAATAGTAACAGTAAAATTCAAAACTGCAACAATTAATTGCACATTTATTCAAAATCCAATTTAAAAACATTTTTAGTTAATGTTAATTCAACTAAATTGTTGAACATGATCCAGTGATACCAGGTTTTCAAAATCTGATAGTCATTTATCAAGAACCTTAGTAACTAGTAACTTAGTAAATTCAGTAAAATTTAGTAACTACTTCACTGTTCAGTAAATTCTTAATGTGATGGATGGGCTTGGTGAAGTGATACCAGTTTCCCAATGTTTGGTTTTAAGTCACTTAGCAGGAGTCTTAAATCACCATGTTCAGTAACCTGGAGTCGATTTCTTTGCTTGGAGAGAAGTTGGATGACCACACTGAAGCCACGTCCCACCAAATATGATTTTGGAAATGCAACAAGGAGCTTCTTAACCACTGTCCATAGTGCAGGATAGCGATCAGAAATTTCTTTCTCGAAGCAGCGGCAGTATGGTGAGAGGCTTCCTTTCTGCATTCCTTCGCTTTTGAATTGATGAACTTTTCAGCACTTTTAAAAAGTTAAACTTTCGGATCCCTGCTAGAGGTGCGGCTAGAGGGAGGGGGATTTCCCCCCCTCCCTTGGACAAGCGGCTTGAAAAGACTTTCCTTCCATCCCCAGAGAGGAGGAGGGGGGAGAGCCAACTAATGATGCCTCACCCCTATAAAAGTGATTTTCATTCGACCTAGCTCCAGAACTAATGGATGAACTGAGAACTTTTTGAACTTTTAAAAATTTTACTATGCCTCTGAGCCCAAAGCTGGCAGGGCAAGATGGCACACTTCCGTTGTCTTCATGAATTGTGAAACCTGACTCCACCTTTAAAATTCAGGCTTCCGGTCTTTGTCTCCGAGTCACCCAGAGGAATTTCTTGTGGATTGCTACTTTCTGAACTCTTTGGAGAAAAAAAACTTTCATCTACTGCTAGAGTGACTAAAGAAATCCCCATCTGTTTGGATCCTCTGCCTTCTGAATTCGCCTGCCTGCTCTACCTCTCCAGCTGCCCAGTCTCTACTTTGACTGATCTCCTTGCTTCATAAACCATGTCTCCAAAAAGACCACCTCCTGGAAAGCCTGGCTTTGCTACTTCTGCTCCAACGTCTGCAACGTCTAGTCCAGCTACACAGTCAAAGATATCAGAACTGATGCAACCCAAGACTACAGAGATAGACTTCCAACAAATGCTTCAACAAATTTTACAAGGCCAGGAGGAAATTAAGAAACAGTTAAGGGAAATGAAAGATGAAATTAAACAGAATCAAGCCCAAATCTTTAAGAACTCACAGAGACTGGACCTTGTGGAGGGTGGGGTGGCGGAGGCGAGGGGGGGGGTAGAGGCCTTACAGAAGGGGAACAAAGAACTTGACATCCAACAAATGAAAGCAGAGTTTGAAAGAATGTCCTTTTATCTTAGATTTCAAAATGTAATAGAAGCAGATGGGGAAAATATAAGGGACATTATGACTAACATTTTAGCTGAATACATACACAAAGATAAACAGCAGATGGAATGGGAGATAGATCTAGCTTATAGAGTGAATTCAGCATATGCCAGAACACATAATGTACCCAGGGAGGTTCATATTAAATTTCTTAGGAAAACCACAAGAGATGAAATTCTGGGTGTACAAAGGGGGCAAACACTGACATACCACGATAGGGAGATAACCATTCTAAAGCAGATTCCCAAAAAAATTAGGGAAAAAAGGAAAAGCTATTCGCAATTGGCGAATAAATTATACCAGAAGGGGGTGTGGTTTAGATGGTTGATGCCTGAAGGTATGCTGATATTCTGGGAGGAGACAAGAATCAGAATCAACACACCCATAGAGGCACAGGCCTTTATGGAAAAAAACAAAGCGAACCTAGAAAAAACAGATGACACTACAACGGTTATGCAGGACACGGGAGGGGCCGGAGCTCTGCCAGCGGGGGGTGAAGGGGCAACACCAAGAAAGCTCAGATCACAAAAATAAATAAGAAAACCACAATGTTATAAACAGACCGAAAGTATTAATGAATTTACAACTAGACTATATATTATAATTATATAAACTGATTGAAAAGTATTTTTTCTAGAATTAATATGCTGATTTTTTTTATGACTATGTAATAAGGTTTGATATTTTGATGTAACCTAGGAGTCTGGAGGGAGGGGGCGTCTGCCATACTTGCAACTGCCAAAATTTGTAACTATTCCACTTACCCTTTTCCGCATAAATGTTTTTAAAAAAAACCAATAAAACTTCTTGAAAAAAAAAAAAAAAAAAAAAAAGAAATTTCTTTCTGTAACCAAAACTCTTGGTACGATTTCTTAAACTTTGGCTTCAGCTCAATGTCATTTTGCAGTTCTATGAGTTGTTCCTCCACTACCCCATCTTCCTCAGTATCTGAAAATGGATTTATCACCCAATCTGGAATTTCCATCAAAAGAAGATCCTGATATCACTCAGACATCTAAGTCAGAGAATGTCAGAGAAACAACTTTAGCTGGATAGTCACATCCCTGCAATAACATCATTGTAATTTTTAGTTTCATTAATTTCCACAATATCAACACTAGCTTTGCTACTAACCCCTTCCAAACCATCTGCATAGTCTTTAAGATTTGGTGGTCTAAATATCAAAAATGGTTGACTCACATCACACATCTAAGCAAAACTGAAGTACAATCTATTTTTCTATTTTTTTTAAAAAAAATCTCAATTTTAAGATTTGTATTACTGTTTTCATCAGTCCCCATCCAAAAATGACAAGAAACTCTGGTGTCATTTTTTTAAAGCAACCATGGACAGAGAATTGCTATACTTGCCTTAATATTATTGACCAAGTTTCTTATTGACTACACTAACCAAGAGGTGCTATGGTCATTGTTAACCCTGCTGCAAAATGTATGTGTGCACATATCCACACATACAAAGGCATACAATATAATCTTATCTCCTTCAGATTGCCAATTATTTTGCACGACACAAACATTCTGCCTTTAAATGCTTATGTGGTTTCAATGGTTAAACTTCTGCTCGCCGAACCAACTATTCAAAACCAGTAATTCCGCAAGGAGAGAGGATGGGAATGGGGATATTTCAAAAACTAAACACATATCCTAAAGGAAAATCCACCCGCGACCAGCATTGAGTGGAGCTTTTATAAACTTTAGAATAAATGAGCTGGAAGGGACCTTGGAGGTCTTCTGGTCCAGTCCCCTGCTCAAGCAGGAGAACCTGTATCAGAGATCTTCAAACTTGGCAACTTTAAGACTTGTGGACTTCAACTCCCAGAATTCTCCAAACAGCTATGGACTTCAACTCCCAGCTATGCTAGCTGGAGAATTCTGCGAGTTGAAGTCCACAAGTCTTAAAGTTGCCAAGTTTGGGGACTCCTGACCTATACTATAGTAGTATATACATATAGTATACAGGGCCGGATTTAGATGAAAAGAGGCCCTAGGCTATTCCACTTATGGGGTCCTTTCACCTCCCATTTTTAAGTTTGTAAATTACATGAGAGATAATAAAATACATCATTACTGTGATATATATCAATATATTAAATGAAACATGTTGTAATTTGTACTAACCTTTATAAAAAATGTGGCACGGATAATAAATAAAAATAAAAGGCCCCTCTTGATCTTGAGGCCCTAGGCTGAAGCCTAGTTAGCCTATAGGAAAATATAGCCCTGATAGTATACTATACCTATATCAAAGAAACCTCCCGTGAGTTTAACAACATCCATATTTCCAAGGCTAGAAATGGAAGATTGCAATGCGAGCTCCCTCCTGCTGGTAATCCAAATCTCCCTAACCCAAATCCACACCACCAAAAGGGAGCGACCGTACTTCCGCTCATCACCCCCTCCCCCCAGTTACTTTTACCCAGCAGCGTCTCCATGCAAAGGAAAAGGATGGCACGAAATATGTGACTGTTTTTTAAACCAGTGGCAAAGAGCTCTCTCGCAAGCTCAACTAGAATTTGATTGGTAGGGTTCCCCCCCCCCCTAACAACACTGTGCATGATCTCCCCACCCACCGACCGTTTAAAAAAAACACCTTTTCACAAACCAAGCCGGTCAGTTAAGATGCTGGTGGTGTTGGGGGGGGGGTGGCAATTGAAGCGGCGCGCACCCCTCTCCTGGGAGGAAGGCCGTGATTGGAGGGGAGGGTGGTGGCGTTGCTTAAAGGGAAACCCACAGCTATTTCCAGGTTTGTTTGGGTAATTTCGTCCTTCTGCCCATGCCGATGGGCTTTAAACAGTAGATCTTCTGCTCGGCAAGTTTCTCCTTTCCATCTGAGAATTAGCTAAGGGGAAGCTACCAACCTAGGGGCGATGCCCTTTGCAGCCAACACAATACATGATCTTTTTTTCCTCGCCCTCTTGGTGCCCCCCTGCCACCCCCCCCCTTGCCTCTTAGCGCCCCCCCTAAGTCATCCCACCGCCCCCCAGGGGGTAGTACTGCCCACTTTGGGAACCACTGCTTTAAAGTGTAGGTGCCCAGAACTGGACAGAATATTCAATTCTGCCCCCCAATTAATATCAAAAAATTGTCTCCTGTATGGCCTTCCTTCAAGTCCTATGATGATAAGTGGTTAATGAGAAGCCATTCAGGCCCTGAAGAAGTTTCTTTCTTTAGTCCCAGTATCATGATCCAGGGTTCTGGGTGCGTCTTATACACTGAATACAGCATTTTTTGCCTCCTGAAACCCTACTCCCTTAACCAAAATGGCCGTGCAGAGCCTTTAGGAGGCTTATAGAGTGCTCCTGGGAGCTGGGCAGGGCAGAAATGAGCAAAAAACAGACCATTTTTGCTCAATTTTACCCCCCCCCCAGCCCCCAGGAGAACTCTATAAGCTTCCTAATGGCTATCCATGCCCTTTTTTAAATGAAAAATGGGCTGTTTTTTGCTTGTTTTTGTCCCTCCTACCCCCCTTCCAGGAGAACTCTGCAAGCCCCCTAAAGGCTATTCATGCCTTTTTTGAGGGGGAAATGGGCCCGTGTTCGCAAAAAATGGGCCGGTTTTGGGAGGTTGGCAGAATGCAAAAAACTTTTTTTTCATTTGCCTCTTCAAAAGCTGGGGCATTTTATACTCTGGTGCGTCATATACTCTGAAAAATATGGGTAAGTTTCCTGACTTCAAATTGCAATATCAAAATTTTATAGAAGCTATGCCATTCTATTTTTCCCCATAGTGTGTAGATTTTATTCTAGTCACAGAAAAGATCTGTGGCTATACACACTTAGCAAATTCCACTAGAATTAGATTTGTTGTTTTGTGTCTCTCAATGAGAGTAAAAACACTACATAAGACACAGACTGAATAAAAATAGAGAAATCTCCAGGTGAGATTCGAAATCATGCAAATCCTCATAAAATAAGGTCATGGCATAATATACAGTAATATCTGCAGTTCTGTGGTCTGGGAGTTTAAGAAAAGGGACATGGACTATATATACAATACAATACAATACAATACAATACAATACAATACAATACAATACAATACAATACAATAGTAGAGTTGGAAGGGACCTTGGAGTTCTTCTAGTCCAACCCCCTGCCTAGGCAGGAAACCCTATACCGTTTCAGACAAATACCTATCCAACATCTTCTTAAAGACTTCCAGTGTTGGGGCATTCACAACTTCTGGAGGCAAGCTGTTCCACTGATTAATTGTTCCAACTGTCAGGAAATTTCTCCTCAGTCCTAAGTTGCTTCTCTCCTTGATTAGTTTCCACCCATTGCTTCTTGTTCTACCCTCAGGTGCCTTGGAGAATAGTTTGACTCCCTCTTCTTTGTGGCAACCCCTGAGATATTGAAACAATGCTATCATGTCTCCCCTAGTCCTTCTTTCTCTTAAGCTAAACATACCCAGTTCCTGCAACCGTTCTTCATATGTTTTAGTCTCCAGTCCCCTAATCATCTTTGTTGCTCTTCTCTGCACTCTTTCTAGAGTCTCCACATCTTTTTTACATCGTGGCGACCAGAACTGAATGCAGTATTCCAAGTGTGGTCTTACCAAGGCATTATAAAGTGGTATTAACACTTCACGTGATCTTGATTCTATCCCTCTGTTGATGCAGCCCAGGACTGTGTTGGCTTTTTTTGGCAGCTGCTGCACACTGCTGGCTCATATTTAAATGGTTGTCCACTAAGACTCCAAGATCCCTTTCACAATTACTACTACTGAGCAAGGTACCACCTATGCTGTACCTGTGCATTCCATTTTTGTTGCCTAAATGTAGAACCTTACTCTTTTCACCATTGAATTTCATTTTATTAGATAGTGCCCAATGTTCAAGTTTGTCAAGATCCTTCTGTAGCTTAAGCCTATCTTCTGGAGTGTTGGCTATTACTGCCAGCTTGGTGTCATCTGCAAATTTGATGAGTTTCCCCATTTATTCCCTCATCCAAATAATTGATGAAGATGTTGAAGAGTACTGAGCCTTGGGGTACTTCCCTGCATACTTCCCTCCATGTAGATGCAGTTCCATTGAGGACTACACGTTGAGTGCGATTGGTCAGCCAGTTACGAATCCATCTGGTGGTGATGCTGTCTAACCCACATTCTTTACTTTATCTAGTAGTAGGTTATGGTCTACCTTATCAAAAGCCTTACTGAAGTCCAAGTAAACTATATTGACGGCATTCCTCTGGTCCATTAATTTTGTCACATTATCAAAGAATGCAATAAGATTAGTCTGGCATGATCTGTTTTTGACAAATCCATGTTGGCTTTTGGCTATTACTTTGTTTGCTTCTAGGTGTTCGCAAATTCGTTGTTTGATTATTTTTTCCAGAATCTTTCCTGGTATTGAGGTCAGGCTGATAGGTCTGTAGTTTCCTGGATCTAATTTTTTCCCTTTTTTGAAGATGGGAACCACATCAGCTCTTTTCCAGTCCTCTGGTAGTTCCCCGGTGTTCCAAGATCTCTGAAAGATATAATTCTGAGATCTCATCCGCTAGTTCCTTCAGAACTCTGGGGTGTAATCCATCAGGTCCTGGTGATTTGAACTCGTTTAGGATAGACAGGTGCTCACTTACCATTTTCTTCCCTATTTCAATTTGTGTTCCTAATCTGATTTTTGTGGTGCTGCTTTTGATAGGTGGAACTGTTTTATCCCTTTGTGTAAAGACAGATGCAAAACATGAGTTAAATAGTTCTGCTTTCTCTCTGTTGCTTGTCACCTTCTTGCCACTTTCTCCTAACAATGGATCAATTGTTTCCTTAACTTTTTTCTTGTTTTTAACATGTTGGAAGAAGCTTTTTTTTTGTTAATTTTTACTTTTGTGGCAAGCCTTTCTTCATTGTGAGCCTTAGCTTTCCTCACTTCATCTTTACAGGCTCGGGCTATTTGCTGATATTCTGCCTTAGTTATGTCCCCCTCCTTCCACTTTTTATACTTACCTTTTTTGTCTTTCAGTTTGTTAGATAGTTCTTTATGCAGCCATGCTGGTTTCTTTTGGGAGCTGTTATTTTTCTTCTTCATTGGTATTGTGCTAGACTGGGCTAGTGTAATCTCATTTTTCAAAATTTCCCAAGCTTCTTGAGTTGTTTTCCCCTTGAGGATTCTCATCCATGGAATTTTTCCCAAGCTCTCTCTAAGTTTATTGAAATTAGCTTTCTTAAAGTCCAAGACTCTAGTTTGACTTTGTTCTACTACTTGTGTTTGGATAATGTTGAATTCCAATATTGCATGGTCACTTGCCCCCAGGGTTCCTATGGCTTCAACACCTTCTATCATTTCCTCTCTGTTAGTGAGAATTAAGTCCAATATGGCTGATCCCCTTGTTCCCTTCTCTACTTTTTGGGAAACAAAGTTGTCTGCTAGGTTTGTTAGGAACCTGTTGGATCATACATTTTGTGTGTGTGTGTGTGTGTGTGTCTTCCTGAAATCTTTTTATTTTATTTTTATTTTTATACATATCATTGTGTGAATGGTTTGTTTCCTGGGTGTCATACAGTTCAATACAAATAAAAATAACTGTTACTCCTAATAATTACATTTCATTTTCATTTTTAGTTTTACTAACGCATAACTTCTACTATCATCCTTCAATTCTAAACCTTTTCATAGTTCCAACATCTGTTTTTACTATTTCCTCCCTCTTATTCCTTCCTCTATTTTAGTTCTTTCCCCCCTTCCCCTGTCATTCTAATATTGAAAGATGTGATCCTTCCTTTTTTCATTATTCAATATTTCAATATGCACTTCTAACATCAATCATATTTCAAGTATTTAATGTATATTCATTTTTTTCTGAAAAGCTTTTTTAAATTTTTCCATAACCACTTTTACATCAGTAATCTTACAGTGTGTCATCTGAGTACAATCTTTGTGTCATCATATTTAACAGTTACATCATTTTAAATCTATTTTTATCTTCCATTTACCAATACATTTACATTTCCATTACCTTTTAATTCATCTCCTCCCCTATAATTCTGCATTCTTTTCCAAATTATTCAATTTTCTGTTTCTTTTTGTCTATATTCATTTTCTTTCTGTTTTTTAAACATTGTTTTATTTTTAAACAAACAAGTACAGACAAACATAAAACAAAAACATATTCCAATTCCATCCAGTGTGTCGATTGGTTACAAAACTTTTTTGTACATTCTCACCATAGTCTTCACTTACACTTTATATAGAATCTCATATTATCAATCTGATATATGTATATAATTATTATCATTATTATATATTTATTTGACTATAATTGTCATTACTTCATTTTATGCGAGATATTCTACATTTTAGGTAAATTTATATTATGACATTTCATTACATCATCCTAAATCCATCAGTAATAATACATCTTTATAAAATTGTCTAACCATTAATAAGATAAATCCCATGTTTTGTATAATTATTTATCTTTGGTTACCAAACTTTTATGCATCCTCTCCATAGTCCTCACTTACAAATTATATAAAATCTCATATTATCAATCTAATATATATGTATACAATATTTATCATTATTAATCATTTATTTGACTATAACTATTATTACTTCATTTTATACAAAATATTATAACTTTAAATAAATTCAAATTAATTTTTATTATAACATTTCATTACATCATCCGGTATCCATCCAATAGTAGTGAATTTTTTTATTTCCTGCCATTTGTGGTATTTGTATTCTAATTGCTTTTTTAGTAGATCTTGTATGGACATGTTTTGGCAACTTATATTTCACTGCATATCTTGTGAAGGCTCGAAACCCCTCATCCATTCCTTCCATCATCTTCCCTTTAGTTATCACCAATCCTTCTGCCAGAGTTTCTATCATTACTTCTGCCAAATTTTCTCCCTTTTCTTTCCCAAACAAAGTTAACTGTTCTCTTTCCCAGTTCAGTGCAATCTTTTTTCCCCACTCCAAGCTTTTCACTCTGATAGTACCCAGAGAAGCACCTATATAAATATCTGTGCTCTTCCCACTATCATTTCAATAAACAAACTCAAAGTCCTTGAAGTGTAACACCATCTCTTACTTTGCACAAGATTATCAAATGCTCAAATGTAGAGAAGAAAAACAATATTTCCAAGCCTCCAAGCCTCTAAGTGGCAGTGTTATTTCTTTTCATCTATTTTCACATCCCTCTTTATATTCTTTATATTCCAGGAAAGAAAAAAAGTTTTTTTAAAAACAAGAAAATATTATAAGGCGTTGAAAAGAGAAAAGAATGAAATTCTTAAAAAGAAGAGAAAAATAAAATCAGTCCAGTTTAAAAAATAAGTGTTTGTAGAAATTCCAGCAGTAAAAGGATTAAAGAAAAATAAGACACCAAATTTGACTCAGGCTTAATCTCGCCGCTTGACCTCTTCTGTCTTCAATTTTAACTTTACTTTTAATCTTTGGGGTGTTCTCTCACCTAATAGTAAAAAATTATCTCACCAATTCAGCACACTTTCTCTCCTGCTTGTCTTCCATTTCTGGAGCTGTCCCACTTTCAGCAGCTTCAATGGCTGCTTCTTTGTCACCCAAAAAAGGGGCTTCTCCTGGATCTACAAGGGACTTTGCGATGTCCCCGGGATAAGCAGGATGTGCCCTTCTCTATCAACATTTCTACGGGACAGTTTAGGTCCAAAAGGACCGTCCAGCAGCAGAGATATCGATGGCGATCCTGGAACTCCAAGGTCGCACATCGTATCATCGCAACATCAGCTCCGCCTCCCCTTCTATATTCATTTTCTATCCAGTGATAAAAATATCCCCATATCTTATAATACTCTGATTCTTCCTTCTCTTTGATTGCCAACAATAATCTGTTTATTTCTGCACAGTCTAATATTTTTAAAAATTACCTCTCCCTCTGAGGGAATTTTTTCCATTTTCCAATTTTGTGCAAATACAATTCTAGCTGCAGTTATTACATGAATAATTAAATATAATTTTTTTTTTACTATATTTCTCTGGTAACATACCCAACAAAAGCAGTTCCGGCTTTAAATCAATATGCTGTCATATCATCCTTTCCAACAACATACAAATTTTTGCCCAATATTTTTTTGCCTCTGCACATGTCCACCACATATGATAATATGATCCCGGTGTCTGGTGACACTTCCGACACTTGGTTTATTTATCTTTAAACATTTTTGCCAATCTTTCCGGTGACATATGCCATCTATAAAACATTTTATACAAATTCTCTTTATATGCTGTTGCCATTGTTAATTTATAATTCCTTTCCCATAATTTCTGCCACTTTTCAAGCTCTATTGTATATCCAATTTTTTTTGCCCATGCTATCATTGTTTCATTTACTTCTACTTCTTCTAACTTAATATGAAGTAAATAATTATATAATTTTTAATCATTCGCTCTTCTGTTCCTGTATTTCCTCCAGTTCTGTCAACTCCAAATAAAAACCATAAAGTTTTGTATCTTTTTCATATCTCGATTGTATTTGCAACTTTGTATACCAAACCATATCTATTCCTTGTTCTTCTAACTCGTTTCCCTTTTAATTCTCCCTTTTTTGATAAAATATATCTAATAATATTTTCCATCTTAATAAAGTTTGAATGTATCAATGCTTCCGTTGTAGAAAGCCACATTGGAATCTTCAAATAATGTTTTCCCTCACTCTTTCCCAAACTAATAATAGAGCGTTTCTTACATAATGTCTTTGAAAATAACTGTGTATCTTATTTTTCCCATACCACAAAAACACATGCCAACCTAGTTGCAGATCATGCCCCTCCAGTGTCAATAACCTTGTTTTCCTCAGTGTAAACCAATCTTTCATCCATGACAGTGCTGCTGCTTGTTAATATATTTCCCAATTTGGGAGTCCGAACCCTCCTCTAATTCTTGCATCCTGTGGCATTTTTATGTTAATTCTTGCTTTTTTTCCCTTGCCATATAAATTTCGCTATTAAGAGTTTCAAAATATTTTTTCTCTAACTTTATTGGTATTGTTTGAAATAGAAACAACAATTTTGGTAATATTAATTGTTAATCACATTTTTTACATAATATTTTCCCAACCCTTCAATCCTTGTGATCCTGCAGTTAATACTCTTGTTTTCATTGAAATTCCTTTGTCTAATCTCAAATTACTTAATCCTAGCTTTTCACTGCTACATTTTTATACATATTTACATATACACCACATACAAAGCAGTTATCCAACTTATATAGTTCTAATATTCATACACATTGTTAAAATACTTTCATGAAATATTTTGCTTTACATTCCTTTTCTTTCTCTTTGTCCCACATCTTTCACCCTCATCCAAATTTTTAATCTTTTTTGGGGGGTTGTCTCCCATACACTTCCTTTACTTCTTTTATTTCACCTACTTTTGAATCTGTCATAACTATGCCCTCTAGTTATCTCTCCCTTCGTCCCCCCCCCCCCTGGTCTAATTCTATGGCTACCTGTTCTAACCCCTTTTCTTCTCTCCGGCTGTCTTCCTGTTTCTCCCATTTCCTTTTTACATCTTTTAGAATATTTTCCTTCTGTTCTAAACCCTTTTTTCACCATGAAGTGTACTGGTATCTTGTTGTTGTTGTCTTCTTCTTGTTGATTTCCCGAGTTTGCTGTCTCCTCTGCTGTTTCTAGTGATTCCATTCTTTCCTCATTATCCTATTCTTTACTTGTTGTTCCTTGTATTATATTGTCCAATTTTTGATCTATACGATCTATACAACCAAATATTTCCTTCCTCTCATTGTGTTGTTCTTTTGTAAAATACTTAATGCCTTGGTACATCAGCTCCATTTCATTGTCTCCACTTGCTTCCATTTTACAGTCAATCCAATTTAAGAAAAGAAACCAGGGGTTTGTCCACACTTCTTCCAATCACTTTAATTTGCTCAACAATATTCAGAATCACTTGCCTAAAGGTCCTGTTTATTGTATGATTCTCCAGTACTTTTAAAGTTAATATTTATAATCCAGCAATGTAAAAGGTCCCAAAGTTGCACAGCTCTCCTTTTAGCAGCAGATGGCACACCAATTTCAACTTGGTACTGCCTGCTTGCATAATGTTGATAGTCTGATTTTAATTATTTTAATTTATAAATCCAGTAGGAGGGCAACATTTATAATAATAAAAAACAAGCTCCAGATTGAATTCCAGTATTTTTTAAAATACCTTTTCAATGCCACTTCTTCACTTTGAGAGTTCAATTTTCTTATCCTTAGTTTTCTTTAAAACATCTCTTCTTAAATATTCTGATTTTTAAAATGTGCTTATTCTGCCGCTAGCCAATAGTTCCAATATGCTTCCCCCTTGAATTTCTTGGAGTTGCTTTTCAGTAAAAAATATTCTCTTATCCAGTTAACAAGCCACTCACTTTCTCTACCCCTGCACAGTCTCAGATTTTTAGGCTGTCTTCAGCTTCATGGCAGCCGCTGCTCCCTGTTGTCGGCTGAGGGGGCTTTCCAAGTCAGGGAGGGGAGATGCGGTTCCACTCTACCTGCTAGGCAGTCCCCCTTTCCTTCACCACTCCTCCACAGTGGCTACAGTCCAAATTGGGACCCTCCTATAAGGAGAGGTTGGAGCTGGCCGCAGAGTTCACGGACCAGGCTTCCAATGGCTCCGGAAGTACAACCGGAAATCCATGTCTTCCTGAAATCTTGTTGATCACTGAACCAGTATAGCTGCTAAAACTATTACACTGTGTGTAATTATCTAAAATTCAATGATCCACGGCTTCTATTTCCAATAGCTCATAGAACAGGTCTGTGACTAGTACATCTGATGAGGTTCAACTAGAATGAAACCAGCCATGTATGGCTTATTGACAATAAAACATTGTGCCCAGATTTCACTTGCTTACTAGATAAGATCTGTGGGTATTCAAATGTGCAATAATTGTACAAACTCTTATTTTTTCAGAGAAGGAATATACCTTTCTATACTTATTTTGGGAATAAATGTACTGCTGTCATCATTCTAAAATTATAAACCTAATGGTTCTATTTTGAACTTATCCCCTGTATTGATTCTTTCTGCACTGCATTTATCCTCTCAATCACAAGGTGAAAGCAAAAAGATTCAGAAAGCTGGTCCAGAACTTTACAACCCAGATCTGGTGACCTTACTAACTGTGTATCTTAGACCTGGGGAAGTGGCCAGTTAATTAATGCAAAAAAGGTACAAATTGCAATCTCTCTCAATTCTTCATACAACAAAAGCAAGAGGCCCAATTCTCAAGTCTGTCAAGAGCCTTCTGGATCTTGAGCCTATCTTTTAAGTATTGGCTATTTCCCAAACTTGGTATGATCAGTGAATTTGATGAGTTTCCCCTCTATCTCCTTATTTAGGTAATTTATGAATATGTTGAAAAAGTCTAGGCCAAGGACTAAACCTTGAGGTACCTCACTGCATACTTCCCTTCATGTACAGTAGATGTAATTCCATTGAGGATATCTGCTGACTGTGGTTGGTCAGCCAATTGCAAATCCATTTGGAGGTGTTGCTGCTTTTACCTTATTGTTCTAATTTACCAAGAAGCAGGTTGGTGTCTACTTTGTCAAGAGTTGTTAACAAGGCCATGTCGGTTTCTAGTAATCATCTTGTTTGTTGGCAGGTGTTCACAAATCCTCCACTTGATTATCTTTTCCAAGATTTTCTCAGGTATTGATATCAACTTGATTGACTTATAATTTCCTGGATCCATTTCTCCCCTCTTTTTTGTAGATTGGAACCAAGCAGTGTGGTGGCCTTGTGGTGAAGATGCTCACCTCCCACTCAAAAGGTTGAAAGTTCTGGTGGTGTCAGGAAGGGCATCTGGCTAGTAAATACTCAGCTCCATCAGTTGCCCTGATTCTATCTTGAGTTAAGGGATTACGTCAAAAAGGGAGGGTTTTTTTGTAGATTGGAACCACATCAGTTGTCCTCTGGTCCTCTGATATTTCTTCTGTGCTACATGAACTTTGAAATATTACATTCAATGGGTCCAAAATTACATTTGCCTCTTACTAATTCCTTGCCTATTTTGACTTGTATACTTGTTCTATCCCCCTTGGTGCTGCTTTTGATAGGTTGATACTTTATACAGATTTGAAGTGCCTATATAAATGTTTCAGTAAATTTTACAATCTTTCAAGGTAAGTAGGTAGGAAAGTAGGAAAATGAGTCTATACAGTTTCAACTTTAGCTACCAATTGAGTTTATAGCTAGAATGAGTTTTGAACCAAAATTAGAAGTCAGACTGACTGCTATGTGACAAATGATGTTAAAACCTCCTAGTTTTTCAAAATGAACAACAATTGCAGGTGGATTGGATTACAACCATGACATGCGAATTTGAAAATGCTAAGACTAAATTTGATGTGGAGTTGTGTACAAGTGATTGTATTATTGCTAACATATACAAACATTTATTAAAAATGGTAACAGAGGATGAACAAGTTAAATAAATATCGTGCGATAAAATTGACAAAAAATAGGATCCATACTCAGAGATGGATCAGTATATGAAAGAAAGGGTTGGAATATACATTGAAAGGTAACCTTAAGGACAATTTTTATAAAATGAAGCATTGCTGAAAATGAGACTGGATAAGTGGTCAAACATGCATAAGGGAGTTTCAAATATTTCCTGGAAATGTAATCAAACTGAGGATACATTTTTCATCTTTGATGGATATGTAAGACAAAATATTGGGATCATATGTACATTCTGATTTAGAAGTTTTAAAAAATGAATGTACAAGTGAAACGAGAGAAATTTCTTTAGGGTTTAATCAAGAAACAACTGGAACCATCTTATGGATAACAACAGCAAGACTTCTACATGTTCAAAGGTGGAAGGATTTACAAATACCTATAGTGGGAGAATGGATAGTGAAAATGGAATTGATGGAAATGGTGAAATTGATAGTTTTGATTAAAGAAAACTAATTACTTTTATTTCTACTTGAAAACCACTTTTGGATTATTCTTTTCATGAAAACTAAAGAAATGAAATATTAACTTTGAGATTTGATTATAAGAATTATATGGAATTATATAAATAATGCAGACATGTTTTAAGCTTAGAGTTTGATTTGCATCTATACCAAAGATAGTCAGAAATTATTCTTTTCCTATGTTTCTTACTTTTTTATTTTTGTACCTCTAACTTATCTATTTGTTTTTTTTTCAAATCTTTTTTTCTTCTCTGTTTATCCTTTAATCCTGGGTTTTTTTTAATCAATACATATAATAAAAAGCAATTTTTTGTCAAGCAACCATGGCATTATGAAATAATCTAGTCTTTTGTCTCTATAGCTTTTTGTTCATGGAAGTAGCTATTAGATTTACTATTAGAAAAGTTATTAGAAAAGTTACATGTTTCTTAAGGAATGAACTAACATTGTAAATAACAAGTATAGGGAGGATCTTTTAATTAAGAGTTTCCAATTCCTATGTAAAAACTTCACTTTGTCCATTCTTCAATTAGATTTTTTAGAATGAACACAATTATAAATACAGAAAATATAAAGAGAGATTCAACCGTGGTGTAGAAATATTACTAATGCAACTGCTTATTTTTTAATTCATTAAAGGAGCCTTAGATTTTTCTTAAAAAATAAATAAATCTCAAAAATGCTGTGATAGTGGCTCCACAAAACTTGCTGTAACTAATTTTTATTATCTAGCTTGCATGCAGAGGCAAATAGAATATGGAGTCCATTCCTTTAAAAAGGGTCTAAGCATATTGAATGAGCAAATGGGTGTCACCGTTAACAGAAGGAAAAGACAAGAAAGGAAAAGGAAAGTGTTAGATATTTGCATAAACTGCTGTAGTCTCCACTCAGGTCCGCCACCAGGGCGGGAACAAGGGGTTGTTCTGATTGGACGGGAGGTCTGCCAGATCCCTATAAAAGGGGACCTGCACGACCCCATAGCAAGCTGGATCACTACTACATAATAAATAAAGAGCTGTTTGTCACTATCGTCTGGAGTCTGTTCTCTCGTTGCCCGAATCTAACATTGGCGACGAGGATGGGATCGAGAGGCAGATAGGACGAAGATCTACCACCAGAATCTACGAATCCGATCCAGCCCCGGAATTCGGCGGAAATTCCGGCAGCCATCTCAGAGTGGCAAATTCAAACGCAGGACAAGATGGCGATGGACGCTCCACCGACTCCATACAACCCAATCACCGAGCATTGGGAATCCTACATGCTGAGATTCGAATGCTTCCTCGAGGCAAACAATCTCATGGGAGTACCGGACTCCCGGAAAAATAATATGTTCCTGAGCTACTGCGGTCGAGAAGTCTTTGAAACGGCCAGGGATCTCTCAGAGCCAACCCCCATCCAGGCGATAACATGGACGGCGCTACAGCAGACACTGCAGACGCATTTCGCGCCAAAACCTTCCCGCCACGTTCGCCGCCAGGAATTCAACACGCGGAACCAGAAGGCGGACGAATCCATCAATCAGTACGTTGCAGCACTTCGAAAGGCAGCAACGCATTGCGAGTTCAGGGACCTGGACGAGCAAATCCTGGCACGCCTCATATGCGGGTTAAAAGACATTTTGTTGCAAAAACGATTGTTGGCCAAATCCAACCTAAACCTGCAGATTGCGCTAGATGAGGCAAGAGCTTCTGAATCAGCGGACAGATCTGCAGAAACGATACAACGCGGGTACAGCGCAATCCAGCCAGGAGCCAGACAAGCCCGGGTGCATCACGAGGCTACCGATCAAGAAACCGAGGACAGCAAGTACGAAGACAGCCATCGCATGCGCAGCAGTCACACAAGACCGGCGCGAAAATCCAAATTCCGTTTGCCGCCCTGTGCAAGCTGCGGAGGAAATCATCCCCGGTCTACCTGCCGTTTCAGGAACATTGTTTGCTCGCATTGCGACAAACTTGGGCACATTGCAAGAGTGTGTCGGAGCGAAGTCCCTGCCACACAATGGCAGCCTCCAATGTATCGCTGACAGAAGCCCAACCCAGGGGCTTGGCGGAAAAACAAAGGGCGCCCAGAGAGAGACCCGAGGGAGTCAGCCGAGAGAGAGTATTCCCAGAGAGCTGAGAGAGAGTATTCCCAGAGAGCTGAGAGAGAGTATTCCCAGGGAGCCGAGAGAGAGTATACCCAGAGAGAACCGCTGAGAACCTATCTCACAACGATAGGTCAGGTCCGCACAAAGCGGCCTAAAATGCTGAAACTCACTGTCCTCCTGGAGGACTCCCCTTGCGAGCTTGAAGTCGACACAGGATCGTCCCTGACGATCATCTCGTGGTCAGCAATGAAAAAGGCGATCCCGAGCCTAAAGAAGCGGCAACTACGAACACCAGACATCCTGCTTCGAGTCTACCAGGGGAACAGGGTCCCCATCATGGGTCAAGGCACGTTTCGAGTTCAGTTCAAAGACATCACAGCCCAGCTGCCCCTGACCGTCGCCAGCGCACCATTCCAGAGCCTCCTGGGACTGGATTGGTTCGAAGCCCTGGGGCTAGAAGTTACCGGAATCAACGCCGTGGGTAACAGCAGCGCTGAAGGGATTTTTAAGGAGTTCGAGGATGTGTTCAGCCCTGGCCTTGGTAAGTATGTGGGAAAGCCTATTTCATTCAATTTGAACCCAAATGCAGCGCCAATCCGACTCAAACCTAGAAGAGTGCCTTTTGCGCTCCGTCCCAAAATTGATAAGGAAATTGATAAGCTCATAGAGCAAGGGATCCTTGAACCGGTGGATCATGCTCGCTGGGAAACCCCAATCGTGACCCCCGTTAAGCCGGACGGGTCAGTCCGTATCTGCGCGGACTATAAATGCACAATTAATGTCGCCCTACAACAAAGCGCATATCCTGTGCCCGTGGTTCAACACCTATTGCACTTGTTGGGGCCAGGAATTTTTTTTGCAAAATTAGATATGGCACAAGCGTATCAGCAGCTGCCAGTGGATAGCGCCACGGCGGAGGCCCAAACTATAGTGACGCACAGGGGTGCTTTTAAATACAACCGGTTACAATTCGGCGTGAGCATCGCTCCGGGATTGTTCCAAAGCGTCATGGAACGGCTTTTGCAGGGCATACCAGGAGTCGTCCCCTATTTCGATGACATCTTGGTGTCGGCTGCAAACAAGGAGCAATTATTGAAACGTGTTAGGACTGTTTTGGCTAGAATTCGAGAAAAGGGTCTCCGCCTTAAAAAGGAAAAATGCCAAATTAGCGTGCCCAGTGTAGAATTCCTGGGTTACAGAATCGATGGACTGGGAATACACCCGACATCGAAGAAAATTAAGGCCATCCAGGACGCCCCCACACCACGGAATCAGACCGAGTTGCAGGCCTTCCTTGGACTTCTTAACTTCTACAGCGTCTTTCTCAGACAGAAAGCCACCGTCGCTGAGCCGTTACACCGACTTCTAGCCAAGAACGCGAAATGGACCTGGGGACGTTCCGAGGCGACCGCCTTCGCCGCAGTCAAGCACCTGCTGACGACCGACTCTCTACTCATCCAGTACAGCCAAACCCTACCACTGGTATTGACCTGCGACGCATCACCTTTCGGCGTCGGCGCAGTACTCAGCCACAGAATGCCAAATGGGAACGAAGCCCCCATTGCGTTCTATTCAAGAACTTTGTCTTCGGCGGAACGCAACTACAGCCAACTGGACAGGGAAGCGTTAGCTGCTGTGGCTGGAGTCAAACGTTTCCACGAATACCTCTACGGCCGCGATTTCGAACTTATCACAGACCACAAACCATTGCTGGGTCTTCTGGTGGGAAACCACCCCACACCGGTCTCCCTCTCCCCGCGCATGACCAGGTGGACTGTTTTCCTGGCTGCGTATTCCTACAAACTGGTACATCGACCGGGTTCCACATTGGGGCATGCAGACGCGCTCAGCCGCTGCCCGCTACCGGAACTGTTAATCGACCCCACTCCAGAAATACTAGTCCTTTTGATTGACTGTTTGGACACAGGGCCAGTTTCTTCTGTGGACGTTGCTAGGTTTTCTGCTAAGGACAATGTAATCAGACAAGTGCAAACTTGGGTATGGAGGGGGTGGCCCAAAGGGATTGTGGGACCTGAATTCAAACTGTTTTGGTCTAAGCGTGATGAACTGTCGGTTTTAAAAGGTTGTTTATTGTGGGGGGATCGAGTTGTTGTACCGTACAAACTGCGGAGAAATTTATTAGAGGCTTTGCACGTTGGGCATCCAGGGATCGTAAGGATGAAAGCATTAGCTAGGAGTTACGTTTGGTGGCCAAACATGGACAAGGAGATAGAGGAATGGGTAGCCACTTGCAATCCGTGCCAAGAGTCCAGACCAGCCCCCCCTGAAGCGCCCGCTACGGAGTGGGACAAACCGAAAGCACCCTGGTCGCGAATACACATAGATTTCGCAGGGCCAGTGCAAGGGCAAACGTTCTTAATAGTTGTGGATGCATACTCCAAATGGCTAGAAGTAGTCCTGATGACTTCGATCATGGCAGAGGCGGTTATCAGGGTACTACGGCGACTGTTCGCCACGCACGGCCTGCCCGACCTCCTGGTCTCCGATAACGGGCCCCAGTTCACGGCCATGCAATTCGAAGCATACTTAGCAAGTCAGGGAATTCGGCATGCCCTCGTCGCGCCATTCCATCCCGCATCGAATGGACAGGCGGAGAGAATGGTGTGCTCTGCAAAAGAGGCTCTCGCTAGGATGGGCCTGGGTGATTGGCAAACATGGATCGATCATTATCTTTTAATCCAACACATTACCCCTAGTGCCACGACGGGAAGGAGCCCCGCTGAACTCCTCATAGGTCGCCGGTTAAGATCTCACCTAGACCGACTACACCCAAATTACTCTGCCACATCGCCCCCAGACTCTACAAGCAAAATTCGGAACTTTAGCATAGGGGATTCAGTATACACCCACAACTATGCAGGGGGGACACTGTGGATTCCGGCAAGGGTAATAGGTATCACCGGTCCCCGTTCCTACTTGTTAGAATTGGAGGACGGCAGAAACTGGAAAAGACACATCGACCAACTCCGAGGTCGCCTAACGCACTCCAACCTACAATCATCAAATGAAGAACTCATCCCGTCAGAAAGACAGCCGATGCAACAACCCGAATCTCCCAGCACAGATGACTACAGCACCGCAGAGCCTGGGATGGAACCTGAGACCAACGATAGAGCGGAGCAGCTTCCCAGCGAGGGGAACCTATCATCCCCTGCCAGGGTGACGGAACAAAAAGGACACTCCGATCTCACGCCCGCTCCGGCACAACCCGAACTTCGCAGGACCACCCGAGCAAGGCAGAAACCGGCATACTTACAGGACTTTGTCACTAACCGGAACACTCCATCTAAGAGGGGAGGGGTGTTAGATATTTGCATAAACTGCTGTAGTCTCCACACAGGTCCGCCACCAGGGCGGGAACAAGGGGTTGTTCTGATTGGACGGGAGGTCTGCCAGATCCCTATAAAAGGGGACCTGCACGACCCCATAGCAAGCTGGATCACTACTACATAATAAATAAAGAGCTGTTTGTCACTATCGTCTGGAGTCTGTTCTCTCGTTGCCCGAATCTAAAGAAAGTGACTTTAAAAAATACATGCTTTGAGAAACTGTGCTCAGCTGAGAAAAGGTGAAAAGACCATATTTTAAATAGTTGCTGTTTTCAAGGGGTATATTCTGAGTGTTGCAGATAGCTCATTGTGGGTGACTAACTGTTTCCTGCAGAGGAGTCAAAGGTTTCTACCGTGATGGTAGGTAATAAGAATTTAAGGTGGTCAGTTTCCAAGAGGGAATGAACTGAGTGCCTTAACACATAGCACTAATAAGAGCTTGCCGGTGAAGTTCAGATTAAGACGGTACCATGGAGAAACAGAAAGCTTTCTACAGACCTTCCAAATAGTCATAGCTAAATCTACCTAAAACAACTTTAATTCATTCTGATAAAAGTAAGTAGTTAAGGAAAGAATGAAAAAGTGGGACAGGTTTTAGCTGAACCATCTGTAAGGTTATTTGAATAAGCAAGTGTATTTCTATGAATATACTTAATCAATATGTAAAATAGTCTGGGGGAAAAACCCTGAAAGCAGAACTAAATTAGGAAACACAAACACTCTGGTTTTTCTTGAAGCAAAGAAAAATTATAATGATGGTGATGATGACAGCCAGAGTCATTTACCTAGAAATGAAAACAGATAAATGGCTTTCACATTTACAAAGGAAATAATTTGATCCAATAAATAGTCAAATTACCACACAGCAGGAGACTTTATATAGGATCATCTATCTGAATATGAGTGATACAAGTTTATTGTTATCATTTTGTTTTTCCTTACTATTAGGAGGATTGAAAAAGGATCGGGCAATAATATTATTCAAGGCTTTATTCTTATGTTAAGCCATACCATACTGTAATGTGAATTTCTGTCTTTTCTTTGTGTTACGTCACCCTAACCAAAGAAACTATTCTTTTAAGCATATGAATCTCAGGTTTTTCTGACAACTACTAGCACCTTGAAATGAACTCAGAAATTGGCTGACAACCATTGGAACCAATGTGAGGAAAATGTTTCTAAAGAGAAGACACAGATAGAATTTCAGTGGCTGCACTTTATAGTAAATGCAATTGTTTTGCAAGCACAGTGTAAACAGGAAGTTGTTAGAATGTGATTAATTGTGATTTAAAATATAACTAGAACTGAAAGGGCATCATTTCTCAAAGAAATATCCAAAGAATGCTTTCCACACTGGAAGAGGTATAAAACTTTCCTAAAAATCTAAAGGAGAAAATATGCAAATCTGGTAAAAATGTATACCATTAATGGGTTTTTCAATATAATAATATAAGGGCAAATCAACAGAACCTAAATAAATGTATACTATTAATGAACCTTTTAATAAAAAAATAAATAACCAGAAGGACAAATTAATGGGAAATAAATAAATGTAAGAAACATGTTAACGTATGAAATATTATGGAATTTAGCTTGTACGTATTATTAAAAGTGCTGCAAAACTGGGAAAATCATTGTGTGAATGTTGATGGGAGCCCACAGGAATGGTAACAAAAGCTACAGAGCAAGTGGGAGGACAACAACTATAGTGAAATGTAAGCCATTAATGCAAGTGAATTTCATTACTGGAAGGTTAACAAATGTCAGGGAGAGTAGGAGGAAATAGCAGAGCATAACTACATTCCAGACAAAGCAAAGAAATTGCATTTAAGAGAAGCAGGTAGCCGAGAGAGTCACATCTCTAGGTAACAGATATTTGGAAGTATAAAAGGTGATCATTGTTCTGACTGCTGTAAACAAAAGAATCCCTCCCTTGAATTCCATCATATGATGAAGCAAACAATTCTACATGCTTTTTTTATAAATGCCTGCCATAGGAAGAACCATTAATTTTTCTTTGGAGCTGCACCTCCCTCCACAGAGGTAAAATGCATCCTTTGAGTTATAACTTGTTCAGGCTATTCTTTCTTGAATTTTAAATGTGTTCATATACGTGGTTGATATATGTCCAGCTATGATCTTTCATGCTTCTTTTTGACCATTCAACATTCTTGAAATACTTAGTATGGGCAGAAGTCATGTTTAAGAGTACATCAATGGAGGCTTTGACTTTGAAATCTAAATACTGGTCACTGTTCAAATTAAGTTGTTTTAATACTGCAGGGACAACTGCACTATGAAAGGGAATTGTGATGTAATGCATGTCTTTTGGAAAACCCTTTGCTCTCTCCTAAATTTGGCATCAAAGGCTTTCTTTAAGGAAGCCAACTTAAACAGATGTTGGATTGTTCCAGCTTGACCACTAAACCTAGCCAAACTAGATGTTACAGCTGCCTACAAAGTCAATGGAACAATCTGAGATAGAGCTCTGACTGAGATATTCATAGAACATAGAATAACAGGTTTAGAAAGGATCTTGAAGGTTTTCTAGTTATCATTCAGTCAATCAGACTGATGTTCAGATTGATAATCAGATTGAATATCACATTCAGTTATTATTCAGATTGATATTCAGTTATCAATTTGCTAATTTTTCCTTGGCAAAATTCCACAAGCAGCCTTTGTCAACATGAAGACTGCTAGCCTTGGAGAAAAAAGTGCATTTTAATTCACCAGTTTAATCCATAGATACATTAACTAGATAAAAATAAATTCAACTGCTAATCACTGAAGGCAATCCTGTGGGACCTTTTGAAGAAATCCGTGGCTATCTGTTTCTGCTTTTCTATCACTGTATATTTTCTGTATATAAGGCAATCTATATAACAATTGCCTTATTTAATAACTATCAAATAATAGAATTATATAAGTATGAAGTAGAAAGGAAAGCTTAGACCAGTGTTCCCCAACCTTTCCTGCTTTATAGACTGGCGGTGGAGGTGTGGTGTGGTGGGGTAAGAGTGGATGGTTCTGTGTGAATGACAGGCAAGCATGTTGGGAGAATCTCAGTAGTTCTCACTTTGCCTTGTATCTCATAAAAGAAAGCATTTATAAATTTCCATAGAGATGATGATTCACATCTATGTCGTTCTATCAGTGGCAGTGATACGACAAAGAAGGTCTCCTGGAACGGATGGGACAACTCGCCACAGCCAACTCACTGTGGCCAATTTGCCAAGGCCAACTCACCATGGCCAACTCACTACAGGACAACTCACCACGGCCAACTCTCCATGGGACAACTTGCTGTGGGACAATTTAACAACTCTATTTAATTAAAATAATTTTTTTTTTTAATTTTTGCCATTCACATTTCATTCTGTCCTACTTTTGCATCCTTTCTTTAATGATTCTATTCCACTATTTCTTTGATATTTAGTGTAACTCTTGTCCCACAGCGAGTTGTCCTGCGGTGAGTTGGCTGTAACAAGTTAGCCTGGGTGAGTTGGACATGGCAAGTTGGCCTTGGTGAGTATCTCATTGGAGAGCAGGAAAGGATGGATATGTGATTGGAAATAAGGACCACTGGTGGGTTTAAGTAAGTGTTGAGTCCAGGGAACTTGTAGAGGAGCTTGACATATTCTGAAAACTAACAAAGTGAGCAAAGTATAGATGATGACTGAGATATTAGAAGGGGGGAATTGGTCAATCTGGTGGAAGGGCATAGGGATGGGGATGCATGCTGAGACAATGGGGGCAGAAGATGGGGATCACTGGTCAGCTATTGCAGGAGAAAGGGTCTCTTTCAACCCAGCAGGCATTAACCCCAGATCTGAGTGCTGAATCATTAGGTACATTGATCTCGGGCTTCTGCTTGTAAGCACCAGATCTGTACGGAAAAGAGTTTAAAGTGAGTATACTCATTATACATTGCTATCCTAGGCTGAGCCAGAGATGCTACTGAAATCTTGAACCAGTATTGGAAGTTTAAGAGACTGTATGGGGAGAAACAAGCTCAAGCTAAACCCTAGCAAGGAATTGCTGGTTGTCTGTAAACCTCTAGGTGTAGAGGACTTAGGGAATGGCCTTGAAGGACAGGAGGAAGACTCATTCCCTATTTATGGTTTTGATGGTTAGACAGGATAGATTACAGAAAGAAGAAGGCCATGTTGTAATTTTAGAGAATGAGGTAAATTTATAAAAGTAAAGGTTTCTAACTCTAGGGAGTGTGCGTGCTCATCTCTGTTAGCTGAGGAAGCCAGCATTGTCTGAAGACACTTCCAGGGTCATGGGGCCAGCTTGACTATAGCTGAGATGCACAGAACACTGTTATCTTCCCATCAAAGCAGTACCTATTTATCTACTTGTATTTGTGTGCTTTCAAGCTGCTAGGTTAGCAGGAGCGGGAGCAAGTAATGGGAGCTCAACCCATCACGTGACACTCAATTCTCAAACCTGGGCTTATCAAGCTTTCCAACTGAGAAGCTCAGCATCTTTAACCATTGAACCATTGTGCCCCTGTTAAATTTATACTTGTATTTATAACTACTGTAAAGAAAATAGGAAACCACTTCTTCGTATCTTTCTTTTCTATTTCTCTCTCTCCCCCCCCCATTTCTTGCACTTTTAGCTTTCTCTTGGGTATCTTTTTTTGTCCTTAACTTTATTTTCTTTATTTCTTTTGAACTAGTTTTTATCTTCTTTTAAACATCTTTTAAATAAATGACATAAAAAAGGAGGAAGAGCCACTCGAAAGGCTCTTATGGTTAGATACGGTAAGTGCATCTTGTGCTGGTTCCAAGAAAGTAGTCTCAGTAATGTCTCAGACATTTACTCCTCCCTGCTTCACACAAAGGACGTATATATGTGGTGGTGGTGGGGAGAGGGGAGCAAGCACATTCAGATTTGCAAGAATCTATTGTTAAGGTTGTTATAATCAAAATAGTCCTCACCTATATGGCTTCATAGTCTGGTCTACCTCACAGGACCTAAAAGTCTTCCTGGATTCACAGATATTTCTAAAAAAGCCTAACAAGACTATAGCTACAGAGGTCTTGATCCATATTCTGAGAACTACCATCAGTAATGCAAATGTCTGTATTTTTTTTTAAAAAGCTGTATATCTCCCTTTGTACTATGCTGTTTTCCAGTTTGGTAGGGAAAGGAAAATTGTTATGTAAATCTTAAAAAATACTAATAATAATATAAACCATGTAGCACATTATATATAATTGTATAACACTAATGTAACAAAATAGTGTTATTTATTGTCAATAATATTTTCTTGTTGTCCCCTCCCAAAATACCAACAACCCAGAAAAGCCAGGTGTGATTTGCTTAATTTGTATACAGCTCTACTCACAGCAGCCTTCATTCCCCCCAAATATTACAGAGAGTGCTAGGTACCATAAACCTTAATCACTACAATCTTACAGTATAGAAAGAAGACTAAATCTGGGCAGCAGAAACCTATTTAGGACCCTTATTCTTTTGTTGGTAGAAGCTCTAAAACCGAATTCATTATTTGCATTATATTACTTCTCCTTTTTCTGATTATGCTCTTTCCTTCCTGTTCTCCTTTGATATCCAGGTAAGGGCAGTCATAGGCTTAAATAACTCGTACAGGCACTGTAATTGGACGTACCTGTTTGCCCTAGAGTTTCCTTTTCTATTTACCACTGTTGGAAGAAATGTTTTTCTGGGTTCAGCTCCAAGTGAGGAAAAAGACACTGGACACATGGAAGCTGCTTGGAAAGATGGTTTAATGGTGGACAGGGCACATGGCGATCACATGCTTCAATTTGGGTGAGGAACAAGAGAAGGAAGGTCTGGGATGCTGAAAGTCCCTGGTTTTATGCCCTCTCTGGCCTTTGATCTTGAGCTTGTATTCTCATTGGTTGCCAGACTCCTATGGGGCCATGCAGGGGCAACTCTCTAGGCTGTGTTTTGAGTCCCAAGTTTGATTGAGTTCTCAGGTGCCATGTGGTGAGGTGGGTAAAGGGCTAATACTATCCTGCCTTAATCCCATCACTCTGGAACTGAAGGGGATGGGTCTTTGTTATGTAAATAGACTGGCTTGGGCATTTTAATGGCCCATTAAGGAAGTGGGGGCTTTTAAGAGTGAGTCTGTTTCCTGCCTAAAAACATGTAATATTCTGCTTTTTCAACATTTCCTAGGATATTTCATTTTTCTAGGAGAGGGGTGGGTTTTAACTTCCTACACCACAAAGCTGGAAATTGGAGACAAATGCTAGATCAGTGATATATTTCAACTCACCATAATAATCCACTACCAAAGCAACAGCCTGTTGGAAGAAATGTCCTTCTGGGTTCGGCTCCAAGTGGGGAAAAAGACACTGGAGACATGGAGGCTGCTTGGAAAGATGGTTTTAATTGTGGACAGGACCACATGGCTTGAGTCCTGAACAGAAAAAAAGTGATCACATGCTTCAATGTTGGTGGAGAAGAGAGGAGAAGGGAGGAAGAGAAGTCGAGTCCTTGGTTTTATGCCCTCTCTGGCCTTTGATCTTGAGCTTGTATTCTGATTGGTTGTCAGACTCCCATGGGGCCATGCAGGGGCAACTCCTCTAGGCTGCGTTTTGAATCCAGGTTTGGTTGAGTTCTCAGATGCCATGTGGTGAGGTGGGTAAAGGGCCAATATTATCATGCCTTAATCCCATCCCCCTCGAGTTGAAGGGGAGAACTCTTTATTATGTAAAGTGGACTAGCTCAGGCTTTAATGGCTTTTATCACCCAGCCCTCTCCCAGAAAAATGAAATATCCTAGGAAATATTGAAAAGGCAGAATATTATATTTTCCTGGATGTGAAAAAGGGAGAAACACATTTTAAACACAAAGTAAATTCCTGCAGCTTCCTGTCCATCCTCACTTTATCAATGGGCCATTAAGGTGGCCAAGCTAGTCCACTTTACATAATAAAGAGTTCTCCCCTTCAGCTCCAGGGGGATGGGAATGAAGGCATGATAATATAAGCCTTTACTCAACTGACCACATGGCATCTGAGAACTCAACCAAACCTGGATTCAAAACTCAGCCTAGAGGGTTGCCATTGCCCGGGCCCATGGGAGTCTGGCAACCAATCAGAATACATTTCTTACACAGGAACAGGAAACAGAAAGGTGGGGCAGAACAGATTATAAAAAGCCCTGCAAGCCTCTTCTCTTCCCTTCTCTTCTTCTCCACCAACATTGAAGCATGTGATCACCTTTTCTGTTCAGGACTCAAGCCATGCGGTCCTGTCCACCATTAAAACCATCTTTCCAAGCAGCCTCCATGTCTCCAGTGTCTTTTTCCCCACTTGGAGCCGAACTCAGAAGGACATTTCTTTCAACAATTGGCGACCCAGATGGGACTCCAAGCTAGCCTAACCAGTGGATATGGCCCAGGTAAGCCTCCCATGCCGGCACAGACCCCATTGAGTCTGTGGGTGGACTTTATCTTGGCCTTAGCCAATTGTATCTAGGCTTTAAAGGGGTTTTGAGTTTGAGCTCAAAGGCTGCCTGGAAAGAAGGTGAGTACCTCTAAATTTTAATTCTCTAAAATTTAATTTTAAAGCATGGGAAATGTGTGTATGCCTGCCTGTGTGTGACTAGTGTGTGTGAAAATGGATGGAAAAGTGAATGATTTTTTTATTTTTTGTTGTTGCTGCTGTTTTTGTCCTGTGAGAGAAAAAAGCCAAAGCCCATAAGAAAGGTAGAGAAAGGAAAAAAGGGAGGTACGCATACCCGCTGACGACAGAACCCCTCCTGGGTAAATGTGCGGTTGGTCCTCCGGGTCTTTCCCCAAGACTTGAAACTGTAAGAAAAGTCCCTGCGTGAAAGGGCGCGAATAGAAAGAAGGTTCCCATGGTGAGGAACGCGAAAAGTCCCTCCGAAGGGCACACAGAAAAAAGTCCCTCCGAAGGGCACACATAGACCCTCCGAAGGGCAAACAAAAGTCCCTTCAAAAGGGTGTGAAAGTCCTCTAAGGACGCGAAATTGAAGCGGGGAATACGAAGTGGCAAACCCGGCTAGGACGAAGTGAGCCCACATCTGAAAGGGATCATGGGAAGCGGTAGCTTGCGGGTGGCCACGGAAACCCCCCTAGGGGAACTGTTGGGGGCCTGGGACGAAAAGGCAGATGCCTGTCCTGGCCGGAATGAAAAAAAAGGAAAGCAAAACAGATTGTAGAAAAATGGGCTTTGCTGAAAGATGCTACAGGAAAAACTAATTTGGCTAAAAAGGTACTTAAAAGAAAAGGGAAAATGGTGGGATTTCTTTTTTTCTCTTGTCTGTTTCTTTCTCTGTCTTCTATGTAACCACGTGGTTTGTTTGTTAAGATTTGTGCCTTCCCCAATTTAACTGAGATTCATGGTGGGAATGATTTTGTTTGTGAAACTCATGAGTTTTGTTATCCCCTCTTTGTCTGCGTGTGTGTATGTCTAAGTCTTTGTGTGCCCTCGAGGTAATTGTAACTATAAAATGTCTCCAATCTCTCCCAAAAAGACAAGAATTTTAAAGTGTTCAAAGAAAGAAAAGAGTAAACTGGCAGAAATTGCCTTCGCTCAGTTTGTTGGGCCCACAAAACTAAGTGAAGGTGGAGGGAAGTCTTTACTTTGCGTCTGTTTGGCCAGCAGAAACAGAGTACCGAGAAGGTTTTTTTCCTTCCTTCCTTCCCTATACCTTAAAGTAACAACCCAGGAAATGTTTTAAGTTCATTTACAAGAAAGGTGTCATTCTTGCATTTATTGTGTGTTTAAATGATTTTACCTGTTCATCTCTTTCCTGAAGCATGTGAATCCAGCTCCTTTTTCTCATCTGTGATATACCAGTTTATCTGTTTGGTAACTGCAATACTCTTTTTTTCCTCAAACTCTGCCTGCAAGCTATCTACCCCCCCACACCCCTCCCTTACCTCTAATCCTCCAACAATGCCTTTTCTGTGGGGGAGGGGACCTTGTTCTCATGTCTTTCAGCCCTGCACAATGAGCAGAGCACATGGATCCAGATGCCTCTAGAGGAGACCCTCCATCCATTTGAGCCAGGACTTGGGTTTGGATCTAGTCCTCCACTGAATGTCCAGCAACCAGAGTGAAGCCTAACTCACCAGCCTTACCACCAAATCAAGCATGCCACCCTAGCAGACATGAATGAACCCTGAAGGAGATGAAGAAGTAAAGACCAAAAGACTCTCTTCTATCCCCAGAAGACAGCTGTAAAGACTATGGGGGAGGGTGAAAATTGATTGTAAAGTTTTCTTTCTTTGCCGCATTGTAAGCTTTCCTTTCTTATCTCATTTATATTGTAATCAGTAATGTATTCATGTAAGAATTGTATTTGAGAGTGGCTGGCACAGCAAGATCTGAACACCTTAGATTTCTATCTAGTGGGAGGAAAGTTTGTCCAAAATGTCTGTATTTTCTATATTGTAGAAGCAGACACACACACACACACACACACAGAGAGAGAGAGAGAGAGAGAGAGAGAGAGAGAGAGAGAGAGAGAGAGAGAAAGAGAGAGAGACTCCATTCAGAATTAGATTGAAACTATCTCCTTGACTTAACTCCACAAAGCTTTTCCTAGGTTGATTTTTGCCCTTGCACAAAAGCCTAAGCAGTGATATCTCCCTTTTAATCCCATGGGGGAGGGTCAGTTCCCCTCAGGCAATTCCCCCACTTGAAGAGTAGCAGAATGGATTTTCAAAACTCAAACCCTGACTGTGACTAAAAAAAAAATGATGCTGCCCAGTTGCCCAGTAAAGCAGGACATGTTGCACTGGTGGTCTCTGATAGGAGTCCCTGGGCTAATTGTGTGTAATTTAAAAAAAATACTAAATAGCTTGTATTGCACACTAGCTAAACTCAATTTGGCCTCACTAAAATAAGAGCTAGGACAGGCTCAACAACCATCCCTTTGAAATATGCAGCCTGTAACTTAAAGGAAAAGCATGTCTGTGAAGAATTTTGGGATTTCTACTTGCTTGAAACCTGTCTGGAAGCTCACAGAAAGTGATATCAAACATCTGAGAATAATTGGCATGGTAAATTGGATCTTGTAAATTTCTTTCCAGAAATTGTGCCCTGGTTGCTAGACCTTCATGGTTGAAAGCCCTCTGGGAGCCACTAAAGGGATCCTTCTGCTGTCTCTCTCAATGCCTTTCCATCAGAAAAAAAATTAAGTTTCCCTGATCTGACCAATTTTTATCTTTTGTCAAGAACATGTGCGTTCCACTCACATGTTTTGAAAAAAAAAGGAGGGATTGTAGGAAGTTATCACCCATCCCTCTCCCAGAAAAATGAAATATCCTAGGAAATATTGAAAAGGCAGAATATTATATTTTCCTGGATGTGAAAAAGGGAGAAACACATTTTAAACACAAAGTAAATTCCTGCAGCTTCCTGTCCATCCTCACTTTATCAATGGGCCATTAAGAAGGCCAAGCTAGTCCACTTTACATAATAAAGAGTTCTCCCCTTCAGCTCCAGGGGGATGGGAATGAAGGCATGATAATATAAGCCTTTACTCAACTGACCACATGGCATCTGAGAACTCAACCAAACCTGGATTCAAAACTCAGCCTAGAGGGTTGCCGTTGCCCGGGCCTATGGGAGTCTGGCAACCAATCAGAATACATTTCTTACACAGGAACAGGAAACAGAAAGGTGGGGCAGAACAGATTATAAAAAGCCCTGCAAGCCTCTTCTCTTCCCTTCTCTTCTTCTCCACCAACATTGAAGCATGTGATCACCTTTTCTGTTCAGGACTCAAGCCATGTGGTCCTGTCCACCATTAAAACCATCTTTCCAAGCAGCCTCCATGTCTCCAGTGTCTTTTTCCCCACTTGGAGCCGAACCCAGAAGGACATTTCTTTCAACAGGCTTATTGATAAAGGGGATGGGCAGGAAGCTACAGGGAGCTATTCTGTCTTTAGAATATGTTTCTTCCTTTTCACATCCAGAAAAGTATTCTGCCTTTTCAATATTTCCTAGGATATTTCATTTTTCTGGGAGAGGGCTGGGTGATAACTTCCTACAAGCCTTAACGATTGAAGAGCTGATGTTGGGAGGACTTGTCAATGTTGAACTGCCCACTCTCTCTTTTAGGCTGAGGACTAAATTTTATCTTTGGAATGATGAGCTTAAAACCCCCGCCCTAAATGGGCACAGCCTGGATGGAAATATTTGCTTTAGTAATTAATTACTCCTTATTTACCCAACATTATTTGCTCTCGTCCTCTTAAAAATGAACATTCAATAGCTTTTGGGGGCATGTGGGGGCATGTGATCATGCATTTTTGTTTTAAAGAGGCCTGGAGTAAGGATTATTATTATTATTATTATTATTATTATTATTATTATTATTATTATTATTATTATTATTATTATTATTATTATTATTATTATTATTCTTAGATTTTTACACCGCCCCCTCTCCCAAAAAGGGACTCGGGGCGATTAACTTTCTTTCCACACACTTGATATGGTAAGAAATAAATTTTGCCTTTACCACTGTGAAGTGTCTGAGTTCTGCTGTTTTCCACACAAACAGACAGGAGAGGGAGGGGGGAGAGGTAAAGATACATGTGGAAAAATATCTAATTAGACCTCTGATGTTTAGATTTTGTTTTTCTTGCATTTTTCCAGTAAGATGAAGCCAATTGAGTCCTTGAAAAATATTTGTATTTTTGCCTTTGTAATCTCTATGTTTATTTGAATGCTTTCGTTGGAGCTATTTTCTCAAACTCATCTTATTTGCAACATCTCCTGGCAGATAACTTTCCTTACACTGTAATTTCAGGATCAACAATAATGTTGACAATGGAGGAAAGGGCAAATCATATCAATAAGAAAACAAGAAGGACATATTTATATTTTAACATTCAGCCAAAAAGCAAAGCTTACATAATTATAGTTATTGAAAATTAAGTTGATAATAAATTTCTTACTTTTTCTTACTTTTGATCCACTATATAGCAAAGGAATAAAATATAGGAAGCCTGATAAACATCACACAAATTAATATAAAATACATACATTTATACGTAAGTGGAACAACTTGGAACTAAGGGCCTTGAATCTAAACTTCTGAAAATACATTATAATAGAACATCGTCGTTCTGAAAAAGTTGTGTGTTAATGTACGGTAGGTTTTGATTTCTGGTCAATCAAGAACTTCCATGGATGACCTTGAGGCAGTGTTGGCTCTTGACCTTAATCCATTGTCTGCTTGTTGCAAGGAGAAAACAATGAGATAACCTTCACATGGGCTACGTTTCATGGAAGAATACAGTGTGTCCCTAGGTTTCAATCTCTTCAGGTTAAACACTGAGAAATCTATTTTATTTCAAAGGAAGAATTACAGTACAGGGCTGAAATAGTTGGTATTTGAAAGTATTTAAATTTGCACAGATAATTCTAGTTACCGGTATATTATATTTGGTGAAAAGAAAGTACAGGTAGTCCTTGACTTACGACCATGATTGAGTGCTGCTAAGTGAATAATTTGTTAAGTGAATTTTGCCTCATTTTTTGACCTTTCGTGCCACAGTTGTTAAGTGAATCACTGCAGCTGTTAAGTTAGTAGTACAGTTGTTAAGTGAATCTGGCTTCCCCATTGATTTTGCTTGTCAAAAGGTCACAAAAGATGAACCTGGGACACTGCAACTGTTATAAATATGAGCTAGTTGCCAAGCATTGAAATTTGGATCACATGACTATGGAGATACTTAACTGTGAAAAGCAGTCATAAGTCACTTTTTTCAGTGCAGTTGTAACTTTGAACAGTCACTAAATGAACTATTGTAAGTGGAGGACTATCTGAATTCTGCGAAATGTGAATCTTTTATATATATAACATTTTCCTACTACATTATTCTGCCCTTGCCATTAGCAATGCTATAGGGAAATTCAGCTTTTAGAATAAAATAAAAACTTTATTGTCACTTTAAATTTACACTAATCAGCATACATTAAAATGAAATTTTGTTGCATTCAGCTCTCAAAAGATAACCATTATGCATATGCATACACATACATATATGACACAGAGAGACATCACAGTCTAATTCGGATATATACATATACATGGTGAAAATAAAAGAATCCTGCGAGTTTACAAGATGGATGGCATAAGGAACAAGTCCTGATAGAAATACTTTGAAATCTCCTCCCAGAGGGGAGCAACAGAAACAGACTGTAAAGTGGGTGTGTGGGGTATCTTCGAGCTCTAAGCACATAGCATTTATAAGCAGTATCCTCAATATTGGGTAGTGAGCTTCCTATATCTTCTCAGCTGTCTTTACCACTCTCTGTATGGACCTTCTATCTGCAGCACTGCTGCCATCAAACCAAACAATGATGCAGTTTGTTAAAATGTTCTCAATCTTGCCTCTGTAAAAAGTGGCCAGGACAGAAGGAGGAAGATGTGCTCTCCTCATCCGACACAGGAAATGCAGACACTGGTTTGCACACTTCACAGATTGTTAGTGTTCTGCGATGCCAGATACTTAATACTATTGACCACCTCCATAGCTGCAGCCTTGATACAAAGTGGAGTATGACTATGCTGGTTCTTTCTAAAATCAACAATGATCTCCTTTGTTTTGTTAACATTCAAAACCAAGTTATTTTTATTGCACTGGTCAACCAAAGCCTTCACCTCCACCTTATAAGAATCTTCATTGTCATCCCGGATAAGCTCCACCACTGCTGTGTCATCCACATATTTCACAATATGATTCATCACAGACTTGGCACAGCAGTTGTGGGTCATCACAGTGAACAGTAGTGGACTCAAGACACAACCCTATGGAGAACCCGTACTCCAGGAGATGGAATTGGAAATTTTTCTTCCAACTTGAACAAACTGGGGCCTATCAATATGGAAATCTAATATCCAGTTAGATAAAGAAATATTAAAACGTACTAGGCCCAGTTTGTTCACCAAATGCTGAGAAATGATTGTGTTGAATGCTGAACTAAAATCAACAAACAGCATTCGCACATGAGTATTTGTCTCCTCCAGGTGCACCAAACTAAGAGGAGTTGCATCATCTATAGACAGATTCTTCCAAAAAGCATATTGTAATGAGCCTTATGTATGGAGAAGGCATGAAACAATATAATCCTTTACAACCAGAAAGTCAAATACTTAGGAATATGGCTAACTGCAAAGTGCTCAACCATAAAAGAAAATAATTACACAAAATTAGTGCAACAAATAAAAAAAGATTTAGAACTATGGGGGAAGTTACAACTATCTTTATTAGGGAAAATAGCAACTATAAAAATGAATATACTACCAAGAGTCCTATATCTATTCCAAACCATCCCAATAAAATTAGAGAAAAAATTCTTTACTGAATTGAACAAAATAATACTAAAATTCATCTGGCAAGGGAAAAAAGTTAGGATAAAACTGAAAGCATTACAGGACGATAGAAGCAGAGGTGATATAGGGCTACCTGACTGGGAACTCTATTATAATGCAGCAGCACTAATCTGGATCAAAGACTGGATAAATTTAAAAAACAGAAGAATATTAGCAATAGAAGGCCATGACCTGCAAACAGGATGGCACTTTTTCCTATGGGAAGAGAGTAAAAAGAAACAAAAATACTTTCATACACATTACATCAGAAAAGTATTAATACAGGTCTGGAACAAAATTAAAGCAAAACACTATATGAAAATACCAACATGGCTTTCCACCATGGAAGCTATGACACATCCCAATACGCTAGATCTATCAAAAATGGTTAGGTATAGTGAAATTCTAGATAACCAGGGGAATCTGAAAACAAATCAAGAACTAAAAGAGAATAATATAAATATAGATTGGTGGCCATACCTCCAATTACAATCAAGATACAAAAAAGATGTTAAAAGAATATGGAATACATACAGAACTGCAACAAATAGATAAAATCTTAATAGGCCCAGAAAACAAATTTATAACGAAAATGTATAAATATTTGCTAGAAATAAACTTAGAAGAAGAAATAGTTAAAGGTTGTATGATAGCATGGGCCAAAAAATTTGGTTATAATATAGATCTAGCGGATTGGGAAAGAATTTGGAATACAAATTATAAATTAACGAGATCAGCAACATTGAAAGAAAATATTTTCAAAATGTTTTATCGTTGGCACCTACCACCAACAAGATTGGCAAAAATGTACCCAACCCAACCTGTTGGAAATGTAAAAAAGAACAAGGGACCTTCTATCATATGTGGTGGACCTGCCCGGAATCGCAAAAATATTGGAAAATTTTTTGGAAGTGGACGCAAGTAATTACGGGGGAACAAATAAAATATAAACCCGAAACCTTCTTACTAGGAATAATTAAAGGGAATTACACAAAAAAAATTAAATATCTACTAACACATATATTAACCACAGCTAGAATAGCCTTTGTCCAATGCTGGAAGCAAAATAATATACCGCCGGACGAATTAGTGATAAAAAAAAACTTGGATTGTGCAGAGATGGACAAATTAACTCTAAAATTAAAGGACAAAGAAGAATCGGAATACTACGAAATTTGGAATAATTGGTATGAATGGTTGGAAAATAAGAAAAATAATTAAGCCGAAAACAATATACATAAATAAACACAGAACTGTATATAAAAGTAGGTAAATATGTAAAATATCATAAAAATGTATAGATAAGATGACATAATGATTGTAATATATGGTAAAGAGAGAAAAACATATATAGATACGACGATGTAACATTGTACAAACTGTTGATATAAAGATTGTAATATGTGATGAAAAGACAAAAACAATAAAAATTATTTTAAAAAATAATAATAATCCTTTACAACTTCTCAAAACACTTAATCATAATAGAAGTGAGAGCAACTGGATGATAATAATTAAGGCATGTAATTATAGATTTTTTGGGGGGACTGGTGCAATGATTGCAGTCTTAAAACATGATGGAACCATGGCCTGATGCAGCAAAATATTGAAGATGCCTGTAAGAACAGAGTCTAGCTGGTCAATACACTCCTTAAGTACTCACCCAAGGATATTATCAGGACCTGCAGCCTTTCGTGTGTTGACTTTCCACTGGATCCTCCAAATGGCAGTTGTATCTAATCTGAGCAGCTGATCATCAGCCTTTCTTGTCACGTTATTTGAGGCCTCAAACTATCCCAAAATATGTTTAGTTTATTTAGATAATCCATGTCAATCTTACATTCAGGGAAGCTGCCCAGTGGTGGATTTCAATTTATTTTACTACTGGTACCTCGCGACGCTTCTGTGCATGAGCCTCCCGCTGCCACCACTACCGGTTTGCCCGATCCAGGGTGAACCGGCAGAAACCCACCTCTGAAGCTGCCATATAGTCAGTAATAACCTGGATAATAGGCCTGCTTTGCTGTTTTGATAGCACATCACAAATCAGCTCTTGCCATAGTAAGTGCTGCCACAATCGTCTGATTTAAAAGTGACATTTCTCACCATCATCGCACGTACCTCCTAAGACATCCAAAGGTTTCTCATTTACCTGCACAACAATAGTCTTAAGAACATCCTTCATACACTTTAGAATATAATCAGACACAGTAGAAGTAAGCTCGTTCATATCAGTATTCTGACCAATAAAGTCAGCTTATTTTCCAAAGCACCAGAAAGCAAGAAAAGAAACAATGGGTGGAAACTAAACAAGAAGATAAAGAATCTGGAATTTAGGAGAAACTACCTAACAGTGAGAACAATTAACCAGTGGAACAACTTGCTGTCAGAAGCTATGGGTGCTTCATTACTGGAAGTTTTAAGAAGAGATTGGACAGCCACTTGTCTCAAATTATATAGGGTCTCCTGTTTGAGCAGGAGTTGGACCTCCAACTCTATTCTGATTGGTGGATTGATTGAGTCTGCAATACCTGACAATTACATATTTCATTAACATACACTGTTGGGTTGATTTTTCTTTAAAAAAAATAGAACCAAGAAGCTTTAAATATATTTGTAAACTCTTTTGAAAAGTACATAAGTGAGGTGATGAATGTCAAGTGAATAAACATTTTAATGTTTTAATGTTAAATACCAGCACACAATGAGCTAGTCAAGGTTTCCAGTACAATATAATATTTCCTGTACATTGTGCAACATGGTCTATTCTTCCAAAAGAAGAATTATCAACTGGCAGATAGTTCAGTTCGTATTAAATACATCTAGCAAAACATACTAGTTAATGGATAGTATAACATCACGAATTGGACTCTTTTTTGATTGTAAGCAATCAAAAAATCTTACTTGCCACTATGACATTCTGGTAACAAGGTGTTATGCAACTTTGTATTTAATGCCATTATTTCATATCGGAAGTTTGGCAATATTTGGTAATTGACATGGAATGGTTTCAGTAATACACAACACAACAATTATTTGCAAAAGAATATCTCATGATTTTGGATTAGTTTGCTAAGAACCCATGGTAGAGAGATGTTTCCATGCTTCAGGCAATCCTAGAGTACCCACTCAAATCTTGTTGTACGCTACAAATGTTTTTATGGAAGAAGAACAAGGAATAAAGAAAATTTTCACTGGTTGTACTTCTATTGAAGAATAGTGAGAGATACTCATCTTTTTTTACTAGCTTTCCATTCAAATTATAATAATCCCTAATGATGATTATCAGTAAATGTTTATCCTGTTTTTTTATAAATAACTCAAGGCAGCAACCTGCATAATACTCCTTCCTCTCCCTATTTTCCCCACAGCAAGCCCCCCCGTGATGTAATCTGGACTGAGAGACAGTGACTGGCTGAAAGTCACCCAGCTGGCT
The DNA here is from genome assembly GCF_964273705.1 of Natrix helvetica. Classification (NCBI taxonomy): domain Eukaryota; kingdom Metazoa; phylum Chordata; class Lepidosauria; order Squamata; family Natricidae; genus Natrix; species Natrix helvetica. The sequence continues at coordinate 74,805,007 of NC_138550.1, forward strand.
TTCCTACCTAAAATGGGACTAGAACTCATGGGTTTCTAACTGGATCTCATAAATGAAGGTTGGGGGTCGTAGCTCAACTTCCTGATCTTCCAGAGGTTCAGAAAAATATCTATACCCTTCCAGAACGTGCTGATGTTCTTTCATTGGAAGGTGGGATCAAATAATTTTAGATATTTGGGAAGGGATTACAGGACAAGAATGGAAGCATGGTATTTTGGCTATTTCAACAGTAGAATTTGAGAAATCCCAAAAGGCTGCAAATGAGATTTTTGGGAGTAGAGGTGCTATCTGTTTAGGTTGCTATAAAAGTTGCATTGTATTGATTACCTTTTCATTAATTTTAAAGTAAGATTATGTTGACTGGAAACTGAAAAAGCCTGCTGTATTATAAATGTGGCTTGTCTTAAAGATTATGCTGAATTGTTGCCCAACTACATAAAAAGCAATTTATAAATATTTTAAGAACAGGATAATTTGCTGAAAATTGAATGATTTGGGCACATGTTAAGTACTGGTGTTCTCTACTCTGATTCTGGATGTATAGACAGAATCTATGGTAGCAATAACAGTAAGCAGATTCGATTCGACCAGAGGTTCTTTAGCTGGACAGACGAGGGAGGTGTGAGCTCTGAAGAGCCTCACATGAACTCTGTCTGACAAACCAATGCCGAGTTCCTTTTGGATCAGAACCTCCCTGTGAGGGGTGGTAGTGAAGAAGGGGCAGCGTCTCATCAGACCCAGAGGAAGTGCAACAGGTCCCTCGTGGGTCAGAGATTTGCTCTCTGAATCAGCATTGGGGCAGGCAGCATGGCAACATGGCTGCACAAGAAGCTGGCTACTGGCCAAAGTAACTGAGCAGGAGTGTGTAGGAGACGGGATGAAAAGCCTGGTAAGAAGATCTAATTAACCAACAGTCATAAATCAGAGTTTGGAAAAGGCAAAGAACCTTGAGAGTATAAATAATATTGATGGGCAGATTGGGATTTTGGCAGAAAGAAAGAAAGGAGGGGAAAAATGGAGGGTTAAATCACTAACCCAACAACTTAGAATCAGAAAGGAGAAAGCAGAGAAGTGACAAACCCATTGAAACACAAACTTTGAATTTGGATTTCAAAAGATTGTATCTTTAAAAGAGATTAGGAAGGTGAAATGGAAACCAAAAACATACCAAGGAAATTTGCTTCGTTCGAGTTTCTCCTAACTAACATATCTTAAGCAACTCCAATTAATGAGAGGTAGAATGTAACAAGGGGGAAAAATCAAGAAAAAACCACTATTTTCTCACTTATAGTCTAATCTTGTCTGTGCAGTGAATGGAATGTGAAACCCTGAGCAGGCGTTTTAATTAACCAATTGTCATAAATCAGAATTTGGAAAAAGCAGGAGGTGAAGAGAAACATACCAAGGAGGCTTGCCGTGATTGAGTTCATTCCAATTAATATATTTTAAGCAACTCTAACCAATGAGAGGTGGAAGGTAACAAGGGGAAAAATAATACAATCAAGAACTGGGAAAATACGAAGGGTGGTTTTTTTTTTGCCAGAGGGAGAACAAAAGATCAAGATAGCTCCTGCTTCTCTTCCTCTTCACATTAGCTGAATTAGCTAAATTTAAGGTGGACCAGAACTCTGAAATAAGAACTGTATAACTAACTGTAATTTTGGAACTGGACATTATGGAAAGGTGGGAATTTGAAGACTACATGAAATTATAAAAACATGCATAAATCATTAAAATCAAGTCTAAATAGAATTTTGAAGTTAGATATTGAGGAGAAGCAGGAAGTGAAGGAAGAAGTGAAGGAAGAAGAGTGGGGGATAATGAAGGAGTAGAAATGTGGAAACTAAAAAGCAGACAAAAAAACTTCATTGGGTTTGACAGTGGTATAGGAAAAATTGAAAAGGGGGGATGTGTCCCAACAAAAGGAAATAAAAAGTAGACAAAAGATCTCACTGTGTTTGACAGTGGCATAAGGAAAACTGAAGAGGGGAGTTATGCCCCAACAAAGGGAAATACAAAAGATTTCACTGGGTTTGACAGTGGCTTGGAGAAAATTGAAGAGGGTGGACATGTCAAAACAAAGACAAGGGAGAAGACAGGAATAGAGAAGTGGGACAAAAGACTTACTAGGAAAAAAACAGACAATTAGAAGTTGTTATATGGGAAATATAAAGTTGAGATATGTGGTTTACTCCTATGTATAATAATTACACTGAGTTGCTAACTGATTGAATATAGTAATGGAAAGATAATTAAATAAAGGTTAAAATATATGGAATATGGACAAATATGAAACTGTTATGTGGAGAATGCAAAGTAGAGGTATGTGATTCACTTTTATACATTATAATTAAACTGAGTTGCTAATTGATTGAATATGACAATGGAAGGACAATTAAGTATAGGTTAAATATATGCAATATGGACACATATAGAACTCCTAAGATGATGAACAAAGTGAGGTGTGTACCGCTTGTTATTCTACATAGATATTAATGGAATTGTAATGAACATTGAACAGTAAGGATTGTTATTTAAAGACAATTAAGGGTAAGCTGTCAAAATATGGAAAAATGGAGAGGGAACATGAAATATACTTACAATGGAAAATTATTGAGATTATAAAGACAGAACTACAAAGTGGTTCTACGTGTAAGGATGCATAACTATATAAATATAATGATGAGAACAGCTGGGAATCGCAACCAGGTCTACATTTCAGCAAAAATAGGCTGGAGAGGGGGTGTTTAAAAATATAATTACTATATATGTATACTTTCTTTTTCTTTTAAAAAAGAAGGAAGAAATATATATTAAAATTAAATATGTGTGTGTGTGTGTGTGTGTGTGTGTGTGTGTGTGTGTATATATATATATATATATATATATATATATATATATATATATATATATATATATATATATATATATATATATATATATACACATACATACATACACATACACATACACATACACATACACACATACATACATACATACATATATATACATATTTAATTTTATCCAAACTCTGGCTCAGATATGTTGCTGACACTTTCATGATTTGGCCACACGGGAAAGAAAAACTGGACAACTTCCTCATACATCTCAACAGCCTACACCCCAAAATACACCTCACCATGGAAACAGAAGCAAACAACCAACTTCCCTTTCTGGATGTCCTAATTTACAAAAAACCCAATGGCTCCCTAGGACACACCATCTACCAGAAAAAAACACACACCAACCGCTACTTAAATGCACAATCCCACCACCACCCTGCACAGATCAACTCTGTAGCCAAGACCCTCATCTCCAGAACCAAATGCCTAGCCGACAAAGACCACCTGAAAACTGAATTACACAAACTCACAAATGTATTAATCTCCAATGGATTCCAAAGAAAAACAATCACCAACCTAATCCAAAAGGAGACTCCCCCAAAAAACCAAGACACAGAACAGGACAATGGCATCGCCCTCCTCCCTTCCATCAAAGGCACCACAGATAAAATCAGCAAAATTCTCCCCAAGCACAATATCAGGACAGCCTTCACCACTGACCAAAAAATAGCCAACATCTTAAGAAACCCCAAAGACAAAATCCAGCTGGAAAACCAAGGAGTCTACAAAATACCATGCAAAATCTGCCCGGCAATATATATAGGACAAACAAACAGGAGGGTAAATGCATGCATCACAGAACACAAGAACGCAGTAAGAAAAAAAGAAAAAACTTCCTCCCTTTTCCAGCACCTTAAAGCTACAGGACATGAAATCAACTTTGAAGGAGCCAGGTTAATCTCCAAAACAGAACACCTCAACAACAGAATAATTATGGAAGCCATCGAAATAGAGAAACACCCCCACAATATGAATAAATGTGATGATACCTCCCACCTACCAAACATCTGGAAACCAGCCCTAACCAACAAACGAACACCACCCACCACCCAAGCCGTTACAATACAAAACAACAATGCACATACAGCCAGCACCAATCAGCACCAATCTACCAATCATGATACAACCACACAACCAATCACTCCACTTACTGAAACAAAGCCAGCACCCCATCCCCTCCCACCAAGATTTACAAAAAGACGGCAGCTCCGTTCCCATTTTGAGCCCAAGCTTGAAGATGGCAGGTGAGATCCTGCCGAAACGTTGCAAAGACAATCTCAACCTTACACGGGAAAAGACCCGAATACAACAAAACCAGCATACCTACACCCGTGAAAATCTACGAATATATATATATATAAAGGATGAGCATATACAGAATTCTTACTTTATATCAGCCATATGTTCAATCCTCTCTTTCTTTGTCACTTTCTAGTATATCAACAATTACAATAATATTTCAGATATATTTATTTTTGTGACCTGAGCCTTTTCGATATTGCTCCCTCCTCCCTGCCCCCAGGTGGAGCCATATCCCCCCCATTCCCCATGTCTTGTACATTGCTGCCTTTTCCCCCACCCCCGCTATCTTCATCCTCTAGGAGAGAAAAATGGTTTTTAATAAAGGCCTCTCCCTCGTCCACTGTCTTAATTCTGATTCGGCTTCCCTCCCAAAAAATCATCATTCCTTCTGGCAATAACCATCTAAACCAAATTCCACTACTGTATAGTTTCTTTGATAAGGAAGAATACTTCCTCCTTTTTTCTCTAATCTTTTTTGGAATTTGCTTTAGAATGGTAATTTCTTTATCTTGGTATTTTAAAGGTCCCTCCCTTTGGGCCCCTAGCACCTCATCTCTCATGGTTCTCCTGAGGAATTTAACATGTACCTCTCTTGGGACATTATGGCTTCTGGCAAATGCTGAATTAATTCTATAAACCAGGTCCATGCCCCACCACATCTGCTCTTTGTTTCTTTTAAGGTATTCTGCTAAAATTGTGCTCATAATATCTTTAAGGTCTTCATTTTCTGTCTCTGGTAGATTCTAGAAACTGACAAAAAAAAGACATTCTTTCAAATTCTATTTTGGTCATAAAATTTTCCAATTCTAAATTCCCCTTTCGTGCTTTCGTCATCTGGGAGCGCTGACAACATTTCTGCCTCCGCCCTCCGCAGCTCCCGGGCGCGGCCGGACAGATGTAGCCACAGTGACGCCGAGGCGGTCCGGGCAGACAAAAGAGCGAGCGAGGCAGCCTGATCCTCGGTCGCTCACCCGCCGGACTGCCTTGGCGCCATTCTGGCTAACTCCATCCGGGCGCGCCTGGGAGCTGCGGAGGGCGGAGGCAGAAATGTTGTCGGCGCTCCCGGATGACGAAGGCACGAAAGCGACTGGGGTTAGTCTAAATTCAGAGATCGTAAATCTTTTACAAAGAAAATGGCATCACTGGAGCGTGCAGCCGGGGTAGTCCAAGGTGGCAGGCGAATCCGAAAGTAAAACTTTAGCTCTCCTTCACTGTTCCAAGACACAGAGGTACACCAGGAAGGGAAAAACCAAATAATCAAATCCAGAAAGTCCACGCAGCAGAAGAGATCCAGAGCACTCTCAAGGGAGGTATTAAAAGATGCCAGAAATCATCATTTTTCCCCAGTGTGGTTTTGAAAGGCAGCTTCATTTTTAAGTACAAAAACGGGAACGGAGGGGAGCCATCTTAACTCCTCCTTTTCACAGGGAGAAGAGCAAAAGTTTTGATTTTCTTTAAAAACAGCTCAGCAAGCACTCTTGCAACTGTGATTTCAGTCTTTCTCACATAATTAGCTCAAGTGGCAAGTCAGCCTTTGTTCTCTCTCCATTCCAGGGTGGAGAGAGAGAGTTTAAATGCCGCTTTGTCTGAGGGGGGGGGGGTTAAAAAAAGAAAACTACCCCTCTAATCTTCGGTTTTAAATAGATTGAACAGAAATTTACGATAGCCTGCTGCTTATCCGTTACCGGTAGTTGAAGAGATTAGGAAGGATCCTCCATGACCAACATTTCAGCCACGCTTCCTTTGATTAACTTATTTCCTCCAGAGCCCATTCGGCGAAGGGACAAGCATGCCCCCCCTTCTGCTCCCCGGCTCCTGGGGCGAAGCTGGAAAATCCCCCACCGGCTGCCGCCATGTCTGGGGGGTTACAACAAGCTGCCCTATGGCAGGGGATCCCCTCCAAGGCCCCCTGCGCTCCTGAACGGAGCCCACCGAGAAGACAAGCGGCAGACGAAACATCCGTCACCTGCAGGGACCGGAAGTCGAATCCAAAATTAAATATGTATACTGAAATGGAATTATAAATACCATCAACATAAAATGGAGCTCACTCAGAGGCTGAAATACACCAAGTAAATGAGATGAAGAGTGCAAAGTAGAGGAGAGAGGTAAAGGAAGAAGAGAGGGATAGGAGAGGGGGGGGAGAGGAGGAGAGAAAGAAGGAGTGGAAAGGGGAGAAAGGAGATGGAAAGAGGAAGGGGAAGTAGAGAAGAGAAGGACGACAGAGGGAAGAAAGGAGGTAGGAAGGAGAAGGAGAGAGGGAGAAGAAAGTAATGGATAGGGTACTAATATGGTGTATAGAGAGCAGAAGAGCCAATAATCGTTTTTGGGAGTTGATGGTAAGACAAATTGATGTAAACATTTAACAATATAATACAATGCTGGTTATGTAATAGTATACATGTGGTTATTTGTTATGAAAATGAAAAAATAAAAAACTATTAAAAACAGTAAGCACATTCAAGGCACAAAATGCCAGTACTGACAAATGCAATGGCAGGGAGATCTTTTTCTTCTTTTGGGAGGGCAGGTCAGATAAATGAGGATGACTTCTTTAAGTGAAACATATTCAGGGCCAGTGAAAATGGTACACTAGAATACACAATAGATGTGATGGCAGGGACACATCTTTTCTGCAGATCTTATGAAATGAATAGGAAATGCAGCATATCTATTTATCAGGCATTAGAATTCTCTGTCATTTCTCTAGAAATGTTTTGTTGTGGCCTGCCAGCAGCCTGCAGAAGATTCGGCCAGTGAGGAGGTTGGGGAGGAACATGGGCCAGTCCTGGAATCTGGGGAAGGCTCTAACAAGTGCTCTGCATCAGAGGGGGCCAGGGCCAGGGCCATCTGACACTTATCAGCTGCCTTCGGAGTCAGACATCAGTGAGGCAGACAAACAGCTGGAGCCCGTTCCCAGTGTGCGCATGCGCGGAGTTGCCACATGAAGGGAACAGCTAAAGAACAGGGGTCAACTTGGGAGTAAGGCCACAGGTGGACAATGAATGGCCCCTCCCAGAGGAAATAAAAGGGGAGCAAAATGGGAGGGATGTTTGCAGGAGACAATTACTTCATTCCTGCATTCTTGCCAAGTATTGCAGCATCTGGAAGATATTGGCCTGGTCACTCTCCAAGCCTGATAAAGGTCAGTAATTGTGAACTATTTTGAAAGACTGTGGGAGAGGAAAGACTTTGCTGGAGAGGAATTCACTGTAAATTAAATAAAAGGGGTTGATCGGGATGAGGACTTGGCTTTGTGCTGCTGGGAAAGCCTAGATCAGAACATGTTTCTCAACTAAAGCAACAAGTATTAAGGGGCTGAACCCATCCCAGAGAGATCCAAGTTCAAACCTTAATTACCACCTTGTTGACTGGATGATAGAGATCTGTTCTGACCCCCCCCTTCCTCCGTTGCCCACACAGAATACACTCCGGAACAGTACAAGGGAACAAGGTTTATTGCACAAAACAAACAAGAGGTTCCGTGGCAGCAAGCCACCAAGACAAAACTCACAGGAACAGAACACAAAAGCAGCTATCCAGCTTGCTAGAATTCCAGACTAGAACTTCTGGCATAAGTCTTCTGTTGACTGCTGCAAAGGGCGTATGCACAGCCAACCCTTTTATAACCTGGAAAGGGAGCCTCCCAAACAGCAGCTGAGAGCTCTTTACCGCCTATAATTACGCCCACGCTCCTTGCGTCTATGGGCGCAGCGGTAACGGGCGTCCAGAAACTCCCTGCTGAGTTCTGACTCACTGTCTCGTGACTCTTCCCCACTGCTCCAAGGCATGGCATCGGGAGCCCCCCTCCTCTGGCTCTCACCGCTGCTCCATGCCTCAGGCACCTCCTGGTGGCCGACCAGACTCTCGGATCCCTGCTCAGCGTCCGAACCCTGTCCAGGGTCGCCCATCTCCTCTGGAGCTGACTCGTAGGGACCCTCACTCTCGGAGTCTGTTGGCAGCGGCAACGGCACCTGCTGGGCCACAACAGAGATCTTTTATACTTAGCCTGACACAGCTCATGAGGCTATTCTGAGGAGAAATGGTAGCATGGAAAATCGTGTTTGTCACCTTCTGCTCCTGGGTGAAAGATAAAATTTAAACCTAGTAAATTATTATTTTTTGCTTCTTTACAATTGAATTTCTCCATATTTTTAATCGTGTGAGTGGGTGGGAACTGTTTCACTCTTGCAAATATTTGCGTTCGATTAACCACAAACTCTCAGATATTCAGTCCAGGTTGAGGTATTTATCCCAAAGAATTCTGAAATAAACAAAGCCACTGCAATGTTATATGAAAATGTGAAAGAATGGTTGGATTATGTTGGCCAACTTAACAATGGCTTGATTTACAGCAATTAGCAGGTGACATTTTTCATTGCCCAGGTCCTAGAAATAAACATTATTGCTTGCTAAGTGTTGCAGGTCAAGCCATCATTAAAGGCACAGCTGCAGATTTTTCTTTTATTAAGTCCAAGGCCAAACAAAAGTGAATCCATGAGTGCATATACTATATAAGGTAAAGGAAAAAAATGCTTTCTGACTAGTCTATTTATTCAACATACTGATTCAGTTAATTTCTATCTTGCACATTCCATATACAGTATAAATACTTACAGAGAAGATCACAATTAAACAAATTGATGTACAACGACATTAAAAATTGCAGACACCCATGCAATTTAGAAGGATGCCTGAGATATTCTTGGAAGCAAAGATGGTATTGGAGGCAGATGCTTTTCTTCACAGCATGTTTACTTCCCATTTAATTTTTAATTAAAAGACTCTTAGAAAGTTGGGTGGATAAGCTAATCTGGAAGGTATTTATAAGCTTAGACTTGTTGGATACCATACGACCTCCTTCAGTTGTAACTTTTGAGAACTACAGCTACAAGTCTGCAAGGAGCAGTATTAGTTTTAATAGAATACTTTACCCAAATAATTCCCAGAAATACCTCTCCCAACCCTCTTTCTCTGTGTTGGGAGGCTGTCATAACATTCATAAATCATGTAAATCATAACAAAATTGTAACAGCCACTTTTTGGATTAATAGCAATAGTTTGGGTTGTCTTCTGCTGTAATTAAGCATAAATGGGCAAGACAGAAAGGAAACCTTAGGATGAAAACAGAATAATAGAATTGGATGAGTGTATAATACAAAATGAACTACGCAGCATCAAAAGTCTCCACTAAATAAGAGTACAAAATCTCTGACTGCTATCACAACAAATATCCTCAATATGTAATTTTCATCTGCTGTTTTTTGTCTTATTCCCTGAAATGAGGCAGATGAAACTGGTGAGAAAAAAATAATGCCAACTTGTTGTGTAAACAATTCTATAATGATGAGCTGAAAACAATGTTTTGAATAAAATCTGGAGATTTGGCGTAGCTTAGAATGTTGAATGAATAAATCAAGAAACTATGAATAGATCCTGCCACCATTTATATTGTGACTGAAAATGTGAGTTAACAAAAGCTATAGCAATGGCACTTATATACCACTTCACAGTGCTTTAGAGCCCTCTCTAAGTGGTTTACAGCGTCAGCATATTGCCCCCAACAAACTGGGTCCTCATTTTAACCATCCAATCTTGGAAGGATGGAAGGCTGAGTCAACCTTGAGCATTGTGAGATTCGAACTGCCAAATTGCAGGCAGCTGGCAGGCAGCAGAATTAGCCTGCATTACTGCATTCTAACCACTGCGCCACTCTTAAGGAGTTAATTGTTTAATAGGCAGCTTCAGAAGCATTAACTCTTTTGCACATTTTATCCTATTGATCACTAGGGAAATCTTCAAAGGGAGAACAATTCAGGAAGCTTGGAAAAGTCTGAAAAATGAAATTACAAAAGCCCAGTCTAACACAAAATCACTGAAAAAGTAAAATAAGTGGTCCCAGAAGAAACCAGCATGGCTCCATAAAGAACTCTATGACAAACTGAAAGATAAAAGGGACAAGTATAAAAACTGGAAAGAGGAGCACATAACTAACGCAGAATTCTAGAATATAGCTCAAATCTGCAAACATGAATTCTAGAAAGCTAAGGCACAGAGTGAACTAAGACTTGCAATAAATGTAAAAAATAATAAAAAGAGCTTCTTTCAATGAGTAAAAAACAAGTAAAAAGCCAAGGAAATGATTGGTTCACTAATGGGAGATGATGCAAAAAAGATGATATGCAACAGGGAGAAAGCTGAACTGTTTAGTTCATTATTTGCCTCTTTCTTTATGCAAAAGGGGGGAAAACAGTCCAACCTCTCAAAAACAGAATTGTAAAAGATAGAGTAGGAATACAAGTCAAAATAGGCAGCAGCTATCCAATCTAGATAAGTTCAAATTACCAGGATCAGATCAGAACTACATCCCATATTATTTTAGGAGCTGCCAGATGTGATCTCAGAATCATCAAATCATGTATTCCAAAGATCCTGGAGCATCAGGGAACTACCAGAGCACTGGAAAAGAATTGATGTGGTTCTCATATTAAAAAGGGAGGGAAAGTAGATCCAGGAAACTATAGGCAAATTATCTTGACGTCAATATCCAGTAAGATAGAGGAAAAAATGATGAAACCATGAATCTGTGAACACCTAGAGGCAAGCAAAGTTACAACTAGAAGCCAACATTGGTTTGCCAAAAAGAAATCATGCCAAACAATCTTATTGCATTATTTGACAAAATGACTAAATTAATGGGCATAATATATTTGGACTTCATAAGGTATTTTGTAAAGTAGACTACAGCCTACCACTTGGTAAGATTAAAAAAAAATGGGTTTGATAGCATCACGATCAGATGCATTCATAACTGATTGGCCAACCAACTGCATTCAACCTTAATAGAACTAAATCTACATGGAGGGAAGTATATAGTGTGGTAACTCAAGGCTCCGTCTTAGGCCCAGTACTCTTCAACTTCTTCATAAATGATTTAGAGGAGGGGATAGAAAGGGAACTCATTAAATTTGCAAAAAAAATTAAAGTTTTAGACTTAGACAAGAAAACCAAATGCACAGATATATAATAGCTGGTACCTGGATCAATAGCAATACCTGTGAGAGGGATCTTGGAGTCCTAGTGGACCATTGCCTAAATATAAGATAGCAATGTGCTGTAGTCACATAAAAGACAATGCTCTGAAGTCCTAGGCTGCATTAATAGAGAGCTAGAATCAAGATCATGTGAACTGTTAATAGTAAAGGTTTCTCTCACACTTATATGCTAGTCATTCCCAACTCTAGGGGGCGGTGCTCATCTTTATTTTGAAGCCAAAGAGCCAGCACTGTCCAAAGACGTCTCCATGGTCATGTGGATGGCAAGACTAAATGCCGAAGGCGCCAGGAACGCTGTTACCTTCCTACCAAAGTGGTTCCTATTTTTCTACTTGCATTTTTACATGCTTTTGAACTGCTAGGTTGGCAGAAGCTGGGACAAGTAATGGGAGCTCACTCGGCGCTAGGGATTCAAACTGTCAAACTGCCAACCTTTCTGATCGACAAGCTCAGCATCTTAGCCACTGAGCCACCCTCTGAAGTGTTAATACTACTTTATAATGCCTTCATTAAAATCATAGTTGGAATACTGCATCCAGTTTTGGTCACCATGATACAAAAAGGTTGTTAAGACTTTGAAAAGTATGCAGAGAAGAGCAACAAATATATTAGGGGCCTGGAGGCTAAAACATGAAACACGGTTGCAGGACTAGGGTTGACATGATAACAGTCTTCCATCCCCTTCACTGCCTATCCTTCAGAGCAATTGAATGCAGGATAAGAAGTAATGGATGGAAACTCATCAAAAGAGATCCAATTTAGGAGGTACTGTACTTCCTGTACTCGAATGCCAGTGAATGAAGCAGAGGATGCTAATAGGGTTACTTGAAAACATTGCCTTCAATAATCCTGCAAAAAAAAAGCAAAACTCAAAACCAAACAGGAATATTAATATATATATATATTCTTTTTCATTTCTACGTATACCTACCACCTTTATATGAACTTTTGTCTAGTTTTAAACGCCTACATTTACTTTTTCTGAAATTCTAAAACCTTCATTCTCTCTGAAGGGTTTCTACTTTGTTAAAGATCATTCTATTGACTTGAGCTTAACTGTGTAGCAAAATGGTAACCAATGCAGCCTTTTTGAAGGAGAAGTTGATGCTTCTCATTATAGACATTGTAAGGAGAGTTATGTTAGTTTGTACTGGTAAAACAAAAGCAGTCTGGCAACACCTTTTCTGACTAGCAAATTAACTTTCAACCCACAATATCAATACAAAACGACACTAGAGTCAATGGTATCAAGCAGTATCTGATAGCTTACAGAAGTAATAGAAACAACAGATCATATTTCTTTGTCTTTCTCTTTGTAAATTAATCAAAAGGATGCTCATTCAGACCCATAATCAAACACCCAAGGCTATGTCAGTCTCATAATAAAACCTAAATTTAGTTTGGAAGGGATCCAGGAAAATCCCTATCTTCCAAGAACAGTTAAGCTGAGAGTCACCAGACATAGCTTGCAGACCAGAAGTTTCTTAATTTAATTTAATTTAATTTAATTTAATTAAACTGGAATATATTTAAGAAAAACATTTGTAGTGTCCATTGTTGCCCAGTTTTCCAGCTATCTTTTTTCTGGCTTTTCAAAACCTGTCTAGTCAAATTTGTCTAAAACACAGAATTAAAAGCTGGATGATGTCTTCAGTACCAGCTCTGAGGTTTCTTGTTAATATACTGTAGCATCCAAATTAGACCAGCCATTCAGAGCAGAAAAGGTCTGAGACTGTTAGAGGAACATGTGGGTCAGCACCATGGTTTTCTTTAACATAAAGAGGAAAGAGAGCTAGTTTTCATTCAAGTGGAAAAGAACAGGAAAGGCTTTTACAAAAGCAGTTTAAGAAGGATTGAGCACAACTGTGCTCTGAAGTCATAGAAAGTGGAAACTAAATGATTGAGCTTCTAATAGATTATTACAATAAAATTAGCATTTTATCATCCATGCCATCTTGAAATGGGAGGAAACCATTGTGGGAGGATATGTGTCATCAGTATTACCTCACATTGAACTCAATTCTTGGTTGAAATTTTTAGGGATCCTGACAAGTAATGGGTAAAGTGTCTTTTAGCTTGAGGCCAGATCCTGATGATTTTATGAATACCCTGTAGCTCCTTGACAGAAACAAGACATTAATGCTTTGCCATTGCCTTCCTCCAGCTTGATTTTCCAGCTTCCCAGTCTGTCCTGTAGGCGCAGCATTCCCTGCAGATCACTTGTCCAGGTTTCACTCAGTCCAGGAGAAGATGTTATCTGCCCCAAAAAGTAGTGGGCAGACACTGTACTTCCCAGAATGGGAATCACATTACCATTAAGTCTTTTTATCCAAGAAGTCCAGGTACACCCTGCAGTCTTCCTGGGCATTTCATGTATTTCTCTGCATCTCAATTTGCAGCTCATTTTAAGATTTAACTATCTCAGGCATACTACAAATACCACACAGGATATTTTCTCTCCCCACACCTTGCTTTGTTTAACCTGTAGATGGATGAAGAGGTACCAGCAGCTCAAAACAAGTTTCCAATTCCATGATGTTTCATCAGGCACGAATGAAGGTATTACCTTACTGTGGCTTTGGGATACATATATCTATGTTTTAGCACATCTAGCTGACAGCAATATTACATTCCGAACAAGCACTAACATAAGACTTTCATTCTTATTCCTGAGCTGCTATGTTTATTTAACTGAATCAGTCTGCTGCTGCTGCTTAGAGTGATGGCACTCAACCTTTAGCAGTCCAAGAGCCACTTCATTGCTAAGCAGATGCAGAGAGGTATAGAGCAGTGTGCAAACTCCCCGAAGTATTTGGCACGCTGAATGCCCAGGCGTACAGAACAACTTTACAGCATATTAATAATTCATGGCCTTGTCAAAACATCTTAAGAAAGGGGCAATTGGAGAGGAAGTAGGTGGAGCTTGTAGAGTTTAAACAGCAGAAAGAATCTTAATTGCTGGACAAAGAAGATCTGGATTCAGATTCTATGTAACCTTGGCATGTATAACTTCATCTTGTGTCAAACACTTTCTTCTAGCAGTACCAATAATCTTTTGCCCTTTTACCTTAAATAATACCATGGTTTAAAAGAAGTCAAAGCACTATAACTAAGTGATAGCTAAATACTTGATTGTGCTAAAAATGGTAATGTTAGTGCTATAGTTCCTCAAGTGTAGAAGTTTGACCTTCAATCTGGTATGAAGCAAAAATATTTACTACATATTATTTACAGTGTTCTAAAAAAAATCTGCAGTGCAGCACATGCTGTTCAATATATTCAATTACATTTGAGAGAAAGCAATAAAAATAGCAATAGCAATAGCCCTTATACTTATATATCATTTCACAGTGCTTTACTGCTCTCTGTAAGTGGTTTTCAGAGTCAGCATATTGCCCCCAACAACCTGGGTTCTACTTTTATCAACCTTGGAAGGATGGAAGCCTGAGTCAACCTTGAGCCTGTGAGAATTAAGCTGCAGAATTTCTGGCATCCAGCAGTCAGCAGAAATAGCCTGCAGTACTGCATTCTAACCACTGCACCACCATAGCTCTATAATGAGTGGGTTAACTCTGCTGGTGATATATAGTAATCCAATATAATATAAGAGCGTAAAATGTGAAAAGTTACTTTTTAAATCTAAAACATGGGAGCATGAGCAACAGAAAGGCCAATGAAAGGAATAGAAATTTGACTGTACATAACACAATGAACTCAGTTGTGTTTTCCCAGTCAGAAAGAAGAATTTACTTTATGTGTATAATGCATATAAAACATTATTGTATCTATAAACTTTTCTTTTACCTTCACAGAAAGGGAGAGAAGGAGGAACACCTACAAAACCCAACACAAAAGGGAAGCTGTTCTTCTCTCGCAATTCCTCACTTACTTTCCCTTTACTGTAAGGGGCTTTGGTACTTAATTCAGCAATTTGAAATGATTACCTGGAAACTGCATCACACGCCTTCTCTGGATGATGTGGCTGGGAACTCCACCTCAGGTGCAAAGTCTCTGGTGAAATCTGTGTGGCAGACTCGCTTGTTATCAATAACATGGGCAGAATAAAAGCTAGCAGGGCTTTTACTACTGCTGATTCAGATCCTTTCTTTGTATGACCTGTTATAAAAGGACACTTGTGTTAACTGGAGCAATGCTCTTTTTGGTCTCCTTCTCCAGTCTTTTGAATGGCCACAGAATTTAAAACTATAAGGGATTAGAGGAACATGCCATGTCTCTAATGCAATGGTGGATTACGGATCCTGTTGCAACCTGTACGATGCAAAGGGCCCGGTGTCCACATGAACATGCGCAGCTTGCGCATACATGCGCTCATCACATGCATGTGTCCTTATCTCCTGCGATGCTCCAGCTGCTTGGCGGAGTGTCGCACAGGCGCTGTATGCTCCGTGCGCGGAAGCGCTGAAGTGCTCAAATACCGGTAAGGAGCGGGCGGGCAGGCAGGCCCTCTGGAGCACTGTACCGAAACGGTACACGGTGCTCCCGGCAGGCACCGGTATGCCCGTACTGGGGCGTATCAGTCGTAACCCACCATTGCTCTAATGCTATGAGAAGGCATTTTGTATGTGTGTCAGGTGTTGAATTTGAGGATCCAAGGCAGTAGTGGGTTGCAAATATTTTTACTACTAGTTCAGGTGTGCTCCCGCATGTGCAATCCTTCCGCGCATGCGCAGAAGCTCCTGGAAGGTGGGTGTGGCTTCCTGCTGCCGCTATTACCAGTTTGGCCAAACTGGGCCGAACTGGGAGCAACCCACTACTGATCCAAAGCCTTGCAGGTCCCCAAAGATTTTGGATGTGGCTCTCAGATTTTCTCCAAAAACTGGAATGAATGGTAACTTTTAGGTGACATAAGACAAATATTATTAAATACAGAGCACTAAAGTTAACAATACATAACATTAATGTGATTGAAACATAAATGAATCACATTTTTTTTCCTGATCCTACCCTCTCTTTGGGGCAGGAGGTATCTTTCCTAACACTCTGTGCAACGGCCAAATGCAGCAATCCTTAGTCCTGAAAATCTCTTTGAAGTGTTGTTCCAGAAATGTTTAAAGATGAAAGCAGAAGAAGGGAGAATGCAATCTAGAAAATGTCCATCAGCAGTTGACAAAGGTTATGTGGCCTTCTGTTTTCTGTGATGCAGGAGAACCTCCAGGTAAAATCGCCATCAGCTCCTTGTCTATGATATTCAGGCCAGGTGGGCAAACTGCAGACATAGCAGTCTTCCGATATTTGAGGGGCTGACACAGAGAAGTGATAGATTGACTTATTTTCCAAAGCACCTGAGGGCAGGACAAGAAGTAACTAATGGAAGTTTATCAAAGAGAGATCCGACCTAGAGTTAAGGAGAAATTGCCTGATGGTGAGAACAATTAATCAATGGTATACTGTAGCTTGCCTCCTGAGGTTGTAGGTGCTTCATCACTGGAGGTATTTAAGAAGAGACTGGACAGCCATTTGTCTGCAATGGTATAGGATCTCCTGCTCAAGCAGGGGGTTGGACTAGAAGATCTCTAAGGTCCCCTCCAACTCTGTTAGTCTGTGTTATGTAGTCCTCCCTTGGGGAAGTAATGGGATGTGGGACTAGAAACAGGGCTTTTTGGTCATAACTCTTCACTTTGGAGTAGTCTCTCCACTCCCAAAAATCTCCTCACTGCTATATCAGAAGCCTATTAAAAGAGCAAACTCTGTCACCACCCTCCCAAAGGCTTTGGTATCACTTCTTTGGAAGCAGCAACTGAACAAGGCCTCAGAATTTACAGAAGTTACAGACTGTCTTCCCAACAAAAGCTATTCCTGCTGAAATATATTGTTTTTTTTCAGAAAATAAATCCTAAACTACATATTAAATGCAAATGTTTGTACTTTTATACTACCAATTCAAGTGTTTTTGTATCTTTGTGCTTGTGAATAAAAAGGAGACAAAATTGCTGCCCCACTGCCAAGATCCATGGAAGCAAAGTGCAGTCAAGGCTTTATTCCAGGTTCTGAGGAAGACGTTGTAGGCGAGAGGAGGTGCAGGACATAATCTGGCTGAAGGACAGGATTGTGCCTCCCCCCCTACATATTTAGTGGGACAGATGATGTCAGATGGGTGGGGTGGGTGGGGGGGTCTTATGGGAAAGGAATCTTTTGCTCCACCAGAGCCCTTTTCTGGGCTAACTCTAACATCAGATCAACTTTTTTTCAATCTCTCACCAGAGTTTTCCTGTTCCCTACCATCCTGTTCTTTTTAGTCAGAGAGTGGTGCGTGGCCATGCTTCTCCTGAGCAAGGAGACGGGCATGAAGCCATCAGCTTCCATAATACAGATGAGAAACTCCCTATGCTCACTCAAACCCCTGCCAACCCTCCCCCCCCCAGGGTAGCTGAAATACTTTCAAAATTCAGAACACAAAATTTGAGCATAAGAGTCAATGAAGGATACCGGGCAGGTCCATTGTGTAAAGTGGAAAAATAGCGGCAAATGTTTATGCAGGTTGTGAAAAGTGGCACCTGCTACATTTTTTCCTCCTGTATAATTGCATGGGCAAGGACCATGTTCTCCTTTCCAGGCAGGCATCTTATATTGACTGTTTGGTGAACAATGTGGTGTTGAGGTGACTTAGTTCCACATAAAAGCAATGACTTTATTTTGTTAACCCCCCCTTTTTTTTCTTTTTTCTTTTACTATATCCACTTTTGTATTTGTGATCACTTCATCCACATACCTTGCTAGGAATCTACATGTTATGTTTTACAAAGAAAATGATGAGTGAGTTGGCCTGCGTGTGGAAAATGAGGACAATCTCTGCTGACACCTTGTGGCAGACAAAGAGAGTCTCAAGGTAAGATTATTTTTTATATTTTAAACTATTTTCTGATGAAGAAACCAAATTATATGTAGTGATATTTCTGGCATCCAAACTGTTTAGATATGTTAATGCAGAAAAAAAGACCAACCCACAATATTCCTCAGTCTAAGAAGGTAAAGAAAAACAAATCTGTGATTTAGGAAACAGGATATAGAAATAGATCTCCCTCAATGTCTATTTCAGTTCTGACAAATAGAATATAGAGGCAAATGACAAAGAAATTAACTGCATTTATCCAGGTTTAAACTTTCCTAATAACCACAGAAGATCCCATAAAGATGCTTTTGGTTTTAAAATCTAAACCCTGCAATGGGACACAATAATATGCCTGTATTAGGTAGCAAATGCTAAAGATACTGGTATAAAGCTAAGGTGACCAACTTTTTTACAATGAAAAGGAGGACAAATAAATTGGGAAAAAATATCATAAATAGAAGAAATATTTTATTCATTGCAACAATAATACACTAAAATATGATATATGCATAATAAAAACATTTGTAACATTTTATATTGTAATTATGCTTACATGCCTGTTAATTATTATTTAAATGAGTACTTTTCCATTGAATTAATATTTTTTGTCAATGTACCATCTTCTAACAATATATTGGAAATATGTGAACAAGAAATATCCTTCATATTGAATTTTACAGCAAGTGCTACAGCTAGAGTATCAACATTCAATCTTGATTTCTCACTTGTCCAAAAATCATTGGCAATTGAAAAACCTCTTTCAACTGCTGCATTAGTTCCAGGGAAGCACAGCGTAAATTGAACAAGTATAAATAAATGTTCACATGGAATATGTTCATTTTTGAAATAGCTGAAAATATCCACCCATCTTTTATCAATTTCAACGTGTTGATTTTCATTTTGTATTATTTTTTCAGAATTTAAATATACATTCAGTCTTCTAATTTCTTCAAAGAGGCAATTGTCTATTTTAATGTCTGGCATTTCTTTAGATAAAAACACAAGATTCAATATCTGTCCAATATACTTGCGATGAAGTCAAAAAACACCATTGAAAGCTGTTATTTCCCGTGATGTTTGTTTCAGACCATTCTTCGATATATTGAAAACATGTTTGGTAAAAATTCTGCATTTCTTTGATAAACTTTCTGTTATGCCCGGATTTGTTTCCTCTAAGTCTGACAATTTTCTTTTTATAATTAAAGGAATAAATTTATCTTCAAATCGAGATTTATATTGAAGGATGAAGTCATTCAAAATAAGACTAACTTCTGTAGCTGAAATGTGTTCACCTTCAATCTTTTGAATCGTTTTGTGAAAAATATATGCTTGATTATGTACAAAATACATTAATATCTCAGATATTTCATTATTGAAAAACAATTCCAGGATTTTAGGACATTTGTCTAAACTTAAAAAATATGAACGGAGAGGCTCAAATAATTGTAGAACATGCTCTACAGCAGGTGTTAGAGCAAGCCATCTAACTTTTGAATATCCTAAGTTTTTTGTATTCAACATTTGCTTCTTCACAAAATTGTTTTAAAGTAGCCACACAAACTGTAAAACGACTAAAATACAAATAAATTGTAGTTGTTATTACTTCTACATCAATTGGCATGGGACATGACGCCGTGTTCATTGCATTTGACAAAATATGTGCATTACAACCTATTCCTAGTATTTTCTTTTGGAGTAAATCTTGTAATTTTACATACACATTATTCACTCCTTTGCGTCTTCGCCCACCAAAATTTGTGTTTGTATTATCAGCTGTTAGTGCAACAACTTTGGATTTCAAATTGTTTTCATTTATTACTCTGTATAGATGGTTTGACAAAATTTCAGCAGTTTCACCCTCAATGGATTCTAAATTTAAAATTTTTACAAGAATCCCCTTGGTAACATTAAAATATCTTACTAGTATTGGATACAATTTGGTTTCATTATGATTTGATGCATTAGATAAAACCATTGCAAATGCTGCAATTTTCAAGTCTGCTGTAGGTAGTTTATCACAGTAATTTTTAAATACTGTTTTAATAATAGCCTCGCATTTTGTCCTGGTGCATGAAAAATTAGCATTGTGAAACTTTTTCAATAATTTAGTTGTACAATCCATACTACGAAAAGTTTGATTGTGAATTATGGTATGAAATGCAAATGTTCCCTCCATTGCAGCTAACTGTTTTTCATTTTCAGAATAATTTCTAAATGATCCCTAAATGAAATTTAAAATTTAAAATAAAATATAAAGCTACACGAAGCACATTATGAATAAATAAAATTAATTATTGCAACTGAAACTTTCATAAAATAAGTGAATAAACTTCACTAAAATTTAAATTTAAATTATTTTACACTTCTGTTGACAACAGGGTTGTATAAACTTGTAAATAAAATTATACATATTTGGAAATTATTAAATAGATAATGAATTAGTAAAACGTGAATTGTACTTACCTCTGTATAATTGAATATTCACTGAGAAAGAAATAATTACTGTGAGTCATTCAATTGCCGACGTGCTGTGAGTCTACTGCATGCGTATGTGCCGTGTTATGTTTCGGTAAGAAGTAAACAAAGCCACTTGCACGCGGTGCTCCCTCTCAAGGTCTCCCGTGCGAAGTGCATGCGTCTCATAATCGCATCTTATACCGCACTATACCGAGCCTTGACGAATTGTCATGTTAAATACAAATACGTCACATAATGCGCAACAGATTAGTCTTTAAATATCGAAAAGAAGGACATGTAGGAGGACACTTTTCGAGGGAGGACAGAACTTACAAAAGAAGGACTGTCCTCCCTAAAGGAGGACGATTGGTCACCTTAATAAAGCAGACTTGAAACTACTATTTATGTTGAAATGTACTGTCATCAACAGAAACATCAGCATTTATTTTTTTGCCTTAATTGTGGCCTAGGAGAAGATCAATAACACACTAGTATGTGCACTGCTTAAGAAGTTTATCTTTATTTGCCATCTAAATAAAAGCATTGGCTGTACTTATCAGTGTAGAAATGCAGTATGGTACAGAGATGAAAGGATTAAAGATTTGTAAAAGATGCCATAGTCTACAACAATTTCCCATAACCTGGCAACCTATAGATGTGATGAGCAGTATCCATAATCCCCTGCCCACAAAGGCATTGCTTATTCTGGCTTAGTTGGGTACCCAAGAAGTGTTGATGATGAGAACTGTGAGTTTTCCTGTTGGTTTTGGAATTACATTATTTGAGTTGGCCAATCACAGCAAGCGGTTGTTGGATTGTTTGTGGCCAAAGTCTTGACATCTTACATGCTAGGCCTCCTGAGATACCGAGAGAAAATCAGGAGTATGTTTTTAAATTAGTTTTTAATTCAGAAAAGTAAATCAAGGAAGTTTTTAAAGCTTTGGTAGGTCATGGAGTTTTCCAGCAGCCTGGTTAGCCTCTCAAAACATTGCCATGGGAAGAAAAACAGGGCCTTTTCCACCATGGTGCCTTTTCTGTGCAATTTCTTTCCCAAGAACCGTAAGAGATAACATAGCAATTTTATTTTGTATTCTAGCTGCTGGCTATATTTTCAGTATGAGATCTATTTTATGCAATGTTCTCTACTCAGCTTCTGCTATTATTTTTATGACAATGGCTTGGTTGTGTAAATCACCTGGAGGCCCCTGGTAAACTGAAAGCCAAGCTACAGATATGAAAACAAACAAACAAACATCGGATCCATGTCACCACTTTTTCTTAGCATGCGCTCTGGGGATTTCTTGCCATGTGTGGGAGGTTAATTAGTACAATTAATAATGAATACTGTAATTATAGTCATTTAAAAGCATGAGAGTTTGTTGTTGTTATTATCTTGTATGCAGTCATTACCAAACACGTGGGTGTCTTTTCATTAAAACAAATAAGACAACAATTAGGCACAAAGCAATCCAAATGCTAGCAGGAGAATTATATAGACAGTAATACTCCATGCAAGTGAGGAGGAAGGTCTCAAGTTGTTCATACAGTGATAATCATACAAAGGAATGATATGAAATCTATTCACACAATGCCTGCACATCACTGGAAGAATTGGTAGATGTTCTGTAGGGAGAACGAGGCAGACAGGAACTGAGGCAAGGCAGGTTGAAGCTAACACAACCTTTATTAACAGTATAACACGGCAAAATGTAAGGCAAACCTCGACCCGGCAAACAGCAACAATTGACAGCTGACAGCCCTTTATATACTAGAGCTGTCAGACACTGAACCAATAGAATGGCTGCATTCTCCCGCCAGCTGGCTGCTCGCGTCTCAACCAATCAGGGGCTGGCAATGATAGTCAATGGTATCGTAGCCTTGAGGACTTAACACCCCTCTCCTCCCAGTTAGCACATGCGTAGTCAGCCAAATATGCTGGCTGGCGTCGGCTCTGCCCAGATCGCCTTACTTCAGGGGGGGTGGCCAAAGGAGGAGCCGCTGGTGGAGAGTCCTGTGGAACATCAGGAGACTGTGCAGCTGAGTCGGTGGGAAACCTGACTGCTGGGGGACTGACCGGATTCTCAGGTAAGCCTGGCGACAAGAACGCATCGGGTGGGTGGGGGTGTTGCGTGTGGTTCTGTCTGTGCTGGAGCAGCCTTTGTCGATATTAGTTCCCTGGGGCAGGATTGGGCCTGCACTTCATGTTGGTATGCTGCATTGGTGGCTCGCCATCTGAGCTGGTTGATGTGTCGGCGCCACATTCGCCCGTCACTGAGCTGGACCTTATAAGAGTAGGGTCCAGTTAGTTGCGTGATTTGGCCGGGAAGCCATCTTGGTTTGGCCCCATAGTTTGGGGCATAGACTGGGTCTCCCACATTAAAGGCCCGTGTGGAGTTGCCTGCAAGGGGGCTTTTCTCTGCTGCATAACCGGGGTGTAGCCGGTCCAGTGTTGTCTGGAGCCGACGACACATAAGCCGTTCTGTGGGACTTTGCTTGGTGATTGGGCATGGGGTTGTATGCTATGCCAGGAGGTATTGGGACAGTTTGTCGTGCCAATTCCCTGACCCCAGGTGGTCCAATGCCTCCTTAGCTGATCAGATGGTTCGCTCTGCCAGGCCATTTCCTTCCAGGTGGAACGGGGCCATCGGGGCGTGTCATATGCCATGCTGGCCTAAAAACATCTGGAAGGGTGCCGACGTGAACTGGGGCCCATTGTCAGTCACCACCATGTCAGGCAACCCATGCGTCGTGAATAGCCTCCCCAGCACCCTAATTATGGCCTCTGAAGTGGTGGATGGCATGAGTGCCAGCTCCACCCACTTCAAGTAGGCATCTACGAGGACCAAGATGTTCTGCCCTAAGAACGGGCTGGTGAAATCCAAATGGACTCATGCCCATGAAGCCTGGGGCATGTCCCATTCCCTGATGGGCACAGAAGGGGGAGCCGGTCTAGATTGCTGGCACTGCTGGCAGGTGGCTACCCAGTTTTCTATTTCCTGGTGGCCAGTTTGAGGCGGCTAATCTCTTCTTCCTCATCCGAGAAGTCTTCTTCGTCCTCTCCTTCGTGGTGGACAGCATGGCTCCTGCTGGCATGGGTAGCCAGTGGCAGAAATCTCTGAATTTCTACGGTGGATTTGCCCGACATTTTATATGCCGTGGCTTCATCCACGGCTGCCTGAAAGCTCAGCTCTTTTCGTGCCATCAAGCGTTGCTGAGAAAATATCCTCTTTTACAGCCACTGGACAAACCGGTGAAGTCGTTTGCCTCTAGGAAGCACTCAAACCGCTCGAGGTAGGCATCCCATGTTTCAGTGGCCGGACTGAATGCCCATAGATTAGCCATCCTTAGAAGGATGGAACTTGCGGAATTAGCCTTGGAGTGACTTCTCATCGCCTGTGACTTGAGGCAGCTCTTATTAGTGACTTTGCTTTTCCTTTACCTCAGTCCTGATCCCATGCTCGTCGCCAGTGTTCTGTAGGGAGAACGAGGCAGACAGGAACTGAGGCAAGGCAGGTTGAAGCTAACACAACCTTTATTAACAGTATAACACGGCAAAATGTAAGGCAAACCTAGACCGGGCAAACAGCAACAATTGACAGCTGACAGCCCTTTTTATACTAGAGCTGTCAGACGCTGAACCAATAGAATGGCTGCATTCTCCTGCCAACTGGCTGCTCGCATCTCAACCAATCAGGGGCCGGTTTGACAATGATAGTCAATGGCATCGTAGCCTCGAGGACTTAACAGTAGAGATATCCCAAAACTACTTAAGATTATGATATTGGATGTGAGCAGGCTCACATTCACACATACAGCTTATCAGTTCGCGATGCACAAATAGATGCATAGAATATTTTCGTTTTCCACAACAGAATAGAATATGTCTCAACAAAGTTTGGCATTTAGACTGCTGTCCTATATTTATTTTATTCAGAGCAAGTCCCATTGAGTTGAACGGCTATGCAAAGTTTCCTTTCAGTTGAGTGTGAGTCCTGGTTCAGTCTTTAAATACTGTATGTGTGGATGGTTTTCCTGGCAACAGTATAGAAGTAATTTGCTATTCCTTCTTCTAGCATGTTTTTTTTAACTTTTCAAATCTTATTATAGGTCAACAATCTCCAGCAGCTCCTGAAAAAAGAAGCAGAAAAAGTGAGATAATTTTGGTAAAAAAAACAAGTGAAAGAGCCGAATGGATGAGTAAAAAAAGAGAATATAAAAGAATCAGTAAGAAAATATGGTAGCATAACATATATGTAGAAATATATACCGGCAAAGAATGTAGTCAAAGAGAGCAAGGTACAGTTAAGATTGAAGCAGGAAAAGAAAATTAATTTTGATGGAAATAAAGTATCTAAGAAAATATGGAGAAATGTGAAATACAGATGTGGTTTGCCCATGAACTGGCAGTGTGACTTGCTTCAGGTGTAAATAAAGACCACATCCGTGCTTGATGATTGGAAGAATGCCATTATTGTACCCCCATATAATGGGCAAGGTAGCAACAGTGAATCAACAACTTCAAGAGGATGTTTCCTAACAGTACCTATCAACGAGCAACATTTGAGAAATGCTGCACAGCTTTGACACCCAGATGTTTACTCTTCAGCAGGTCATTGGGAAATGTATGAATGTGAGAGGTAACATGAATTGCATGTTTGCTGACCTGGAGAAAGAGTATGACACAGCTTGAATTATGAAAAGATGTGTGCAAATATGGATTTTAAGGTTGATTGCTAAAAATGATAGTAGTGGTATATGATGGAACTAAATCACACTTTAAAATGGTTCAATATTGAGAAGGAAGTAAAACAAAGGTATGTAGTATATTCTTGGTGATAGTATCTTCTTATGCATGTGCATAAATTGATAAGGAAAGCTTGTGGCTACATAGGAGATGTGTGTTTTGTCATGTTATTGATTGGAAACCTGAACCCATTAGCAGCAAATCTAAACAGGTTGTATGATGCCCTGAAGCACATGGATCTGAAGGTTAACAACTGAAGCTCAAAAAAGGTTATATTTTGACAGAGAAAACAAACAATTTCAAATTATACATACATGATGAAAAATTAGTGAGTTGATGAATTTTTTGACTTTGATTTATTATTTATTCATATTTATTAAATAGAAAATGGATGGAGAAATAGTAAGAAACACAATTGTTGGTAGAAATGTATTGAATAGCGTATGGCCTAGTATGATGAATGAATATTTATTCAAAAAGCAAAAATGGCTGTGTCTAAGAGCATGCTTCTGCCTACTTGTTATATGAAAGTGAGAATTGGATATGTCAGAAGAAATGTAAAAATTGAATGCATTGGGAATGATGTAGTTAAGAAATATGAGTGCTAAAACAAGAAGAAATAGTGTCAAGAATGAATGGCTGCTGAATGAATGTGGACTGAATAATAAAGTGAGTGATCAGTGCATTGGATAGTTTGATTGTAGAGAGAGGAAAAAATGAGGATCAAACTATAAAACAAATATATGAAGAAAAAGTATACGGATTGAGAGGAAAGGAAAGACTGTGAAAGTTGTGGTTGAATAGAGTTGATGAGATCATCAAAAATAAAGAGAGATGAGAAATTTAGAGAGCAGAAGGCAATGCATGAAATAACTTATGGATGTGCTAGAAGCAATGATTGTGTACAAGGATAGAAAGATAACAGAATAACAAAGTTGGAAGGGACCTTGGAGGTCTTTTAGTCCAACCCCCT
The DNA here is from genome assembly GCF_964273705.1 of Natrix helvetica. Taxonomy (NCBI): domain Eukaryota; kingdom Metazoa; phylum Chordata; class Lepidosauria; order Squamata; family Natricidae; genus Natrix; species Natrix helvetica. The sequence continues at coordinate 74,831,294 of NC_138550.1, forward strand.
GTTCAAGCAGCAGACCCTATTCCATTCAAGAAAAATGGCTGTCCAATCTCTTCTTAAAAACACCCAGTGATGGATCACCCACAATTTCTGAAGGCAAACCGTTCCACTGGTTTATTGTTCTCACTGTCAGGAAATGGAGAGGAAATCGTTCTCACTGTTAGATATGTAGAGTTATAATGAATGGTATTGGTACAAACTAGATTTAGCCATATTTCCTTTTCTTAAACTAAGTATTTTGGCTTCCTATTTCTTATTCTTTCTGTGCTTTTCATAAAGTAATTTACCCCAAAAGAAAACTATGAAATGTATGTATGCATCAGTTTTAAGCACAATCTTTGTTTCCAAGGTGCTTCTGAGCTTCACGTACACATTCAGGGACTCTTAGAAAATAAAGCAAAATTTAATAGTTAGTGGCAAGGTGATTGAGAACATCCTGCAAGGTTTTGGGGTGGGTGGGTGGGTACTGAGAAGCAACGCCATATGCTTTCTGCTGAATTAACCCTTGCTCATTGTCATAGCCATCATGGCAGCTAATTTTTGATACTGCCTAATGTGTGTTGTTTTTAGTTTTAAAAAAGTGCGCCATGGCCTAAAAATATATGGGGTTTCTTGTATTCTCAATAAACTTAGCTGTCCTGTAGATGGAGATTATATATAACTTAAAATTTTGGGTAAATAAGAATGCCTGGAGATTTTGGCTTCAGTTTATGCATAAGATGTTTACTTGATGCTATAGTCTTGTACTGGTGATATTGGATCAACTAGCCTGTTGATCTGGTCCACATGTTCATTGGTATGGATTTCTGGTTCACCAGGTATAGGATACACAATCATTCTCTCACATATGGAATGTGCATGGTGGAGACCCCCAGAAGGAGTAGAATGAACCTTGACATGGTGATCTGATGAGAAACACAAGTTAAGGACACAGTGATGAGAGCTATCTCTATCCAGTCTTTCCTAACATGAAAAAACCAATCTGGGGTGAGATATGTATCTGGATTTAGGTTTCATCCTCATCAATAGCAGAATAAGAATAAATCTTGAAGTATAAGAGTAATGTTCTACATTTAGGCAAGAAAAACGAAATGCACAGGTACAGTATAGGTGGTACTTTGCTCAGTAGTAGTAACTGTGAGAGGGATCTTGGAATCCTAGTGGACAACCATTTAAATATGAGCCAGCAGTGTGCAGCAGCTGCCAAAAAAACCAACACAGTTCTAGGCTGCATAAATAGAGGGATAGAATCAAGATCACGTGAAGTGTTAATACCAGTTTATAAGGCCATGGTAAGGCCACTCTTGGAATACTGCATTCAGTTTTGGTCACCACGATGTAGAAAAGATGTGGAGACTCTAGAAAGAGTGCAGAGAAGAGGAACAAAGATGATTAGGCGACTGGAGACTAAAACATATGAAGAACGGTTGCAGGAACTGGGTATATCTAGTTTAATAAAAAGAAGGATTAGGGGAGACATGATAGCAGTATTCCAATATCTCAGAGGTTGCCACAAAGAAGAGGGAGTCAAACTATTATCCAAAGCACCTGAGGGTAGAACAAGAAACAATGGGTGGAAACTAATCAAGGAGAGAAGCAACTTAGAACTGAGGAGAAGCTTCCTGACAGTTAGAATGGTTAATAAGTGGAACAGCTTGCCTCCAGAAGTTGTGAATGCCCCAACACTGGAAGTCTTTAAGAAGATGATGAATAGCCATTTGTCTGAAGCGGTATAGGATTTCCTGCCTAGGCAGGACAAGAAGACCTCCAAGGTTCCTTTCAACTCTGCTATTGTATTGTATTGTATAATTAATGTTATGATTTGAAGGCTATTTGGAGATATTTTGCTGCCTTAGTTGAAGGATAAGCTAAACCCTTTTCCTATTTCACATATAAATTTGGCAATGTTGACATCTGAACCTCACTTCAAAACTAATCACACTCCATACAGGCAGTGGAGGATTAAGGCTCACTGGTGCCCTAAGCACTGACAAATCTTGGCGCCCCCCCTCCTGCACAAATCTTCATTGTTTTTCTTTCTTTCTCAATTTTGTGGTGCCCCCTTGGGCCTGGTGCCCTAAGCACATGCTTAGTCTGCTTGATGGTTAATACACCACTGCATACAGGGCAGGTTGCCTGGAGAATATAGCTCCTTTCCCTGAAGAGACTGAAGATCACAGTTGTTCTGTGCAGTCTAGCCTCTGGTACCTGAAGGGAAATTCTATTCTGCCAATGCAAATTCCAAGTACTTTAAAGTATCAGGCAGAAGTTTCCCCATGTTAAAATCTCTCTGTAAACAGAAAGTTAACATGCTATGAACATACACAAAGACATGTTTTAAATATATATGTATTCATTAAATAATGACATCCTACTATGTAATTTCAAGAGGTTTAGTCTACTAGCATATCATGGTTCTACCATCTGACTGTACTGCATGAAGAAAGCAAGGCAAACTGTGCCTTACTGAAAAATTAATTTCTCCTTGCAGTTACTTATATTCAAGGAGATGATTATAAATACTAAAGGGCTCTTCAGTTGCATAAGTATTTGGTTTGTGCCTTAAGATAATGTGGCACATTCAGCCTATGTGATATGATAGCATTTCCTTTGCAATCAGAAATTAAAGTTTATAGCGTGTATTTTAAAACTATATAATCAAATGTGTTATGGCTGGCATATCTGTTGGTTTAAAATATTTTTTAAACTTCACCTTGGCATGCCTTTTATCAGAAATCATTCTGAAACTTTTTAATTTATGAGCTTTTATTGCAATCCTCAATTCATCCTGAGTAGTCCATTATTAAGTGTTCTACTGGGCTCTTATTGTTCTTTATCAAAGTATTGTATCTCCCTGCAATTCATCTGTAGTCATTCTTCACAGAGAAAATCTTTCATATTAGGTTCCTTTCATCATTCGATGACAACTCTTGAATGCATCATTATTCAGCAATGGGTTTAGAAATTATAATCATTAGACAATTTTTCATATAATCTGATTTTATAAACTGCTTCTTTTTATTATCTTTTGATGGAAAACAGTAAATGTATCTGTCTGTTTTGATCCATCGTGATAACTGTAATAGAAAAACTAAGTAAGAACATCTTATTGAGGAAACAGCCACACTGGAATTCTTATATGCATGAACTGAAAGGTTATTTAATGTGAAGGAAGAAAATCTTTCTCTGACTTAATGAGGCATTCTCACAGCAAATATCTAAACCTGGTACTCTACTCCTGCAAGGCTGTCAGGGTTCAATTGACTTTGCACTCCAGAGAGGGTTTTTTTTTTAAATGAGTCACATAAAATGTACAATTAAAAACAAAACAAAGATAGAGAATGGGAGCATGGGTACATATTTAGGGCTCAGTTTTCAGTTACTTTATGAAACCATCAATAAGATGAATGGTTATATGTGATGACTGTTGTTGGTCTCAGCTGCCATTGTATGCATTTCATTCTTATTAATCTCATGTTAGCTGCCCAGAATCACTACTAGATGGATGACCGTCTACATTGATTGAAGCAAACGAACAAACACACATCTTTAAGGATTCCTATAGAAGCTTTGAAGGAGAAAAACAATATTCTATAATTTATTTTATTTATTTATTATTTATTTATTATTCGTATTTATAGACCGCCCCCTCTCCCGAAAGGGACTAGTTAATGAAACCCAGTACCAAAGGTCCTGGCAGATGCACTCACTAAGAAAGTGTCTGCAAATCTATGTGGTTTTTAGTCATCTGACCAGTTTGTCACCTTCTGGCCATTTGACTCTGGTCCAGCACAGGCTTACTCCCAGGGCTCTCGAATAGTCTTCCAGGACCTTTCAACTTTGGGTAATCTGCCTCTTTTACATCAGATTCTCCCACCGTCTCTGCCAGTATCGGACCTGGATCAGTGAACTGTAGTGGTAGTGATGGGACTATAGGCTAAAGAAAGAGAAAGAGGAAAAAGAGATTGCTCTCTCTGGTGCTGTTTCCTAGTTCCAGGCCTGTCAGCTGTTATTTGGGTTTTTTAAAATGTGGGCATTCCAATCTTCTGGAATGCTAATCCCAAAAGGGTCTGCCCAGTAGGTAAGAGCTGGGCTTTTTCTGAATTCAGCTGCAGAAAATGCTATACAAAACCTGGTGAATTTTGACATATATCTAGTCACAAGACTCATTTACCATCACCAGAGTCTTGGTCCCTTTTTAAGCAGAGTGATTTGTTGATATTTTCCCCCTGGCTGTTGATGTTCAGAATAACAAGGTTGGAAGGTCTTCTAGTCCAATCCCCAGCTCAAGCAGGAAATCTTATACCATTTCAGAGAAAAATAGTTGTCCAATCTCTTCTTTAAAACTTCCACTGTTGGAGCACTCACAACTTCTGGAGACAAGTTGTTTCACTGATTAATTGTTCTAATTGCCAGGAAAATTCTTCTTAGTTCTAGGTTGGTTCTCTTTTTGATTAGTTTCCATCCATTGGTCCCTGTTCTGCCTTCTGGTGTTTTGGAAAATAAGTTTACCACCTCTTTTTTGTGGCAGCTTCTCAAATATTGGAACACTGTTATCGTGTCACCCCAGTCCTTTTCATTAAACTGCTAGACATACCCAATTCCTGCAACTTTCTTTTAGTTTCCAGTTCTCTAATCATCCTTGTTGCTCTTCTCTACACTCTTTCTAGAATCTTGACATCTTTTTATATTGTGACCAAACTGGATGCAGTATTCCAAGTGCGGTCTTACCAAGGCATTATAAAGTGGTACTAAAACACTTCATGTGATCTTTGATTTTATCCCTCTGTTAATGCAGCCTCCGATTGCATTGGCTTTTTTGGCAGTAATAGGAGGCAAGCAATAAGAGGGGAGGGAAATAATGCTGTTGGGATCCAACAATAGCAATAGCAATAACACGTAGACTTATATACTGCTTCACAGTGCTTTAAAGGCCTCTTTAAGTGGTTCACAAAGTCAGCAATCACCCCCAGCAATCTGGAACTCATTTTACTGACCTTGGAAGGCTGAGTCAACCTTGAGCCAGTAAGAATCGAACTGCCAAACTGCTGGCAATCAGCAGAATCAGTCTGCAATACTGCATTCTAACCACTGTACCAGTACAGCTCTCTATCCATAACACATCCTGCATACTGTACTCACACTCACTTCCAATTTCTTGCTTGTTGCAGGATAGAAATCACCAGTTGGAACAGCGTATTTTATATTGACACAGTTGTGTGGCAGTGCAAGGACTGATAGATAAGATTGCAACTCAGATGTGAGAGTGAGCTGTGAGTAGAATAGCTTTGGAGTAGGCAAAACTCAGTTTATTTGTCTTTGGAAACTGGGAAGCTTATGTGCAAAAGGGATTTTGTTTGACAGGGATAAATTGATTTTAAACAATATTTTTGGTAGCGTCAAGAACTATTCTTCTTTTTCTATTTAAAGCTCTTGTCTTTGCTGAAATATTTACATCACTTTATCTCAGAGTTGCTTTTACTGCATTAGCTCTCGGTAATTGGGATGAACTGTTCACCCGGAGAATCAATGAACAAGAGTTTGGCAAGATTAATGTCAGGGCCAAGCCCGAAGATGACACATTGAGATCCAATTAACTCCAATCCTTTATTTGCTTACACCTAATGGATGGAATCTTGCCAAATTAAGACTATAACCTTTTTAACCTACTAGATATATGCTGAGAAAGTCTAGCAGGTGGTGACCCTGAACATCTTTCCCCCTATCCCCTCCATCTGAGGACTACGCAGTCTCTTAATCTGGGCCCCTCTCTGAGAAAACTCTGGGTTCTTATATAATATCCAATGATTCTCCACATGCACATTCCATCATATCAATCCCCTGTATGACTAAATACGACCTTTGTTGCTGGGCTGCAGCTTCCGCATTTGTTCCAGTGTACCATCTACCAGTCATTATCTCCAGCAGGGGACTGTTCTATGAACCATCAGGTGATGGAGTTCGGGCTTTGGATTTGAGTCACAGGGATGTTATGGACCTATGTTTACTTACCATCAATGGCTCGCTCCAATGCTATGACCTATATATGTGTGGAACAAGGACTGGCTAAAACTAACTGGATTGTAGGAACACTGTGATTTCTGACTGGACAACCATCTGTCTGAAATGATATTATAGGGCAGTGATGAAGAACCCTTTTTGGCTCACGTGACAAAAGCGGGGGGAGCGTGGGAGGGTTGTGCGCGGGCGTGTCACACCCATAATACTATGCACATGACGACAGCACCCCCCAATTTTTGGCATGCAGTGTCGTTTTTTGCCCTCCGGAGCCTTCAGGGAAGCTGTCTGAAGGCTCCACAGGGCTAAAACCGGCCCTATGAGCAAACCGGAAGTCCGTTCCTGAACTTCCGGTTTGCCCACAGGGCCAGTTTTTCACACTCTAGAGGCTTCAGGGAAGCCTCCAGAGGGTGAAAAATGGCCTCAAAAGAAGGCAGAAGTCAGCTGGCAAGCTTTGTATGTCCTGACAAATGGCTCTGCATGCCACCTGTGTGTGCCATAGGTTCGCATTACGGTTATAGGGTCTTCCGCTCAAATGGGCGTGGTGGTATTGGACTAGAAGACCACCAAGTTCCCTTCCAAATCTATAATTCTATGTTCTATATGTTGCCTATGTCTCATGATGTCTACTATGTAATTGCTGATTGAATGCCGTTTATATAGATTTTCAGGAATGGAAAAAATGCATGAGGGGGAAGCAGAAACATACAGAAAGCAATGGTCCTGAACAGGATCAAATTACTATTTCTATTAAAAATCACTAACATTTTGCACTTCTCTGTTAGATTACCACTGAATATAAACTGAATGCTCAGTTTGCAGAAGAGTGGACTTCCTAGAGCATTTATAAAGCTCTTGGCCACAAAGAAAGAAACAGGATGACAAAATGAAGTAGCAGTGGAAGCAAACTAGACAACTGCATGGGGCACTAACATTCATCCATTATGTAGAAGATTTGGCACAGATCTTTGTATTTACTTTTCCAATATGTGCACACAGACAAAAAAGGCCAATATAAGATAGTTAATATAAACCTTTTAAATGGACATGTGAACCCCGAATTTGGGTGGGTTAACAGTAGCTACTGTGGACCACTGGAATTATTGATATTAAAAATAAGTGAGAGAATACACTCAATATAATCAGGATAAATTATACTCAAGTTAGTACACTCTTAATAATATAATGCAATGTGCTTAATACATCCAGTATATATGATAAGTTATCGAAAGAGTTATGCTAGTAAAAGTTTATTTTGGGGGAAAAACCTAAAATAATTTTTGGTGAATTTGATTCTGCAAATTCCTCATTTGCCCATGCCAAATTATTGGCCTTTGTTTTAATGTATAGGAAATAGCAACAAAATGACTCTTTGGAATATAACTAGAGCTCAAAGATTTCATTTTTAAAAAATTGAAAATGTATGAGGCAGCAGGTGACAAAGATACTTAGCCAAGCCTCCTTGCTGTTCAAACAGAGGGGAAAAAAGCCAAACAATCCATTTTATCCCTTCCTCTGCTGAAGATTGTGATACTGCCTGGTATTCTCTGAATGGGGGGGATGGGCTCTCCTCACTATGCAGAACTGCAGCTTTTCATTTTCTTTCTACATGATGGATCATTTCTGTATCTTGGAGACAGATGAGAAAAAGAGTCTGAGTAAAAGTCTGGAAAGATCTCACATATCTCGAAAAGCCATTAAATTCCTGGTCCTCCTCATTCATGCACTGAAGAAGATCAAAGGCAGAAATTGTCTATGATACCACACTGATGGGTCCTGGCCTCAGTGTTTGATGGTGCAGAATTTCTAAACAAATCATATTGTGCTAACATCACCAATCAATTACCAACCAATTCAATGATCTGAGAACTCACTTTTGACAGGCACCTAACTTGTTTCACTATCAAAATGGAGATAATATCTAGATAGTTTTCCAATTACCAATCTATTCAGAATTTCATTAGATTAGAAATCCATACAACCATGAAATGGTAGTAAAAAGATACAGAAAAGTCTAACCATTTGTCATCATAAATTTCATAACCTGGAGTTTTTCAGTTTACACCTAATGGCCCTAATCTAGCGCAGTGGTTCCCAAACTTTTTCAGTCCACCGCCCCCTTGGTGCTACAAACTAATCCTCAGTGCCCCCCACCCAGTGGTGGAATTCAATTTTTTTACTACCGGTTCTGTGGGCGTGGCTTGGTGGGCGTGGCTCGGGGGGGTCATGTCACTGGGCGGTTTGCATGACGGAAGGAAAATAGTAACAGTAAAATTCAAAACTGTAACAATTAATTGCACATTTATTCAACATTCAATTTAAAAACCTTTTTAGTTAATGTTAATTCAACAAAATTGTTGAACATGATCCAGTGATACCAGGTTTTCAAAGTCTGATAGTCATTTATCAAGAACCTTAGTAACTAGTAACTTAGTAAACTCAGTAAAATTTAGTAACTACTTCACTGTTCAGTAAATTCTTAATGTGATGGATGGGCTTGATGAAGTGATACCAGTTTCCCAATGTCTGGTTTTAAGTCACTTAGCAGAGTGCAATGTTTCCCAACTTTGGCAACTTGAAGATGTCTGGACTTCAACTCGGAGAATTCCCCAGCCAGGGAATAATGGCTGGAGAATTCTGGGAGTTGAAGTCCAGAAATCTTCAAGTTGCCAACGTTGAGAGACACTGCTCTAAAAGCATCGGAACTATTTTCCTCTCCTCTCCTATTACAATATCAGAGGAGCCTTTTCGGTGGCATTAACTCCTGGCTTTAGTTTCCAGTAGTTTTGGGTGATGGTTTGTCTTAAAAGACACTTAAAAAGAGCAGCCCATTTCTTACCAGTTTGCCCCTGGAGTTCATGTAAAACTTGCTTTGTCGTTGCCCATGTCGAAATTCCCTTTGGCCATTGCCCCACTGCCCCCTTCCCACCAAGGAACACCACCTACCACCCCCTTTTTTGTGTTGCCAGAGGATTTTAGTTGCCACACGCACATATGGGTTCTGGGATTGCCATTCGCGCACCTGCAGAAAAGAGGACTCCCTGCCTGCGGAACGTGGTACTGCCACCCTTGGCACTCAGCCCGTGGATCAACGGAGCACAATCCGACTGACTGGCTACCCCGAGGAATGCACAGTATGCAAGAGGCCAGAAGCAACCATTCTACGGGGCGGGGAGGGGGGAGGATGGGATGTCTGTAGCGGGCTCTCTCTCTCTCTCTTTTGCTGGGCAGTGGTTGAGGCTGCTGGTAGTTAGGATTGATTCTGCTGTTGCTTAAGTCACCGTGGCGGGCAGCAGTGAGAAGCAGCAGTGGTAGTATCGAGTAGATCAACGAAGAAGGGGCATTTATGGCAGGCTGGGTAGCTGAAGCTGTAGGCTCAGCGTGGCTCCTTCTCTGCCACCTGCCGCCCCTTGCCTCTTAGCGCCCCCCTGCCACCTCCCTTGCCTCTTAGCGCCCCCCTAAGTCATCCCACCGCACTCAAAGGGCGGTATCACCCACTTTGGGAACCACTGATCTAGCGTATCAATCCATCTCTCTTTAACCAGAACAATATTCAGATGTGAAGCCCATAAATCCAATATGAACTAAGCAACTTTTGTTATGATACTGAATGCAACTTATTTTCATTATGACTTTTAACTTGTAGCTTAAGGAGCATAATTATGTTTTTAATTAAGAATTTAGATTCAGGGAGGGGAAAAAATCCATGTTTTTTTGGAAAATCTGTTTTACCATATATAATTCCTTGGTTTATTTGGCAAATTTGATTTATCATTAACAAAGTCTTGTGCACCAATGTATTTGAAAAAAAGAGAGGATTCTTTGCAGAACTACCTACTTTGTTTCTTTTAAAAGAAATCATGCTAACCATTAAGCATATATTTCCTAAAGAAGCAAAAGCTGAGTGTTCCCCATTTACACTGTGCAACAGGGCAGTCTCTCAAAGATTTTAACCAAGCAGATGACTTGATGTCTTACTCAGCTCATTTGTGACATGAACCAATAAAACATTGTTTATTCAAAGCTCAGAGGGGCTCATGATGACTCTAATCCCTCTGTAGATAGCAAACAGATAGCACAGACAATCACATTTTCCTTACATGAGAGAATCGACTGCAGAATAGAACGAGCACACTGCAAGGGAAGTCTGTTATTGTGCTAGTAGGAAAGGAGCCATTTTAAATGGGGAACTCAAGTTTTGATTCATATACTGGATAAAAACTGTAAGCTATTAAAAAGGACCATAAATACAATGCAGCTGGGTTTTGAAAACTCATACGGACAAAGAAAAAGAAAACCGTACTTGTACCAATGCATACCATTCTGACTCTTATCAGCACCTCAGTTTGGTGGGTGAACAAACAAGGCGTTTACTGTTTTGCCATTTGTGTAGAGCAGGGGTGTCAAACTGGCGACCCGTGGATCAGATACATCACACACAGGCCATGCCCACCCCACAAATGGGGAAAACGTCACGAAATGTCCCGTGACGGCAACGGGATGCAGTGAGTTTGACACTCATGATGTAGAGCATGTCACACTATGTTTCTTTTTAATGTGAAAATAATCCATGCTTCCCAGTAAAAAAATTCCCAAGGTACGATATAATAGCATTATATTTGTGTATTGTTCTGCTTCTCTCCTTTTTTTCTACTGGATTTTTTTTCTTTTTCATTTTTTTTTCACTCTTTAATTTTTATTTCTTTTTCATTATGTACAGGTATCCTCATTTAGTGACTGCGTCTTTTAGCAACTATTCATAGTTACAGCAGTAATGAAAAACTAACTTTGTGATCAATCCTCATATTTATTACTTTTGCAGATCTATAAAGCAAAGGAAAGCTGAAACAAGATCATAAGCACAGTCATGGTTTTACTTAGTGACCACCTCATTAATTGACTGTCCCAAATGTGGTTGCTAAATAAGGACTACCTGTAATGGAAAAATATATATTTTCTTTTAAAATGTCAAACGGATTTATGTTCTGAATGCTCCTCTATAAATAGAGACATTAGATGTGACTATAGTCCCTGGCATCCCAAAAGTCATTACTTTTAATTAGACTGACCTTTAGTGAGTTTTTCAGCTGGGTTTTTTAGATTTCACTGTATCTGTATAGTAGCTGTTTTATATGTTTTATCAGATGTTTCCTATGCCCTGGGGGCAAATATCAACCTAAAATGCAGATCATATATTCATCAGTTCAACAGCATGATTGCCCAGAAGCCAAGTGCCTTTATTTCCTAAAACATTTCCAAATGACAGCCTTTTGAAATGCAACTGCATATTTAAAAAATCAACACGTAACCTTTAATTGAATTAAAGCTAATAGAGTAGTTATTTGGCTGAAATGTTGAAGTCAGAGGATATTTTAACAAAAGACTAGAGTGCCATCTTCTGGCAGATTTCATAACTATGTTCATCATGCAAAGATTTAGCATCTAATACTAGTTGGGTTGCTATCTGTGACTCTTTTCTGGGTATCCACATTTTCTATTCCTTAGTAGCTGCTTCAATAGAAAGATCAGCTGCCAAAGTGTGTAGTAACTTACAATTGCTCACATAATTTAGTCCTCAATGATATTCTAATTATCAATGGAATAATATCTTCCGCTGTATGAATTGGCACACTGCATCATAGTTATCTGCACTACATATTTTGTGTCAGGTCAAATAGCATTACATTTCATAAATGAGAAAAAAATGAGTCAAAATACTCTCTGTTCTGATATTTTGGGATTTATACAAATATTGCATCATTGTTTGTTTTGCCCAAGGGCATTGAGCTACACTGCATATCACTGGGTCCTTTTAATTTATCTGCCTCTGCATAGCATTGGTTTTGTTATTTGTGTTAATGGTTGGAATCATGTACTTCACAGCTACAGAATCTTAAAAACCTTTGTGCTTAGCCAATGGGTGCGAACTGATCGAAAGAGCATCTCACAATCCTGGTACTCCCTCATTAGAAATTGTCATTGCCAGGTGACAGCTGCCTGTTAGCACCCTTGGAAATTCCTCGTTATTCTCAGCCACCAGCATCTGTTTTAAAGGAAAAATATCTTCATTTACATTTACATGGTTGGGCCACGAGGGAGGTTTACCCCTCGTGGAAATGTGCCCACCAGGCTACCGAGCATTTCACCAGCCCCGGGCCCAGGGAAGGGGCGGTGGGGTAGCAGCGATTATTCGGGAGGATTTAGAGCCGAGGGAGTCCACTGTGCCACAGACGTCCGGGTGTGAATCCCTTGTTGTGAAATGGGGCCCTGGGAGACAGTTGGGCCTGCTGATAGTATACCTGGCTCCTCACTATACATCAGCGGCCCTGCCTGAACTCCTCGAGCTGATCGCATCGGTGGCGGTTGAGACCCCCAAACTTTTAGTGATGGGGGACTTTAACCTGCCATCGGTGGGAGAAGCATCCGAGGGGGTTCGGGAGTTCATGGCTTCCATGACAGCCATGGACCTGACTCAATTGATTCAGGGCCCGACACACGAGGGAGGTCACACCTTGGACCTTGTTTTTGTCTCTGGCCAGTGGTTGAGTGATCTGGGAGGAGGGGACTTAACCAACACTCCCCTGTCATGGTCAGATCACTCACTCCTCCGACTTGACTTCCCTGGTGCTACCCCCCGCTGCGGGGAGGCGGAACCGGAAAACACTAGATGGTTCCGCCCCAGGCGCCTGATGGAACTGGATAGGTTCCAGATGGAGCTTGGGCCACCTTTTGTAGCCCTGACCCGCCCTCGGGTAGAGGACCTGATGGTCGCGTGGAACAATGCGACTACCGGGGCCCTGAACCGGGTGGCGCCTTTGCGGCCTCTCCGGCGGCAACGATCCACCCTGGCCCCTTGGTTTACCGAGGAGCTAAGGGTGATGAAGCGCCACAAGAGATGCCTAGAGAGTCGTTGGAGATCCTCCCGTTCCGAATTTGACCGAACACAGGTACGAGCCCACTTAAGGACGTACCTTGTGGCATTGAGAGCGGCCAAACGTCAATATTGTGCCGCTCTGATTGCATCCGCAGAGAACCACCCTGCTGCCCTGTTTCGGGTGTCCCGCTCCCTCCTGTTTCAGAGGCCGCAGGAGGCCCCTCTACAGGGTAGGGCAGAGGAATTTGGGAAATATCTGCAGGATAAAATCACTCAAATCCGGAAGGATTGGGTCCCCTTCAGTGGTCCAGTGGAGACGTCTGTGGCGAGTCTTGAGGAATCAATCTGGGAGGAGTTTGACTTGGTTGCCATTGAGGATTTGGACAGAATGCGTGGACGACTGCGACCTACCACATGTTTACTGGACCCGTGCCCCTCCTGGCTTGTACTGGCATCCTGGGAGGTCACACGTGACTGGCTCCTGGGCCTAGTGAACGCTTCGTTGAGTGAGGGGTCTCTCCCGGCCGCCTTGAAAGAGGCGGTGGTAAGACCCTTGCTCAAGAAGCCTTCCCTGGACCCTACGGAGCTGGCCAATTATTGTCCTGTCTCCAACCTTCCCTTTTTGGCGAAGGTTGTAGAGAGTGTGGTGGCTTATCAGTTTCCACGACATCTGGAGGAAAATGATTATCTAGACCCGCGCCAGTCCGGCTTTCGCCCCGGGCACAGCACGGAGACGGCCTTGGTCGCGTTGGTGGATGATCTCTGGAGGGCCAGAGATAGGGGTTGTTCCTCTATCCTGGTCCTATTAGACCTCTCGGCGGCTTTTGATACCATCGACCATGGTATCCTGTTGCACCAACTGGAGGGGTTGGGGATCCGGGGCACCGTGTTGCGGTGGTTCAGCTCCTACCTTTCCGGCTGGACGCAACGTGTGTTGGCAGGGGAGCAGAGGTCGACCCTAAGCCCCCTTACTTGTGGGGTGCCACAGGGGTCGGTCCTCTCGCCTCTCCTGTTCAACACATACATGAAACCACTGGGTGAGATTATCCGTGGTTTCGGGGTGGGATATCATCTGTACGCTGATGATACTCAGCTGTACTTTTCCACCCCGAACCACCCCAACGAGGCAGTCGAAGTGATGTCCCGGTGTGTGGAAGCCGTACGGGTCTGGATGGATGACAACCGACTCAAGCTCAACCCCTCCAAGACGGAGTGGCTGTGGGTTCCGGCCCCCCGGTTTAGCCAGTTAATTCCATCCCTGGCCATCGGGGGCGTACAACTTGCCCCCGTTGAGTGGGCGCGCAATTTGGGCGTCCTCCTGGATGCCCGGCTGTCCATGGATGACCATGTGACAGCAGTGGCAAGGGGGGCGTTCCACCAGGTTCGCCTGGTGCGCCAATTGTGCCCCCTACTGGACCGGGACGCCTTACGCACAGTCACTCATGCGCTGGTGACGTCTCGCCTGGACTACTGTAACGCTCTCTACATGGGGCTTCCCTTGAAATGCACTCGGAGACTACAGTTGGTCCAGAATGCGGCCGCGCGGGTAATTATGGGGAGTACAAGGTACTCCCATGTGACACCTTTCCTGCGCGAGCTGCACTGGCTTCCTGTGGTCTATTGGGTGCGTTTCAAGATTCTGATAACGATCTTTAAAGCGCTCCATGGCTCAGGACCTAGCTACTTGCGGGATCGTATCCTGCCCCATACATCCCTGCGACAAATTCGCTCGCACAGAGAGGGACTTCTCCAGGTGCCGTCCACCAGACAGTGCCGAGGGGCGGCGCCTAGGAGCAGAGCCTTCTCTGTGGCGGGCCCAGCCCTGTGGAATGACCTCCCCCCAGATATTAGGACTACCTCTGACCTCCGCTGCTTCCGTGTAAAGCTCAAGACCCACCTATTCCAAGTAGCTGGCCTGGCTCAACCATAGTTTGATCATATCGCTCCTGACGGGTTTTAATTTTGTAATTTATTTAAGGGATTTTAAATTGTGATTTTAATTGTTTATATGCATTTGTCTACCTCCTCTACGTATACGTATACGTCTACATTTGTGTATGTATTGTCCATATTTGTACTTATGTGTTTTTATTGTACGCCGCCCCGAGTCCTTCGGGAGAGGGTGCGGCTAACAAATAAAATTTTATTTTTTTTATTATTATTATTATTATTGTTATTATTATTATTATTATTATTATTATTATTATTATTATTATTATTATTATTATTATTATTATTATTTCTGCTCTACATGAATCAATCCCATTACCACAAAACTACTAGGAAAGAATAGGTTTATTTTGGCTGTAAGCCTGGAATGTTTTGAGTTCAGTTGCCTGTTAAATAAGATTCAAGTCACAGAGAATGTGAGAACCAATCAAAGTTTGAACCAGAATTTAGGATGCTGCATAAATCATCTTTGGAGAGAATTGTATCCTCAACTATGATCAACCGATTTCTTGCAAAAAAACAAAAACAAAGCCCACAGTATTGTAGGAAGAGAAAACTCACTATCCAGAGGAGAAAGTATTCTGGGATCCAGAGATCTGGTGCCACCTGGGTAAAGACAACCCACTGTCTCCTTAGCTGTAGAGTTTGTCCCATAGAATAGATCAAAAAGCAAACTTGAGGGTGGGAATAGCAAGAAAAGGGGTCAAGTCTGAGAGACAGCAGAGAAGTGGGAAAAAGAAACCCAAAGACAAGCACTTCAGCTGCAATCTTTGGACAACAAAAGAAAAAAAACTGCAAGTCTTGGAACTGCAAGACCTGCTTTGCTGAGGGTTGGAGGAGGAAGAGAATCTCCAAACTCAAAGCACGCTTGAAAGCCAAACCAAGTCCACTCCATGCAGCAGCCCAGCTGCAGAGCTCTGCAAGCCACCTCCAAGAACAGAGAACTGGGAGTGCTGGGAGTGAGAAGGAGAAAGAGAAAAAACCCACTCCCAAGTATGTTGAGGAGCAGAAAGGATTTCACTGCAAATAGACTGGGACTGTCTACCAAAGATGAAGATGGGAATGGGGGGAGGGGGGATGGAATGAAAAGATTTAAAGAGCTAAGAAATAGCTGGGAGAGAAAAAAAAACATACTGCTACAAATGTAGATATAGGAATAAAGGCATAGAACATAGACATAGAAATTACCTTAAATAGGATACCTTAAATAAGATACAAACAGTTATAAACTTATAATAATAGGAAGTCAGTAAAATAAGATACGTAGGAAAATAGAAGCACCTAGAATTAGCATTATATTTAGAAGTAAAGGAGTTCAGTTTTGTACATGAAAGCAATGTTTGTGAAAGAAAAAAAATGCAGCTTTTATGTCTGCATATTAAGAAAAAAATCTAACGTATAGTATTGCAACATTGTAACCTCAAGAAACGATCCAGTGAATATTTGTTCCTAAAACAGCTCCTAAGAACGCAAGTCAACACTGTTGATTCCTTCCCCTAATGACTTGGTGGTGCTAGTGCTGGTGACATGGATGTAGCTGGCTTAGAGTGCTGGAGAGACTGGTTGCCATAAGGATGCAGCAACAGCCTGATTAACTGGTAGCTGACTTGGATACTGGCCTGGATCCAGTGGCTTTTGTGGAATCTATCAGTCTTTACTTGTCACATTGGATCCCTGAACCTATGGATTTCCAGCTGTCTTTACTATCTCTAACAATGCCTCCTATATTATCAACCTCCATGTTGTGAGATGCACTTGGATAGACAAGGACTAAATGTTATATTCAGTGATTTTGAAGCAATAGCACTTAGACTTATATGCCGCCTGCGCTTTACAGCAGTTTACAATGTCAGCATATTGCCCTCAACAATCTGGGGTTCCCATTTTACTGACTTCAGAAGGCTGAGTCAACCTTGAGGACCAAACTCCAGGCTGTGGGCATAGTTTGCCTGCAATAATGCATTCTAACCACTGTGCCACCAGGATCATGAATGGGTTTCTCTGACTGGGCATGACTGGGTTTGTTTTTCCTCTGAATATGAGATAATGGAAACAATGATATATCCCTGTCAGGTCACTCAAGATTGTTGTAACATTGGGAGTGGGCTATTCCCCGCCCCTGAATAGCATGGAGTGGGTACAGAAAGTGGGTACAAGATCAGGGGGTGAGGCAGTGGTGAAATTCAATTTTTTTTACTACCAGTTCTGTGGGTGTGGCTTGGTGTGCATGTCAGGGGAAGGATATTGCAAAATCTCAATTCCCACCTCACTCTGGGGCCAGCCAGAGGTGGTATTTGGTACCAGAGGTGGTATCTCTGAACTAATCAAATTTTCTGCTACTGGTTCTCCAGAACCTGCTGAATTTCACCCCTGGGGTGAGGGTATGAGTAATGGGATATGTGGTTGAGGAGACAGCTAGTGTGGTTAGGCCTGAGGCCTATAGTGCTGCATACCTAACAGAAGCAGACCAAGGTTCACTAAGTCTTATCAGTAAGTCCAGACAGAAGTGACTAATGACACTTAGTTATTTCTTGAGATTGTTTGGACATGAGGGAGAGAGAGCCATTTCATGGTTTGGTTAGAGAGAGAAAAGAAGGGGAGTCTTATTTTATACTGATTCTGCCTTCAATCTCCCTGAATAAAGTCTGTTTTCCAACTCCTTGGGCGACCCCTGTGAAAGGATCGTTCAACCTCCAAAGGGGTCCTGACCCACAGGTTGAGAACCCCTGTTATCATGAATAGTTGGGCTGACTTCACATGCATTACCAAGAATTTCTTGGGCTCAGAGGGGAATTCCTCTTTCATGCACACACTTGTGTTTTGAATGTGGCATCATACACAGTCCCAGGGCAAGTGTTGCCCTTGGGTTAGAGCTAGGTATTGTTATCAGTGAGTTTCTTGTGGCTTCCAGAGGTATCTGCAAATAACTGAATGTGAGGTCCTGTTTGTGTAGCTGAGCTTTAGGAAACAGATGGGATTGTTTCTATCAACTACCCTCTGTGTTACACACTGACTTCTTCGCCTGAGCTGCTCAGTTAAATGCCTGGGCTTGGGGTGTAGTTAATTTATACTACATAGAAACTTCAATTTGCTGTCCCTGTGTTTTTCCTGCTTTTTCTAGAGCTAGTTCCATTTGTTTTGATGGTATGTGAGGATGAATGCAGCAGTGCAGTTATAAAGGTAAAGGTTCCCCTCGCATATATATGCTAGTCGTTCCCGACTCTAGGGTGTGGTGCTCATGTCCGTTTCAAAGCCGAAGAGCCAGTGCTGTCTGAAGACATCTCCATGGTCATGTAGCCGGCATGCCTAAACGCTGAAGGCGCATGGAACACTGTTACCTTCCCACCAAAGGTGGTTGCTATTTTTCTACTTGCATTTTTATATACTTTCAAACTGCTAGGTTGGCAGAAACTGGGACAAATAACAGGAGCTCACTCCATTATGGGGCACTAGGGATTCAAACTGCCGAATTGCTGACCTTCTGATCAACAAGCTCAGCATCTTAGCCACTAAGCCTAGTGCAGTTATAGGCACCCCTTAATTTGTCCATATAATATTATCATATCACAAGTTGTATGGATTGCTGTGGGCTTCCAAATACATTTTAAAACCCTTATTATCATCTATAAAGCTTTTTTCTTAGGGCACGGCATAGTTACTTGCAGGAGCACCTGTCTCCAATCATTTCTGTGTCCAATTATATCTGGCAACGCTGGCATCCCTTCTGCTAAGAAATGTCATCTTATGGGATTCAGCAGATATGTCTTCTCTATTTCTGCAATTCTGTAACATTATCTGGGCCTGCCTTTTGTAAGGCCTTGAAGATCTGTTTTTTCCCCAGGCATTGGATCAGGAGGATTTGAGAACTGGCTGGTAAAATAGCCTTATTGTTGAATTATCATTGGTGAGCTTTGTTCTTTAAATTGTATTTTATTGGGTTCCATTGTTTCAATTGCACACTACCCTGATTAATTTTTGAGAATGTGGCAATATCAATTGATTAAATAAATAAGATTAACTTGAATTTAAAAATCTATCAGATAGATGAACACCAGATGAACACCAACTTACAACTTCTGACTGCACCTCCATTGTTCAGATAAAATTGGACACCTCCTTTTTTTTCTTCTTCTAAAGGACTCAGGCAAAGCCAAGATTAAATAAACAAACCTATTGCCATCACATCTGGATTTGCAGTCTGTCATATTCTTGCTCCTATGGATTTGGTTTGATTCCAAATGAATACAATATAAGTATCATAAAGACAGAGCTTTCCCCAGGCTTCCATTATGCAAACTGACAGCTGCTATCATATTATAGTTACTCGGTCATGATCTCTGGTGTGCCAAACATCTTCTACCTTGATAAACATTCTTCAACATGCCTGTCACAGATATAAGGTTGAGCTTATATAACCTGTACTTACGTAGCGTTCCCCTTTTTGCTGAAGCAACTACTGGTACTACAGATTCTTTAAGTAAATAAACTTGATTTAGGAGATCCAAAAAATATGTAGGAATTCACAATAGTTGAAAATCCTGATTCAGTGATATACCTACTGAATCTGAATTTATTTCTCTGGCACTCTGCTAAAATGTAGAGTGGTGAAGAATAACTTAGCTGCCACGATTTACTGTAGAGTAAACTTTAGGGCTAATGCTGGAGAAGTAAACAAGCTGCCAATTATTGAGTGGAGGTAGGAATCTGATTGCAGCTTAAATCTGTTCTACAGAGGAGTGGTAAATTACTCAAACCCTATTACTGTCTCTTCTGACCCTTTATCACTTGCCATATGGCAAAATTGTCTGTCAGTTGAGCTTCTGGTTCTTTCAAGGACATGGCCCTTAGTTTTCATGGCGAGTACTGAAATGGTGGGCCAAGGTATTTCAGCTTCCCGATTTAGTGGCTGCCCTAGTCTTCCCGGATGTCCCATATTAAATACTTAGTTTTCTAGATTAAACAAGGTTGACTAGCGGTAATGATATACACCTTATATTTCAAGATACAAATGAACTTAAAGCAAAAAGAAGAAAAATTCACCAGGTAACCTCAACATTTGAAGGTGTCAGGACAGTCCTCTGGCCTGCTTTACCTTTCCAATACAAAGCTCAGTGTTCCCAGTTGTTAGAAGAGCTCACAAAAATAAATGCAGCATTTCAGCTCAGGGAAATGCAGAAGCGAAGAAGAAATTATGAGTACGTGTCTTACAAGTTTCCACAAATATATAAGGAGCAAAATAAAACTGACATCCATATTTCCTGCTGTATTTTATGCACCAATTGGAAAGGGGGGGAAATGAGAAAAATGCAAAAGAGAAAGAAAAGAAGACCATTTCCCAAGATTCTGTTGTGTAATGATAGCAAATGTCAATTCTTCACATTCAAAGGCCTGAGTCATAGGCCTGTGTTCATTGTTTTATAATGACTATGTCACCCCCCTTCCCTTTGTGAACTAATGAGCCACTGCAAATAAAACACCATGAAGAGCAATACCAGATTGGTTCACACCATCCCTGCATGTACAAACTGGGTCATAATATTTTTATATGAACTGAAAATGGCACTCCACCAGAAATGTAAGCGATGGTTTTACTGAGTTTTCTCCACGTGCAACAGCATTGTCATAAGAAACTATTTATTCTGAGTTATACAAACTTTGCATATCCTTTCTTTCAATAGCACATGAATGCCCTGCAAGAGTCAGTTCTATAATTAGATCAGGGAGGTGCTATAGGACTAATGCAGGAAAAGTTCCATTCATGAGGGAAGCTCCTTATAAAAGACAGCGGGTAAAGCAAAGTCCAGAGGAGCAAAAGAGAGTTGTTCTTCTGGAGAACCTCCCTTTGAAATAAAGAACATTTCCTGGACTGTCACCTCATTTGCTGCTTACTCATTATTCCTTTGGATCCTCAGGGAATTAGCACTTTCTCCTCTAGCCTCTCAGCTATGGAATGAATATAGTGAGTCCCTTCACAGAGTCATTGAAGGGGTTACTGAATGGCACTTGCAATCCTCTTAAGTTCTCTTAAGGATTGTAGTACATTTCTGAATCAGTACACATTGATTGCTGGGTAGGACATTTCATGTGCTATGGAACAAGCAAAGGTACTAGAAAACAAAATTTTAAACACCCCACCCCTTGCGCCCTCCAAAAAGAAATAATATTCTTGTGATGGAAGAAAGGAAAAATAGGAAAACAGTTAAAATTTATTGAAGGATGAGCTAATTCATTTCTTTCTATGTTTGTTTTTAATTCCCTAAAGAGGCTGATATAGCATTACAATTGCAGTCTGGATTAAAAATATTTCATATGATAAAATAAAATGATAAAACTAGCCTAGCAATCATTATTGGTGAGATGGTGGTCAGACTCCCTTGTTGAAATGGAGATATCAAAAAGGAGAAATATAGCCTCTCCTCAGCTCTTATTCTGAATCCCTTGTTGTTTGTGACACCTTCTGCCCATGTGTTTTGCAACTTTAGAAATCATGGACTTCAACCCCCACAATTCCCAGCCAGCATGAGGAATTCTGGGAGGTGAAGTCTATGAAACTTTGTTGAGATTCAGAAAGACTCATCTAGATAGTCAAACTGCTAATCAGATCAGTGGAATGGTATCACATCTCACAAGGGGTGTGCTATCAAGAAGGCAACCCTGCTCAGTAGTTTTTCAAACTGTGTTCCAGGAAACGTGATGGGGTTCTGTGCAAGGCGAAGCAAGGGAGTGGGGGGGGGGGACTTCACACGAGCAAGCTAAATTTCTATCACTAGAGATTTGCCTCATGATCAAGGGTGCTGGGAATATTTTTTTTAATTAAAATGTTCAGTGGTCTGAAAAGTAACTCATGTGCTACTCCACTTGCTCAGCTGCTTCATGTTAAAAGGCAAGGGAGGGGGTAGCCATACAGCTCCTATAAAAACTGATATGCAACAAGGGCTGTGTTGTGCACATGAATATTTCAGGCTCCTACTTTAGGCTTTGTTGAATGTCTGTTATAATGGAAAACATAACCTTGTATTCACATAATACATTATGATGATTTATTGCAGCATTTCCCAATCTGGTGTCCTCCAAATGGATTGCAACTGAAAATCCCAGAAGGTGCTGTAGGTCCTTGTGAACATTAAGTTGAGTACTCATTTAATGAAGAGCAATAAAGGAGCCTCACTTTAGATCCAAAATCCCTTGCAACACATTCTGCTATAACAGAGGCACAAACTGAGCCAAGCAAATAACTGTATTGATTATATTTAATCGTTAAGCATACTTTAAGTTCACTTTGATCAGAACTACTGTATATCCCATAGGCTGATTCCTATATATAGGCAGCATAGGATGTTTAGCTATAATCTGCAGTTTGTAATCAATCAAACCAGACTGCAGTTTTGATTAATGAAGAATACTGCTTAGCACTAGTATGCAATAGGTTCCATTCAATGGAATGAAACTTTTCTGAATGAATGCATAATAATATGTAATAATCATAAAACATAATTATATGTAGTTCTTCTGAAGTAAACAATATATGGGATTGCTCTGCCAGTGCATGTTTTGGCTCCTTTTTGTTGGCTCGGGTAGAGAATAGATTGGTACTCTATTTATTTGTTTGGTTATTATGTTGATACCCCACCTTTTCTCCAGGAGCTTCAGGCAGTATACATAGCATTGTTTCTTCTGTTTTTCTTTTTCACAATAACCCTGTAAGGTCGGTTGGGATGAGAAAGAATGACTGCTGCAAATTCACCCAATGAGATCTGTGGCTGATGGTAGACTAGAACCCTTGTCTCCTCATCCAACATCTTTGTAACATTGACTCTTCCAGTATGTTCCACAATTACAAACTTAGTAGATTGGGGTGAGAGAATGACTGGCTCAAACACTCCCGTCCCCCCACCAGTGATTTTCCATGGTTATGGGATGGAACTGAATGTGGCTCTTCTAAGTTCTGGTCTAAAACTTTAACCACTAACCCCTATTGGCCTTCCTATTCATATAGTTTTTTCATTCCTTAAAACACCTGGTTCAAATACTGCAGCACACAACTGTACCCAGATAAATGTACTGGAAAAATGCTCTCCTGTATCACGAGGACACTATCAATTGGGCAGTTGTCCTGTATAAACTCCCTTTAAATAAATGAATAGAAAAGTACTAACATTAAAGCCTGAGACACATACTATACTATTATCACCGAGTTCTAAAAAAATGGATAATTTGTATTAGTAGTATTACAGGTAGCTGCATGAATTATGTTGATAGCAACACAAGGGTAGAAATGAACAAGCTTAAACATAGATCATTACAATCCCAGTTCAAACAAATAAAAAAAAATTCTTTGCATTTCAGGCTGAGCAGGTTTTCCTTACACTGAGGTTGATATCATCAAGTTTCAAATGTATATACATCTATTGACAAAGATTTTCTGGACAAAAAGATGTTGAAGGATGACATATTTGTAGAAGAAGTCATCATAAGGTGAACAATATTAGGCTGAGACTGTTTTTCAATAGAATAAATACTCCCATCATTTTATGATTATTAAAAAAAACATTCACAGATTAAACCATGAGAACATTCCACAAAGACATTACACAAGACTTGTTGAAGTGAATGAAAAATGCTACAACTGTACTACAACATGAGTCTGACCAAAATAGGGTGATTTGTATGATGTACCTGTATGTATTTCTTGTCTTTAAATTAAACTCTGGACTATTTTAATAAGATAAACAATTACAACACAATCCTATACTCGTTTATTTTGAGTTATGTCCGATTAAGTTCAGGAGGATGGTAATCTTATAGCCAACCCCATGCTTGACTACTGAGATCCTATTACATAAGCACTCACTATTATGTGAAAGGTGCAAAATTGTAGCTTCAATGCAGTATTTACCGTACTTAGCATTATTTTGAACGCGCAAGGCTTATAGCCATGATCCTAAGTGGATGGATGATATGATGTTGTCAGGTACATTCCAGAGGTTAAGGGACGAAAGCTTTAAGAAGCTGTAGAATGTACACAATTGGTTAAGTAAAGAAACCTCTGTTTGATTATGTTTGATTATACTGGCATGTATGTGTGTGTGTGTGTGTGTGTGTATGTGTGTGTGTATGTGTGTGTGTGTGTGTGTGTGTATGTGTGTGTGTATGTGTATATATATATATATATATATATATATATATATATATATATATATATATATATATATATATATATATATATATATATATATATATATATATAATATAATATAATATAATATAATATAATAGCCTAAGATATAATACAGCCTAAGATATAAGGCTGCAATATAAAACAGCCTAAGATATAATACAACCCAGCCTAAGATATAAGGCTGTAATATAAAACAGCCTAAGATATAATACAACCCAGGTTCAAATCCCAGTAAGGGTATGGCTAGCTGATGAGAGCTAATTAGCTCGAAATAGATCTATACTAGTCTCCCTTTATTTATTTATCAGTACAAATACAACACACACACACACACGTATGTATGTATGTATGTATGTATGTAAGAAAAGGATGGTTAATATATTTTTATCATTCATATTTCCTTTCAGGAAAGTTTATTAAGGAATATTAGATTTTCCAGTAACTTTAAATATAGCAGGAAATTAACAAGAAGAAATAGGATTACATTCATACCTGCAACATCTAGCTCATGAATCCCAGAAAAAAAAAGTCAGTAAAAAAATTGCATGTTTATCTTCTAACACCTCCCCCCTCCAAAAAAACCCCCAGATGAGATCTGCACCCATCCTTCTGACTTTCTGAAAGCGCTTGAAGACTTGGCTCTGCCAGCTGGCCTGGAACCCCAGTGGAGGAATGGCATCTTGGACAAGGTTAATGGATTAGGTCAGGACCCCACCTTCTCCCCATGTACGCTTCCCCCCTTCCTTTCCATTGTGGTAAATTGAATTTTATCTGAATGTTGAACTGTATGGTTCTTATTTATTGTTCTAATTTGTTAATTCTTTGAATGGTATTTTAATTGTATGACTGTAAGCTACCTAAAGGGACGTGGTGGCTCAATGGCTAAG
Source organism: Natrix helvetica (assembly GCF_964273705.1). NCBI lineage: Eukaryota > Metazoa > Chordata > Lepidosauria > Squamata > Natricidae > Natrix > Natrix helvetica. The sequence goes on from NC_138550.1 coordinate 74,856,198, forward strand.
ATGCTGAGCTTATCCATAAGAAAGGTCAGCAGTTTGGCGGTTCGAATCCCTAGTGCTGCATAATGGAGTGAGTGCCCATTACTTGTCCCGGCTTCTGCTAACCTAGCAGTTCAAAAGCATGTAAAAATGCAAGTAGAAAAATAGGGACCACCTTTGGTGGGAAGGTAACAGCGTTCCATGCTTTAGTCATGCTGACCACATGACTATGGAGACGTCTTTGGACAGCGCTGGCTCTTCCAATTTAAAACGGAGATGAGCACCACCCCCTAGAGTCGGGAACAACTAGCACATATATGCGAGGGGAACCTTTAGCTTAAGCTGCCTAGAGTTGTCTTGGCGAGATGGGTGGCGTAGAAATCAATCAATCAATTTCTTGAAAATGGAAAGACTTGGAATGAATTCTCAAAAATTATAACAACTTCAAAGAGTTTTGCATTCTTCACACAAAAAAACACATGTTCATTTTTACTGGTTGATAGATTATGGTAATGACATTTGATATGTTATATTTGATTACACAGAGATATGTGTTACTTATAATCTTCGTCATGCTTCTTTTTAACGCAAGATTATCACCTTTTCTTGAGTTTTGCTTTGGGAAAGTAAAATCACGTTTAGTTACCAGATTTAGGACTTTCTGTCACTCGCTCTTAACCATCATGCAGCCATGTCCTGGCAGCATCATTTGTCTGTCATGGCCCTTTGACATTGCCTTCATCTCATCCCCAGTTCATAAGTGAGACAGGTTTAAATCATCCTTAGCAGTGCTGATGTTAAAGTAATCTGTTCCTACTTAAGCCACCAGCATTCAATGACAGTCACAAGATACATAAGATATATTAGGCCTGGGAGGAATGGCAGATGACTGCAGAAATAGAAGCAGAATTTAGGCCAGAAATGAGGACAGTGAGGTTCATGCTGGCTTATTCTGCTAATTCAAGGTTGGATGGATAGTAATTCAAGTGAGTACTACAGAAAACACCTTGGACATAAAGAGGGTTAAAACAGGGAGTGTATCTTTATTATTAACTTGCAGAAGACAGCAGCATTGCAAAATTGTAGATTGGCATTGTGAGGGGGGCAAAGAAAGTTGAGAAGATAAAGACATAGAAAATGTAGTCCTTGAGAGAGTGGAGGAGAGGAGAGAGTGGATGCTTAATGGAGATTCTGTTATAGAAATGTTGGTATCAGCAGATGATCTCAGGGAGGCTCTGAGATGGGGGCAGAGGGGGAATGTAGGGATGGAGCATAAACAGGATGGGAGGATCACAGTATATTGGACCAAGATAGGTTCAGTGGGAGGCAGTAAGCAATATGTTTCAGGGCGATGGGGCGAGTGGAAATGCACAGCCCACCCACCTTTTGAATCCTTTGCTCTTATGCTGAGATGTTCAGACATCTTAAGACCTTGGGCTCAGGCTGATATATTTTTTTCCTGCATCTGTTCTAGTTTCTTTGAATCATTCTTAAAGTGTGGCCTCAGTTTTGGATACGGTACTTGAGGTGGGGTCTAATCAATATAGAATAGAATAAAAGGATTAGCTCCTGTGACTTGTAAACCATCCTTCCTGTGAATCAATCTAAAACAATGACTGATTTATTTAGAACAACGTCATTCTGTTTGACTCATAGTCATCCTGAGATCAGCTATATGCTTAGATCCTTTTCATATGTATTGTTGCCAAGTCAGGTATTATCCTACCCACCCAAGTCCCTGCTCATCCGATTTCTTTTTCCTAACTGAAGAACCTTACAGCTGATTCTCTTAAAATTTATTATTTATAGTCCATTTTAATAACTGAAGAGTGGACAGACTGCAACCTCTGGTCCACAAAGAGGCCTCCTTCATTTGCACAACAAAGCACAACTGAGCTCTTCCAAGTATGCTTGCAGAACTCTTAGCCAGGAAGGGAAGAAGATAGTGGACTCAGCAAGCAGACCCGATGTCTCATAAAAGAGTAGCAATCTATTTGTCAGTAGTGATGATATTTATTAGAAAGATGTAGTTTTTGCTGGGGGTGAAAAACCCTTTGATTGGCTTAGAGGACTCTGCACCTTGAGTTGGGGGTCAGTGAAAGGGAGAGGAGGCCTGTCTTAGGTTCATCTCTTGACAGAATCTGTTCCTTCTGGTTTGTCAATATGGCTTCAATGTTACATGGAAAAACAAGGAAGAGGGATTGGAAATGGGCTTTAAATACAAGCTGGAATATGATATCCATGTAATTCCCAATTTTAAAAAAAGAATAAGGTTTCATTCAGAGGTAATTCTGAATCTAACTGTATAGAAAGTTAAATATGGTATGTTTTCTGGATGGGGAATATATTTTACAGTACCTGAATATATTCTTCTCATCTGTTTTCAGTTTTACATAAACTAATTATTTTATAGAACAATTTGAAAACTTCGTTATTACCAATAGTATAATTGCTATAGTGTCAATCAGATGAGATTAAAAAAAATAGACAGGAGTAATGTACAAATATTTAAAATAAAATAAATTACTAAGTGTAAATGAACAAATTAAAATATCACCATCAACAACATTATCATGTCATTACTGTATCCCTTCTGATTAATGCTGTCATCATCTGCAATTTATTTTAATGCCATAAAGGTGCTGTGTTTTCTCAAACTGAGCTCCTGTGACATTAACTGAGGGCTTGTGACCAGCAAGACTGGTCCCCTTGGCATTGAAGCTGGCTAGAGTGCTGCATTTAGAAACTTTTATAGTGGTGAGGAAATATACTTTGATCCATTATGGCTTCAAGCACAAGTGGGCAACATGATGCCCTCCCCCCTCCTTACCCTACATGCCCTGGATTGTTCCTTTGTCCTATTCCATCTGACTCAGTTTTTTTTCTAATTTATTTTAATTTTAAAAAGTACTAGATGAGAAGTGGCATTCTGCTAAGCAAAGTGCTAGCACTTTTGCTTACTAGTGTACAGGGTTCCCAAGTCTCCATAGGCAATAAAAATGGATACTTAACTTCTCAGAAGAGAGAGGGAGATGGAAGAGAGAAAGGTAGGTAGTGGGAAGTATTCTGGGGATGCTAGAAAGGCAGGTGGATCGTGTACTAGCAGTTCACTTTGTGTGTATTGTTTTATGATTGCCTATACCCATTGTGGCATCCTCTTTAATAAAATCTCTAACACATGAACTCAAAATTCCAACCAGTCCTCAATATTTGCCTATTATTTCTCATTTAAAGTATCTACATGCCTGTACAATTTGATACACTACAGGTCCTTCCTTATCAGTACACTGAATAGTGATCTGAATTCTGTCAATTTGGTTATTCAACAGGGTCTATTGTCCTGAGTTCTGATACATGTCTAATAATTGATAAGAGGTAAAATATTTATTGGTTTATTTTTATTTGCGGAATTTATTTATTGCTTCAAACAACTCAGTCTTGATTGACTAAAAGCATAATTTTAAAGGAACATCTTAGTAGATGAAAGGTAAGAGCAAATTTTTGTCAACAGATATTCCTTTAATCGTTCAACTTTTTTTCAAGTTTATAACATGCCTTCAAAACTGTTTATCCTATTTATAGCTTCCCTCTGAATTCTTTCCTATTTGCCTGCCTATTTCCTTCTTAAATTATGTCAACTCATTCTAGATGAATGATGCAAGTAAAGACTTAATTAATTCCATGTCAAGTATTAATGCTGTCCTTCTCCATCTATGCTTCTCACTGAGTTAAATTTTGTCTCAGACTAATTTCTTCATTTATCGTATAATTTTATTTGGCTGTTCTAAGGTGCATCTTTTTTTATTGCTTGCTTCAAATTTTTGCTGTCAGTGTCCCAAGACATCTTCTAGCCAAATGTAAGGTTTAGAGGAGCCTCACTAATAGGATCCCTTTAGTTGAGCTTCACTCCTGATGAGTTCGCAACAGTGTGGTTATAGTTTGTTACTGTTTTCTTCTAGGAAGTTGCTTCAATCTTCTAGGTTACCATTTGAAATTCTCTGGTGGTCCCCCAATCAAGTGCTAACCAGGTTTCATCCGCCTTCATTTTTTTCAAGATCAGCCAAAATGGGCCAGAGGTATTGTTGGTGCAGCAGGAAAGTACAAACTACTGGATTGGTTCTGGCTCTAGATGTATAGATCCTCAGTACAGATGTAGTATTTGAGGTATAAATGCATAGAGCCACCAGAGGGAATGCTAAAACTAGAAACGTGAGAAATAGGCAGCGTCATCAAGGTCCTGGATCATGTGGTCATCTGTATTATCCATGAAAAGTTTCTCTGCTTTCATGGAAACTGAAACTGTGAATTCCTGCAAAAGAGAGATGTTATTGATAGATTGCAGCAAAAGTTATGTTTATGTCTGAACATTCCACATTGTGGTTTGGGCAAAGGGCTACTGTGAAACAGACTCAGGAACCAATTCTCTGCTGAAAAACAATGCTATTTTGCCCCTGCATTGTGAAGAAGGTGATACTGAGCATGGCAGCATGAGGTACCCCTTAGAAGAAATTGCCAGAAATCGTCTTCATACTGCGATTAGGAAGATGTGAGGTTAGAGAAAGAAGTACTTAATTTACTTCTACCAGCATTAGCCAGAAACTAATGGCAGAGATGTAGAGTCAAGCACAAACAGCTCTCTGGGGAAATCTGCTGCTTATTGCAGGAGAATCCCATTTGCGGTATTCATTTATTCATTCTGCTTCTGAACAGTCCCAATAAACTCCATTCCACATTCACTCCACTGATAAAATAGAAACCACGCAGAAGGCATCCATTTAGAGCAGTGTTTCTCAACCTTGGCGACTTTAAGTCCTGTAGCTGGGGAATTCTGGGAGTTGAAGTCCACAGGACTTAAAGTCGCCAAGGTTGAGAAACACTGATTTAGAGCTACAGAAGGAGCAGTAAATAAAGCAAGCATTGAGAAGTTCCATTGCTGCTGTCTCATACAAAACAGCCCTTTAGCAGTCGCCAAACCTTCACATTGAGGAAGTAGAAAATGTGCTCTTCCTGATAGTGCCTTAGGGTATTTTCTGAACCTAATCTCATGAGTCAGAGAGTAAGTATCAGTGCCATGCTAGAAAAGCACCCGGAGAATAGCTCCATGATCCCTCATGCTTATGACTGGGTGTGTTTCAATCCCCTATTTCCTCTTCTACGCACATTTATTCTCCACACTGTTAACTATCATTGCTTTAAGACAGAAACAGATCTCTATTTTTCCTGGAAAAGCTGCACCTACCAACAAAATGATCTTATGGGATGGAGGGCAGGGAGTTGAGAGATTGATAACCATATCATCTAATTAGACGTTATGATTTATCAGAACTCTTCAGAAACAGTGTTTGAAGGATTGGTTGAAGCTTAGATAGTTTGTTTTCCTTAATTCTTTTCTCTTCTTTTTGTTAGACGTGATGTAACTAAGTAGGAATGTTTTCAAGAGCTTGGAGGGAGCGGACTTCTGTTTTTGTGTTCTTCTCTAATCCTTGCTTCTAAGTCTTATCTAAACCAATCCATATTGTAACCTGTAATCACAATTTTCCACGTCTTTTCCTAACCTTCCTTTTCTACGCCAATCCATTCACTGAGAGCCTTGGTCCTTCTTATCAAACTATGATCCTTAAGATAGTGCCCATTTTCATTTTTCAGACCATGCAGTACGGCCAACAGAATAATTCCATATTTACATCAGTGGAAATGCCACTGTGATTTGACATAGTGAATTTTTATCAGGACTTTTTTTATTATTATTACAGAAAATGTTCCAAATGGTCATATTGGATTGTTTAGCTTATTTCCCGAGGGCAGTAAGTAAGCCGTGTGGCAAGAATTAAAGATATGAGGTTGCTTTCAGTGCTGTTTGGAGCCCTGCCAGACCACAGTCAAGGAGAAGCTGGTAGCTTGTTTCAATCTGTGGTGTTGAAGTGTTTCCTTGCAATTAAACATGTGAAAATTAAATGGAAGCAGTCATTAGACTGGTTGATACAAATCCATTAGACTGTAGACAATAAATTATATGAAATGTTTAATGCTTTCATTATGTCTCAAATTGGAAAAAAAAAGTTATCATCAGCAATTTAAAATAATAGGATTTAATCCCATTAAATCCAATCATTTCAGACAAATATTCTCAAGGACAGGCCAATTGGTATAATTGCTATGAGATGATGCTGAACAACACTCTGGTGGTAATAGGTAAACCTTTCTCTCGGCCTCAGTTGTGCATAGTTGTCAGCACTTACAAAGTGCAAGGGCAAGACAAAACTGTAGCAAAATCTAAGAATGTGTCCTAACTTGCTTTTGGCCATGACAGAATCATTCCTTGACATCAGCAATTTTTTTCTTTGTGCCCAGGTCTTTGTCTTCGTCTTATTTCCAGCCATGTGTCCATGAATGAGGCATGTTTTGGAAGTTGTTAACTGTACTAGAATCAAACCAGACTTTCCATTCTAAGCCAGTCCACCCGGCCCATAGCAATTTCAAGCTGAGCTAAACCAGTGCTTGGAAATGACCTGGAACAGAGACAATGGTTGTAATGAGGGATCTTTGGTACACTCTGAACTTGCTTTCTTGCAGACTTTCATTACTCAGACTAGGTAATGTGGTGAGTGGGGTTTATTCTTAACAGAGGTTGCCCTGTTGGTGTTGGTGAGTGGTTTTGGTGGTTCTTAGGTTGTGCTGTTTACCGTTAGCTTGTTTGGCATTTCCTTTATTGGGGTATGTTTACTTCTGGATTGTTGCCTGAGGTTAATCTAAGCTCATCTGGTTGTTGATTACTGGTAAGGAGGTAATTTGGGTTCTTTGTTCCCATTTTGCCTTATGGAGCATTTCCAATGGTGGAATTCAGCCAATTTGCACCACTTTGGGAGAACCAGTTGTTAACATTCTGAGCAGTTTGGGGAACTGGTTGTTGGAAGAAATCATTAGGGCAGAGAACTGGTTGTTATAGTATTTGAATTCCACCACTGATCGTCTCTTTTGTATGTAGATATTGTCTATTGATGGCCTATTTGTCAGAATGCACAGAGTCCAACCATCATTTCAATCCGTTCCTCAAAATCTACAGTCATGCTGTGTAGGGTAGAAGTTGTTTAGTTGTTATTTCCCATTTATAGAATCTGTCTAGAGCAAATTCCAGGAGGTTCACTAGATTCAATGGCTAGCTGTAAACGTTAGATACAAATCCTTGTAGCAACATTTAAAGAAAGGGAAAGAAGTAGAGGGGCATTTTTTCCCTATAGAATAATGACCGAAGAAGGAAATTCACTGAACTGAAAAAAATATACAGCTAGTCCTAAATTTACAACCACAGTTCAGACCAAAATTTCTGTTACTAAACGAGACATTTGTTAAGCATGTTTTGCTCCAATTTATGACCTTTCTTGCCACAGTTGTTAAGTGAATCACTGCAGTCATTAAGTTAGAAACATGGTTGTTAAGTGAACCTGGCTTCCCCATTGACTTTGACTTTGCGATCAGAAGATCGCAACAGGTGATCACATGACCTGGGACACTGCAACCATCATTAATATGAACCAGTTGCCAAGCATCCAAATTTTGATCACGTGACTATGGGGATGCTGCAACAGTCATGTGAAAAAAACAGTCATAAGTCACTTTTTTCAGTGCCATTTTAATTTTGAATGGTCACTAAATGAATGATTGTAAGTCAAGGGCTACCATAGGCATGTGGAGTTTATTTTTACTTTCAGACTTCAAATTCGTGCTCATACAAAGATGCAGTCCCTCAAAATACAAGGAAAAAAGATAGAAAAAACAGCCATCCGTCCATAGTAATGGCAATTTGCTGAATTTATTTCAAAACTTTGGGTCAGCACAAAGATAGAAATGTAATGTTATTCAATATATTGTATCTAAAGCAGATACGTTGTTTCTAAGGTCAACCGATTGGACTTTAATGAATATCTTGAATCAGAAATTAATAGTTTGCAGTTAAGACAATGTTCTAGAATAATTTTCATTATATCTTTAGACACTATTTTGACCCTCAGGATCAAACTTTTGACCTCAAGTTCAATTTACAATTAAATAGTACAAAATATATAAATAGTACAAACATATAAATAGTACAAAGCATATAAATTAATGAAATTCATGCAATTAAAATAAAAAACCAAAGTCAAATCAAAACGAAATTTAAATGGCAAACAATTGAAAGATTGGCTAAAGAAAAAAAAACATGCTTTGCCACCTTCCTAAATACAGTCCTGGGAAGGAAAGCCAAAACATCTCCTTATGGAATGTATTCCATCATTTGGGGCCACACAAAAGAAGATGCTTTCCACAGTCATCAGCACCACTTTCATATACGATAAATAGGTTTTTGTGATGCTTGGCACATGTCTTCCCTTCCTCTTTCTTGAATCAGTTAGCCCCACTCCAATTAGCCAATGGGGGAACACCAAAACCAGATGCACTTGGCTGTCCCCATAGCATTTCTTGTTTTCCCTTACCACACTTTCTTTCCATGGCAAGGGAACACAGTTAAAAACTTTGTCCAGCCACAGGAGATGACAAAGCCACAACTTAGGTTGACCACTTAGGGTGACTGTGGAGGGCAGGGTGGGGGAAAAATCAGATTGTCTGGAAGGCAGGATGGAATTCCTCCCAGTGGGAAACCATCTGTCTTATAGCTGAAGAAGGGAGGCTGCAAATCTGCCTGTACCATTTCTTCTGGTACAGGAACTAAGATGGTGGCTTTCTGGCTTATCTCTCCAAACTCCTCACTGTTGTGGAGAAAAGTGGAGAGGGTGATGGCATGAACCTCAGCTCAGCACATTTATTTATTTATTTACAGACATTTGGGGGGGGGAATGCAATTGGGGAATCATGCTGTAGGCAGATGTTGGAAACACATCTAGGTTCAAAGAAGGCATAGAGTGGACTTTTTGTTTGCCATCTTTGTACTTAGAATTCTCTAATTGTGGCAGCATTTTCACTGATTGATTGATTTACAGATAGTCCTTGACTAACAACCACCATTGAGTCCAACATTTCTGTTGCTAAACAAGACATCAAGGATAGATTCAACCTAGAAATAAAGAGGAATTTTCTGACAGTGAGACCAATCAACCAACAGCTTTGCCTTCGGAAGTTGTGGGAGCTTCATCACTGGAAACTTTCAAGAAGAGATTGGACTGCGATTTGTCGCCAATTGTGTAGGGTCTCCTGCTTGGGCAGGGGGTTGGACTAGATGACCTACAAGGTCCCTTCCAACTTTGTTATTCTATTCTAAACATTTGTTAAGTGAGTTTTGTCCCATTTTATGATGTTTCTTGCCACAATTGTTAAGTGAGTCATTGCAGCTAAGTTAGCAAAACAGTTATTCAGTGAATCTGGCTTTCCCATTGACTTTGGGATACTGCAATCATCATAAATACATGCCATTTGTCAAGCATATGAATTTTGATCAGGTGACCATGGGGATGCTGCAATGATCATAAGTGTGAAAAACAGTGATAGGTCACTTTTTTCTGTGCTGTTGTAACTTTGAACAGTCACTAAACAAATGGTTGTAAATCAAGGACTATCTGTATTTATTTGTGCACAAACATCCCCAATGAGACAGTAACAATTCCTCTGGTCTGTATGGCTTGCACCCATTGGGCTGAAACGGCATCCCTGAAACTGCAACCCTCTGCCCTTCAAAGGACAAAAGAAGGAATGTGGCACACACAGATCTGGCAAAAAAATCCTAGTTTGTTTGCTGAGTGATGGGAAGTTTTAGAGGCACCTGCTTCCCCCCCCCCCACAAGCCCTTTGTTAGCTACTTACACAAACTAAGACACAATTATTACAAAACAGGACAGGGATTGGCTGTGGGGAGCAGCAAGTCTTATCCTGGCATAGTTTTCTCATGGTTAAAACACTGCTAGATTAAACTTTAATGTGCTGTGGAGAAGAGTTCTCTGCCCCCCTCTTTGTTTTGTTTCTTGATGGAAAGAAAAACAATAAGGTTTAGCTACCAGTGACTATCGCAGCTGTTATTACCCATACATTCCTTATAACTGGTCATTCACCCTAATTCTGCAATATTTTTAGACCTGAATGTATTTCCACATCGCCAGGTGGAAATAGGTAAGAGGGGCCAAAATAGCTTCCGTCTGTATAAAGCCCCCTTCAGGCTTTCAGATAGTCTGGTGCATTTTGCCATAAGAACCAAATAGGAACTTAGCATTGTTCCTCTGTCACAGTTGCAGCAAATTAATTCCAGCAGGCATTGCTGAAGATCTCTGGTTCATGCATCAGTTTTTAATAAGCACAGACCATCTGCTAAGCCGAGGCTGCAATGAGAACAGCAATGAAGCAAAGTAGAGTCATGCCACATGCTGGACAGAGCTGGGGTTCTCAGGTCTTTCCCCTAGGTTTTCAAGGAGGAGGATTTGGCAGGGGAAAACAGCTATTTAGAAATAACTATTCTAGGCCTTACATTTTGTATACAATTTACATTATTTCCATGTATTTCCTGCTTTATAATGATAGAACACTGGACCAATCTCTTTCAGCAACAATGGACAAAGGAAGTCAGGGCATTATAAGAAAAAGACATGCAGATTGCCTCTTCCTGGGATAGGTGACCATCATTCTCTCTAAGTTCAGGCATTCTGCTTGGTGCACACTGTCCATGCAGAAATCAAATATATCCATAGTTACTGGGCATTAGTTAATCTCTCCTTTTGCTCCTCTCCAAAATTTTTGGGGAAAGTTATAAAATGACACATAATGGCCTGTAAAAACAAAGATTTTTTTAAAAAAACTATCCCCAGTTTCAGAATAATAAATAATAGAGGCAGTGAGGGAGTGAGGGAGATAGATAGATAGATAGATAGATAGATAGATAGATGGATGGATGGATGGATGGATGGATGGATGGATGGATGGATAGATAGATAGATAGATAGTTGAAGGGGCAGCTCTGTCCAGATCTGTGGTGTCCTTGGTGCTCTCTGAGCTTGCTTGTTTTCTTACAGATGTTTCCTTACCAAACTATGATAGTTCAGAGAGCACCAAGAATCTCACAATTCAATCCTGAGCTACAAAAATAAGAGTAAATGTAGCACTGAGTCCCCATCCAATTATCACTTTCTTAATTCTCAGTCTCTCCAAAGAGATAAGATAGGAATTGCTGGCATTCCTTTAAGCCAACACAAGGATAAATGGACAGAGCATCTTGATTCTGTAGTGGGACAAATTCTCCTATCAAGGATTTCAGACCAGGCAGCAGTAGTCAAGTACAGAAAGAACACTGCTAAATCAGGTCAAGGCAATGCCTTGGTTAGCAAATTTCTGTTGGTAACTTGACAAAACTGGGCAGTCTCTACTTCTGCTGCAAGCTCCTAGCATTAGAACTGCATATAGAACATTATGGGTACTGACTTTTTATTCTCTTATCCCATGGAGTTGACTGACCTCCTTTTAAGATCATCATAGCACATGGATAACATCACATTTTTCAGCTCCATGAAGTTTATCTTAATTGGCTGTTGTTTGGAACAGTCTATCTCAGATTTTTCCAATCCAATGCCTTCCACATAAACTGGGGAGGCTGATCTAAGAAACTCTAAGGAATGCCCACTTGGTTCACCCCTGCTCCCCATCTCTAGCAGTCTTAAGGAAAGGGACACAACATTTGTTTCACATATACATACACTAACCAGCTATAATTTGGGGCAACGAGTGTGAGCACTTGGGCTAATGTTTGATAGGCACCTATTTTGTGCCTTTTGGGATGGCAAAATGTCCCAGCAGCAATTCATTAAATCTGTGCCTGAAAGTGGGCTTCCTGCATTTTAAAAATAATTATGGTAGTTGTTTGCAGCACCTCTTAATATGAAACAAACATATATGCAAAAGGTCTTTTTGTAGCAAGAGAATCATTCATATCTGTTTAAATTGCTTTATTTGTGTCTTGTAAACTACTCTGAGAACTTCTAGAAAGACAATTGTTCCTGGGACTGGATGGCAAGCATTTATATCTGCAACTCCCAGGAGTCCAATCTGACTCGTATCACTTAAGAGTTGTGGATCTAAAGGAGAAACTGATTTGGAGTAATTAGTCCTTGCAGGGTCTTTCCCCCACAGATACCGACGTCTTTCTTTGAGAAGGTGACGCATGAAAGGACTTTGATTGCATTGAACAAAATAGGAAAAAGTATTCTTGAACCTCGATTGGTCCCTGATGTAGAAAGATGGGCAGCAGTAAAATAGAAAAGCTTCATGAGTGCAACAGCACAACTTGTTGTTCTGAGGATAATCTTGCACATCATGGACCTTAAAGTTTTTCCAACACACACACACACACACACACACACACACACCATACTTATTTGTCTTCTCTAGCTGCTAGCGCTTTACGGTCTTACAATCCTGGATCAGAACAAGAGATTCACCTAGTCCCATTTTAAACAAAATAGTCCTTATACTTGTTGTCTGCTTGATGCTCAGATCTTCCTTCTGCTTATAAAGAGGTTTTACTTTCCAGTAATCTTCAGCAAAACCGACAATTGAACATGTTTTCCCATAGACACTAATAGCTAGAAAATACTAGCTTTTAAAGATTGATGGGCATTTAGCTACTGAACATTCAATTCGGGTAGCCAGCCCGAGAGAATGAGAGAAATAAGAGAATGAGATAAACTGGAGCTTCCTAGAGCTGGAAACAGGTTTGTTTGTTTGTTTTTATTGGATTTATATGCCGCCCTTCTCTCAAAGGACTCAGGGCGGCGTACAACATTAAAAAACACACATCCCGAAAAGTTAAAAAGAAGGTTGCCCACCCGCTGCAGGGTTTTAAATAAGTTTGTTTCGGAAGCACAACACACCCTTCTTAAACCCTTTCATTGGGATTTGAAGGCATTTTTGTCTTCCATGCTCTGGCAATAGGCTGAGGGGAGAATTCGGAGGGAGTTCACCATTTCCCGAACCTTCCTCACAGATTCGCAAAGCACCGAGACCCTGGACGGTTCCTGCATTTGGCGAACGGGGAGGTTTTCGAAATTAAGAGAGTCTTCGAGCAACGCCTGGAATCGCCTGCAGCGATCCAGAAGAGATAGGAAAGGTGGAGGGGGTGGGAGGAGCCTTCTCTCTCTCACGCCAGGATTCTCGAGTCTCATAAGGTTATTTCTAGAAAGTCCCGGTATTTTCTAGGGAGCGAGCCAGTTTTCCGACAGAGGGCGACAAAAAACTGCTATTCTCTGCTCGAATCATTTCTAGCTATGCCCTCTTGGGAAGACTAGTCGGGGAAATCACCGATTTTTCTTTCACACCTTCTCTTTACAACCGTTCTTTGCAACCTCTTTTATTTTTGCGAATATAAAGATCACACGAAACGGATCTTCATGATTTTTTTTTTCATTCGTCCTTTTAGGGAGGTCGCGATTTGCCCTCGCAGTCCATCCGAGCCGATTGGATAGCCCGAAAACGATGATTAATGAGGAAGGAAGGAAGGAAGGAAGGAAGGAAGGAAGGAAGGAAGGAAGGAAGGAAGGAAGGAAGGAAGGAAGGAAGGAAGGAAGGAAAATCATGTTCTGGAGGGGATGCTTTCTTTCTTATACAGTTGTACATTTATATTAGCGGAAGAAATGATAATGGTGCTGAATCTACTTCAACCAGTAAGAAAAGAAACCAGAAATGCCACCAAAACAATTAAACATGGTTAATTAAACTGGTGTGAGAGACGGGTCCTGGTTCAGAGGACCGGTAGTGCTCAGGTGAGACAGACCGATTGCCAGACTTCTAGACACCCCCCCCCCCCGCCTGAGCTCAAGAACATTTAAAGAGGGCTTGGAGGGGCCAAAGCTGGAGTTGCCCTCATCTCCGCCCTCTTCAAATCAAAGTAACGCGGAGCCAAGGCAAAGTTTGGTCAGCTGGAGATGCTGGGCGGGGGTGGGGTGGGTAATTTTCCCTTGAGGATTGGGTTGTCTTAGGTGACGCGTGTCCAGGGCAGCCACAGATGACAAAGAAGCCGCAATCACGGCAAAGGCTTGGAAGCCACAGCGGCCGTTCTTGCCTCTGTTTGACTCCAGAGACTTTCGGGCTTCGGAGAAACATCTTCGTTCTCCCAGGCTGCCTGATAGCAGATCCTTGGAGTGGCGTCCTCTCATAAAACGTGCCAAGGCTGCGATTTTGTTGACTTTCCGGTGAAATTAATCGAAGAGGGAGACTGAAAGTATGGAACACTTTCATCCGACGGTTCTGGAGACGTCACTGAAAATCAGGAGGATTAGAATTCATCTATTTGGAAATCAGAAATTTTATTGGAGCGCTGATCAGAAAAGTTGGATTTCTCCCAGAGATTTTCCTTGCTTGCAATCCCCTCACTTGACTGAGGCCACCATCTCGGCAGCTCGCATCCCAGAGCTCTTGGTCCGGGTCATCTCTGAGTGAGGCGCCCTATTTTACCGGCGCCTCAGCTTCTCAGGCTGGGCAGCCAAATGGACCGCGGGCTCTCCTAGAGCTCAGCCTGGAATCCAGGACTCCCACACACAGAGCCGCCACTGTCCCACACCGGCTGTCAACTCAATGGAATTTATGATCTATCTAGGAGCTTCCCCGAATAAGAAGGAAAATACAAAAATAGATTATTATTTCTTACACCGGAAAATCGTGCTCTAAAATTGTGCCACTGGGGGTGGGGTGGAGTGGGGATTCCACCACACCCCACCCCCAGTAGCACAATTTTAGAGCACGATCCCTCGTAGAATTGTAAGAGCTGCAATTTAAGGCATGTTTGGGGTGCAGAGTAAAAACTAAAGATTCAACCCTGGAGCTCTCATCTTTTAGTTTCCTTCATTAAAAAAAAAAACCTAGGAAAACTGATTCCGGAAATAATACCCAAAGGCCAGCAGTGGAAATCACCTGCTCTTCGTGAGAAGTCTGCGCAACACTTGGCAGAGGGTATCCTTCAACTGCGTACAATCGGGTGGAGTCCACAACTGTGCTCAAGAAGGGCCTGGCGAGGTGACTGTGACAGTAACAGCCCTGGGCAAAAAGGCCCAACCCTGATATCAAGCGTGCAGGATTCTCTACTTCGAATCCTGTGCTCTGGAGGGCCCACGGTCCATCAGCTCAGAGAGGATCTTCATGAGGAGGAATGCGCTTCTCTGAAGGCTGAGGCCCTGGACCACCCCCCCCCCCCTGCTGATGGAGCCGTTTGTTCTCTCACGGAATGCCAAGAGAGCGTCGAAGGCTGCAATCCTAATTCAAACTTTCTTGGTCGTAAGACCCATGGGAAGCAACGGGAATTATCGCTAAGGAAAGCAGCCGAACGTGCTGCAGGCCTGCAAAAGCCCAGCATGGAAGGAGGGGGATTTTGCCGAGGATGCGTCTCGGGCCCGACTCGTTTTAATTTGACGCACCGAGTATTGACGTCCGTTCTGCCACCCTCATTCCGAATCCTTACAAAAAAGACTCCACCCCACCCATCTACTCACAGACAGACAGACACGCATACGCCGCTGTATGTGTGGGAAACCCTGCCTGGCCATTTTCAGTCATTTTATGTCTGTAAGTGATGGTTTTCAGTTCCCCCCTGTCACGAATCCGGATGTCCAAAAAACTCGCGCTAATGTCCCTGGAAATCCTTTCTCCTACAGTGGACCTTGGTGGCCACAATTCATTAAGTCTCTTCCGACAGGTTTCCCGTGCGAAGCCTCAACTTCCGCCGAAACTCGCCGGTTTGTCAATGCAGGGAAGGTTAGACGGTCCCTGGCTAAACAAGCATCTGCGCATGAAAAAGGGGGCTGCCACAATGCCCGCGGGAGATAAACTCGTGCAGGAAGCGAACGGAAGCAAAGCTCTCAATCCCACCGTCCCCAGTTCAGAGTCCTGGAGATAAATCCACAAAGGGCTCCCCAAAATAGGTGGTATATTATTACACATCCCTTCTGTGGAAAGTAGGAATTATAGGGAGAAAATGGGGCAGGAAAAACAATTCCAAGGTTTGAAGCAAAGTATTTTATCGTAAAAAAAATAAATTTTAAGGCCTATAATAAAAATCAGTTCATACAATAGTATTTGTATTTTGTGTGATCATACTTTCTGACAACAAAATGTTGGGTGATTACGGTAGCTATCAGTTAAAAGGCATATTAAATTGATCTCCCCCTCCCCCTCCCCTGCTCTCTCTCTTCCTCCCTCCCTCCTTCTCCCAACGCACCTCATCTATTGTAGAGAAGAGCCCAACGAGCAGAATGTCCGGACCAGCCCCCTTGGAAGAAAGTCCCACGGAGAAGGTGACCTCACTAAACAGCTCTTTCCTCAGATGCCATCTGCCTTGCTTTCTTGAAGAGAGGGGCATCTGAGGATGGGTCCAATGACAATCTCAGAGTCTTGGTAGGAAGACCTTGGAATTATTACTCATTTCTCGTATTTATGCAAGCCCTTAGTTTTGGAGCCCGGACTTAGCATTGGAGAAGCAGTGCTGATAGCAAAGGGCAACCAGGAGTGGGGCAATCAGACCCAGCTACTGGCTAGCTACTCTTCTCTTTAGGATTAATTGTCTGGGTCATATTCAAAGGCAGCAGCTCCACACACTGCAACAGTCCAGAATAGCCATGATATGAATGATTGTTACAAGGCTTATCTTAGTCTACTTGCGTTCTTAATATCAGCCTAACCTAACTTAATAAAAGCAGGATGCCTAAACCAGATACTGTGACAGCGCAGGAACCAAAGATACTCACCAATTGATCCATTGGGACAGGATATCTCAGGTTTCCTCTTGGCCTGGGATAGACCACGAGGTTTGAAGGATTTGGGGTAACTAGACTGGTGTTACCCGAGTGTGAAAAAAATTGGTTGAAAGCTGTTTTGTTCAGGCAGAACAACTAATGAGGTCATTTGGGTCAGTAACTATCCAGCAATACTCACACTAAGTAGCTCTGTGTGTGTTTGTGTGCTTGTGTGTGTGTTTATGTGTGTCCCTTTCCCAAATAGGGTGAACTCCACTTCGCCAGACAGATGAACCACTCACAAGCATTATCTCTGACTTGTCTAATCAAGTTTCAGTTTATTAGACTTCACCTGGTATATTATCTTGTCAGGCAAGACTAAATCACTGACTGCCACACCTACACTTGATGAAAAGGAGAAGTAAAGCTGGGTGTCACCACGTATGAGTGACTGCTCAGCTCTCATCACCGGATCACCTCTCACGCTGGTTTTGTGTGAAAAGAAGGGGGGGATCAAACAGAGCCTGGAGGAACCTTGGAGCAGAACTGCCACGGAGGTTCTAAAGGTATTCCATGGATTCCAAGAAGGCGCTAAAGGGCAGAAATGGTTGGGAGTAACTTTCTTGATATATTACAAATAAAGCACCTTCGTATTCCAACCGTTTCGTTCCTGTGTCCCTCTGCGTGGGACAGATTTCTGCACCTGTCCTGCAGGTGACTGCTAACAATCCCAACCACCTCGCGGGATGCCAGCACTGGGGGTCTCCCCAAGGAAAATGGCTTCTTTCCCAGGAGAACAGAGAAAACGACACACGTGGCCCCATTGAAAAAGATAGGGCTGCTAGAGGGGGGGATACATTCCTCTCTCGGCGGAGCCTCTTGGTGCCCGGGAGGTGGGGCGGGGGGGGGTAGACGTCCGCTGCAGCGCCCAGGGTCTCTGGGACTGAGGGAGCTGGAGGGAGCTGAATTCCGAGCTCCGCCGGGGCGGAACCCAGCCAAGCCCTGCCCCGCTGCGCCTCCCGGGACGTCCCTTGCAGGTCGGCTGGACCAGGAACTGCCGGCAGGAGCCAATGAAGGGCCGGGGCCGCATCGACGGCACCTCCGGCTTGGCTTGCGAGTAGCGTTAAGTTGAGCCAAGCTGAAAGGAGGCCGCGGGGCTTCCTTCCTTCCCAGCCGGCCGATCTGGAGCGCTGGTGCGCGGCGCGCGAGTTTAATGCTGCCGGACTCTGAGCTGGCCCGGGAGCTCGCCTCAGTTCTCGATATGCCCGGCAGGCGAGCTTCGGCGGGGGCCTTTCCTCGCCGGCCATGGGTAAGGAGCAGACGGTTGGGCGGCGGCGGGAAGGAAGGGGAGCCCGTGGCCTTTTCAGGGTGCTATCCGTTAGGCAAGTACCCTGAAGCAGGAGGGAAGCAACCACCGCGGAAACCTTAACCGGCGCACACACACACCCAAGCCGCTCTCGGTTGTGGGGCAACTTGGCGAGACCGTGGCGCTGATCGACTCCCGATCAGGAAGAGGAGCGCCCTGCCGCGGTAGGAGGGCGGGGAGGCCTGCAACCATCCAGGGCGAGAGGGCCTGCTTTGCCCACCAGGGCCGCTGTTTTCCCCAGGGAAGCCTCCGGAGGACTGAAGCAAAGGCGGAGAATACGACCTTCCCAGAGTTCTCAAGCGTCCTCTCTGAGCTTTATTAATGCCAAAAGGGCTGGAGGAAACTGGCCCTGGGAATCGCATTCACAGACGAAATCGTACCTTGTCGGAAACACCTTCCGCCCAACGCCCGCAACCCACAGCAGTCCAAATGAAGCTCAATCCAGTGCTTGTTTAGTCCGAAGCCAAAGTCACGAACGAGTTCAAGGCAAGAAAATGCAGCTTTGAAGTGACAGCCTAAGATAACCACACTCGCCAGGTTAAAAAAAACCGGGGAAAAAGACACCGTCCGAAATAAAAATGAATAGGGGAAGAAGAAGCTGTACTGCAACCTGGAAACAATGAAGCTAAACTGAGGACTATTCTGAGCAAATCTTGTGCACATTTAATGAGAAGGAATAGATTCCACTGGCGGCCCTGAATTATTCCCCGAGGAAGGAAAAGGAAGAAGGCTACAATGTTATGCAAGCGTTCAATGGAAAGTAATAGGAACAATTGTTGGGGGGGGGGGGGGGACGGGACGGGACTGCCAAGCACGCTTCTGGCGTGAAAAAGGTCACCATGAAAGAAATTCGCTGAGGGTGGATTTCGGCCTGACTAATTTTATTTTGATGCTCAGTGCATTGATTTCTGCTTTCCCACTCTCATTCTGACTCCTTTCAAAAAGAGCCCCTCTTTCTCTCTCTGTATATGTGTGCTTTGCAAAAATAAATAATTGATAACCTCGACTGGAACATTTTGCCACCTTCAGTCCTTTCATCTGTGTAAGTTATGCATGTAAATAAAGTTTACACCAAAGAAGAAAGAGAAACCGCAGATCTAGGGGCCGAATCAACCTCGAACGCCCAAAGATTTTTCTAGAGGCAGACAGGTGACAAGACCAGTCCTCACGTGCCTTGTCAAATAAAGGTTACACGTGGAAACGGTGTTCCTAACCCTCACCCATTAGCGTTCCCAACAAGTTCAGTGTTGTACAATTGCTTAAGTGAATCTTACTCTTTCTCTCTCTCTTACCTGTCAATTCGAATAGAAAATTTCAGTCCGTCTATTTCCTCGGTTTTTCAGCCCCTTCCCCTTGTCCCCATCCTGATTGCCAGATAACCCGCGCTAGTGTCCCAGGCAACGGGTCGCGAGGGCGACCCATAGATGCCGCAATTCATTAAGCGCCTTCCACCAAGTTTCTGTGCGAAGCTTTGGCTTCTGCCGAAAGCCACCGCAGCCCTACAAGGCCGTCTCTCGTGGCCGGCGGTCAGTGCAGGGTGGTTAGGTGGTCCCAGGCTAATCAAGCAATTGCATATGGGAAAGCGTACAACTGAGGATGCTACCCCAAGCAACCGCAGTCCTGCAGGCAGCGTCAGAGTGCGAATCTCAATTCCACCCCACTCCTACACCTGAGTAACGCGAATAAAGCAAACGTAACACCTACAAGAGGCTCCAAAAACCCGTTTTTTAAAAAAGTATACCTAGATTCTTTAGAAAAAGAGGAGCCGTATAGATACATGGTTTTTCCCAGTAAGTACCCTTATTACTTCCAGGGTAACTTGCATTAATGGGATTTTGCTCGAAAGGGCGTCTCGTTAATTCCGAATCCTTTACACTTTTACCAACATGAATTTTTGGAGGTTTCAAATGTTTAATACCAGGGTGCTGGTGGTAATTGTGATGGTTATAACCTTCCATCCACATTTCCTAAAGAGTTCGAAAATATAATTTCCCAGGAGAAAGATGACTTTTAAATTGTGCTTCGGTGGATGCTTGTGAGAAACGATTAAAACGGGCGAGAAGTTGGAGACCTATCAAAGGTATCCTTATTCTGAGGAATTGAGCTGGGCTGTAATTTTTAACTTGCAGTCTCGCAGTCTGTAAAACTTCATTACACCGACGAGGGGGAGGATAGGGAAGAAAGACCTGGTGGTCATTATCATTATAATGGTCCTGGTGGTCAGGTCATTTATCTGGCAGGAAATCTGAACTGATCTCATGGAGAGAGTATCTTTTCCGGCCCTCAGTAGCTTGCTGGACACTAATCTCTGCAGGGTGTGAGTGGATGTGCCCGAAGCTGAGCAGGGTGGTGGGGTGGGGAGACTGAGAACTAGGCAAGGGGCTATTTGCCTTTTCCTCCATGGATGGAGGAATGAACTAATGCGGTGCGTCCTCCTCTGTTTTTCAATGCACCTTAAACTCGGAAACCTTAGAAACTAGTCGGGCGCCTTTGCGGGAAAGGCCGTTATCCCTGATATTTCCAAAGCCCCTTTGAAATGAATAGGGAGGTGCACCCTAAAGGGCTCCACTCGTATCTCAAGCTCCTATTGTATTAATACGATGAATACGACGCAGCAACGGGTGCAAGGGAGCGCCGCAGACTTTCGTCGAGGTTCCTCTGCCCTGCAGGTGGCTACTGATCACCTTAGCCACTTTGCAAGGCCCCAAAGACTGGGCTCCGTCAAATAGATGTCTGTTTCTATCCTTCAAGAAAAGCGCAAGGGACGGTAGTTTGCTCAAGCCCCCTCCCCCCGTTGAAAAAGAGCTAGAGGGGGGAGCACTCCTCCCGCCTTCCTTTCCCCGCAGGAGCCTCTTGGTGCCGGGGGGTTGGGGCGGGGGCGTCGGCTGTGGCGCCCGGGGTCTCTGAATTGGAGTCAGCTGGAGGGGGCTGAGCTCCGAGCCCCGCCGGGGCGGAACCCAGCCAAGCCCTGCCCCGCAGCACCTCCCGGGGCCTCCCTTGCAGGCCGGCTGGACCAGGAACTGCCGGCAGGAGCCAATGAAGGGCCGGGGCCGCATCAGCGGCACCTCCGGCTTGACGTGGGAGACGCATCAAGTTGAGCCGAACTGAAACGGGCTGCGCCGCTTCCCTCCCGGCAGCAGACGTGGAGCTCCACGCGCGGGTCTAGTCCGGCCTCGACTCCCAATTGACCCGGGAGCTCGGCTCACATCTCTATGCGCCGGGCGGACGGACATCGGCGGGCGCCACTTCTCGCCGGCCATGGGTAAGGGCGGGCAGGCGCTCGGGCGGGGGACTGGAGGGAGGAGGAGGAGGAGGAGGAAGCGCTGCTCTTGGCGGGGAGGCAGCTGCAGGCGGAGGGGGATCCTCGGCCTCCTCGGTTCTAGGGACCTGGGACCAGCCGCTAGAAAAGGATGCCGGCTGCTCCCGACTGGCAAGGCGCACTTTCAACCGCGGTAGGAAGTGGGGAGGCGCTCCTGCCTCCAGAAGTGGGGGGGGGGCATGCGGGATAGAGTGCCCGCGGGCGGCAGTAACCTTCGGAGGTGGTTTGGATGAGAAATCCGTTTCAAGTAGAGAATTGTCTCTGTAGAACTTCCCTTCTTCTCCCAGGAACTCCAATTCCGTGGAAAACCCTCTCCTGGCCTAGAGATTTCAATTAGCAAATTGTAATTCCATTTGCTGTTTTAGGTTTACTCATCTAAATTGGGCCTTTTTCTTTTAAACAGTAAAAATAATATAAATCTGTAGATTGTACATAGCACTCACATGACCATTATAACAATTTATTATATTGCATGACATAATTTCGGAATTATTTAAGATGCAGGCATATTTCAAAATAAGAATATAATGTGCTTGCCATCTTACAATATGACCGATTAAATATATTCTAAATATATTTAGTTCATATGGAGCTAGATATTGTGGGTAAATTGTTTTCCACAAATCTTTTTTTTTAATTTGCTGTCAAAAGCACCCTAAAAGATCGCTCGTTTATTTGGCTATTCAGATATTTCCAATTTTGTTGTCTTGAAGGAGCTCTGCCCTTTTATTTCAACCTATTAAGGAATCATATATATTTCTGATTATCTTTCAATGATAGGAATTCATTACTATATTTCAGATGTAATCAAATTCCGCAGGTGACCATAAGTTAATATAATTGAATCCTAACCCTAACCAATTGATATCATTGGCTTTGGTTAACATCACAGATTTGAAATTTCTCATGAGGATTCATTATATTAAACTATGAGGTTAACATTTACACGTGTTATTTTGACACCCGCTTAGTAAAATCCTCCAAGAATGGACTAAAGTTCTGGAGAACCTATACGTGTGAAGGCAGCAGATGTACCTGAATACAGGGGTTGGTATAGGAAAGTACACGAATTGGCATTCCTTGTAAAATGAACCTTGTTGAGAGGTTGCCAGAATTTAAGCGATAAGTTCAAATTAAAAAGTAATTATTTATAAACTTTTGGAAAGACGTTTGGGAATAGGACATATTCTAGCCAATGGTCAGATTTCCGTGCGCATGTAACATTTAAACTACAGTATATCACCCTGCACTTTAAAAGGAATAGCCAGGGAATTCCATGAGTTACACCTATATATATTAGCGCGCGCGCACACACACACATACTCCATGAATTACATCATATATGTATGTGTGTATACACACATACTCACCCGCATCGGTATATTATAAGGTGTAACTAATGGAATATGTATCTATCTATGGTAATTCAGATAACTGATTGTTCAGTCCATTCCCGTAGCCCTAGGGGAGTCTCTAGATCCGTTCGCTGAGCCTAGGCGTAGTAAGAGCCCCCGCCGCCCTCCTCCCCATCTCTCTCGGCCCACCGTCCCCCTGCAGCGCTGCCTCCTTCCCTTGCCTCGGTCGCAAGCCCTTAGTCAGCTCCCGCTCCCCTTCTCTTCCGGCTCTTTCCAGAGCAAACCTACGGCGAAGTGAACCAACTCGGCGGCGTCTTTGTCAACGGGAGGCCGCTGCCCAACGCCATCCGCCTGCGGATCGTGGAGCTGGCCCAGCTCGGCATCCGACCCTGCGACATCAGCCGGCAGCTGCGGGTGTCTCACGGCTGCGTGAGCAAGATTTTAGCCCGGTACAACGAGACCGGCTCCATCCTGCCCGGCGCCATCGGCGGGAGCAAACCCCGCGTCACCACCCCTAACGTGGTGAAGCACATCCGAGACTACAAGCAGGGCGACCCGGGGATCTTCGCCTGGGAGATTCGGGACCGCTTGCTGGCCGACGGCGTCTGCGACAAGTACAACGTGCCTTCGGTGAGCTCTATTAGCCGGATCCTGAGGAACAAGATCGGCAGCCTTTCGCAGCCCGGCGCGCCCTACGACGCGAGTGGTGGCGGCGGCAGCAGCAAACAATCTGCCCCGCAGCCGGCCTTACCCTACAACCACATCTACCAGTACCCTTACCCCAGCGCCGTCTCAGCCTCCGGCACTAAGATGGGCGGCCACGCCGGAGGAGCTCCCGTCTCCGCGGCCCACGTCAACCTCCCCCGCTCCTGGCCTTCCGCGCACTCGGTCAGCAATATCCTAGGCATCCGCACCTTCATGGAGCAAAGCGGTGAGTGGACCTGACGCGACCGTCCGGGATCTCGGTAGGAAACGGGGCTCCAGGTAGAAGCAGCCCTTCCAGTAGCCGAAAGGACAGAGTTGCTGTCTCTATCAGGTTCATTAATACCCGCCATCATCAGTTTGCGTGGCGATTTATAGACTACAAAAGAAAAGCAGTCCCTGATTTCCAGAGTTACGACTTAGGGAAGGTAAAACGACTACTTTATAGGGTAGATCTGTTTTGTGAATTTATTTTCAATTAAAAAAGAGGACGGATTTTATAGAAATTTGGGATATCCTTATTTCGTTTTCTTGCTTCAATTTTATATTTAAATCCCGTGGCTCTGAAAATAGTGCATTACTATAAACAATGTGTGTTTCTATTTGTCTTATGCATGCGCACAATTCCCAGCTATGAGTTTATTCCCAACTATGTGGTGGAATGTGGTGGCTAATTATTTAATTTAACTCCTGAAAATCGCATCAAGCCTATATATTTATCACTCATAGAAACTTAATGTCACTTATAAGGCAAATGAAATTTACTCAAGAAACTTGAGAAATACCTCTGATTAATATTATGTTTTCCTAGAGCATGCCCACAGGCCATACATACTGTGAAGCCTTTATTCTAGGTTCATAGGTTTTATTATAAGACATCAATCACCACTGCAGGCAGAAGAAAAGATCTGGCTTATAACTAGAGACATTTCAAGTGCATCTGACTTCACATTTTGGAATTCTCAGGAAGTCTTAACAAACCATTTTGAACATATTCATTCTAAAATAAGCCAGCATTAGACACAATTATATTTTATATATTTCCTAGTAGTTTACTCATTTCTGCTCTAAACAAAATTATGTATGCCTTTGATAGGCACACCAAATTCAAGAACATATTTTACTTAGTTTGTTGAACTCCTGACTATTCCTTAAGAATAACTGGGCAGCTTGCAATGACCTGCTTCTCCAGGCCATTCTAAAAGACAGCCCTTTATGTGTCTGTGTTGCTTCCCCCATAAGAGGACATGTTCCCTGGGCCATGCAGGCCTGGTGCGGAAGATGACCCAGTCCTCTATGAGAGCTTCAAAACCAAGTAGGGCTTCATAAGTGGCTCTCACACCACATCTTCATAGTTGCTCATTGCTTAATGTCTCATTGCTTCCTGGGAGCTTTTGCTGCTGCTATAACAACCTGGAAGGACAAAATTCAGCAGACAGAACTCTGGCTGCTGTTGCAAAAAAGGCCTGGACATCTTGAACTTCTTATGAAAAAATGTGGAAAATATTTTCGTAGCGATGAGAGATTGCCAACCACAAACTCCGAGCCCTTACACTCCCCTCTCCCTTTAGAAAAATGGAAAGAAAAGAAAAAGTAGTCTCAAGAAACAAATTCATATCACAATTATTTTCTGAAAGATCAAATATCTGACAGAGGATTTCTTTTCCACTTCTTATACTATTACTTGTCTTTCAGTTGTTTTACATTCCATATTTCTGTCTTCTCGTGGATTCTACAATTGCTGAGATCCCAATTATCCACAAACTCTTTCTTAGAGAGGAGGCTGCTAGTGTTAGGGAATCTTCTATTTTTAGACTGTAGTTATCTACATTGTTTTGTTACTAGGATACCTTAAGTTGCCATTTAATTTAATTTAATTGTTGAGTTTGTGAAGGAGAGAACGTTCCATTTTGTGGCTCCAAAACGAAACCAGTGAGAGGCACTTGAAAGTTCTTTATAACTCAATAACCCATCTTTTAATAGATAATTGTGAAATGTTTTCAAAAGTGCCATCCGTGTTTTAGATTACAGATTCTCAGGTATCCTTATTCATGACCCAAGGGCTAATCAATAAATAAAGATACTAGAGATTATACCATCAGCTCTTTGATTCTGGTATTCCCAGTAGTATCTGGATGTGTTGCAATTAGTTCCATCATCCTCAACCAGAGCAATAAAAGAAAATCAATTTAATGGACCTATTCACATGGCTTAGGCTTAGTTTGCTAAGAAAGAAAGAAAGAAAGAAAGAAAGAAAGAAAGAAAGAAAGAAAGAAAGAAAGAAAGAAAGAAAGAAAGAAAGAAAGAAAGAGAAAGAAAGGTCAGATAGTACCAGTTTCTCCTGTAAATTAATTCTAACTATGCCGAAACTCTATTTAAAAGATGCCAAACACAGACTCCATCCCATTTTCACTCCAAAAGCACTTGGACATTTCTGTATCTTTGTATCTAATTCACTATAATCCTGTTTTCCATTTATAATACTCTCTTGAGAGTCTTCTAAATGATATGAGAGCCAAAAACCCTGGTTCATGTAATGAAATAGGCATGGAGATGGATAAGTATGTTTTAAATGAAATGCTGGCCAAAGCTGTTTCCAGTTTTAACTGTCTCCTCTCTCATTTCCATCCTTGAGTTTTACCTACTGTGCAGATCCAATTCAATATTGTAGTTTAGTCATAAGACATTTGTGACCCTAAGTGTCTTCTGAAAGTTCAGTTTCCTCTCCATCCACTGATGTGTTTTGTTGAAATGCTTCCCACCCAAACAGAATCTGCAGTGATGCTGGGAATTAGTCTTTCATAAATAAATCTGGATTGAATTTATTGCTAGCTGCTTATACAAGGCTAGGGCATTGCAGTGTGGGCAAAATAAAAACCCTTCTTATACAAATCTTTTAGCCTTAGGGAACATTAAACCCTTTAGCTTCAGGGAAAATTGAGAAGGGAAGCAAACACTGGGGGTGGAGTGGGGTGGAAGGAAAGAAGAGATCACCATTGAACCACCTTCCAGTTCTCTAATAAAGCAAATGTTTGATGTTATCTTTTCCTCTGCAATTTGGCATGAGATTCCTCTTTACCTGCATCCTTAAAAAGCCCACACCACTCTGATTTGATGTGAGGCCAAGACAATGTCCCTGGAGCCTAATGGGTTATTTTCATTGACCTCTAGAGACTTCATAGAGCTTAACAGAGATTTCTGAAAAGGTGAGTTATCATCCAGGAAGTAGGTGTGGGATTCACGTAAGGGAGCCAGTGGGTCTTGGGACAGGCAATCACTTTTCTGGCTGCTAATATATCCCCCAATCTCTCCCACCCTAGGTGTTCTAACTGGGACAGATGGTTCTGCCTATCCTCCCAAACTCGAAGACTGGCCAAGTGTGAATAGAACCGCCTTCCCTGCTGCCGGGCATGGGGTCAATGCACTTGACAAATCAGCAGCAGAAGCAGACATTAAATATCCCCAGGTAACAATCCAGCCCCTTGGGAATTCAATAGCAGGAAGGGCTGCACAGGGCTGTGTCAGTGGCCAGGAAGTGAGGCGTGGGGTGGGGTGGGGGTGGGGGTGGGGAAGGAGAAAACAGAAGCAAAGCAGGGATTATCCTGCAAGATCTGTATTGTATAGGAAAACTATGTTTCTGAAATAGCAGTAAACAGTTACTGAGCCAAGATTTCAGGAAACAAAACAAATTGTGATACAAAAATTTCCCCCACAAGATTATTCTAATCTAATTCTCCTTTTAAAGCAAACTCATATTAGGGACTGGCACGCTGATGGCACCAGGTTGAAGTGGAGGGAAGGGAGCCCTGCTTGATTTCTGTCCTTACACCAAGAACACGCACAGCGTTGTCCTTCAAGGGCTGCTGGCTGCTTTCAAAAAGCAATGGGCGAGGGCCCTAACAGACTAATTTCACCTACTTTGAATCGAAATTATATGTACGTACCTAATGTGATTACAGCAATGATTACTCCTAATACCAGGTATCAGATTAAAAACATTGTAAATTATAGTCTGGCAACAATTGAGGCCTCTGCTTTGTAAACCAAAGGGGGAAATGACACAGGCACACTCCTACAGCAGCTTCTGGTTATTGTTATCGATATATTTCTTTGTAATTTCATAAAATGTACCCTTTTTTTGGATAATAATCTATATATTTCCTTGCACCAGCTTCTGTGATTATTCAAACTGAGATCATGAACTGCATGAACTGAGATCAAGAATTACTAGTCCATGTTTTGCTGTGCAGGTTTTTCGCATTCCTCTTCAATTTAATTTCATTCTCTAGATCCTTATTTGGAAGCAAAGTGAACTTGAAAAGATAATTTAATTTACTTCCCCATTCATGTAATTAGAATCAGAACAGGAATGGCAAATCCATGCTGGAGTATGACCTCTCTTCCTAAAGCTCCCCATTTTTCCACATGCATTTTTCTTCCCTTTGCAGCCCCCTCCTGGGCTCTCGGCTGTGAGTCCTTTCCTGTCCCCTTGTGCATATCCATCATCAAACCAACCTGGCGTTTATGGAGGGCCTGGAGGAAGCTACCTAAATCCATCTCATCACCACTGGCAGACCCAAGGTAACCCCTTGGCTCATCACCACGGGCCTGGAGTAGCTGTTCATGGTACAGAACTGGCTTCCACTGTGGCTTTCAAACATCTCTCCAGAGAAGGTAAGCAAAGATGAAAGGGAGGCACAGCTTTCTTGGGCAGTGGCAAAAGAGGGGTTAAAAGACTTTATGTTCTACTGTATGTTCACGTCCCCTGTATTTCCTATGCTTATCATTCATTTTGGTGGTTATGAATTTCTTAGAATGTGTGTGACAACTACTTCCAAGATGTGGCTTTTATGTATGCATAAAGTATCATTCAGCAACATTCTAAAAGAGATACTGCATTGGTCTACACAAAGTATTATTCATTGGAGGCCAATCAGATAATCAGTTAGCAAGTACCGAGTAAAGGATGGCAGGTGAGAGTCTTTTTTTTAAAGTGTATTTTGAAAATGTTCCACACTTTTAATTTCATTGAAATACAGTCTGATTTCAGCAAACAAGCAAAGTTCTGTGATTTCTTGTCAATTATTGTTATCCTCACCAGAAATAACTTCTTTCTGTTGAAAGTGCTGTTACTATTCAGTTATCAGAAGTTAAATAATTGGAGGTGCTTTCTGGCAGGGAAATCTCATCCTACTTAAATATTTTCTTATCCCTTGCACAGAGCTACTTCTCTTTTTTTCTTTTCTTTTCTTTTTAAAAAACAGCTACACCTTTATTTGTCTTTCAATTATTATGCAATAGTCACTAGCTGCGTGTGGTCCTTTTTAGGATATTAGATTGAAGTGTCATTTAGGCTGCAAGATAATTGACAATGATTGATGACACTGAAATGAGGTGTCTTGCACATGTGAAAGTAGTCTCTAAGACTTTGGAAACAGGAACATAAAAAGGAAGGGGCCAATATAAAAAAAAACATTGTTGCCTGAGCAAAGATTGGGTTGTGTTCTGTGGCTCTTGCCTTTCAGATACTACATAAAGTATTTGTAAGCGTAAGTATTTGTCCCAGTCAAAATGAAGGTCATACATCTCTTAATGTTTCTATTACAGTAATTTGGACTGTATGGTGCAAATCTAAGCATGATTCTACATAACAAAGTCTGTATACTATTTCTTACATTTTCTATGGCTAATGCTCTTGACTAAAGAATAAGGCAACTGTTTTAATACATTAACACACATTAACACATTAATACACTAAGAGCATATTTGGAAACAAAATACAATAAAATCATTCCTTCCTCTATATGTACAATTTCAAATTTATTTTGGACTTTTAAAAATATTTTAGAAAGTCAAAAAGAAAGATCTTTTAACTCAAAAGAAACACACACACATACTTCCCTTCCCCACCTGACTATAATTGTCAGTTGCTTATACAAAAGAAAAGCAGTCTAGCAAAAACTTCAGTCTTCTAGTCATTCCTAAACATTAGTCCCTTAAAATGTATTGAGCATTGGAGTATTTATTTCATATTTATTTATGCAGATCACAAAATAAAAATAAATAGCTGGAGAATATACGTCTTTTCACAAATACAATAATTAATTGATTTAAAAATAATAATTTCAATATACAGAAGTTTATTGTTTTTATGGAACAAATCCAACATTAATCTTAACAAAGTGAGAGACATTTTGATTTTAGTCAATTCTATTAAAGTCTCTGTTGCCAATAAACTAAGAGAACCTCTTAAAAATATTTGAATTAAAATAAACAATAAATTTATTTTTAAAATCTGAGCATGTTAGATATTACTTTGTTGTTTTATGGATCTTTCCTTCCTGTACGCTTCTTTCCCTTCTCTTCCATGTTCATAGGTTCAGTTTATCATTTTGTGCATACTTATGAGGAAGTAAATCCCACTGAATGACGTATTTTCAAATAGTTCTGCTTTGAATTCTATGTTAGCTTTTCCTGACTAATATTTCTACCTCACTGGCCCAGTTTAGTTTGTGCATTCACTGAATTGTAAAAGTGCTTTTGATTTGAGTGCAGGTTTCACCTTATTCACAAGATAATCCTCATTTGGAAGGAAGGTTGTGTGAGTAACATTTACTTGAGTATTTCACATATTTGTGAATTTTCAATTTCTTGATTTGTTTGGAGGAGGAGAAATCATAATTTATTAACTAACTTAACTAATTAACTAATTAAACTAACATGTTTACCTAAAATGTTAATACTGGAATGTTAGTGTCTTTGAAATGTTCAAAATTGAGCTTTTTTTTTTAACGGCATGGTCCATGTTGTTTTGGAAATTAATAGAAATCAACTATTTTAAAAGAAAATGTGGTCCATTTTCCCTTTCTTGTTCTCCTGTAATATATATATATATTACAGGATATATATATATAATCAGCCTTATACTAATTATCCATGGTATCTTGGTGGATAGCTTTTGTGCATGTTTCCTGCTATAAGGATATCTTTTTCATTTTAAAGTGTCCTTCTTCACCTGTAGAAATCTAGTAGGTGCCACAAACAGTTTGGTATTTCCAGTAAGCCTTGTTTCTTTACTGCTGGTAAATGTTGAAGCAGAATAGACTTAGGGGTGGGACATTGAGCTGAAGGAAGTGCCAAGTTAAATGAGGTTGCTCTATGTTGACTTGAGTTTACTTATGCACACTGACTTCAGTAAACAAAGATTTTCACAAGCAGTGAAGACTCTGTGATTTAACCTAAATGTCTTCTAGTTGTTTGGGGATTAGATAGGAAGATGAACTTCCATAAATTCAAAGTATGTTTCTTTTTAAGCTTCCAATTGGTATCATCTGTTCTAGATAAAACTCAGTGGAAAACATATTTATTTTGCTGGGCTTTGCAATTTGCACAATCCACAAAACTTGGCAAGACTACAAAACTGCTTGGGGGGAAGCTCTGATGCCAGGCTTGGAGGATACTGCTATGCCAGGCTGCTGTTTTATTTGAAAGGCTTCCACGATGCAGGCAATATGTACAAAATCAATGAAGTGCCATTTGTTTTTAAATGGAGCCAGCAGAAACAATTTAATAAATCAAGCCTAATATCAATTATGCCCTCACACATGAGGAAAACAGCAAAAAACTGACAAAGGGGTCTGCCACTTATTACCTCACTTCAGTCATGAGTTTTGGGCATAAACTTTTCTTAGTCTTTCCCTCTAACACTTTCTGAATAGGAACGTATCCTATAGGTCTTGGAAATTCTAAAGCAATATAAATATTGTGAAATCTATTCTTATGCAAATTTGTTTAATGCTTCACTATAATTTTCCAGATTACCTCTGTTGGAATATACCTTTCAAGCACAGAAAGTCCTCAGTTTACAACAGTTCATTAGTGACCGTTTGAAGTTACAACAGCACCGAAAAAGTGATATATGACTATTTTTCACTCTTAGGTCTACTACAGCATCCTCATAGTTTTGTGATCAAAATTCAGACTCTTGACGACTGACACATATTTATTACAGTTGCAATGTCCTGGGGTCATGTGATTACCTTTTGCGATATTCTAACAAGCAAAATCAATGGGGAAGCCAGATTCACTTAACAGCAGTGTTACTAACTTAACAACTGCAGTGGTTCACTTAACAACTATGGCAAGAAAGGTCAAAAAATGGGACAAAATTCACTTAACAAATGTCTTGCTTAACAATAGGAATTTTGGGCTCAGTTGTGGACATAAGTCAAGGACTACCTATACTGACCAACTGTAAAGCTAATAATACATTTAAATTAAAATCACCTACTCCTCCCTTTGTCCTATAGAACTTAAAATGAAAGTAAATTCCAACCAATACAGAAACTGCACTTACTTGCATTAATGCCAAGGAGAGCCGCCACTGAGATCTGTGCTGGTGTGAATACAGAATAATAGAGTTGGAAGAGACCTTGGAGGTCTTCCAGTCCTACCCCTTGCCCAATTTTTGTTCTACAATTAGCCTAATGAATCAAGACAGTGTTAAATCTGTTCCTACACTTTGGACATCCTTTCTTGACTTGAGGAGTGCTCTCCTATACTACTACCAGTTAAGTTGCCTAATTTAAATAGATGAGATATTCAAGACCAAAGAGCTTTTCTCTGCCCTATTATCTATAATCTTAGATTACAGATCCCAAGAACCCTCATATACCATAAAAGAGCTTCTAGTGCTAATTTAGCTTATTCAAGAGTTGCAGAATGGCAAATGTCTAGATGTATGTAAATCTCCTTCATTCAACAAATTAAT
The DNA here is from genome assembly GCF_964273705.1 of Natrix helvetica. NCBI lineage: Eukaryota > Metazoa > Chordata > Lepidosauria > Squamata > Natricidae > Natrix > Natrix helvetica. Next base: position 74,888,374 of record NC_138550.1, read on the forward strand.
GTCATGCATCTCATAAAGTTTTTGCAATTCTTGCATGTTGCAATCCTTTAAACAGTCTAAAAGTTTTAAAAACCCCTTTTTTACATATGTTGAGATCCATTTAAACAATTGGGATCTCCCCACCTACCCCCTTACTTTTTATCTTATTCTGGGTGGCATCTCTTACTAGACTACCGTATATTTCGGAGTATATGTCACACTGGAGTATAAGACACACCAAGGGTTTGAAGAGGCAAATTTTAAAAAAAGTAGGTAGGTAGATAAAGGGATAGAGGGAGAGAAAGACAGAGAAATGCAGTAGGTAGATAGGGAGAGAGAGTAGTTAGGTAGGTAGATAGGTAGATAAAGGGATATATAGAGAGAAATAGAGAAATACAGTAGCTAGTTGGGGGGGGGAGTGTAGGTAGGTAGGTAGGTAGAGGGATAGAGAGAAATAGAAAGAGAGAGAGAGAAATACAGTAGATAGGTAGGGAGAGAGAGAGAGAGAAAGAAAGAGAGTAGGTAGATTGGTAGGTAGAGAGATAGAGAGAGAGGGAGAAATACAGTAGATAGGGAGAGAGAGAGAGGAGGAGGTAGGTACATAGGTAGATAGAGGGGGGAGAGAGAAATACAGTAGCTAGGGAGAGAGAGAGAATAGGTAGATATATAGGTAAATAGAGGGAGGGGGAGAGGGAGGGAGGGGGAGAGAGAGAGAAAGAAATACAGTAGGTAGGTAGGTAGGTAGGTAGGTAGGTAGATGTTTCCAGGTGTATTTATCCATGTGCTGGAGAAGGAAATAGCTGACAATCTGCAGCACCTAAGACTTTGTTTCTGCTGGCACAGCAATTGATCAATGTAATTCTCATCAATCAGAACTTTCCAAAAGGAAAAAAAAAGTTTTTGCACTCTGCAAACCTCCCAAAAATGGGCCCATTAAAAAAAAAGGCATGAATAGCCTTGGGGGGCTTGCAGCGTGCTCCTGGGGTGTGGGGGAATGAGCAAAAAATGGCCCATTATGGAGGCTTATAGAGTGCTGCTGGGAGCTGGGGGGGGCAAAAAACAGACTATTTTTTGCTCATTTCTGCCCTCCCCAACCCCCAGCTCTCTGAAAGCCTCCATAAGGGTGTGCACTACCATTTTGGTGAAGGGTCGGGGCTTCGGGAGGCAAAAAATGCTGTATTCGGTGTATAAGACACACCCAGATTTTCAGCCTCTTTTTTGAGGAAAAAAGGTGCGTCTTATACTCTGAAAAATATGGTATATATCTCCAGCCACCACACTTAAGACACTTGCCAAATCCTCCTCTGCTTATGCATTCAGGGACTTAGTCTTGGCAATGATGCTGCTCCACTTTTTCTAAGCAGTAGGGTCATTAGATGTCACCATTGCTTGCCTGCTTACCTGCCCAAGAGTGCCATTTCAATGAGTCCAATTGCAATACCCTGCAGCCTCCATTTCACTTGGAACTCCACAGTAGGACCAAGCTGAGGACTTGTACTTGTTCCTGGAAAGGCAACCTTTCTGTCAAACATCAGAACTTTTCATAAACTATCCATTTTGGCCACATGAATCATCAATGACATCAGGGGCCATATAGATTTTTTGAAAGCACCAAATATCATCATCTCACAGAATGAATCTTCTTGAAGCAAAAAGCAGTTGCCATAGATGCAGTCCCAATTCCAAATTAATGTGATATATAAACTCTGCAGGCAATCAGGATTCAGTTACTGATCAAAAGTGATGTTTGATCACAGACTGTTCATTAATATACAATAAATAACACAAGAGACACCCAATCCTAGAAAAGCTTAGAAAACCTTCGCATGACAAAAATTTGTATCCTCAGTTGTCAATAGTAATAGCAGAGAAGTCATTTTGCTTATCTGGTGAGCTTTTCTAGGAGGTAAGCTGCTTCCTAAAACTTTGCTAAGATTTTCCCATTTCAGATTGGGTTGATAATTCCCCAGTTAGAAATGCATCACCCAAAAGCACAATGCTTGCTGCCAAAAATAGCATTATTTATGGAGGAAAGATTCAACCACCATGTAGCTAAACATTTCTGTATATTGGGGGGAACTGGGACTTTGCAATCTGACTTAATGATTCATTCACAGGACCATCCTTCTAGTGTCTTTTGAAACCTAATATGGTTGGTGTTGCCTATCCATTACTGAATTTTAGCCAGAAAACCAAGGCTATGCACCCCATACTGATTGAATAAATGGTGACCTTTCTACAATTTAATGATGCATACTGCTATGTATAGAATTGAAGCTGCAAAAAACTTGAAGCTCTTCTCCTGTTTTCATCCCTTGCATTTCTGTTATACCTGGTGACATCTCCTTCTAATGTTGGGGGCAAAAGACAAATCTTTCAGTCTCAGTCTTCCAAATTCCCATAGTGCTACCAGGACTTCCTTTGGCTTCAATTTATCTAATCTCCTTATATGTCCTATCTGCTTACAAAGTTCTATCTAGATATGTTCTATCTGCACTTATAATCTGAACTATTATCTGGTTATCACATCAGTTTGATATATTGGTAGGCACATCAGCCCTCTGTCACTACCAAAATTGTAAACAATTTATGGAAAGTGAATCCCTCAAACTACTCTACTGTCCATTTGGTAGCATCAAAGTAAGATCCAACTCTCGTGTTTCAGAAAATTAACAAACTACCTCAAAGTGTGTCTATAAATCTGTCTATAGGGTCCTTTTCTTTTCTAATTAAAAGTCAAATTCAGTCACCAACCAAGTGAATGCAGCAAATAATTGAAGCACTGTGCTATTGATTTCTATAAGAGGAAAATATCCAAGTAATATTTGGTATTATGATTTAGTGTCTTGCAAATGGACCATTCCAGCATTGTCCTAATGTAGCTAAAAATGTAGGCTTATAAAACTATAATTAAAAACGGTAAATAAAACAATAACTATCCAAGAATACTGCTTTCTCTTTAAAAAACTCTAACTCCATTAATGTATACAATTAAACAAATCTAAACTTCTTGTCCACAATGCAGCAGAGACCTTAGTACAGTTTTTTTTCCTAATAAAGGCACATCCCAGTGTAAATGTCACTATCAGTAAACAATTCTTACTTTGTAGGAGTATCTGTCCACTTTTATCTTCCCAGATATTTGCACTCATTCATAGCTATACAATATCGATTGAGGGAAGTAGCTATGGTTAGTCTAATGAAGAGACAGAGTAGGGGTGGTATGATAGCAGTATTTTAGTACTTGAGGCGCTCTGACAGAGAAGAAGGTTGACTTATTCTCCAAAGTACCTGAGGGCAGGACAAGAAGTAACAGAAGGAAGATTACCGAAGAGTGATCCAACCTAGAACTAAGGAGAAATTTCCTGAGGTGAGAACAATTGATAAGTGGAATGGCTTATCTCCAGGAGTTGTGGGTGCTCCATCACTGGAGGTTTTCAAGATTTGCCTGGAATGGTCTAGGGCAGTGTTGGAGAACCTTTTTGGCACCAAGTGCCAAAATGGGAGCGCGTCCACGTGCCAGAAACCAGAAGAGCAGTTGCCCAGTGCACATGCGCGTGCATGGTGGCTGCTCTTCCAGTTTCTGGTGTGTGCATGTGCACTGCAACCTGGTGTTCTGGTGTGCATGCACACACAAAGACCAAATGGCTGGTGCACATGCCCGCATTGGTAACTGGAAGATCATATTCTTGGCGCACGCATGCAAACCAGTGGCTGCTCTTCTGGTTTCTAGCACTCCCGCACAAATGAAGACCAGCTGGCCAGTGCACTGGAACCTGGAAGAGCAACAGGCGATGGCTTGCTTGCCCGGAGAGATGGCTCTGCATGCCACTTCTGGTATACGTGCCATAGGTTCGCCATCATGGGTACAGGCTCTTCTGCTTGACCAGGGGTTTGGATTAGAAGACTTTCAAGGTCTCATTACAGCTCTATTACTTTATGTTCTATGTCCTGCTTTAAATATCCCTCATGGTTACATTCCCCTTTTATCCTGGTAGAACGAAATACATAGGAGAAACTGTCCCCTACTGTACATCTTTGTGCACTGCTGCCACTCCAAATCATTTCTTCCTTGGAAGATTAGTGTTGGGATTCTAAATAAATTCAAAAGTAGAATTGGTTTGACTTCTTGTGTTGACAATTGTGTTAAGTCTTGCCTTGATTTGTTTTTCTTCCTTTCTATCAATTGAATATTTACATTGCCTCTAATCCATATACAAGTAGCTTTTAAAGGTGTGGTCTAGCTGAGAATTAAATAGTTTATTCATAAAGGAACACATATGACATTGGCAAAACTGCTTTAAACTCTTGATATAATTCAGTCAGAGATGAGAATGAGTATTCAGGGGCTTGAGCAAAAAGGGCACTTTTTATTCAAAGTTAAATCTACACAGTTCTTTTTCCAGCTCATCTTCTTTTCAAGAAAAAAAAAATCTTGAAAGGAAAGACCATGCAGGAAAATATGATTTCTAACAAGCCCTTTAGTTATTTAATAGAATAATGAGAATATGTCAGCTTAGTTTTAAATCAGTTTATCATTGTATGTCATTATAGCATTTGAGAAGATAATAAAGCCACATTGACTGGTTTATATGATCTCATTTAATACATTTGCACGAAAGTAAAATTCATTATCTGAAGCATTTTTCCTTGCTTTTTATGTGAACATTTGATAACAGTTCAGATCTGGTTTGTTACTGCCCATCTTACCTACATGTATTTGTGTGTGTGTGTGTATGTATGTATGCATGTTTGTCTAGACACACATACATGTACATGTATGTACATATGTGTGTGTATATACGTGTGTGTATATATGTGTGTGTGTATGTGTGTGTATATATATATATATATATATATGTGTGTGTGTGTGTGTGTGTGTGTGTGTGTGTGTGTGTGTGTATAAAACTCCCAGTCTATTCTGTAGCCATGGTATTTCTTGCTAGTTTCCCATCCAAATATTAACCAAATCCCACCCAGCTTAGTTGTTTCAGATAATCAAAGTTTGACTAGATGCTGCCATCTCGCTAGGATAAAATAATTAATTTTACAAGGATATGAGATTAGGAAGTTAGAGAAAAAAATATATTAGTTTATTTCTTAATTGCAAAGTTCTGTCAGGAAAGTGGGAAGTAAACTTGATGCATGGGACTGGGTTGTCTTTCCACTATAGAGAGTCCAAGGTCTCAATCTTCCAATAGATGAAGTCAGCATAAGCCAAGCCATCCTCCAGTTCTAAAGTCTTATGACAATATTACACGAGAAGCAGAATATTCGCTCTGGGAGAGAACTGTGAAACAAGTTCCCTGCTGACTTTGGTTTTTTTTTCTGACAGATATATGGGTCCAGGCTGAAACTTTAGTGAGCTATTGGAAAAAACAGTATTTAAACACTAAGTATGCACTCATTACATGCCTGCTTTTAATGTAGGAAATGAGTAAAAGAAGTTATAGTAATGACTCACTTGAAACAAGTTCACAGAATTAGCAGATCTCATTTCAAAGTAAATAATTTTAGGATGAATGCTGGAGGATTTAAAAATCAAGCACAGAAGCATAATGCATCTTTAGTGCATCTACTCAGTTTTACAAATATCTAGGAAAAAAATATTTCTCGGATAACAGATATTAAAGTCATCTGAGGGACAGCTAGATGGTACCTCAAAGAAATTCAGATTCTGTTTTTCACGTCTTATCTTCTTTCATCCTTTTTCTGGCATTACTTCTAACCTATAAGGCATAACCCAAGTAATTTATTAAATATACATTAATAAACATTTTACAACATAATAAAAGCTTCAGTTCAGTCCAGGAATAATAAAATCCAAATAAACCCACTTCCGTAGGGATAAGAATAAACTCAGCCCAAAGACTCATTGCAGGTAAACGGAACTAGAATTATTTCAGGTGAGTCAGGAAAGAAAAAAGACAAAAATATAAAGATATAAAATTGGAGGAATATTTTGATGGATCAGATTTCACAGCACTGAAAGTGAAGTTAATATTTTTCTCAAATACTCTGTGGGACACAAAGGACAAACATTAGCTTTTTTTCAAATGAGGGAAGAGCCTTCTTCCATGGGAGCTTGGATCCCAGCCCCAAATTTCCTGAATTTCCTTTATTTATCATACATATTCTAATGGTTCTGGATTCCTAGCTAAGCAATTATTTTCTTTGAACATGCATGCTCAGTCTTGGTCAACTGCTTCCAAGTAGTGGGTTTTATGTGTGAATAAACTATCTGAGCAAACACTCTAAAAGAGATACTGTATCAGTTTACACAAAGGATTACTCATTCCATGCCCATCAGTTATCAAGGGCTGAGAAAAGGATGGCAGGTGAAGCACAACTTTTTAAATTGTGCTAGTGTCCCTTGACTGCTCCAGAGTTTAATTTTCACTGAAATTTTCAAAAGAGCAAACCTGGTCATACATAATGAAGAGTAGTATCTTTTAAACAGATATTTCTTTGATTATTTTTACTATGAATACTGCTTTATGTAAAGGTGGAGTAGAAATAAAAAAGTTCAAGATTATTGATTATTATGTATAAATTTATTAAATCCCATTGAACTCAACGGAAGAAATAACTATTTTAACGGGGGGGGGAGGAATATCTTCTCACTGAGCTGGTAAACCTGCTTTGCCATTCCAGACTAGCTACGGAACACTTTTCCAAATAAAGCATTTTTAACAAAAAGAAACTACAACAACAACACAGCCGGTGAGGATAGGAAAACTAGCACAACAGGGGAAAAGCTAGAGTGCTAGACGGTGAGCTATAGTTTCCACATGCAGGGACTTGTCTCGTATGAAAGGGAGCAATCCGCAGTCTGAGATGATACAGGCACCTGTTCTTCCCTTCCGTGTGGACTAGACGTATGCCATGAGTAACCCCAACAGGTTTTGGGACCTTGATTTTTCCCCCCACGAGAAACCCCGGCGAGTGCCCGGGTGTTGCGGTAGAGGCTGGTTGGCGCCTGGCAAGGAAGCGCGGGATCATCCCACGTGCCTTCATCTCTTTCTTTGCTCCTTCTTGCAGCTGGAGACAGAAAACAGGCCAGCGGTTCCGGCAGCAAAGCTTCAACAGACGTCCTCTCCAGCATCCACGGACTCTCAGTTCCTGCCTCCTCGTCCTAGGAAGAGAAAGACGGGAAACAGCGCCGGAGGCGGGAAGATGTTGGAGAAGATTCTTCTTTCTCCCAGAGGCCAGGTTTAAATAGGGAAAGGAGGACCTGCTGCAGCCTATCCAGAGGCGCGCCGATGGGGCGGGCTCCATTGTCTGCCCGTGCTTTCTCACGGAGCCTTCTCGCCCAAACAAACGTGGAGGAATGGGCCCTGCGCGTTGCCTTCTCTGCACAGGCCGGGGAAGCGCCAAAACCAACGCATCGGTGTACCTCTTGCTGTGGAGAAATCGAGGAAGGACATTTTTTTTTATTTACGCAGCCGAGAGTGACCCAAGGAGACCATACGCGGTTTTGATGGTGGAGTGTGATGGACGAACTCGTTTAGATGGCGGACGGTGTTGTTGGTCTAAGCAAGAGATAGAACAAGACAAAAGACAGATTTTAAGCCCCAGCCTTCTCATTGAGCGGTTCTTTGGGCCTGTAATGTACTTCGGGTCTAGAAAGCAGTTGGTTGGATGTACAGTTGTTGCTGCGTTTTTGACTTCACTGACAGCAAAGTGCATTTTGCGTTTCAAGACACATTACCACTGAAACACTTTCTTGTCTCAGCTACAAAAAAAAAATAAACATTTTTTTTAAAAAATAACCAGCTAGATATTTTCATTCTAGGAGTCTTTCTCTTAAATGAAAAGAGCTACTATCCCATCTCATTGCACTCTATTTTAAAAAGGCCTTCAAGATTAAATTCTACAAAACTGAATGAAGGTTTGACAGTTGGTCAATATAGCTTGTGAACAATTGTTCAAATTCCTTCTAATTTAATCGTGAAAAGTTTTAGAACTGACACGAAAAGTTTCAGTAATTGGCTGTATGTCACGTTAAACAAACAAATTAATTAACCTGAGCTGGCAAATGAAAAGGACATTGCTCAAACTATTAGCATAGCCTTTCCCTTCCCTTCATATTTCCAAAATGTTTTCCTTGAACAGGTTTCAGAAGACTTCTGCCCGATGTTCCACTCTGCTAAAGTCCTGTTTTGCCGGCATAGATTTGCTGCTAATTTCTAATGCAAAATGGCAACTCAGTAACAATCTTAGCTGATTTTATATTTTTGTAACAAACCAATAAAATATGAATAACAATCTTCCTTGTGTTCTATGTATGTGTGTGTGTGTGTGTTGGGGGATGATGTCTCCTTAAATGTTGCCACTAAATGTCTTTCTACAGCCAAATCCTAACCATGTTTACTCAGCACCGCAGTAAACTCAGATGACTTCAGTAGGATTTTCAAATAGCTGGAACATACTCAAATATTTTTAATCTGCCAGAACTTCAAATTTTATGACTCAGAATTTGAAGCACAACATTTGAATATGAAATGTACAGTTTTATTTCAAAAACAGTTTAGCATTATTGACAAACTTCATTTACCTGGATAGCCATCAATTGTAACATTCAATAACCTGTTATATATTACCAAAAACAACTGTGTTAATTCACTAATACTATTAGATATTAAATATAGGAATATATTTCAATATACAAATAAATGAAATATAACTCTCATTTTTAAAACTGCTTGAATATCAGATGTAAATATATGCTGATCTTCACAGATAAAAACTGTAAAGTCAGACTTATTTTTGCCCATTTTATACTGATAGGGTAGAAGAGCCAGACACCTTGGTTTCAATTTTTTGCATATTCCTGAATTTTACTGAATCAGAGTTAGTCACTCTCATCTTTCCGCCAAACTTATTTTAGAAGGAAGTTGTAAATTTGAGTCAGCCTCTGTAAATAAGAAAATGTGTATAATCTAAAATTCCTCAAGGGAGCAATGGAATAAACCTGTAATAAACAGAGATTTTATTTATTGAGTAAGAAATGAGTATCACCCAGTGAGTGAGCCCATAGAAATTCTGAAAGAATAACAACCTAATAACATAACAACTTCAAAATTTGCAGAGCAGAAATTTGTTCTAACTCTAGAACCATGATGCTTTGGTTCAGTAAATATTCTTCTGACAATTCTTGATGGCTCAATGAGTTCCTTGATCTGTTTAGAGATATTTTTCATATCCAGGACCAGTAAATGTTTTGTGACATATTCTTTTCTTATGACTACATCGAGATTTGCAACCAAGGAACCAGTCTGTTAATTAAAATTAACTTCCATGTAATGGTTTCATGAAGATGCAATTTGAGACCTGCAGAAACAATTGTATGTATGCATGCATGCATTCTAACCACTTTTCTTAGTTACTATTATACATTTATGGTAATTATTGAATTTTAGAAAAAAGACTTGAGATTTTCAATCAAACATTGAAAGGCGGAATATTCCTGTTGAGTGCTGAATGCACCCATGCCTTCTTTTAAGGCATTCTCTTCCCTTCATCCCTGTAACCAGAAAGCCAAAACCTGGAATGATTTGAGCACCCCCCCTCCCAATTCTTTTTGTGAGAGATTTCTGGCAGATGGGGGTCAGTTTTGATTTAGAGCTTGTTTTTCTATTTTTAAACTTTTTCAAATCTTGGAGTTTTCCTGAACATGCTGATACACCCCCACCCCCCTCGGCTACTCAGTTGTTCTTCTGTGTACACGGCCTTCATAACTCAGTTCCTAAATTTAGTGTCTGAATGTATGTAGTAAACCAATTTATTAGTAGGCACTGAGCTTTTTAAAAAAAACTATGAGAATTCCTGTTAGTATTGTAATGTTTCTATAGCCTTCCATACAAATTGTATATAATTTTATTAAATCTGGGTCCCCGAAGGATGGTGGAAAAGGAGTGGAATTACAGGGGGTTTATAGATTTGATTCATTTTTCTGTATTTATGTATAGCTCAACATAAATTTCACAAGAACCAGATTCCGGTACAGTATATTAACTAAAAACTATTTTTACTCCATTTTATCATCCATTGGTAGTGACAAGATAGTTCAGACACAAAATAATTAAGATAAATATCTTTCCATTCCCAATAGTGTTGTGAAATTCCTTCATCCGTGTGAAATTTTATCAGTTAAGTTGCCTGCCTTTCCATAGATTGCCAAGCCTGTGTGAAACTTTCTTTCCCCTTGTGGCTAGAAGGTCCATGGGGATTCCAGATTAGTCCATACAAACAGATATACCAGTAAATAAATGTTTTTAATATTTTTAACATAAATGTATGCAAGGAGTAACAGCAACACAATACAAATAATAAATATAAAGAAAAAACACTGGCACATTTTTCCAATATCTGACTTGTTTGTTGAATTACCCTCACTCTCTCTGTGTGTGTGCGTACGCGTGCTGGATGTATGTTGCATCTTGTTTGGTTATTGGTTGTGGTGGATGTTCTGTAATTTCCAATTAGCAACACCATCAACTGGACTGAGAAAATGAACAAAGTATATGCATAATGGAGGCAAGATAGTAAAAAAATACAGTGTTAAAATGTCAGGTAAAAATATCTTTTATTTGAGCTAGATTTTTCCAGTCGTCAAGTGCAATGCTAATGGATACCATATGAATTTGAAGAGAATTTTGCTAGATAAATGCTTTATGTGGGAGCCAACCTACAGGCAATATAATTTCCAGTCATATTAATTTCATAATTTTTAATATATTTCTCTTTACCTTTTTGAAAGGGAACGGATTTAACTGTCTACGCTATGGAATGTGCTGTGATTCTTTTCTGATATATTCTTTTGAACTGTTAGATTTCTTCTTAAGTAATACATACGCAAACATTTTGTGTGCATAGTAAAATGATGGTTGATATAAGTAGTTGCAGAAACAATAGTAGCCACAAGTATATCCTAGCTTTCCCTAACTTAGCAGCTAGCTTCTAGATGTGTTTTATTTTTATTTCCATAATTCTCAACTAACATTCTTTGAAACGGAAGCCTCAAGACATCTGGAAAGCAACAGCTTGAGGCAGAATAAGTCTTATGTGAAGGTAAGAGTGCTCTTTCTACTTAACTGGACCAAAAGAACAGAAACATGGTAAAGTAGCAGCAAATCTGCATATCTTCTTCACAAGTTCAGTTGAAATTGCTGAGAGTTATTACAAGTTAATAGAAGGCTGAACGTCTTCCTATTCCATGATGTCTACTACAATGCTTAGATTTTGTCAACAACAGCTTATCAGAGGACTCAGGCAATCTTGGTGTGTTTGCAATATATATGTTTCTTGTGGAAAGATCATAGAGTGTAACTGTAATAAGCATTACATAAAATGGTAATTTAAAAGACTGCAGGAGTAAAACACTACTTTTTTTGTCTCCTTAGAAAGCAATAGTAATACAGAGCAATATAGCAAGATCAAATACAGGAAAAGATTGTTAGAAAAGAAGATGAAAATTATAACTGGGGAATAAAACTGCATTAAGAACAGTAATTGTTAGGGCAGAAGAATTTGAAGGCAGTTTGAACCACAATATTTTTTTAAGTGTCTGTAGTGAGTTTCTCTGGATATTTGGACAGAAAACAACTTTGGAGAACTTCTCTAGATTTAAAGGAAAAATTTCAAAACTTGAAGAGATGAGTAATATGACCATCGTGCACAGAATGAGGATGAAACACAGACACTAAGAGTGCTGTGTGTTGTCACAGCTTGATAACACATATTTATATACACTTTTCTCAATTGTTTTTGATTGAATGCTGATGTGCCATCAAGCCAGTGTTCATATAACCAGACCTTCTCCAGGATAATCTGTTCCTATCCTGCTCCTTCTGGTCTTCCAACAATGTACTTATCACTGCTGGAATTGAGACCATCCAGGTTGTCACTGGGTATGCTCTTCTCTTTCCTTCTACCTTCCAAGCATTACAGATTTCTCAAGAGAGCTAGTTTTTTTGCATAATGTGCCTAAAATAAGATAATAGACTCATGGTCATTTAAGCTTTGAATGACAATTCTGAATTCATTTTTCCTATGATCCATTTGTTTATCTTCTTGTCTATCTATAAGAGTCTTTGACAGCAATATTCATTCAAAAATGCAAATACTCTGCCTATTCTATTGCTTGAAAGTACAGTTTTTCTTTCCATAGAGGAAACCAGTGCCTGCAAAATTCTGATTTTTATAGGTATAGATATATCACAGCACCAGAATGTCTTTTCCAAGGCTTTCATTGTTACCAACTCCTACTTTGTGGTCTATTTCTTGATCGCTGATTCCTTTATTGTTGATAGCTGATTCCTCAAAGCTATCCACCACTTTGATATCTTCATTATTATTTTAAGGCTGGTTGCTGCATCTGTTGTCATTAGTATGATCTTCTTTATATTTAATCATAGCCACATTTTGTTCCCTGTACTGCTTGATTTTTATTATTAGAACTTCCAGAACACTTCCATTTTCAGCTATCACAGTTGTGTTATCAGCATCACACAGGTAACTGATTTTTTTTGGTCCAGTTTTATAAATACAATAACCTTCTCCCAATCCCCCCCCCCATATATATATTCTTCACATAGGCTGGGTATGTGAATGTCTGTATGTGTGGTCGCACACATACATCTTGCTCTTTTAATGACTTTGAACCAGTCAGTTTCACAATGTTCCATTGGATTGTGGGGTTTTTTTGGTCCTATGTATAGATTTCTCATGAGGATAATGATATGTTCTGGGCTTCCCATTTCCTGGAGAACATTTCACAGCTTGACATGGTTGAGACACAATAAGTCACTCAGGTTAGTTTCTACTTTTTCTTATTTTTGGTAGTCTCTTTTTACATTCATCCTTAACAGCTTATTTCATTTCATTCCACAGTTCCTTTAGTTCTGTAGCAATAAAATTCAGGACTTCAAAATGATTCCTTGAAAATGGTGAGTATACGCTGAAGATCATACTATGAGAACTAGTTGGCCTCTTCTGCTTTAGCTTGTTGTGGAACATGCATGTGAGCAACTTGTGATGTGTCCCAGAATCAGCCGTTGGCCATATCTTTGCTGTTATAACTGAACTCTCCACCTCCTTGTATCAATAATATAGTCAGTTTGATTTTGGTGTGCTCCATCTGTTAATGTCCATATGCATAAGTGTCATTTTGTTTGAATAATATGTTAGCAATAAAGAAATTATTGGATTGGCAGAAACTGGTAAGTCATCCTGCTTTATTTATGTGCCTTCCCCAAATGGGAATTGAACTCACATGCCTCGTTTTTGAAAGTTATGTTAGTGCAGATCCACATTTAAACAACCTTAACTTAAAATGCTAACATCAAGATTGACTATGCCTTATATAAATGTTAGCAGTTAGAAACATAAATAGTGACTTACAGGCCTAACCTAATGTCACAGAGCTTCCAATTTTGCATGTCTCTGATCCATTTCTCTCCTTATAAATCTTCTTCTGGCTAATAGGCAGGATTCTACATACCTAGGAGAAAATCCATCAATTATTGACAGTTTATCTGAAGTAAAGTAAAGACATCCTCAAGTTAAGCTTGACTTCCGGTGACTGCAGCAATGTAGCAATTCTTGACAGGATTACTGCAGTAGTTTGCAGTGCCTTTTTCTGGGATAATTCTTTAACTTTCCACTTCAGTTAACATCCCTGGGATTCCCAGAGGGCATCCCCTCTAAATTCTAATCAGGGCAATCCTGTTTACCTTTCAAGATGTGCCAAGAACTGCTTGCCTCTTCCACTTGCTTGGTGAATATGAGATGGGGGAAAATAGCAAAATCTCCTGTCTGAAAGTCTGGTGTATCTGCAAGGTGATATTGACTGGGACATAATTAAAGAAGCTAGGCAATAGAAGAGCTACCAACTCAGACAAAAAAACCTAACAGTAAACAGACCAATCAAGGAACCAGCAAGACCACACCCACCAAAACTGACAAGCCACCAGTATATAAAATGTGAACAAACTCCACTCCCTACTGGAGCTGATGAAGTTGCCTAGATTGGTAAAGAAATATCTGCAAGAAAACAACCAAGCTTAGAGAGCATCAAGGACCCCACAAGAAATATAATTTACAGTAGGTGTACAGTTCTTTTTTTAACCTCCTCCATATCTATCTATTTAACAATTTAACTATTTAATTATTTAATTATTCATGTGATGTATTTTCTGTATGGACTGTACACCGCCCCGAGTCCCTTTTGGGAGAGGGGGCGGTCTATAAGCACAAATAAAAAAAAGTAAAGTAAAGTATTTTTCTTTAATAATAATTGTTTTAAACAATAACATACCTACCATATTTGTCATAACCTATCTTTACCACCCATGGGGGCGAAATGTACTTATAACTTATGGCCTGTAGACAATACATACTTGCTACTTAAAGAAGAACTTAAGAGCCCTGGTGGCACCGTGGTTAGAACACAGTATTGCATGCAAACTCTGCCCACAATCTGGAGTTCAATCCTAACCGGCTCAAGGTTGACTCAGCCTTCCATCCTTCTGAGGTTGGTAAAATGAGGACTCAGATTGTTGAGGGCGATATGCTGACATTGTAAACTTTGTATTTTATTAATTACAAACATTTGTAAATGTTGTAAAAGAGAGTGTGTAAAGCCCTATGGAGCGGTTTGCCTTGCAATGTCTCAACAGAAGCTGAGAAAGCACCTGGGAGGAAGAAAGGATTGAGAACACATGTCCAGCTGCTCACAATCCTGAAATTTCCTGCTAGAGCATGCTTAACAATTCAAGTATGGGTCAAGCGACAGCTCTGAAGTTCATTATTGCAATACAACTGTAGAAAGCAAAGAAGATGACCTTGACAAAAACTGTTACCAAAGCAAAAGGAAGTAAAAATATATTTTAAGCCAGAGAAACTAGATAACATTCAAAGGCAGCTCAGGCAGATGCCGCCTGTGAGTATAAGACTTGATTATACTTACTTGAGTATAAGAAGCAGAAGGAAGTACAGCAGAATTAGACTTGCAAGTTTCTGTTACTTTAGCCAATCTTAAAGAGCAAAATTTTAGCCTTCATAGCTTCTGGGAGGATTCTACTAGACATCTGTGAAGGAGTGGGGATGGCATTGCAGCAGACCAGTGATGGCGAACCTATGGCACGCGTGCCACAGGTGGCACGCGGAGCCATTTGTCAGGGCACGCGAGGCGCTGCCCTGTCAGTTGGCCAGTGCGCATGCGTGTGCTGGCCAGCTGAGTTCACCCTTTTTTAAAGCCATTTTTCGCCCTCCCCAGGCTCCAGAGTCTTTATAGGAGCCTGGGGAGGGTGAAAAGAGCCCCCCCGCCCCCCCGGAGGCCCTCCAGAGGCTTCAGGGTATTGTGTCCATGCAGATGACGTCAGGGAATTCCCCCTGACAGCCGGCATCTGCACTAGCAACAGCCAGGTCGCGTCTGATTGGCTAAGACGCGACCTGGCTGAGAGCGGGGAAACTCTGGCTTGGGGATTGGCTGGTTCGTCTGACAGCTTCGTATAAATAGCTGTCAGACGAACCCTGCTTGCTTCTCTCCTGTATATTTGTTGAGTCTGTTCGTGTTCAATAAAGACTGGTTAATTCTCCTCACGACTCCGATCGCCTTTTGTGCCAACTTAACACTGGCGACGAAGGAGGGATTCAGCCGCCGCTAACCCACCGAACGCTCCACCTCGGCACAACTGTACTGGCGACCTATTCCGTTCCTGCCTAGCTCGAAACCTGAGGAGACCATGTTGGCGATGCCAACTTTCGTCCCCTTCGGCTGCGACGGCGAGACATGGGAAGCGTTCCTGGAGCGCTTCGAGTGCTACCTGATAGCCAACGGCCGTCGTGAGGTGCCGGACGATGAGAAGTGCAGCTTCTTCCTGAGCTGCTGCGGCACGCCAATGTTTAGCGCCGCTCGCTCGCTAACCGCTCCTCAGCCAGTCCACTCACTGGACTGGGCCACCTTAACGGAGCGTCTTCAGCGCCACTACGCCCCTACACCATCCTGGGAGGCGAGGCACTATGCTTTCAGACGCTGTGTGCAGAAGCCGGAGGAGTCGGTGAGCCAGTTCCTCCAGTCGCTTCGCACAGCGGCGATGAGGTGCGAGTTTGCCGACCTCGACCGCAACCTCACAGAACAGTTCGTCAGCGGCGTAAAAGACTTGCGCCTTCGCCGGCGGCTCCTGTCACAAGCGGACATCACACTGACTGGGGCCATTGAGCAGGCAAGGGCGGCTGAACTCTCCGACGAGTCAATGGCGGAGATGTTCAACCTGCCGCCTCCGCCAGGCCGTACTTGCCTGGTGGACGAGCTGGTTCCCCTGCCTATTGACTACCCTGAGGAAGGAGCGGTGGCGCGCATTGGCCAGTCCTCCAGAAGGCGCGCCCCTCAGAGAGCCCGGGAAGCTGTGACCGCTTGCCTCGGCTGTGGAGGCAACCACGACCGCTCTGGTTGCCCCTTTAAGGCCGCGGTATGCCGCCGCTGCCTTAAGAAAGGACATTTGGCCCAGGTTTGCTGAGCGCAGTTTCCCTTGCCGCAGCGCCCAGATGACGTCCCGACCACAGCCGCCGTCAAGCAGCGACCTGGAAGCCGTTCTGGACGACAGCAGCAGCAGCAGCAGCAGCAGCCTTCACGCGGAGGCTGCTACGCCGTGGACGCTGATCTTTACGCCAACCCCGCAGAGTTGGCCTTCCACACGGGTGCAGGTGCGGAGCGCATCAAGGCGTCGCTCCTCATTGAAGGCTCCCCCTGCACCATGGAGGTGGACTCGGGGTCTTCCCGATCCCTCTTGTCATGGGCAGAGTTCTCCCGCC
The DNA here is from genome assembly GCF_964273705.1 of Natrix helvetica. Lineage (NCBI taxonomy): Eukaryota > Metazoa > Chordata > Lepidosauria > Squamata > Natricidae > Natrix > Natrix helvetica. The sequence continues at coordinate 74,905,171 of NC_138550.1, forward strand.
TCTGTCCAGGCATCTCAAAGACCCAGCTCTCCTCCCCAGACGCAACCCTACGGGACTACCAGGGGACTCTAATTCCTACCCTGGGTTGTCACCTGGTGCGGGTGGAGTATGGGGACTTTTCGGGGTGCCTTCCCCTTCTAGTAGTGGAAAAGCCTTTGCCAGCCCTCCTGGGCCTTGACTGGTTCCCGGCACTTGGCCTATCAGTGCACGGGGTAAGGCAAGTGGTGGCCACGCCTCCTGACGTGGCCGAAGTACTTGCCAGGTTCTCTGATGTGTTTGATGGGCAGCTGGGGGCGTATAAGGGAACGCCCATTTCCTTGAACCTAGACCCCCAGGTTGCCCCCATTAGGCTGAAGGCCCGTAGGGTGCCTTTCGCCTTGAGGGCAAAGGTTGATGCGGAGCTGGACAAGCTCGTTGCGCAGGGAGTCTTGGAGCCGGTGGATTACTCCAAGTGGGAGACCCCTTTGGTCATCCCAGTTAAGGCGGATGGCTCCATTCGCCTCTGCGCCGACTTTAAATCCACCATCAACCTTGCCCTCCAGGCGAACCCCTATCCAGTTCCGGTAGTGCAGCACTTGCTCCACTCTTTGGGGCAGGGCTGCATCTTTGCGAAGCTGGATATGGCGCAGGCCTACCAGCAGCTCCCGGTGGATGACGAGGCGGCGGCCGCGCAGACCATCGTCACCCACCGTGGAGCTTTCCGTTGCCGCCGCTTGCAATTCGGCGTTTCCGTAGCCCCGGGGATCTTCCAGAGCCTTATGGAGCGGCTGCTCCATGGGCTCCCTGGTGTGGTTCCGTACTTCGATGACGTCCTGATCGCCGCCAGCAGCCGATCGGGCCTCATCAAAGTACTAGTGAAGGTCCTTGAGCGTTTCAGGGGCGCGGGATTAAAATTAAAACGCAGCAAATGCTCATTTGCTGTGCCCTGGGTTGATTTCCTGGGCTTCACAATTGACGCCCAGGGAATTCACCCCACCCTTCCAAGGTAGCAGCCATCAGGAACGCCCCCACGCCTGCCTCCAAGACGGAGCTGCAGGCGTTCCTTGGCTTGCTTAACTTTTACGCGCCATTTTTGCCGCATAAGGCGTCACTAGCCGAGCCGCTGCATCGGTTGCTCGACCAATCGGCAGCCTGGCGCTCGGGCAGCCGCAAAGCGCATGCGTTCGTGGCTGTCAAACACTTGCTGACGTCAGAGGCAGTCCTCGTCCAATATTCGGACAAGCTGCCTTTGACTCTTGCTTGTGACGCCTCCCCCGTGGGTTTGGGGGCGGTCCTGAGCCATGTGCTGCCCAATGGCTCGGAGGCCCCCATAGCCTTTTATTCCCGGACACTGACTTCTGCAGAACGCAACTACAGCCAGATTGACAAGGAGGCTCTGGCTGCAGTGTCAGGGATTAAGAGGTTCCATGATTACCTCTATGGTCGGCACTTTACTTTGTTCACCGACCATAAGCCACTCCTTGGGCTTTTGGCAGGTAACAAGCCGACCCCTCCCATCCTATCTCCACGCATGACTAGGTGGACAGAGTTCCTAGCTGCATACAGCTACACTCTGCTCTACCGCCCGGGCAAGCACATAGGGCACGCTGATGCCCTCAGCCGCTGCCCCCTGCCCGTTGCAGACCCCCTGACAGTGCCTTGCCTGTCGGTTTTGGCCATAGCGGATTTGGCTCTGCCCCTCTCTTCCGGAGAGGTGGCCTCAAAATCTAGGGCTGACCCTGACCTGTCCCAGGTCATGCTTTGGGTCCAAAGGGGCTGGCCTGAGGGACCGGTGCCGGAGCACCTTCGCCCCTTCAAGGCCAGGCAGTTGGAGCTGTCACTTCACAGTGGGTGCCTCCTGTAGGGTGACAGGGTGGTCATTCCACCCAGCCTGCGCCATCAGGTGCTATCTCGCCTTCATGAGGGCCACCCGGGCATAGTGCGCATGAAAGGCCTGGTGCGCAGCTATGTCTGGTGACCTCGCATTGATGACGAGATAGCCGCCTGGGTGACCGGCTGCTCCCCCTGCCAACATTCCCGACCGGCGCCACCGGCAGCCGCTCCGAGGGAATGGGAATTGCCCCGTGGGCCTTGGTCCCGCCTCCACGTGGATTTCGCGGGCCCCTTCAGAGGCCAGGTCTTCATGGTGGTGGTGGATGCCTATTCGCGCTGGGTGGAGCTCATCCTCATGAGGTCCACCACAGCCGAGGCCACGATCAGGGAACTGACTAGGCTTTTCGCCACCCATGGCTTGCCGGACGTCATTGTCTCTGATAACGGGCCTCAATTTGCATCCACTGCGTTCCAGCTGTTCCTGGCCTCTCAGGGTATCCGCCATGCCCCAGTCGCCCCATACCATCCAGCTAGTAATGGCCGGGCGGAACGGGCGGTCCGCTCGGCCAAGGAGGCGTTAAGCAGGATGGATGGGGCAGACTGGCCATCAAGGGTGGCTGCTTACCTTTTGGTACAGCATGCCACTCCTTGCCCCCTGACCGGGAAGTCTCCAGCTGAGCTGCTGATGGGCCGGCGCCTGCGGACCACCTTGGATAGGTTGCACCCGCTCTATTCAAGTGAACAGCCTGGCAACCTGGGGCCCCCTCCCCGTTCCTTCATTCTGGGCGATTCCATGTGGGCTCAGGCATTCTCAGGGGCGGTTAGGTGGGTGCCTGCCACCATCACCGCCATAACCGGCCCCTGTTCTTACAGGGTCCAACTACATGATGGGACCGAATGGTGGCGGCACCTGGATCAATTGAGGCGCCGCCTGCCCTGCAACAGCGACAACAACCCCGCCAGGTCGGCCATCAACATCGCTGCGCCTGAGCCCTCCAACGCATCGATTCCTGGTGCCCTTCCACCAGTCTCTGTTCACCCGGTCCAGCTGCCCAGGGCCTTTCCGTCCTCGGACGCCGCCTCCCGGCCGTCCATAGTTGGGGGTGTGCCGCCCGTTAGGGGACTGCCTCCCGGTTTCCCGTTGGCCTTCCCCTAGTCAGGCCATGCCTACCCTGATGTTCCCTGCTCAAGCCCGCCTTCGACCGCGCCCCCTCGGCCCTGCCTACCTGATCCTTGTCGTTCTCCGTCCGAGGTAGGCCTCCAAGATGGCGCCCGGAGCTCCACTCCCTTGCGGGAGGAGCTTCGACGAGCACCACCTTCCCCTCCGGTGCCTCCTGTCGAACTGAGGCGTTCTGGGCGGGTCCGGCGCCGCCCAGACTATTTGCGTGAGTACGTATGTGCGTCTTCTGCACATGCGCACTCACTGGGGGGGAAGGAGTATTGTGTCCATGCAGATGACGTCAGGGAATTCCCCCTGACAGCCGGCATCTGCACTAGCAACAGCCAGGTCGCGTCTGATTGGCTAAGACGCGACCTGGCTGAGAGCGGGGAAACTCTGGCTTGGGGATTGGCTGGTTCGTCTGACAGCTTCGTATAAATAGCTGTCAGACGAACCCTGCTTGCTTCTCTCCTGTATATTTGTTGAGTCTGTTCGTGTTCAATAAAGACTGGTTAATTCTCCTCACGACTCCGATCGCCTTTTGTGCCAACTTAACACAGGGACCGTCCAGAGGCTTCCCTGAAGCCTTTGGAACGCTTAAAATGACCCTCCGAGTAAACCGGAAGTCACTGGGGTCGCGCATTGCATTATGGGTGCGGCACGCCTGTACACGACCCCCCTGCGCTCCCCCCACTTGTGGCACACAAGCCAAAAAAGGTTTGCCATCGCTGCAGCAGACATTGGCATTCAGACAGTGAATTCAAGCTGGTACAAGGTAAAGGTTCCCCTCGCATATATGTGCTAGTCGTTCCCGATTCTAGGGGGTGGTGATAATCTCCGTTTCAAAGCTGAAGAGCCAGCGCTGTCAGAAGACGTCTCCATGGTCATGTGGCTAGCATGACTAAATGCCAAAGGCACATGGAATGCTGTTACCTTCCCACCAAAGGCGGTCCCTATTTTTTTACTAGCATTTTTACATGCTTTGGAACTGCTAGGTTGGCAGAAGCTGGGACAAGTAACAGGAGCTCCCTCCATTACGTGGCACTAGGGATTTGAACTGCCAAACTGCCAACCTTCTGATCTACAAGCTCAGCATCTTAGCCACTGCGCCACTGCATCCCTTCAAGCTGGTATAGTTTCTCTGAAAAAAGTAGAAATTGTGAAGTTGCCCATTTGCAGGCAGCTAGGCCGGTGATGGTTACCTTTTTCTCCTTGGGTGCCGAAAGCGTGTGCATGCGTCCCCACACCCAAAATGAAATGCATGTGTGACACCCCCCATGCACCCTGCATCCCCTACATGTGTGTGCACGAGCCCACTGGCCCCCGCATGGGCGCACGTCTCCTGCATGCGCGGCAGAGACCCAAAAATCAGCTGGCTGGTGGGAGGCGTGCACACATACACAGTGGAGCTGAGCTGGGCGACAGCTTGTGTGCCCACAGAGAGGGCTCTGTGTGCCATGTGTTGGACACGTGCTATAGTTTTGCCATCATGGAACTAGGCTGTCAACCAGGACAAGGCATGGGAACATATGATGCTACGACTGAAAAACTCCACTTGTTGCCAAGTACTTACAAGACACAGTTTAATATGTCAGCATTGACCTGTAAATCTCTTAATGGCTTAGGGCTTGACTATTTACGGGACTCCCTCTCCCATTAAAAAAACTGTCTAGTACTTAAGACTGGCAGGAGACACCCTCATGAAGATGCCCCCCCCCCCAATTGTCAAGAATTCATCTTTCTGGCATGTGGGGAGGCCTTTCTCCTTCATTGTTCCCATACTTTGGAATGCCCTCCCTTGGGACTTCCATCTGAGTTTCTAGGAACCTTGTAAAGACACATCTCCTTTGCCAGGGTCTTGATTGTTACAGGATGGTAGTCTTTATTTTATTGCTAATTTTAATTTGTAGTTTTGATGTTTTTTCTTTTAAATTTTGTTAGTTACTTTAAGTGCTTGCCAGAGAAGAAAGTTGAGATATAAATAAAACTAATAAATAAATGATGTATATATGTGCGTGTGTAGATGATGGCAGCAGGCAGAGCATTGCTTGTCAATTACTCTGTAGTGAAGATCATTTTGATTATGGAATCTTTTGTTTTTTAGCAAATGGTATGTTTAACCAGATAAAAGCAACTTCTAAATGATAAACTATTGCCAGACAAATTAAGCAGTAGTAAGCCACTGCAATAAAAACAAAGTCAATCGATATGATAGAAAGAAAATGCTAAACAAGATTATAATAAACTAAAAAAGTAACAGTAGAGAACAGCAGTATAATTGGGGAGGAAGCACTTAAAACACTTTCTGATTTCCCACATCTTAGACTGGTGTTTATCAAACTGTGTGGACTTCAACTTCCAGAATTCTGAATACTTTAAAATATGTTTTAAATTCATGTTTCACCTCCTAAGGGAGGTGAAGAAGAGCACAAGGACAGAGGTTTGGGAAAGCAAGCGGGGGGAGATTAAGTAACTTTCCTGCTTCTCCACTTTGTATTATCTCCTCTGAAAGATTCATCGCATACATGCTTGTTGTTTCCATGTGTTAGAAAGAACTGCCTTTCAAATAATTTTATTAAAAATATTAACTATAGCTTTGTTAAGTCCTAATATTTACAAATGCACCTTTTCTTTTCTGTAACAATAGGTTTTGTTTTATATTTCAGGTTTTCACAAACTCTTAAAATGCCATCACTTTTTTTTCCTAGCAAAACTGCCGCCATAGAGGAGGCTAATCTAGATAAATGAAAGGAAAGCAATGGTTACCCTTTGGCTTAATTTTATATAAGGAGTGTACCAGTGGTGGGATTCAAAAATTTTTGCTAGTGGTTTGCTGGGTGTGGCTAGGTGGGGGGGCATCTGACTGAGTGGGCATGGCCAATGTGACATCACTCACACCCAGGCCCACTCAGTCACATGCCTGCCCCACCTACCCACGGCCACAGGAAAAGATAGGAATTTTTTTAGAATTTTCCCCTATCTAACTCCGCCCTCCCTTTGCTAGTTACCCCCGTTTCCCCGCTTCCTCCCCCACCACTGTCTTTTTGGTTGCTTACCTTCCAAGGCAGCTGGTCCAGTCCAGAAGGCAAGCTGACCAGAGTTTTCGGCAGCTCCTAGCCAGCTGCCTCTTTGCATACCAGCTCTCAAAGAGGCCATCGACTGGCTGCTGAAAAGTCCTCTGTCGGCGGAAAAGTGGCTGCTGTTGCCACCATCTTCTTCACACAAGTCCAAGTGGACTTGCAAGGCAATGGGATGCACATGAGTGAAGACGATGGTGGCAACGACAGCCGCTTTTTTGATGACCGGAGGCCTTTTCAGTGGCTTCTTTGAGAGCTGGCATGCTCTCAAAGAGGCGGTGCAAGCGAGCGGCAACCGGACAGGCGCGGTGAGCAAGCAGCGACGGGGGGACTGGTTTGGGGGCATAGCCAGCTGACCATCACTACCGGTTTGCCAAACTGGGCAAAATTTCTGCCACCAGTTCGGGTGAACCGAGGCGAATTGGCTGAATATCACCTCTGGACATCATTGAGTGTTAAAATAGTCAAATGTGGCACTTTAATTTTGAATACCAGTTAAGTTGTTATATTTGTTTTGAAAAAAATTGAGGCCATCCATATTACTAGATATGGAAAGTTGAGGAAAAAATCTTGGCTCAAGTCTCCTATCAATGTAAAATGTCTCTCCGAGAAAACATTTTATCCTTATTAATGTGATACTTAAAATATACATTGCTCTTTGTAGACTGTGTATGATTTGCAGATGTTAACTCTGCATTTGCACATGCAGAAGAACACACACACACACACACACACATCTTTCTTATATAGCTTATTATAATCTGGACCCACTTTAGCTTTGCAAACTGATTCTCAACACTAATTATCCAGAAGCACTGTTTCTGATATGTAGCTACAATACTTCAGTCCTAAAAATTTAAGCTACATTTCAAGTAATGATAGTTGCCTTTCCATCTTCTATTTCTATTGTTGAAAAGGTAGAGAAGTTCTCATCTTATTACAAGAAATTTTCTGACAGTAGTATTAAAACTAAGCAAATCTCCATTTGCATGGATAGAATCTCACAATGCTTTTTTCAAGTAAGTTCCTGTTCTATGTTCAAATGACAAGGTTGAGAAGGGATTGCCCCATAATTTTCCATAATGTATTGTTTAGTGCAACAGGGATGAAGTATAGAGCACTTTTGCTCAGGATTCCATAGCACCCCTCACTACTGTTTCCCTGTTGTTTTTCCTCCCATGGTCTGTGAGCCATGCCCACTGATCGAAATGTTCACTTCCTATTGGGCTGAGGGTTTTTCTCCTGAATCGGAAAGGATCAATTTGCATTCAGCTACAGTATTAAAATATTTTTTCTCCTTTGATCCTTATGGGCAATTTTCCCAACCTAAATGTCCCCAAAGACATTTAAAAATAGTTTTTAGGCAATGATGTATTGAGAAAAAAAAGATTTCTAATTTTGTACCTCTTTCTTAATAGTTTTTTTCCCTTTGTTAATTCATTTTCCCCCATTATGTTATTAAAGCATTACAGTTAGCAACAGTTAAATAAAGGTTTACAAAATGAATCTTAATAGGATTACTATTTTGGAGTTTCTTTTTGACTGCCCCACCACCATTATTAGCTTACACAACTTTATTGGTATCTTCTTTAATGTATGAGTAAGTCCACTTTGATTTCACTCCAATAAGAATGAAATGAAGGAAATATTTACTATGCTGGTAAACAATTGCATTGAACATTAATATACAATTATTTATATAAGCAAAATGTTCTGTTTCCAAGCAACCAAAACTCTGTGGCCAAACAGTTACTTCTTCAAAGTATATTAAAGCCAAGATGTTGCTAAGTAGTTAAAATTTTTGAGGCACAGTCATATGTTCCATGATTGTATAGCATTTATCGATACGTATATGTAGATAGATAGATTCTACTTCGAGTCATTGTTGACTCTTGGCAACTGCCTGGATGAGTTCCTACTTGGCATGATTTTTGGAAGTGGGTTGCCCTTGCCTTTTTCCAAGGGTTGGGGGAGAATGACTAGCCCAACATCACCCAGCTGGCTTGATGTGTAATGTGGGACTAAAACCTGTGGTCTCCTGGTTTCCAGCCTATAGCTTAATGACCACATCAAACTGTATCTCACTGTGTAGCATCTGCACTTGTCACATTATATTTACACAAAATTATTAGAGATTAGTTATATTTCTCAAATGTAAACATACGTAATATAGAAAATTTATTTTTCCTTCACTATCAAGGAATTATAGACTGTAGGTCCTCTTCATATTTTTATATTGCTAAGGTACATGTCTAGGTAATCTAGACAATATTCTGAGTCTCTCTCTCTCTCTCTCTCTCTCTCTCTCTCTCTCTCTCTCTCTCTCTCTCTCTCACACATACATACACATGCACACGCGCGCGCACACACACACACACACACCACACCACACCACACCAATGGTAATGTGTAATACTTCATTTATTTTAAACTATAATGTATACAATCCTTACAGGGAAAAACATGGAAAATATGTGTCCCCCCCCCCCCGATACATTCCATTGGGTTCAGTGGAATTTATTCAGTAAGAATATTTGTAAAAGTTAAAGAGTCAAGAAATCTAACCTTGATAAAAAATAATTGAAAAAATGTGAATCATGACAAAGCAAACTCTTATTCAATATGTTTTCTAAGTCTGCAGAGTCAGTGCAAAGAACATATGTGTTACATACTGACAGCCAGTATGGTAGGTTCCATCAGCAATTTGCCTGCCATTTCCAGGATGCGATCTGCCAACGCTGTGATCGCAAGGGGCACATTGCAAGAGTTTACAGGAGCGAGTTTCCAGCCACGACACCACTGAAACCACAGGCTGCGCAGACCACAAGGCCACATCCACCCTGGTGAGAGCCATGGAAGCTGCGGCAGAGAGAGGAAAAAACAGACGCCAATGTCACGTTCCAGACAATCATTGGACAAGCAAGCACCCTGCGGAACAAAAAGTTGTGTATCTCCATCCTACTTGATGGATCTCCATGAAGCATGGAGATCCACACTGGCTCATCACTGACCATCATGTCCTGGGCCATGCTTAAGAAGACCGTCCCTAACGTCAGGAAGCACAAGCTGAGGGTCCCAAACCTGCACCTCAGCGACTACCAGGGGAACCAAATCCCCATTTTGGGTCAGGGCACCTTTCAGGTGCAATTTAAAAACTTTGATGGTTTGCTTCCTGTCACAGTGGTTGTCAGAGCCCTGCAGAGTCTCCTAGGCTTAGACTGGTTCAAATCCCTGGGTTTGGGGGTGACCGGAATCAACATCATTCGTGACGACAGTACTGAGGAACTCCTGAAGGACTTTGACCACTGGTCTAGGCAAATATGTGGGGACCCCCAATAACTTTCAATTTGGACCCCAATGTTGCCCCCATTAGATTAAAGCCCTGGAGGGACCCTTTCACCCTCCGCCCAAAAATTGAGCTTGAATTAGACAAGCTAATTGGCCAAGGGATTCTGAAGCTGGTTGATCACGTACGCTGGGAGACCCCTATAGTGACCCCAGTCAAGCTTGATGGGTCTGTCCGCATCTGCGCGGACTACAAGTGCACCGTCAATAAGGCCCTACAATAGAGCACTTATCCAGTGCCCATTGTCCAGCGTTTAGTTCACTCCCTTGTCCCAGGAAAAGTATTTGCTAAATTGGATCTGGCGCAGGCATACCAGCAATTGCCGGTAGACAGCACCACAGCAGAGGCCCAGACCATTGTGACGCATAGGGGTGCATTTAAATGCACTCAGCTGCAATTCAGAGTTAGTATCGCCCCTGGACTGTTCCAAAGCATCATGGAATGGCTTTTGCAGGGGATACCAAGAGTCATCCCCTATTTTGTTGACATCTTGGCATTGGCTGCAGATAAGGAGAAACTTTTCAAGAGATTGTGAACAGTTTTGGCCAGAATTAGAGAAAAGGGTCTCCACTTGAAAAAAGAAAAATGCCAAATTAACGTACCAAGAGTTGAATTCCTGGGGTATTTGAGCTCCAGAATTCACCCAACAAATAAAAAAAATAAAGCAATCCAAGACACCCCCACACCTGGTTGGGCCACGAGGGAGGTCTCCCCCTTGTGGAAATGTGCCCTCCAGGTTATCGAGCATTTCACCAGCCTCGGGCCCAGGGAAGGGGCGGTGGGGTAGCAGTGATTATCCGGGAAGACTTAGAGCCGAGAGAGTTCACCGTGCCGCAGACATCCGGGTGTGAGTCCCTCGTCGTGAGATGGGGCCCAGGGAGGCAGTTGGGCCTGCTGATAGTATACCTGGCTCCTCGCTATACTTCAGCGGCCCTGCCCGAACTCCTTGAGCTGATCTCATCGGTGGCGGTTGAGACCCCCAAACTTTTAGTGATGGGGGATTTTAATCTGCCGTCGATGGGAGAAGCGTCTGATGGGGTTCGGGAGTTCATGGCTTCCATGACAGCCATGGACCTGACCCAGTTAATTCAGGGCCCTACTCACGAGGGAGGCCACACCCTGGACCTTGTTTTTGTCTCTGGCCAGTGGACGAGTGATCTGGGAATAGGGGATCTAGACACTATTCCCCTGTCATGGTCGGATCACTCACTTCTCCGGCTGGACTTCCCTGGTGCTACCCCCCGCCGCGAGGAGGCGGAACTGGAAGGTATTAGATGGTTCCGCCCCAAGCGCCTGATGGAACCGGATAGGTTCCAGACGGAACTTGGGCCACCCCCTGTGGACCTGACCCGCCCCCGAGTGGAGGACCTGGTAGACGCATGGAATAGTGCGACTACCGGGGCCCTAGACCGGGTGGCGCCTTTGCGGCCTCTCCTGCGGTGACGAACCACCCTGGCACCTTGGTTTACCGAGGAGCTAAGGGTGATGAAACGCCACAAGAGACGCCTAGAGAGTCGTTGGAGATCCTCCCGTTCCGAATTTGACCGAGCACAGGCACGAGCCTATTTGAAGACGTACCTCGTGGCATTAAGAGCGGCCAAACGTCAACATTGCGCCGCTCTTATTGCGTCTGCAGATAACCGCCCTGCCGCCCTGTTTCGGGTGACCCGTTCCCTCTTGTTTGAGAGACCACGGGAAGCCCCACTACAGGGCAGAGCAGAGGAGTTTGGGAATTATCTACAGGACAAAGTCGCTCAAATTCGGATGGGATGGACCCCTTTCAGTGGTTCAGTAGAGACGCCCGTTGCGAGTCTTGAGGGACCACTTTGGGAGGAGTTTGACTCGGTTGCCATCGAGGATTTGGACAGGTTGCGTGGATGTCTGCGACCCACCACATGTTTATTGGACCCGTGTCCCTCCTGGCTTGTACTGACATCCTGGGAGGTTACGCGCGACTGGCTCCTGGGCCTGGTGAACGCCTCGTTGGGTGAGGGGTCTCTACCGGCCGCCTTGAAAGAGGCGGTGGTGAGGCCCCTGCTCAAGAAGCCTTCCCTGGACCCAACGGACCTAGTCAATTATCGTCCAGTCTCCAACCTTCCTTTTTTAGCGAAGGTTGTAGAGAGTGTGGTAGCACAGCAGTTCCCACGTCACCTGGAGGAAAATGATTATCTAGACCCGCGCCAGTCCGGCTTCCGACCCGGGCACAGCACGGAGACAGCCTTGGTCGCATTGGTTGATGATCTCTGGAGGGCCAGAGATAGGGGTTGTTCCTCTATCCTGGTCCTATTAGATCTCTCGGCGGCGTTCGATACCATCGACCATGGTATCCTGTTGCACCGGCTAGAGGGGCTGGGAGTCAGGGGCACCGTTTTACGGTGGTTTGGCTCCTACCTCTCTGATCGGACGCAACGTGTGTTGACAGGGGAGCAGAGTTCGATCCGGAGGCCACTCACATGTGGAGTGCCACAGGGATCGGTGCTCTCGCCTCTCCTGTTCAACACATATATGAAACCGCTGGGCGAGATCATCCGTGGTTTTGGGGTGGGATATCATCTGTATGCTGATGATACTCAGCTATACATTTCCACTCCGAACCACCCCAATGAGGCCGTCGAAATGATGTCCCGGTGTCTGGAGGCCGTACGGGTCTGGATGGATGGCAACCGACTAAAACTCAACCCTTCCAAGACGGAGTGGCTGTGGCTTCCGGCCTCCCGGTTCAACCAGGTGCTTCCATCTCTGGCCATCGGGGGCGTCCAACTAGCCCCCATGGAACAGGTGCGCAATTTGGGCGTCCTCCTGGATGCCCGGCTGTCCATGGATAACCATGTAACAGCCGTGGCAAGGGGGGCGTTCCATCAGGTCCGCCTGATGCGCCAATTGCGCCCCTTATTGGACCGGGATGCCCTACGCACAGTCACCCATGCGCTAGTGACGTCTCGCCTGGATTACTGCAATGCTCTCTACATGGGGCTTCCCTTGAGATGCACTCGGAGACTACAGTTGGTCCAGAACGCGGCCGCGCGGGTGATTATGGGGAGGACTAGATTCTCCCCTGTAACACCTCTCCTGCGCGAGCTGCACTGGCTTCCTGTGGTCTACCGAGTGCGTTTCAAGGTTTTGATTATGATCTTTAAAGCGCTTCATGGCACAGGGCCTAGTTATATGCAGGATCGCATCCTGCCCCACACATCCCTACGACCAATTCGCTCACACAGAGAGGGACTTCTCCGGGTGCCGTCCGCCAAACAGTGCCGGCGGGCGACACCCAGGAGCAGAGCCTTCTCTGTGATGGGCCCAGCCCTGTGGAATGACCTCCCCCGTGACATCAGGATTACTTCCGATCTCCGCTCCTTCCGTGTACAGCTGAAGACCCACCTCTTTCAATTATCTGGCCTGGCTCAAACGCAATCGTAATTTTCGCATTCCTCCTAACTGTTTTTTAAATTGTTCTTAAATATTAATTCTTAACTGCATATTGGGTTTTTACAATTGGGGTATTTTAAAGCTGATTTTTAACTGTCTAATGATGTAATTTGTTTCCTCCTCCGTGTATGTATGTATGTGTGTTGTGTATGTATGTACGTTTTTGTGCTGTTATATATCTTCTATGTTTTATGCTCCATTGTACGCCGCCCCGAGTCCTACTCGGAAAGGGAGCGGCTAATAAATCCAAATTTATTATTATTATTATTATTACACCTCACAATTAGACCGAGCTGCAGGCATTCCTTGGACTTCTCAATTTTTACAGTGTGTTTCTCAAGCAGAAAGCAACTGTTGCTGAGCCCTTGCATCAGCTCCTTGGCAAGAACACCACATGGACATGGGGCAGAGCCGAGGCCACTGTATTTGCCACGATTAAACAGCTGCTGTCAGTGGACACGTTCCTGGTCCAATATAACCAGACTCTGCCACTTGTCCTGACTTGTGATGCCTCTCCCTTCAGTGTTGAGGCAATCCTCAGCCACCACATGCGCAATGGAACTGAAGCCCCTATTGCTTACTACTCTAGGACCCTGTCAGCTGCCGAGCACAACTACAGCCAACTGGACCATGAGGTTCTGGCTGCAGTAGCTGGGGTCAAGAGTTTCCACAAATATTTGTATGGCTGTGATTTTGAGGTCATCATTGACCATAAACCGTTACTAGGGCTCTTGGCTGGGCCCAATCAAATCCGGCTTTGCTGTCATCATGGATGACACGCTGGACTATTTTCCATGCAGCCTACAGCTACCACATCATTCACAGGCTGGGGAAAACCTTGGGACAAGCTGACACCCCCAGCAGGTGCCCACTTCCTGAACCTTTGGAAGATCCTACCCCTGACACCCTGGTTTTACTCATTGACTGCCTCGAGGCTGGCCTGGTGTCATCCAGTGAGGTCTCCTGCCACTCAGCAAGAGACAAGACCATCTCTCAAGTATTGAACTGGGTGTGGAGAGGGTGGGGTCTGAATTCAAATTGTTTGTAAATAAGAAAGATGAATTATCTGTGTTGCGGGGTTGTCTTCTGAGGGGGGACCGGGTCATTGTTCCACCCAAACTGAGAGTTGCAGTATTAGAGGCCTTGCACGTAGGGCATCCGGGAATTGTCCAGATGAAATGTTTGGCAAGGAGTTATCTGTGGTGGCCTAACATGGATGGGGGCGTAGAAGAGTGGGTAGCTACCTGCACACCATGCCAGGTGTCCAGACCAGCTCCCCCAGAGGTGCCCGCTAAGGAATGGGAAAGGCCTCAGTCACCCTGGTCCAGGGTGCACATTGACTTCGCCGGCCCAGTTCATGGCCAGGTCTTTATGGTAGTTGTGCACACCTACTTGAAGTGGTTAGAGGTAGTCCTCATGGCTGCCACCATGGCAGAGGCAGTCACCAAGGCGCTACGGAGACTTTTCTCCACCCATCTCCTGCCTGACGTCCTAGTCTCGAACAATGGGCCCCAATTCATGGCCCTCCAATTTGAGACTTATTTAGCTACCCAGGAAATCAGACATGCCCTGATCGCATCCTTCCATCCGGCCACTAATGGACAGGCGGAGAGAATGGTGCGATCTGCAAAAAAAGCCCTATCCAGGATGGGGCCAGGAGACTGGCAAACACAGGTCGACCAAGTCCTCCTTTACCAGCACATCTCTCCAAGTGCAACCACTGGCAGAAGCCCCGCCAAGCTTCTGATAGGTCGCCGGCTAAGATCACCCTTAGACCAGCTACACCCAAATTATTCTGCTGAACCACCTTCGGATTCGATCAGCAGAATTAGAACCTTTAGTGTAGGGCAGTGGTGGGCAACCTTTTTTTTCAACTGAGCCAAATCTCGCCAAAACCACGGTTGAAATTTACTTTGAGAGCCACATTTTTAAAACCGAAAATACATAGGATGGTACACTGTTTTTAGTTTCAATAAGTTTTTATTGAGAATATTCTGCATGCAAGTATCCACATAGGTCGGGAGGATACAAATAACACAACTAATAAAACAAAAACTTTAGAACGATATTATTTATCGATAACGTTAAATTCCGTAAAATTTGCCTTACAATGTAGAGAAAATTACATCCTGACAAAGTCACAACCACTAATGTGAACATTGGCCTTGCATTTCCTTGGATAGTTTGAGTAAGTCAGGTTTGTACGTTGTTGTTTTTAATTTCATCTCTCTTTCCCACTTTCTTTCTTTTTTTCTTTTTCTTTCTCTCTCTCTCTGGCTCTTTGTCTCTCTCTCCCTCCCTCCCCCATCTCTGTCACTCTGTGTGTGTGTGTGTCTGTCTGTCTCTCGCTCACTCTGTGTGTGTGTGTGTCTGTCTCTGTCTCTCCCTCTGTCTCTCTCCCCTCCCTTCCTCTCTCTCTCTGTCACTCTGTGTATGTGGGTGTGTCTGTCTCTCACTCATTCACTTAATCACTCACTCTGTGTGTGTCTCTCTGTCTATCTTTCTCTCCCTCCCTCCCCCTCTCTGTCTCTCTCTGTCTGTGTGTGTGTGTCTGTCTGTCTGTCTGTCAGTCTCTCTCTGATTCCCTCCCTCACTCCCTCTCTCTGTTCCTCTCTCTGTCTGTCTTTCTCACTCACTCACACACACACACACACACACTGTGGTCACCTTGTTGAGTGTTCCAATCACATTTGAAACACTCAACAACTGGCCTGCATTTATGGTATTTTGCAGCATTCTGCAGTCATAGGACCAAAATTGGTTGTCACTCGCCCGGGCTTTTGCAGAAGCTTCCCTCCGAAGCCCGAGAGGAGGGAGGGGAGCAGGCACCCGGCACACAGAAGAGCCGCATTAAAGGGTGTAAAGAGCCGCATGTGGCTCCCGAGCCGCGGGTTGCCCACCACTGGTGTAGGGGATTGAGTTTACACCCACAACTACATTGGGAGGGGGCTCTCTGGATTTCTGCCACAATTGCAGAAATCACCAGACCTTGCTCTTACAAATTGGAGCTCAAGGACGGTAGGATTTGGAGGCAACACGTTGATCAACCCCGAGACCGCCTCTCCCAATCCAATCTTAGGCAACCAGAGGTAACTCCTGCACGAGTTAGCCAAAGCCCTACCCAAAAGGAGCATGAATTCACTCCTTTCACAGACAACTGAAGCTTCTGGCAACCTAGGAGTTTGAAAGCATGTAAAAATGCAAGTATAAAAATAGGGACAACCTTTAGTGAGAAGGTAACAGCACTCCATGTGCCTTCGGCATTGAGTCATGCCAGCCACATGACCACGGAGATGTCTTCGGACAGCGCTGGCTCTCCCAGCTTTGAAATGGAGATGATCACAACCCCTAGAGTCGGGAACGACTAGCACATATGTGCGAGGGGAACCTTTAACTTTACCTTTTTCCAGATATAAGCTGCATGGAGTCACTGAGAGTGAGCTGGGCAGCTGTACACATTTTCATAAATAAATTGTAATTTCATAAATAATGTATATTATAAATAAATAAATAGATAAATAGATAAATAAATAAATAAAGTAACTCTCTTTACGTATACCCAACAGAAGAATATATTTTAATTCTCTAGGTGTCTTTGCAAATATAGAAATGGAATGAGAAAATCCTGCTGTAATAATACCAAACCTTGCACAACAGCCAACTAACCAACCAATTCCATCAGTTTGCAGAGGAAGAATATAGAGTTTTCCATATTGCAAGAAGTCTGTCAGTTCTGTCTTAGAGGGAAATGCCCTTTAAGAACCCTTTCTTTTATCTATCTACTAACATTGGGGAAAAAGGAATGGAGATGGATGGGGGAGTTGAGATGGTATTCTTTGGGCAAAGAAAAGGAAGCTAGTTGAGGAGGAACTGACAGTTCAACCTAAGCACCTTCAGAACTTCTGCTCCTGAGGCTACTGTACATGTCTATGGCTGCAGAAATCTATAGAACCACTAGATGGCAACAAAGAGAAGCAGGAAACCCTGCCTATTTTGGTGGTCCTATTTTACTTAGGAGTTTAGCAATTGCAACTCAAATAAGTCACTTTGTGAATTGTCTTTTTTTATGTACTGGGAGATGATACCCTCCCTCCCCCTCAAATAAAATATTGAAAGCAGTAGATTGCAAGGTAAAAAAGAAAAAGAAAAAAGGAGGCAAAAAACTGTACCAGATGTATTAAATTAAGGCTGAAAACCCTACACATTTGCGGTACTTGAGATAGGTAACTTGGGTAAGACTTACAGCTGATGCACACATTTTGTAAAACTATGGTTTATTTAATAGTGGCTTAATAAATAAATCACAACTTGGTTTTTAGAAAATGCCGTGCCACAAGTTTACAAGTCCATAGTAGCTACATTCTTATAAATAAATACACCTAGCAGAATAAGCACAATGTGTAAGCCTAATTTTACTTTTCAATAAATATGTGAGGGTGATGCTGCAGACTTCATCTCAAAAGTGTAACTAAGATTGTAATCTCAGGACATACTTTCCTAGGAAGAACTTTCATTCTATTAAGAAATGAGTTTGTTTTTTTCAGTTTGCCACTCCACTACTGTAGCAGACCAATGTGATTTCTTCTGCAGTGTATGAGACTAGTTTTTGCAAAGATTTAGAGGAGTAAAATCAACAAATCATTTTGTCTGTTTGCATAAGCTCAGGTATAGTTTCCAAAAATTACTTGGCTCTTTTTCACCATACATAGAAGAAATTAAAAAGAAAGTTCAGTTACCATGTTGATTCGAAAAGGGAAAGGGAGAAAAGAGTGCTCACTTTCCGGGAATAATTTCAGGAAATACATTTTGTGCTTCCTGCCCTAAGCAAAAGATTCTTCTTGAACAGCCCATTTATTTAGGGGACTGTCACTCCCCGACTGTGTCAACCCATTCCATCAGATCATATATGCAGATCCCATCTATCAAAGAGTCCATCTGGCAGTAAGAGAGCAATTTGGGTCATGCTACCTCATCATCCTGGATGATCTGATTGGCCTCAAACTTGTTGGCCCTTCATAATTCATAGAAAGCTTGGTTGTATCATCAGGTGTGGATGCTGGGACTCATGGCAAAGTCTGGTGGATGCTGGTGCTGATGGTTGTGGTGGTTTTTTTTGGCTGCTGCTTAGTATTTATTCTGGGTTTCAAACTGTTGTTACCTCCCAGAGTCATGATGCTGAGATGGAAGGCCATATCAATTGAAATATATACATCTGTTATATTGAATGTGCAAGTGACAAAGGTGGACAAAGGGGGAAAGTTTGTGGAATCTTTTCTATACTGAAATCAGGATTAAAAGTTGCAATTGGGGTTTGTATAAAATGAAAAATCAATATTCTAAAGGTGCTTTTTCAAGAGGCAGCTGGACTTTCTGGTTTTTCTTTGAAGACGTTTCGCTTCTCATTCAAGAAGCTCCTTTTCTTGGATGAGAAGTGAAACATCTTCAAAAAATCCAGAAAGTCCAGTTGCCACTTGAAAAAGCACCTTTGGGACAACCAATCTCCATATGGATGACTGACAATCTCCATAGATATTTATCAATATTCTACTACTTTTTTGTTTCTTTTTCAAACTTCCATTGCAAGCCAACTCCCAGAAATAGTTACGTAAAAAGCAGAACAGTGGTGTAAATCAAAGGACTGGTTTACACAGTTTAGCAGGTGAATATATTTGGGTGGTAGGCCTGTACATATTGGCTTGGTTGTGTATTGATGAAGTGCTTTATGCTATACAAGACACATGACCCTAAGTATTCTTTAGCTGGGATACTACTCTAACCTTTACATCTCTCTGGTTTTATTACATTAATGTGCTTTGGCGTTGACTGCCAAGAATTTACATGATCATACCAGATAGTCACCTATTATTCATGTCACACATGTTAAGCAGTTATTTGCAATAATTCTGTCACCACATGCCAACAGCAAGCTCATGCCACAGCTTATGAGAGCTTCTGATAGACATCAGTGCACTAGGCCCCTGAAATCTATCCAAAGTTTTCATGGGAAATGCTGCTAACAAATGTTGGTGAGCACATTGCGTTCAGTTATCTCCTTGGGAGTTAAATTACACCACTCACTCAATCGTTTTTGCTTGTTCAGACAATGAGGGTAGGTCAGGAACAGGTAAATAATCTCTTTAGCCTGCCTTCTCTGAAGTGACATTGGAATGAAGGGGAACATTTTAGAGAGAGATCAGTTTCCAAAGTAGGAATCTACAAACAGGCACACACATTTGAAGCTTAGTAATTTTACCTTCTTCTCCTTTTGGGGGAACAAAGCAAAGCAGGCCTGCTTGTCATATTGTAAAGAGATGAAACAACTACTGTGCAGGTAAGCAAATTTTCTGACAGTGAGTTTGTTTATCTACCAGCATCACAGTCTCCTTCAGATGAAGAGGGGAGCACAACTGATATCTAATGGAAAGAATGTTATGTTAGGATTCGGTATATTACAATAAAATAATAATTTGGCAATATTTGCTTTTCTGTTTGCTTTTCTGTCCTTAAATAATTCTTGGTCCTGATCCATATATTCTTGTATGAGGAAAGGGGCTGGGCACATAGTAGTATATGTAAAACTTTCTTGCCAAACTATGCAATGGATCTCTCAGTCTATATTGCACTAATTATTTTTAAAGGAAAGATTGAGAAAGCCAGAAAACTTTTTTTCCATTTTGTGATAAGTTATTATTTAAAAAGTTATTAAATAGTCCAAGCTGATAGTCATTCATATTTATTTGATGCTCATATGATCATGGCTTACAAAGCCTCCACATGTACAGGCGAAACTCGAAAAATTCGAATAACGTGCAAAAGTTCATTTATTTCAGTAATGCAACTTAAAAGGTGAAACTAATATATGAGATAGATTCATTACATGCAAAGCAAGATAGTTCAAGCTGTGATTTGTCATAATTGTGATGATTATAGCTTACAGTGCATGAAAACCCCAAATCCACAATCTCAGAAAATTAGAATATTACATGCAATCAATAAAACAAGGATTGTACATAGAACAATATCAGACCTCTGAAAAGTATAAGCATGCATATGTATTCAGTACTTGGTTTGGGCCCCTTTTGCAGCAATTACTGCCTCAGTGCGGCGTGGCATGGAAGCTATCAGTCTGTGGCACTGCTGAGGTGTTATGGAAGACCAGGATGCTTCAATAGCGGCCTTCAGCTCTTCTGCATTGTTCGGTCTCATGTCTCTCATCTTTCTCTTGGCAATGCCCCATAGATTCTCTATGGGGTTCAGGTCAGGTGAGTTTGCTGGCCAATCAAGCACAGTAATCCCACGGTCATTGAATCAGGTTTTGGTGCTTTTGGCAGTGCCAAGTCCTGCTGGAAAATGAAGTCAGCATCCCCATAAAGCTCATCTGTGGAAGGAAGCATGAAGTGCTCCAAAATCTCCTGGTAGACGGCTGCGTTGACCCCGGACTTAATGAAGCACAGTGGACCAACACCAGCAGATGACATGGCTCCCCAAATCAACATAGACTGTGGAAATGTCACACTGGACTTCAAGCATCTTGCAGTGTGTGCTTCTCCATTCTTCCTCCATACTCTGGGTCCTTGGTTTCCAAATGAGATGCAAAAGTTGTTCTCATCAGAAAAGAGGACTTTGGACCACTAATTAACAGACCAGGTCTGTTTTTCTTTAGCCCAGGTAAGACGCTTCCGATGTTGTTTGTTGTTCTAGAGTAGCTTGACAAGAGGAATACGACATTTGAAGCCCATGTCCAGGATCCGTCTGTGTGTTGTGACTCTTGATGCACTGACTCCAGCCTCAGTCCACTCCTTGTGAAAGTCCCCAACATTTTTGAATGGCCTTTTCCTGACAATCCTCTCCAGGCTGCGGTCATCCCTGCTGCTTGTGCACCTTTTTCTTCCACACTTTTTCCCTTCCACATAACTTTCTATTAATGTGCTTTGATACAGCACTTTGGGAACATCCAATTTCTTTTGCAATTCCTTTTGAGGCTTTCTCTCCTTATGGAGGGTGTCAATGATGGTTTTCTGCACAACTGTCAGGTCAGCAGTATTTCCCATGATTATGATTCCTACTGAACCAGACTGAGAAACCATTTAAAGGCTCAGGAACTCTTTGCAGGTGTTATGGCTTAATTAGCTGATTAGAGTGGGACACTTTGAGTCTAGAATATTGCACCTTTTCACAATATTCTAATTTTCTGAGATTCAGAGTTTTCATGAGCTATAAGCCATAATCATCCCAATTACAACAAATCACGGCTTGAACTATCTTGCTTTGCATGTAATGAGTCTATCTCATATATTAGTTTCATCTTTTAAGTTGCATTACTGAAATAAATGAACTTTTGCACGATATTCTAATTTTTTGAGTTTCACCTGTATATCCCTTTTCTTTTAAATCTATACTCACTGTTTCACAGACAGCCAATCTCCAAAGAGTTCTTTACTTTGGGTCTTCCAATGTTTATATTCTGATCCATAAAGTCAACCTTGACTGTTTTGCTAAACAAAGGTTTCTTTGTCTTGCTAGACAAATATCAAAGACAACTTTTGACTACTTTATGTAAGTTGTATGACAACGCATAACAGCAGAGAAAGCACTCTCTGATAAAGTGGCTAAATGTTTATTTCTAGAGGGCCAGAAGCTTCAACTAATAGCATCTCTAACTTGCCTGGAGAGAGAGTGGAGAAATATATTTGAGGAGGAAGTATGATTGTGTTTATTTTTCATATCCTTTGTTCAAACTTTTTAAGGTAAGCATGGAAAAAAGTGATAAGTTTAATTACCGAGATGAAAATTTGGTTTACACTTTTCCTGAAGATGTTCACAAAAGAGCAAGTTACATGTAAGGTTACCAGACCTGGGCTGTAACATTTCAAATAGCTACTAGATGGTGGCAAAGACACGGACAAAATTCTGACATGTTGCTGCCATTTAGAGCTTATCCAGATTTTTGCAGCCCAGATTTGGTAGATGTACAACTACTTGCAGGTTTAGATAAATAGGACATGTATTGATTGGGAATGCTCTTTTAAAGAATATTATTTGTACATTTCCCCTTAGAACATTTCAACATCACACGGTCTCAGGATTTGCTGTGCTGGAAGAAGGGCCAGGGTGCTCACTACTTGATGTCTCCACACTTGGAGTCCACATGGTGGATTGCTGTGTTACCTTCTGTTAGCCAGACACTAACTACCTGCATGTACATAACAAAACAAGGAATTTATTTTATCCTTGAAGGTTCCCCCACCCCATCCCCCATGCCTATTAGATTTTATAGAATTTAGAGGATCACATGCTCAAGGAGCCTGGTTTTGTTTACCAATTTAGCTACATTGATTTCATCAACCTTCCTTTTATCAGAAAGCAACTATCAGGTTCATATTACATGTGGGAAAAGAGCAAATGTGTTGTCATTTCCTGTCCAAAGCTAGATAAATGAGCACATATGGAGAGATGAAAGAAAAAAACTAGAAAATACCAGTGGTTTTCAAATTTATTAAATAAATGCCATAAGGTTATAATAAAAATGGTAAGGTCCCAAAGTAGATGATTGTAATACTGAAGGAGTTTAGGTACACTCTAGCAAATGTAATTCAACTACATCTCATGGAATACAATGGGACGGGAATTAATAATGACCATGACTTCCCAATTGTGTCTCAGTGCTTTTCATTTTCTGCTTTAAAGGGAAAGGTAGACTTGCTGCCAAGGCAGATATAGTTTTATTTGGGAGACTTTTCAAGCTTCCTAAATAGGGTAAAGGAAGGTGACAGGCATGAAAAAAAATCAGGAACCAGACCTCACAGTACCTGAGAAAGTAGGTGGAAATCAAGCACATGGCATTTCTGGGTCTCATATTGTGTTCCAGAGACATTTCTGAGCAGACCCATAACAGGCCATCCATCCTTACTTCCAAGATAATGTGTTGCAAAAAAAGTTAGGGATCTCAGTCACCTTGAAATGGAATTGTATAGGTTTTCAGGATGAAAAACCTATTTTCATTCCCATACTCATATTTATAGTGCAAGATCATTTAGATTGTACTATGTGCAGCTACAACTAGGATCCAGTACATTTACTATGCTGTAATTTTGATACTGTATTGAATCTGTTCAATAAACATCTGATGTCACACAAATAGTCCAAGATCCCTGGAAGGGGCAACACAGATGTTTGCTCCTGGAGATGTTGCTCCAGTTCATTAAGTTCCTGCTCCCAGTTAACTCTTTGTTAGCTGACCATGCTGAGAACTAGGATCCTTGTAATTTCAGGGACTGTATTTTTCATTGCTGAAGGATGTCATAAGTTGCCCACCAATGTGCGGTCAATAAATAAAATTAAGGCCAAGATGAGATAGCAGCAGATATGTCCTCAGGGAAGGTCAAGGAGAGGCAAATGATTCAAGTTATTGCAAGATTATATTGCATAACACAGCATGGGCTCCAGGAGACACTTCTATAACAGCTTGCTTATGGAACTTTTAAAATTCATGAGAGAGAATCATAGTGGACACATATGTCAACAGGTATTAGTCACAAGGGCGACTGGCACATCCATGTTTACAATTATATCTCTTGAGAACACCCGATTATAGGCACAGCTAACACAAATAAAGTACTGCTTGGGGAGTAACGGAGGCAGGACTAATAACTGGCTGCTGTTGAATTCCAACCTAGATTCTAAATAAGCATTCAGTCGAGGGGGCTGGAGCCAAAAGGTTTATATTCTTATCAGCATATTTAAAATTACATGAATTTTTATTTTCTGAGTTAATTTTTTCGATAGGTATGAAAAACCAAAATTTGCTTCAGAACTTCACTACAAAATGAAAGCATTTGCAGGAATATTTTCCAATTGTGTTTTGCTACTTTTCTTGATGGCAACTTCCTCCTGCTAATCTAGTCCAAACATGCTGCAGAGATGCAAATTGCTTCTTGTCATTCATTTGGGATGATTGATTGGTTGATTTATTTATTGCCACCTTTATTATTTTTACAAATAACTCAAGGATATGAACATATCCAATGTACCTACCTCCTCCTATTTTCCTCTCTCTTTTGCTATAAGGATTCCAAACTGGTTTTGATTCTGCTCCAAGCCTGAAATCAGGCACTATGAACGATATTTTAAACAGTGGCAGCATTTTAACTGTAGCTTATGCTTATGATACATCCAAACATTTATATTCATTTAAAGTGAATGACATGGGGGATAGCACAAATATTTTCCTCTGGTTTTCATTATCCATGCTAGTTTTTTTTCTTATTAGAAATTGTTCTTTTTTGGGGGGGGGGGGGAAGGAAAATATTAGCCAGGTTGCTATAACTCTAGATAACTTGCGTACAATTTACAGCTATTAGCTTAATTTACTTTATATATTTATATAAAATATGTAGCCCATGAAAGTATAAAACAAATGGAAAACATTTTAATGGAATTTATAGTATAAAATGCATGAATATTTTCATACTTCAAGCTGGACAAACTTGCAATGCATTGCTTTTAGAGTTACATAGGTTCTATCACTACTATATCAAGTAACAACATCCCCTATCTTAGAAAAAAAAGCTATGCTTATTTTATCAAGAATATTAGGGAAATTAAAAAAAAAACTTTTGTTGTTTGATGTGTTTACTTACTGAATACCATATTTGTTCTAAATTTTAAAGAAACCATTTCCTCCAAATGGACTTTTGCTTGTTTTATGTTTGTTATAATTTAGTTTACTAATAAATGAACAATTGTTTCATTCTCAATTGCTAACACATTTTTCTTTTTTAAAAAATAAATGTTTAAAGGAAAACAATTTGATAAATTTTAATATTTTTGCATTCCTTGTTGAATTCTGAATTATTGCTGTACTTTCAGATGAATGTGTTCTGTTTTGTTTCTAAGTGTTGTCTTCATCTTTCTTTTTTAAAAATGGAATATGCCATAGAAGTTAGAAAAAAATTTAATGAATGAACTGCATGTCACATTTTTCTTTTTTTTTTAAACAAAGTTTTATTGGTTTTTTTAAAAATAACAAGGAAAAAGGTAGTGGAAAGGTTACAAATTTTGGCAGTTGCAACTGCATGTCACATTTTTCTAACGAATTCAGGGAATGCAAGCCAGGCACGGCCTCTCCCATATCTGAAATGTGGAGGCAGTACAAACACAAACCAAGATGGAACCAAGCTAAGCTCATGCCTTGACTAACTTCTTTGAGGACTCTCGTAGTTCCTGCTTCAAAGGCTCCTGAAAGATACATGATGCTAACTAGAGAAGGAATCTTCTGCATACCCATAGGCATCCAAGAATTGGTGGCTTATGAGCCATCAAGTTGTCTTTAATCCCCAACAATCACATAGACAGATTTTCTTTGTGACAATCCATCCCTAACCTGCTGTTTCAGGTCAACAATTGATTAGTCCATTGAATGTTTTATTTATAAATAACTATAAAAGTTGCTGTAGTTAAGGAATACTGAGCAAAATAGTAGCCATGTCTATTAGTTTACAGAGATGAGTATTTGTAGTGATGTCCAGTATAGCTTGGGCAGCAGACTGAGGAAGGACACGTGGCATTTGCCCTGTATCTCCAACTCCCCATTAAATTGCCCAGGATATCATAAAATTAAGGTAAAATTTAATAGGAATGTAACTGCTTTGTCCAGATTACTTTGAATACAACAAGCTATCATTTATTTTAAGGGGTGGTCTGGATGAAAATTTAACTCATCCTCCTGAAATTTGCTAATCCATCAGATTTAAACTGAGGTTTTACTGTACATCATTATCAGTGGGGGGTTCTGGATCCTGTTGCAACCGGTACGGTTGCAATGGGGCCTGGTGTCCTTTACATGAATGCACACACCGCGCATGCACACGTGCACATATCCTCCAGAGACGCTTCCGCGACACTCCACCTGCTCTGTGGAGCATCGCACAAGTGCTGTATGTGCTGTGCACGTGCGCGGAAGCGCCAAAGCACCAAAGAGTTTAAAGACAGGTAAGGATGATGGGCGGGCAGGTGGGCCCACTGGAACACGTACCGGAACGGTACCCGGTGCTCCGGGCAGGCACTGGTACACCTGCAGGGGCGTCCGCCTGCAACCCAACACTGATCATTATGTTCCTTACTGAAGGTATACTTTTCCTTCATAGATCTCAGGGCAGTTGCTTTGAAGGGGGAAAACTAAGGATCAGTTTGATTATCTAATGCCATGAAGCTTTTTCTCTCATTAATATGTAATATATAATGGGTTTATATTCAACTGCGATTAATTCTGAGAGCCTTCTGAGAACATAGAAAACTCAAAGAAGTAGAGCAAGATTGGAAGATGTGGAAAGATCTGGCCCATACAATAGCTAACAGTCAAACTTGACTGAATGGATAACATCATTATACATTTACCTTAAATCAGATGCAGCTTAATAACAAGCTTCAGTAATAAATAGGGATCCTGCTTGCTGTAGGAAACAGCTCTGTGTTCCTCTGTAGTTTTCCTGTTTTATTCATCTTTCCAATTTGTTCTTTTATTTTAACCTCCTCCTCGGGATAAGAGTTGATCTCCACTTGCAATAAACCACTCCTGCTCTAATGGCTTTCTGTATTTACTGTATTTTTGGATTGTTGTGTCTCCTCTTTTCCCACAGCCAGCTTTATTAGCATGTGGCAAATATCATGCAAATCAGATCTCCCCCCCCTCTTTTTCATCTGTATCTACTTACTTAAGACTGTATGAAACAAATACATGGGGGGTGGGGGGAGAGCAAAAAATCACTATTATGCTTTTATATACCACATGTAGTGTATCAGATTCTGAATATGTAGCATCTTGCTTACACACCTTGAGTTCAACTGTAGAATTTCTACCTTCAAATTATCATTCTGGATTGCTTCATCCTAGGGCTGTGCCATGAAATCTTAATTCTGGGATTTTGTACATTTTATTACTCCTACAGGGGGCTTAATTGTAAGCCACTTTTCCTGCTTTTGTGCAGCGCACACACACGCAACCCCAAAGTTCTTCATTTTTGGCTATCTATGCTTTTGTTGGCATAATCAAGGGGAATGGTGGTTTCATGGTTTAAAAAAGGATTACTTTAATCCAGCCATGGGAAACTTCAATTAACTTCTTAGTAAGTCTGTCTTTTTAGGATGATATAATGTTACAAGCTGTGATCTGCACCTCTATTTTTACAAAGCAGCCCAGGCTGCAAGATAGATTTTGTAGGGGAAATGATTCAGTTGCAAAGGTCAGGTATGATGCCAGGTGCTGCTTATGCGGCTCTTTCTCAAGACACAACCATGCACCGCTAATTGTTTTACTTACCACCACCACCCTCACTCTAGAGATCAGATTCAATGCATCGCCACTAATAATGATAGAAAAGCAGTCATCTGCTATTATTTGTGGTGGGGGAAACATAGCCTTTAATCAAGATCATTGATGGTAGGGTAGAAATGAAGTTAAAATCTGTCCCTGATCCTTCAGCGATCCTGATTGATGTTGTTGGTTCTCAGCCACTAATACCGACAGAGTGGTGCTTCTTTATTGCTTTCAATAGTAAGGAATGGTTTGTTGTTTTGCTACTGTCAGTAACAGTGGTGTAACAGCTATTACCATCTTAATCAGGATTATGATTAAGATTTCTTTAGGAGTGTGATAATATATAGAATAGAGCACATGCCCAGGTATATCCTTTCTTCAGGATGATGGTAGCAATTCAGCTGCTTCAAGTAGACCAACCGGTTTTACTGCAATGAGGTCTTTGAAGATGGTTTATCTATTTTTGTTTCAGGGGTACTCATT
The DNA here is from genome assembly GCF_964273705.1 of Natrix helvetica. NCBI lineage: Eukaryota > Metazoa > Chordata > Lepidosauria > Squamata > Natricidae > Natrix > Natrix helvetica. The sequence continues at coordinate 74,932,788 of NC_138550.1, forward strand.
GCACAAGTCACCTGATTAATAATCACTTCCATCCTGGACACTTGGCTAGAGAAGAGATCCATTAGGTAATCACCAAACAATCCCGGTTAGCAAGGATGCTTAGTTGTCCACTACCTGTGATGAGCCAACCTCTGGCTAAGTCAGTTGTTTATTTACTTTATTAAATTTCTGTAGGTGCCTTCTCAGCAAATGACTCTGGACAGTTTGCAATTCAAAAACATTTATTACAATTAAAATATTTAAAAAGATTGTAAAAAAAATTAAAACAATAAAAACCATTGAAATCTCTAATTCAAATGCATACAAAGCAGGACATCTGGCCTATAAACAATATAGCCAGGAAGTGACATCTTTGGCGCATGTATCATCCGAGACTCGGGAGTATAGCTGGATTTTGAAAGCTTTGTGGAAGGCTTTTAGAAGGAAGCAAATATAGAGCTAGTCTACTGTCCATTTCCTATATCCTGCTATCCTGAGTTTTGGAGGTTTTTTTTGCCAGTTTCCAGCATTTATTTCCAGTTCCAGCAAAACAACAACAACAACAATCCATTGTGAAAAATGGGTTCACTTAATGACCGCTACACAAAAGGTTGTTAAACCAGTGATGGTCATATAGTGATCCACTTAATAACCACAACTTACAACTGTAATTCCAGGCTGAATTATGGTCATAAGTTAAGGACTACCTGTAACAGCCTCCATATTCCCTAGCAAAAAGCCTATAGAGATGCTAGCTGAATTAACACAGAAAGTAGATGAATACAATTCAAAATGCGTCAAAATATATGTGGAAAAGAAATAAGCTCTCACCTTTGTACTTTTTCCTGAAGTGACACAACTAAGATTGTGGTGGTAGTGGTGGGGAAACAAGTTGCCCTTGGTCACTTGGCTTCTACACCAGGGGAACTGCCATAACTGGTTAGCAAGTTTGGCTCTTCCTGGGAAAAAAACCACTTCATCATAGTTATAGTGGAGTTGTGGATTGCTGACAATATTCTGAGTTGGAGAAGCAGCAGAAACAAATTTGCACAAAGAGAAATACGGTCATGCCATCTAATTAGGTAAGCCACAGGAGGAAAAGCCAGTACAGAGAAAGTGGCCTGACTATAGTTTAATTCAGAGCGATGAAAGCATGGGCCAGTGGCTGAGTTAACTTGACACTCATGTATTTATTGTCAAGAGACTTAAATCTTCCCCAATCATACAGAATTTAAAAGCCTCGAGTCTATTTTTAGACCACTGATGGCTGAGCTAAGCTCCTGATTGTGTTGACAGAACCAGCATGGAAGTGTAACATTTCACTAGCACAGCAAAATTAAAGCTCATGTCTGGCTACAGTGTAAAAAAAAAAGCTGAGCTGAGAAAGTTAGTGTGGTTCAAATAGCCTTGCTACACCCAAAAAAAAAACTTCAGTAGGGAGTTTAATAACTTGATAGATCTCACAGGTTGGCTGCTTATACCAATTTCAAAGAGCCCTCAAACCTCTTACTCTCCACCGCTGCTTCCGAAGAGATGGAATGGAGCTGCAGTATTGTACCATGTGCGTGAGAGATCCCCAAAATAGCAGAAAAGCCACCAGAGAAATTCAACAGCTGCTTTGAAGCAGGTTTTCCCTTCCATTTGTAAATATGCTTTGATCAGGTGGCTCCTCACATAGAGCACCTATGGTACTTCCATAGGCACAAAAGTGGTTCACAACAGCCTAAATGCAATTCCTAAAACTAGGAGCCTTTTGATATAGTAGTTGTCTCCTGGCCACTCAGCTCTGAATCAGAGGTGGTATTCAGCAGGTTCTGACCAGTCCTGGAGAACCGGTAGTGGACATTCTGAGTAGTTCAGAGAACCAGTAAATGCCACCTTTGATTGGCCCCGCCCCCATCTATTCTCTGCCTCCCAAGTCCCAGGTGATCAGGAGGGAAAGGGGATTTTACAGTATCCTTCCCCTGACACGCCCACCAAGCCATGCCCACAGAACCAGTAGTAAAAAATTTTGAATCCCACCACTGATCTGAATGTTTCATGGAGCCCGAATCACTTTTTCAAGTATTGCACAATTGATAGCACAGTTCTGTCCACATCAGGTTGGAAATGCCCACCAGTTGATATCAGTGGGTCTATCTCAGGTAAGCATGTCCAGAATTGCAGTCTAAAACCCACATCATTATGAAGTCAGGAGGAACAGAGTTTCAGACACAGCAGCTGTCAGCTATATTCCTTTCCAGACAGTACAATTGCTTACAACCACAATAGCTATAACCCAAAACAAGAGGCTAACAATGGTGATCCTTTGCCTTACCACTATAATAAAGTCCAAGGAAAAATAATATAACTGTAGCCACCTTGATTGTTAAGAGAAGGAAGGCAGCTATTAACAATATTAGAAATACGAAACAAATTAATTCACCAATGTCAGTGTGCATTTCATTAAATTAATACCCTTCAGCTTTTAAAACCCAGCTACAGGATTTGTTCTATGGAAATAAAAGAGACATCTTCCATTCTCATGATCTTTGCTGATTAACTTGTGGTGAGTGCAATAAATGCACAGTTGTTACTAATTTGATTTGCAAAATTCCACTGTGTTAATTGAAAAAGGGTTTGTGTTGCAGTCATATTGCATCATCTCCAAATAATTAACTGCCAGGAAAATGTGATTCTCACCCTAGTTGTCCCTCATTTCATTGGGAGGGCTGGGAAGAATATGTGAGCTTTAAGAGTTTATAACTGGGACATACTGGATGACATCTTTGTCCCATCCCATTGTTCTAATATTTGAAGTTGCTGCCATGTTTCTTTAAAAAATCAATTTTCACACCTAACAACAATATGCAGTGTATGTATTGTCTCATTTACTTTTATTCTTTCTCTAATTGTTTATAATATTTTATTTTGCCTAATTTGAACTCTGGAACAAACTCCCCACATTTTTCCTTATCTCAATGAAAATAAATTTAAAAAATCAAGAAAGACAACTAAAAATTTACTACAATCATTATGTAGAATAAATAGGGGAAATAATTTTAAAGGTGTACAATTTTGCAATTTTTCTTTTAATGCCTACTCTTTTGTGGAAATTAAAGGATTTTTTACAATGATCACACTGAGGTTTTTGTTTCCTCAAAGTTCAGGCTGTCCTAAATAACAGTCTAATCTTTAACTATTTAAATGGCAGGATAAATTATTTTCTTCTTTTTCATTAGTATTTTTGTTATCTCTTGCAGGAATGGGAAGAAGCTTGTAAATAATTTAAAATCAGCCCAAGAGAAATCTAATTTCATACTTACAAGAAATTTTCTCAGTCCTTCAGATCACTAACTGCTTGTTCGTTTTTCGCATTAGGAAATATGAATTCAACATATAAGGCTGATGCAGCTATATTCAGAATAACAAAAAACCAGAAATTATATTGTGAAACGCATCAACTTATTTAAAATCTGTTGCTGTTTAATAGGAACTTGAGTTTCTCTTCTTTAGTTATTTTTAATTTGTCAAAAACTGCCCTGAGAACTATTATCATATTCTAGATTCATATCCATCTGTAACTTACTCACAGAATTGTGGTTTCAATATCATTCTTCATGTCTGAACTAAGGAAATAGTAAAGGCTAAACAGAATATAACCAATTTACCTTCAAAAATATAACTCACTTTCATGGATTCATACAATCACAACATTTAGAAATGTCCCCAATACTTAGGATTATATCTTCTGAAGAATTTAAATTTATATATTTGTGAAGTATCTTCAGAATGCATCTTCATTTGTCTTGTTATTGGATTGTGTGCTGTGTGATTTGGATTCATTGCAGAACTCATTTCAAGGCTATGTTAATGATTTGGGTTTGTTATTCCTTGACTGCTGTGCATTTTAACCTTTGTGATGTTTGCAATTGTTTTTATTTTAGTTCATTTAAATTCTGTTAATTGCCGAGTCACTTATTGGGATATATTGCCATATAAATTGGATAAATAAATCAACACATTATTTCAATCAACTTATAAAGCTTTCCCCTGGAATATGGGTCAGTATAAATGTATAATTTCTAATCTTTAATTCAGAATTAAATAGTTTCTAACAATTATACTGTTGCCTCAAAAACAAGCAGGAGAAACAATTCCACAACATCCTGTGTGTGATGCGCTGTGCACTTGACATGTAGTTTTGTAAGTCTCCTCAGCGCTTTCCAAAAGCAACTAGTATTGATAAATTAAGACTGGATGATGATCCACCTCAGAAGCACTCCAGTGATGGCAAGGTGGAGAGACAACAATCTGACAGAGACATGATACAGAATAAGTAGCTCCCTATTTCACAACCATAAAATCCAAAGTTCCGTTTTCTGTATAATTTCTAAAGAAAAAAATCATTTAAATTCAGGACTAGGGACAATCTGTGATGGAATACAAAGGTCTTTATCTGAAGTTCTGAACTCTCAGAGTAGAGAGAGAGGGGTATTATTTTATGTCATGCCCTCATGTCCCATTTCAGGAGAACTACTCCAGTATAGAGTATATTCCTCAGGTTTTATGTATATTACCTGACTACCAGAAGGCTGTGTATTAAGGTATTAATTAGGTTTATTAAGCAACAGTATATACTTCCAACAGGCAGTGTACTAAGGTTGAGGTTTCAGATTTCATTGTCTACTGAAAGCTAATCTACATCGGTTGTCAACATGATACATCTTCTATGTCTGGCAATTTCCCAGCAGGAAAAAAGGATTTTATTTAAGCAGATTACAGAATGAAGGATCCTAAAGTTGACAATTCTGTTGCCCACACTGAAATCTGACACTGAAGTCAGTCAGTTCTAAATTCCCAGGAAGCTTGTGATGTATTTGCTATCATATCTATTTGTCAGCAATAGTATTTAACTAAATTATCCTCAACAATAAAGTATTGGGATGCAATAGAAACTATTTTTCTTTCCCCTTTCTTTGAAGGACCCATCAGCATAGCAAAGAATTGCTTTCTATTGCACGATAAGGAAAGTTCAGTCCCAGTAATAGGATGACATGATGCCCCCATTGGCTTCATGACAAGATAACTGGGGATTTGCTTTGCAACAAACCTGTATGCTAATGTTGCTTGAAGCATTGCCTTGCACTTCAACTGTCACCATTGAAGGAAATTGCTGCCTACCTTTTAGCTCCTACACAGCAGCTTCTTTCTTTGTGCTTCTATTCATATTCATCCATCAAAGGAACATGCTGATACAGCTGGGAAAAATACCCAAATGGAGAATTATTGGCATGTTAGCATTATATGTCATAGGATTTGGAAGGCAACAAACTTTTGCTGCCATGGTGACTGAGAGGTTCTTGAGCTTTTCAATGTATTTGTTTAGATTGTTGAACAACTGAACTTCTCTCACACACTTTCCTCAAACCGCCTTTGGGATAATTTGGAAACAGATAAATGTTCACAAATACATACACAGAAATATGTGGATCCTAGGAAAGCAGGGAAAATAGCAATTAATTTTATTTTATTTTTTCTGAAGGGAGGAGGACTGCTTGTTCAGTTCAGTGAAATCTGAGAGGGCAAGTTTGACAACATAGCAAGTAAGTTAATGATTGGCTAAGAGTTTTTTGTTCTATTCTGTTCGCCAGAAAAGACAAGGTTGGATTAGCTGACATTTCTCTACGAAGTTTAGGCCCACCAGCATATAAACCTGCCCCTCCTTACATCATTCCGATGCTGGAACAAATGTTGCAAGTAAGTCAAAATAATATCAGTCTGATATTGTAGTCTGTTACGGTTCAAACTTGTAGAATAGTCCCAGAAATTAAAACTACCGGTATGCTACAATACTAACTTGAAAATATTCTTATTTTTATAAGTACTAAAGGCAATTCCCAAAAGTAATTTGATGGTAATTCCTTCACGAACTCTGGGGATTCAGTAGGTGTCCTGATTCAGTGCTGGAGATCAATAATGGACTGCTTAAAATGGCTAAAAATGGAGGCCTAATCCAGAGAAGTCCATTGGCTTCTGGTCTGGGTTTGTTAAATCCAATCTTTGTCTGATAGCTCAACTGGTGAAAGTTTTTGTAAATAATTCCTAACTGCAGTGAGATCACGCTACTCATATTTTTCTTGCTCTTTTTATTTTTAAGGAAATCCTTGATTTACAATTTGTTTAGTGACTGTTCAGTTACAGTGGTACTGAAAAAAGGCATGGGAAGAAGACCAGAGCTGTTCATCCTGATTATGCCAGGCATCTTCAAGGCCCCTTGGCCTGGGTGTGAAGTTGCAGCAGCCTAAACAACCCAGACTTCAGATTCCACCTCACTTTCCTGCAACCAACATCATTAATACAAGTTCTTTTCACTTCAATAAGATGGAGTTGAGAATCTCCTTTCCTAGATGATTGTTTTGGGGCAGGTCTGACAAACTGCTTTTAATCATGCCCACAAGGCAGGGGATGAAATTGGTTGGTTGATCACATTTATACGACCACCCATCTCACCCTTGGGAGACTTGGGGCAGCGTACAACTATCCAGTAAAAACAGTCAATAAAAAAGACAATTATTAGTTAAAACCTGTTATATAACAATTATTCCAAAGAATTAGAAATTAGAAAAGCAAAGCCAAAAAGAGGAAAAGAGAATCAAAGATAGAGGGAAGTTAAAAGGAGCCACTTCAGGGATTCATCTGTCCCCTGGAAAAACAGGTTTGAGGAACCTCTAAAAGTTCAGGAGTAATGAGGCCCCCTTATTCTTTTTTTTTGGGCGGTGGGGGCAGAGGACTCTACAATATGGACGACTTACAACCAGTAGTTGCATTTATAACCATCTCAGCATCCCCACAGTCATGTGATCAAAATTCAGGTGCTTGGCAACTAGTGTGTATTTACAATGGTTCCTGGGGTCATGGGATTGCCATTTTCAAACTTCCCAGCCAGCTTCCAAAAAGCAAAGTCAATGAGGGAAGCTGGGCTCACTTAACAACTGTGTGATTCACTTAACAACCATGGCAAAAAGGTTCATAAAATCAAGAGCGACTTTCATAACAACTACCTTGCTTAACAAAGGAAATTCTGGTCCCAGTAGTGGTTGTAAGTCAGGGACTACCTGGAGATTTAATTCACTGCAATGCTGATTTTGTCATAATTTTAGTTAAACGAGTGCATTTAAGGTAATGCTTTTTTTTTTGCATACTTATTATTCCTCTACATTCAAATGTATACTTTTCACAATATAAGATCTTTTTCATAACACACTAGAAAAGAGTACAAAAATTAATAAAAAGTCATGGAAGATTGAAATCCCTGGATTCAGCAATGTGCATCTATAGAGAGGATAGAAGAAATATTTGTGTTTAATGATACTTTTTATATTATTAACAAAAAGAAAAAGTGCATTCAATACACGCATCGTGAATACTCTGGTGTAGCAAAAAGGATATACTGTAAAAATAACTGAACTAATAATTTTTCAACAATTAAAAGCTTTGCTACCTCTCCTTCTGCAGTTTGCTACTTGCCCCACAGAACAAAAAATTGACTTGTTTCATTCAGCCCACATAATGAATCTGCTCTTCTCTTGATGATATTCTGCAAATTGGGACACAGCAGTTTGGTGGCCTGACTAAGTTAGCTCCTGAAGTCCTTTAGAAAAAGTCTCCCGCAGTTACTCAGTTCTGGGCAATCTGGTTAAACTTTCTTCTGCTTGTTGACTAGATCTTTCATTTTCTTATCTGTATGTCTTGTATTCTTTTGAAAAAGGATTTAAAAAGCCATTGTGCACTCTGTCCCCACTATTAGTTCCCCTCTGTTTTCAATAAAGTACATAAAATAAAAATACTTTTGATAAATCTGGACAATCTCATAATTCATTTTATGTACTATATTAATTTGCTTGGATTACTTTATAGGGACAATTAGGCATTACCCTTACTGTACATATCATATTAGATCCATATATGTGCACTGACTTGGGAAAGAAAGAGTGATGAATTAACAAAGGAGAATGAACAGATTGGTTGCAGATAATCCAAACATTTTTGATTAAAACCTATAAGAATTTGAATAAGAAGATATTGTTTAGAATATATATGAACCAGCTTCTAAAATATTATCTGGTTGCAACAATGCATGGTTTTAATTAACTGGTTAAGAATTTTTTGAAAGCATGGGTTAGAAAATTAATTCTTATAATGATATATTGTTAATAAATGTGTAATAAATTGCAATTGGATTTAATTGGAAGACTTCCAATTCGAGCAAAGAACCCTGTAGTACTGGGTGTGATTTGACTGTAAACCCTTGCACATTACATTGCTTTCAAATATTTTCTGTGGCAGTCAGATTAACCTGAAGTGGTTAATTTCTACTGATTTTTTTTACAAAACCTTGCAAAATCTGCTGTGAATTAAAGAGATATTAAGAACAGTATAAATAGGGTGGGCAGATATTGTGAATCCCACCAGGCAGTCCAGATTTTTAAAAATTTGCCCTTTGTCTTCCTCTGCTCTCTGGCAAATGTACTTTTGATGCACCTTTTTGTTTGCTTTTCTTCTGCTTCTTCCTCTGTAAGGCTGTAGGGCCACCATTAGTGTCTGGGCTGAAGACAATGTTTGGTAGGTCTTTGGTTCCATGCAGTGTCATCTAGATTTTTGTAGACGGATGTCTTGCAGGATTTTAAATTAATTGTATAGAAATTAATGTACTATAGATCCAATTTCTTATTTCATTTCTCCTTCTGTGTCTAACTTCTTGTATTATAAGACCTGTTCATTGATCAGCAAATATTGTGGGCCCAATATTCCAAAGGAAGTACTCCACGCTTTGCCCAGATACTTTAACCCAAGGATTACCTCGCTATTTCCAAATTAGCATTGCTAACTTTACATAGCAGTGTAAATATATATTGTATCTGTAGGAAAGGAGAACAAATACCAAGTATAGTTTTTTTAAATAAAGTGGGTTTTTTCTTTTAAATTTTTTCAGCTAAATTATGTCTTAGAGTTGTATTCCCCAAAGCTATGCAGATTTTGTGATGATCATGAGGATAATTTTCCAGTTCTTGCATTTTTAACTTGCTATTACCTTGAGAAATAAAATGTGACTTATTATGGATTTAAAAATAAAAATCTGTTCTGACAACTGACATTTCCTGAGTAAAAAACCAAGGGAAATTTCCCTACTGCAAAATCATACATAACTTTTCCGAAAATAACTTTTAGAAATAGATACAAGAATGTCATCTGCCATGTAAATTGCCGGTGGCAAACCATTTATTTTGAAAGCAATATTTTTTCACAGATAGTTAATTTAGATGAAGCCTGTCAATCTAAATCCATTGCTATTCATAATTTTTAAATTCAGAACATGGGAGATATTTCTATAGGCTTTTTTGACTATTGCTTTGGGACATTATTTCAACTGTCCAAATAAAAGGTAGTTTGATAAATCAGTAGTCCCCCAAGGTTTCTTTTTCATTCTGACCAATTTACATTACACTGAGAAAAAACATCATCGCTATGAATTAATATTATTAACTATGGTATGGACACATTCAGATAGCTCATTATCTACAGCCAGGACAACTTGCTTGGGCTATATCATAAATTTGACCCCACCATTTAATCTACCTGCTAAAGGTCCCTAATCCCAAAATCACAGGAGAGAGTGTATAAACCTTCTATAAAATGTATTCCAAGAAGAAAAACAGATTACGTAGATAAGATCATACTAATTTCCACTTGCATTTTGGGAAAAGAACTGAAGTTTGCAATTCAAAAAATCTTCAAAGAAAATGTTTATAGCTGGATGTCTTTTCCATTTATCTAAATTATAACCTAAACACATTGATAATGGTGTTTCCAAATAAAGGCTAGTTATTTACATTTCAAATTTTTGTTTTCCTCTGTGTTATCGAAATAGAGGAGAAAAATTGATCACAGCCTGTTAATGAATGGATTATGCTGGGAAAGAGGGAGTCAGATTGGGATACTTTACTTTACTTTCTGGTATATGTCCTGCAATATTTCTCAAAAATTTCTGCAATATACTGAAATCCTGGTAGTATATCTCCTGAAATAGAATGGATTATTTGTGAAAAAGCATAACATTGAAGCACATCCCTAGTGTTGAGGACCATCTGCATTTAGAATCTATAAATGCCAATATAAGGTCATAGTTTGTGCAAGTTGTGATTATCTTAACGTCTTTTGATCAGAAAAATTGTTGTAACATGAATTGCCAATGCACATATGTTCCACATCCTTAAAAGGCATCCATGGAAGAACTGCAATATTAAACATATGGCTAATATCTCACGCGACTGCTAAACCTTATGTTATACCAAAGCACCTACCTTTTCTGGTAGTCTTTAATTCAACTTTATATAGGAATTACCAATGACATGAAATGTCACTAATTTTAAATTTTTATTTTTGGATATCTACATCATTATGCAAGATAAAATAGTAAGAAGCTGAAAAGATGGATATTTGATGTGCAGGAGACAATAGGTTTTAAGAAGAAAAAATTTACAATTTTGACTGCATACTAAAGTCATGAAGTCTGCCTGTCCAAAGTTCTAATGTAAAATAGGAAACCTAAATATGCATATTTAGGTTTTGGGGTTGAGTACCATCTTTACGCTGATGATACTCAGCTGTATATTTCAACCCCAAACCACCCCAACGAGGCTGTCGAAGTGATGTCCCGGTGTTTGGAAGCCGTCGGGGTCTGGATGGGGGACAACAGACTCAAACTCAACCCCTCCAAGACCGAGTGGCTGTGGTTACCGGCACCTCGGTTCAGCCAGCTGACTCCATCGCTGGCCATAGGGGGCGAACAACTGTCCCCTGTGGAGCGGGCGCGCAATTTGGGCGTCCTCCTTGATGCCCGGCTGTCAATGGAGGACCATGTGGCAGCCGTGGCAAGGGGGGCGTTCCACCAGGTTCGCCTGGTGCGCCAATTGCGCCCCCTACTGGACCGGAGTGCCCTGCGCACGGTCACTCATGCGCTGGTGACGTCTCGCCTGGACTACTGCAATGCCCTCTACATGGGGCTTCCCTTGGGACGCATCCGGAGACTGCAGCTAGTTCAGAACGCAGCCGCGCGGGTTATTATGGAACGTACACGTTACTCCCACGTAACACCTCTCCTGCGCGAGCTGCACTGGCTACCTGTGGCCTTTCGGGTGCGTTTCAAGGTATTGATCACCATCTTTAAAGCGCTCCATGGCAGAGGACCTAGTTATCTGCAGGATCGCATCCTACCACATACGTCCCTGCGACCTATCCGCTCACACAGAGAGGGGCTCCTCCTGGTGCCGTCTGCTAGGCAATGCCAGCGGGCGACACCTAGGAGTAGATCCTTCTCTGTGATGGGCCCAACCCTCTGGAATGACCTCCCCCCAGACATTCGAACTACCACCGACCTCCGTTCCTTCCGGCAAAAGTTAAAGACTCACCTATTTCAATCAGCTGGCCTAGCACTTTCTTAGTTTTACCTCCCAGGGATTTATTTTATTTTAGGGTTTGGGGTTTTAATTGTGATGTTTTTAGGTATTTATTTCTTAGTACAGCCTATCTCCCCCTCCAAATGTATTTTAAATGTAGCTTAAATGTATTTAATTATTATGACTGGTTTTATTGTATTGACTGTACACCGCCCCGAGTCCCTTTTTGGGAGAGGGGCGGTCTAAAAATCTAAGAAATAAATAAAATAAATAAAATAAAATATATTTAACTTAGATTCCACATCAAGCTGTACTTATTTTATCTAATATTTCAGATTGCTGGAATCAATGAACAAGCAGGTAACTTTTGTTCTGCCACTTTCCAGGTTTTTAAAAAATGTGTAGTGGTTAGGGTGAATAAGGCTGGTATAGAATAAGTCTAGGATAGAATAAGGCTGCACTAATCTACTTTCAAGCCTACCCTACATGTCTTTGGTCCAGTTCATACTCCACCTCCCAATACGATTATGGGGAAAAATAGTTGCTGGAAGCTGGGCAGCAGATACATTTAAAAAATAAAAATAAAGGAGATTACTATGTAAACAACCTGGAGCATTTGGAGAAAAGGCAAGATATACATTTAACAAGTGATTATATAAATTAAAAACTATGTTCCAGCCTTAGATGAATTACAGATTTTGAATTAGAAACAGTGAATTTTGGAGAGAAATTAAAAGCTTCAAATGAAGTGATATAAACATCACACACACAAACACACACACAGACACACACAGCCCAGATTTAACAGTACTTTTATTAGGTCAACCTAGAGATTAGCCCAGTAATCCTAGGGATAGGCTCTTAAGGAAATGGCATATGATCTCCCCATGCTCAGGACCTTCATCACATAGATTTCATGACATCTGTACCAAATCCATCTTCCTGCTTGTAATACCTTCTTTCTGAAGCTATCTAGAGACCTTATCAGTTCCTATATTTTGGTGACCTTTGATGTGGCCTTAAAAAGATATTATCCTAATGTAGATGTTTTGAAAAATTTTTTCTTACAGCCAGTAAGGTTATTTTTTTTATCTTATGTACTTTATCCTATCTACTTTAGGTCTACTGTAATATATTCAAAATCCTTCCGTCAGCTATTAGTATAATTGTATACATGTCTACACAAAAGCAACTCTTAAGAATTGACTGTAACTTTCTTACTCTAGGTGAGCATAGAATTGCAGATGGGTTTTGTCTGAGTTGAATATATTAACTACAGGACAGAGGATTACTTTGTTTCTATTTTAAATGAAACATGTTGATATAGAATATAAAATATGCTAAGCAGTACTCGATTTATACATTCCACAATTGCTCCAACTAGTCTAAATTACCCGGCATAATTCTGCACAGAAGGCAGAAAAGGCTGTTCTCGTATTTATACTTTATGGTCTAAATACATACATTCCTATCCATAATACTGCTGGCAAGACATTTGCAGCTGATATCACTAGAAGGAAGAAATCTAATAGTGGAAAAGATCTGCATGCTATTAAAGCTTCCAACCCATGTTGAGTTGCCCAGCCAGAATTGTGCTGCAGCGATTGTTCTCTTGGTTTTATCTGGGCTAAATATGAATCATCCTTCTGACAATCTACTCAGTACTTCTCCGAAAAAGCTGCTCTGCATTCTAATTGACCTTATTATTAGGAAATTGCTCATAAAATTAGAAAACTCGGAGTAAGTAGGAATTCAGGTTGAAAAAGAATGGCACATATGGAAACCATTACAATGGAAAGGTCTCTGGTAAGGATAATAAAACTGCATCCAGATCTCTTTCTAGAGAAGAGCAAGAAGCTGACAAGGAGAAGCAGGGAGAATCTGGAGAGCACTTAGGATACAGATTCTGTAACCTTTGTGTGTCCTTGCTAGTCCCTTGAGAAGATAAGACAAACTTCAGGAGCACAGCAGCTTTTGATCAGAAGGCTCAGTAGCGATTTCCTGATTTGTGTTTACTTGTGTGCATACTGTATATGGATGTTTTGTTTTCTTACACATTTTTCAATTCTGGTGGGAAATTTTCAGTTAAATGTTGATTCCAGTTCATCCACTTCTACTAGAGACACCATTTCTTTCAGTGTTATTATTTGCTCACTGTACAATGCCAGATTTTCAACTTATGTCTAGCTCAACTGGAATTTGATGTATTATGACTATATAGTTAATTCTTCCTGGTCTTTTGACTGATATCAAGCATCTGCTTATATGTAAAAAGGCAAAATCTACAATTCGAGAAACAAACAACATTGTTATTGTTTTATACTGTTGTAGGAGTTCCTGAAAGAACGAAAACATAATAACTATTTAAAAATAAATTAATAACTAGTTTCCCTAGGAAGTTTAGACTTTTCTCCCTAAATATAGTTTCTTGGGCTGGATGACAAATAGCTTTTAAGTTTCAAAATCAGTTTCTGATTTTGCATATACAGTAATAAGGCCTAATTGTCAAAGGAAAATAATCTGAAACAGTACTGACCAAAGTAGAGCAGTTTTTGGTTCGTACAATAGTGATCTGCATTTCAAACCACCTCAAATTCTACAACACTGTTACAATCTCACATTCAACACCAAATTTTGGTGGGCAGGTAATTGGATTGGATTTTTTGTGAATAGCATCACAGTACTCTTATATACAGTAGAATGGTGACCCTGTTTATAATAGTTAAATACTGTACAGGTAGTCCTTGCTTAACAATCAGTTGGTTAGTGACTGTTTGAAGTTATGAAGGACCTCTCCAGAGCTTTTTATGATCCTTTGTCAAAGTTCCAAAACTCTCCCCCCCCCCAGTCATGTGATCACATTTTGGGTGCTTTGCAAATGGCTTGCATCTACAGGTGTTTACAGCATCCCTTAGTCATCAGTTATCATCATTAGACCACATTTTTGGCATTCCCCCCCCCCCCCAACATTTACTTTTAGTTTCTGATTAATAAAAACTGATTAATAAAAACTAATGACTGTTGTGACTTAATCTTGATTAACAACTACAACATTTGTTAAAGAACCACAGCAAAAAAGCTGTAAACTTGGGAGTGGTCATGGTGTTCTGATTAATGACTGCCACAACTTACAACTGTAATTTCTGGCTCAATTCTGATAATCAATTAAGGACTACCTATATTATTCTAATTATTCTGTAGTCCCAGTGGTCAATTTTCCTGGGCTGTAGAAGTGCAATTTATGATTTACCTTGTTAATATTGTTAAAAGCTTCTGGTCAACAAAACCTCCTTAAGTTTATTGCTTCCTAATAATAGGATGATCTACTGATTTCTTTCATAGGGGCTAATTCCTGGACACCAACTGCCTAAAGCAGGGGATGACAACTGTAATGTTTCTGAGCAATCCTTACCACTGCCAAGCTTTTTGCTTAAAACCATTAAATGGGACGCTACCATACTGCCAAACAAATCACCGTCTTCTAGCATCATTATTTAGAATTATAATCTGTCCAGAGTCACTTGGTTAAGTTGGGCAGCTATAGAAATTGAATAAATAAACAAACAAACAAATAATCTTTATGTTTCGGGAATATCAGTGGAACTCACATGAATATTGCAGCTTGACGCATTGCTGGGATGTGTGCCAATCTGCTCCTTATCTTTTCATCACTCGGTGAGTCTCCTAAATTGTCTCTTCTTTCTGATCTAGAACCTACTTTCCACTTGGGGATTTAAGTAAGACTTCATAACTGGGTACCAAAGATGTGATGGATGAATGGGTGGATGTATGTATGTACTGTATGTATGAATATTAAATCCCTATTTATCTCTGATATCAACTAATGGCTGTCTGGATTTTTGATCTTGCTTTGGATAACTCTAATTTAAGTACATTAGATAAATCCTAACTTAGATAAATTTTAAGTGTGGAAGATCAGGAGATTGACAACACTTAAATTATGCAAAAAAAAAGAAGAAGAAAAGAGTAAGAAATGACACAGACACATCTTACTCATTTTTCCTATAGAAAAAAGTGCACGATTTATTTTTCAGTCAATTGAATAAAAATATGATACAAAGTAGAGGAAAAATCTGACACAATATTAATTCAAATAGGCACCACAGCCACCCCAGATAATTTACTTTCAGTAGCTTCTCTTAAGAAATACTGCTCCATGTTATTTTTTTTACATGAAGTGTATAATGTTTACCGTAATTCTTACAAATACCCTACATTAATATCATATTAAGGAATCAGAAATATAAAACCTGTGAGTGCTGATAATTATTTTGCTGTAGCAGGTACAATTTCTGGATCCTTGGATTTGCATCTTGAAATGCTAGATACAACCCTCAAGCTATTCCCTCCTACTGGTTTTCTTGCTTTTTGAACTTAAGGTTGAGTCTGACAATCCATGCCATTCCAGCACAATCTATGCTTGGGATCTCTAGAAGTCTGCTAATGCAGGATGAAAATCAAGGTTATTAATAAGTCATTTATTAAAACTTCTTTCAGGAAATGTAAGAAATTTTATTAAATGCCATTTGACTGAAATAAATTACTGTAAAGTTCAAATGCATCATATATTATATTCTGACAATAAGAAGCTCTCAATAAGTGGAAAAGGTGACTCTGTTTCTGCCATAAACTCCTAAACCATAGAATAAACAATTTGAGGCTGGGGTGAAAATTGCCCCATCCTGAATATTCTTAAAGCTGTAAAATAATAGTAATAGTTAAAAACTTGATGTAAAAAAGAAAAAAAATACTCATTGCTAGCAAATTTGATACAAATAGCTGTTATAACAAAGAAATCCTAAGCTGCCAATAAAGAAATCTTGAGAATCTTCTCCCATCAACCTCAAGGGGCTCAGTTGACTCTGGATATTTTTCCATTATTTATATCAAACCTATTGAAATGTAATTTACAGGAAAACTAATAAATGTTAATAGATCTCCAATTTGAGACCATGTTGATGAAAAATTCTAGTCTTCCTCTTGTGAAACACTGTTTGCCTTAATAGGAATTAAGTGTATCATTTTCTTACGTTAATGGGAAAAAAATTCAATGACATCACTAAAAGTTGACAGTGATCTGATGACACCTAATCAATTTGCTTACATTAGGGGGGGAGGGGAAGGAGGTATTTTGGAAGATCTCTTCTCGGTGGTTTCTACCCATCCAAGTTAGATCTGGCAGGAGAAACATGCTTTGAGTCCTGTTTGTAAGAGAATGATGTCACCTATTGGGAGTCAGGAGGAAGACCTTTCTGCCACAGTGCCTGCCCTTTAAAACCTCTTCCTCCTAGAGATTACACTTGCCCTGGCCTTGCTTGTCTTTTGTGAGGCGCTAAAACCTGGCATTGCCATTGAGCCTGGGGCCCTGATAGCCTGGGTGAGCCCATTTCATGGACAGTTTGAGTGTTTACAAATGTTCTTGGCTGCTATTTTTATATTATGCCTTAAAGCTTTGAACATGTTCACTATGTTGTTAGATTTTTAAATATTATTTTTTAGTAGTGATTTACAAGAGAGTAACATCTGCATAAATGTGGAATTATGAAAATAGAAGAAATCTTAGTGCTATTATTGTACCTCCATTGTACTGTTCATAATTCAGGAAGAAGAAATATTTGGAGAAGCACAAATAATATTGATAACTATTGTACTTCATATTCAAATGAATTTATGGAGATTATAGCTAAATTAACTGCTTTCATTTGGGGGTTTACTATTCCCCAATACTTTATTCCCTAATCGATGCAGAGAGATTTTTCTTTGCTTTTAGTTTAAATTATTTTCAATATATAATAAAATGAAGATCTCTGTTAGAATTTATTATGGTTTTGCAGAAGAGTATACTACATTTTAAGATATTTGATATAAATAATCCAAACCTCTTTCATTAACTGCTAAACTGTACTTGATGTGAACAGGCTCTATATGTTGATATTTATGAAAAAAATGTAATGAAGCAGAGCAGTGGTAAAATTCCACTTAATTGTTGAAGCATTCACTTTTTCCTGTGATGCTTCAGTACCCATATGTTGTATTTAATATTTGGATATTATTTGTTTCCATGGTTAACTTCCCTCCCCTTTCCTTCCTGCATTACCCTGATTAGTGATCCCAGCCAATCAAGGACTGTATATTGAATACGATGACTTGTTACGCTTTTTTAGGAATCAGATCTGGCAATTTTCCAATGCCACTGCAGAAAGCAAATGAAATTAGTTTGGTGGAGGATGAGCAAAGCTTCCTGAATAACTGCTTGCTTTTGAAACATTTACCCAAAAATAATTGAAAGGAGGACCGTTTTTTCAGTGTGGCTGAAAATCAGACCTTTTGCTGTACTTTGCTCTGGTCTAAATCTGTTCTTGGTCCTAAATGTCCCCACAGTCATCAAGAACGGTCCTGAGTGCACAAAGCAGTTATTGCTCAGCCTCTTGATCACGCCGATGTAAAGTCTGATTAAATAACGATGGAATATTAAGAATATCACAGAAATTGGCTTCATATATTGTATATTGTCCATAGAAGAATGATGTTACTAATGATGCTCAATCCAGTTTTTATTTTTATTTTTTACTGGGGAAATAAACTTTATATGCAGCTTATTAATTATTTGGGGTTCATTAAATTAAAGCTTATTTATTTGCATATACAACAAGGTTTTTCTAAAGCTAATTTCATAACATATTTTTCTTTTGAGGTATTTCTAAGATTTAGAAAAGTGGTGTGATATATAATGTACGCTGTGTAATGTCTGTGTGCATGTACATAATTATCAGAATATTTTAAAAAACCATGAGGTTTGATTGTTTAATACAAAACAACAGTTGCTGGCTGCAGTTCAACACATGGAGAAAGACATGCTTAAATGCCTTGAAATCAATGGACTGAGTATGCTGAACTCCAGATTGGATGTAATATAAAGGTAATATACTAGCTGCACTATGAAAAAAGTATAGTTGCCCTTGCCATCCATGTAAGCTGAATTTGCAGAATCTCATTTTTGAAACAGTGCTCTGAGGAGTCCCTGAAACTGTGCAAGACATGATTTTATTAGAGTTTAGATAAAAAGATTTGATGTTTTTCGTTTTGGAGTGGACCGGAGGTTAAAGTTGCCATCTGAAGTTAGTTTATGTTTTCATATACTTTGGGGGAAAGGGGGGGAATTTGCTTATTTAAAAAAATTTCAAAGGTCATCAAAGCTCACTCAATAAGGTATTTGATTGGTCTTCGTTTGGTTAAAAAGAAAAGAAACAGAAGCTGTACAATTTTTAAAACATTCCCTGGATTTTTAACTATTGCTATTCCCAAACAAAAAGTTCATTTGAAAGCTGAACAAATTTTTGAACACTGTCTTTCAGAGATAGTTTCATTTATCAGTATTCCAACATTATTTTAGAAAATGGTGAATCCTGGCTCTTTTATCGCAGAGATGATGAAATGACAGGTGCCAGAATTCATTTGTCATAAATTTCACTATCCATAGTCATTTCCCTGACCGCTACAAGATGAATACAGAGACGTTCAAATATTTGCCATTGAAAATTTTTGAACCTGAAACACCAGATCAAAAATGATCCAATTAACAAATGTTTAAGAAATCATTTTTTTCACCTCAACTGTGCGATGCTGGCATTGCCTAAAAGGGCAGAAGCAGTAGAAGTTACAAACCCAACACAGTTCTAACAGCAGGAGGAGGAGGAGGAGGAGGAGGAGGAGGAGGAGGAGGAGGAGGAGGAGGAGGAGGAGGAGGAGGAGGAGGAGGAGGAGGAGGAGGAGGAGGAGGAGGAGGAGGAGGAGAAAGAGAAACCAAAACTTTGGGCAATTGAAGATTAAATGTCAGTTTGTTTCAGAAATATACTGACTCACTATTGCTATCTGTAATTAATTTCTGTTTTGCAAATGAGGACCAGAAACAGGAATTACAATATGAATATTATCATTAATAGTTTTTCAATGCAATGTTTATCATAGGTTTGCAGTCTCTTTGAGCAATTTTGCTGATGGATGCTTGAGTAATGAATGAATGAAGAAGACTATTTTATATGTATGGGTGCATGACTTTTCACCTTTCTAAAAAAACCAGACTATTGTCTAAAAGCTAAAACAGTACAGTCTTCTGTCTTTTATCTCTCAAGTATGATTTTGTTTTCCAGTAGGACTTAATATAATGGTCCCACCTACTTGAGTGTAAAAGACGCAGTTTTTGATTCCTTGCAACAACATTCTTTTTTCCATGACAGGAGGCTTACTCAAACCAGTGGACAACTTCTAAAATGAATGATTGTCAAGATGATTGACATGGCTGCTCTTAAATATCCCCTTTTGCCTGGGGAACAGAAATGAAAAGGCAGCTGTGGAGTGGTGAAAGAACACTTGTGTCTAACCAAACACAGTTCCAAACTCTTGATAAGGTTTAGGCTATATCCAGATGTGAATCTACCTTATATTGCTGATTTTTATTATTCATTTTGTTTCTTACTGGCTAATAATATCTATTAATAAAGAATAATTTACTATTGCAGAAGAGAAATGGCAGATCTCCTTATGATAAAAAAACTTAATAGAAATTAATTTCTATTAAGTGTTTTATCACAAAAATATCTGCCATTTTTCATCTGCAGTAGTGAAATGCTCAAGAGATATTGTTCTTAGAGTCCTATCTAGTTGTCAGGTGTAAAAAAGCAGACCCACAGGTGCACAGTTTGAACTAACTACTCTATTATGTTCTGCCTATACTACAGGAATCTCCCCAGCTTGGCAGGTCTCCCCTGGGAACAATTAGATAAGGCTCTAAGGAATTCAAGGAGAGTCAGTTCTGGCTATTTTATAGTTGCATAGGGATTCTAGACTTCCCCTATGGCTCCTCTCTGCCAGGCTGAATACCGGCAGATACAATATTGGACCTGATCACTTCAATATCTCTTTCTTTTTTCCTTTCATCTGATTGGGCCCAGTAGGTGTCATTCTGTCCTCGGGGCTGGTTTGCAGTACACAAACTTCTCTTCAGAGGGTGGGAAGTAGAAAATGGGTGAGTGGATGCTGCAAGAAGATAAGGCAATTGTATTAAATTAAATGCGATGCTTATGCATTTTGAGGTTGAAATTTATCCTTAAATGCTTATGGACATATTTCATCGATTAGTTTATCTACCTAATTGCCAAAAGGACTAGAAGGGTTTAAAATAAGAATTTAACAAGAATGTTTAATTGCAACTGTTATATGAAGAGTGTCATCATTCAAATTCTTCAGTGGTTGCCAATTCTCTCTAATAATTTATTCTAAACCTTTTGGATGAATGTGCTCCAGCAGCTTCTTGAAATGATTTGTCTGACTTTTCTTTAGCAGTGTTGATTAACATGCTTAAACATTTATCAGAAATAATAAAAACTTTTAAATTCAAATTTCACTTCTGTTTTTACCTTTACTTTACTTTTACCTTTACTTTACTTTTACCTTTACTAGATTTTTTTCAAGAAAAATAAATATACCATCTCCCATCTCCACAGCTTGTTAAATGATCTTTTTTTCTCTACTTTTAAAAATATTTGTATTTATACTTGCTTTCCTCAGTCTGACGCAATACAATATCAGTAATAAGGTCAAACAAAACAGGCAAGAACAGGCATTCTCCTTTAGTGCCTTTTTAAAAAAAATGTTGATAATGATCCTTTCGTTTTGCAAATTTAGCCAACTATTTACATAAATGAAGTAATGCTTGATTCCTGTTTTATACAGTACATTATATGGGATTTCTAAGATATCTGCATTCCATTAGGTCAAATTTTTTAAAGAAGATACCAAGGAAAGTGCCATTTTGGAGTGTTAATTGAATCAACAGTATTTCATTTGAGCAACAAATCCCGATTGATCAGAAGATATACAGATTTACTTACACATAAAGGTTAACTTATAGACCAGTCATTTTGATTTAACAATGCATTTGACCTACAGTATATAAAGCACATGCCATGGAACCAAGCTGTTGCAACAGTTAATAGTTCAATCATATAAAGTTCTCCCTTATATTTCCTAAAATAACCATAGTTAGCTGAATGTGAAATAAGGTAATCTATTAGGCATGAATCTGGGCCTTGAGCCATGGGCTATAGAGGAGCTATATTTTCTTAGTAGATTTCTATATCAAGTACCCTGAAAGAAGTTACAAAAAAGTCCCACAAATCTATAGGCTATCTAAAAGACATTGGTAACTACATCTGTATGCAAATTATATTTCCATGTGTCAGAGCAAATCAAGTTATAAAGAAGTCATACAATACATTTAGATAGAAAGGGTGTTAATCAATTACACACTCCACACATATTGATTTATTCATTTTAGTGAAATATAATTTAGGAAACAGAAGGTAGAAATTAGCATGACAATTCAAACAGTGAACAATTGGGTGGTGTGAACTGGTACTTTTCTAACTACAGGAATCAGTGGGAGCTCAGACCTTCCTCTTCCCATGATTTCTATTATAGGAAGAAGCGAGATCACCATGGGTAGAGTGTCTGGTGAAATCCCAAGGAAATCCCAAGCTTTCTGCAGCAGTTCTGCTGCCCTGGGAATTCAAAAGAAACCTGCTGCTGGCTAGTCAAATTGTGTGGGTTTAAGCCCACATGTTTAAAAGATTGCGGAACTCTGCCAGACTGAGTGTCTTCACACTTTCTTCCCAATAAGAATGTAATAAATGTAGCATGTCTAGGCTTAGAAGAAAATGGTGAGCTAGCTGATAGAGAACATTTAGGGAACCCTGGAGGATGTAATCTGAATTGTTTGCATTTTGGTAAATTGATATTTTATACCTAGCCACCCATTTTGTGCAAATGTCCACAACTGGCTTTCAATACGTCAAATATGTGCAGCATTCTAACAGCTTCTATGTCCCTGTCATTTATGCCATCATTTGTGCTAATAACATGATTGATTTCCTTTTTTCAAAGTATGCCGTTGCCATTAATAGTAATAGAGTAGTAAGACTTTCAGAGAAATAGAGAAATTTTGCATAGGATATTTGCTTTCCACCCCCACAACTCCTGTGTTTCTTTTTGGAAATCTGCTCTACACCATTTCTTTCCCTTGGAAACCTGTAAAAACATGCACAATCATTTTTCTCAGGGAAGATACAACAATGAATCTATGCACCATGGCCATTGGCACCAACATTCATTTTGAAGTAAACAAAGATTCACTTCTAGTCTTCAAGTAATTCTTTACCAGCATTTCTTGCAAAAAAAAAACTAATTATGAAAGAAATATTACAAACAAAATTTGAACAAAATTTGTAATGATGAACTAATCTGCTGCCTCTTTCCTTTTCCCTGTGTAGCCTTTTTCTTTAAAAAAATCTGTTAACTTTTGAGACCACACAAGTCAACCCGGTGCTAGCAAATAACTCCACTGCCCTCTGACTTCATTTTAACAGCCCTCCAAGGAAATAAGGTCACAAGTTCACTGATGGCAGGAAAGACCTACTGGTGGCCTGGGCTATCCCAAACATTTACTGTACAGTTCCCAATTTATAAAGAAACGACAGCAGGGTTTTGATTTTCTTCAGAGCTATATGAGTTTTCCATATGTTTTATATTTTTGGTTCCTACCATCATCTTCAGAGGGTTGCAAACATATGTTATGGGCCTGCCCAGTGGCCCTATATTATGATAATTATTTTAACTGCTGTTTTGAAACATCGCAGTGGTACAACCCAGAAACTTCCTCACCGGTACCTGCACAGTTGGTTGAACAAAAAATGGATCCCTGGTCAATCAAACACATCTAATAAGGTGTAGATAAATAGATGATTTCATCACTCATAATATGCACATCCAGAGGGCAGCAAGTCACCTCAGGCTAGGTGTTGATATCAACCTGTAATAAATGGGGAAGCTGTACCTTCATGCTAGGCAATAAATGAACTCGCAAGACATGTTGCTCTAATAAACTGAAACAATACAAATGTGCAGGAAGGAAAATACTACCCACAGTGAGCAAGGTTACTCAGAAACACCTCGTAACTGCTAGAGATATAAATTAGCCCTTATAAATCTCCCCAACTCTCTTTGCCCTGACATCCATCTCCTGCCAAAATGTTATATTCTTTGAAAGAACCGTTCAACTCGATTAAATTGTTTCTCTCCTTGGGAATGTGGAAGACTTTATTTGTTTTTGTGGAGTGACTTTTTAAATAGCCTTCTATAATACCTCAAACAGATGTCCTGGCTACAATTCACCTGATGGTTGTGGCTATTATTATTTTTGTGATTACTCTTATTTCCCATTCTCCTCCTGACCTCCATCATCATCATCATCGAGTCTCAGAGGTGAGAGAGGATAAGGATCCAATGCAGAGCAGATTCAGAAAGGAAAGGCTTCTAAAGAAATCCCTTGGACTTCCACAGCTTCAAATGCACATTTAATTGCCTTTCCAAGCTAGTTTGAATGTATTCCTTGCCTTACTGTATGTAATGGAAGCCCTTTTTATTTCAGGAAAGTAAGTGGCTGAAAACTTAGTTCTTCTGATTTATTGGGACATGTCATTATCCCAATAATGAATGTTGAATAATTCAGTGTTGTTCTTGCCATGAATACGACAACTACCACCACAAAGTTTTTACCTTTTTGGAGTACTAAAACCTGTTTTTAGAAATGTTGAAGCATTTGGTAGTACCACCTGTACACATGTTGAGGATTATTATAAAAGACATCAACAATAAAACCGTTGATATTGTAATACTTCTCATGTCAGTGCAGAATACAGCTCAACTGCAGCACAGTTAGACAGATTCCCCAAAGAGAAAGGAAGGTAGAAAGTGGATATAGAGATTTTTCTCTCTCTCTTTGGCTGAAACCCCTAAAATAAATTTCCCAATGAAGTTGAATTTCGGACAAAATAAAAGAACTTTCTCTTTTACATAGTCAGACAGAAATGGGCTGCTGTAGAATCTAGTGATGGGTGGTTTATGGTTTTAAAGGCAAACCAGACATATTCACTTGCTCAAGCGTTTTGTCTAAAAACAGAAGAAACCAGGTTTTTTAGACCATCCAGGTTCAAATAGCTTTCTTCTGAAGTGATCATAGCCATACCTCAACCGCCTTTAAAGTATTTGGGACTTTTTCCCCACTTATTTTTCTTCCCTTTTCCCTAACCTTTGAAATTTCTGTTACTTTTGTTTCCATGATGGGAATTGGCATGATGTTCCAATATCAGAAAAAAAGAAGGGAGAGATCAACAATATGACATATACGGTAAGTGTACAAGTGCTTTGACTCCTGGAGACTGCTTGGAGAAGTTCATGGAATTTTCTTGGCAAGATTTTGGAAGTGGTTTGTCATTGCTTCCTTCCTAGGGCCAAGAGAATAACTGGCCCAAGGTCACCTACCTGGCTTTGTGCCTAATGCAGGACTATAATTTACAGTCTCCTGATTGCTATTCTGGTGCTTTAATCACTACACCAAATATATGTGAAAACAATGTGGTATAAGCATGTCCTAAATAATTTTATGTGTTCTATCTACACCTCATATTTCTTTCCACAACAACCCTACAACAGAGAGGGGTGAGAGAAAGTGATTGTCCCAATGTCACCTGGTGAGCTCCATGACTTGAGTCGTTATCTAAATCTAGGTCTCTAATCCCTCTCCAGCACTCTAATTACTGCAGTACATTGCTGTCTCTGTGTAAGGTTGTGAATGCATCTTTTCTTTCTAAAAGAATATCACCATCTCAGAGAGCCTAGAGTAGAATCTTAAGATGGAAAGAGGGGAGCAATCCTTGAGCACACAAACATCTCCTGTGCATGGGGATTTGTGGGTTGGGATCACAGGATTTTTAGATGTAACTTTCTTTAGTAGTTGATAGTTTGCTTGAAACATTTTCTTCATCTGAAAAGCTGATATCTTGCAAAAATCAGAACAGTTTTAATAGAACCTATTTTATTAAATTGCCTGTGTATCTAAACTAGCATTTGTTCATAAATGACACATTTTCAGTATTGCAGTTTGAAAGTAGATTTTCAAGCATTCCCCAATGAAAAGTCAGATAATTTTGCTGAATAGATAATTTCTCTTTGTTGATATTTGTTAATATTTGATGATACACTTTAAAACTCCGATGAAATATAGAAAAAAGTCATAAAAATAGGCATGATTATGCCAGCAGAGACAAATCACAGTGAATGCAGATCTATATATAAACAAATTAAGTGGAAACAGTGAAATATTTTCTAGTGGCCTCATCTTGGCCTTAAATTTTGCATCTGCAATCAATTGAGGATGCAAAGAAATACTGTAGATATAAATTATAGAATATTGAAAAGTATCTATACTGTTTCAAGTGAAATCAGGTCTATAGTTCTTTAAATTTAATGAACATTTCTTGAAAAAGTATGGGTGTAAAATTCCAAGCATACTCCAGAACACTGTTCATGTGGTTAAAGCATATTTTATATATGCTAGGAGCAAATATACCATTTTGTGGCTTTCCAATAATGATTAACTTGCTCTAATTTTTTAATGTACACTTAATTTTGAAAAGGAGCCTGTGATCATGGGGGATGATGGGAATTCTTGTCCAGTCCTCTGGAGGGGGTCAGATTGCCTGTCTATGCTGTAGTGTTATTTACAATAATGGTAGTGATGGTAGGAGAGGAATCAATCACAATTATATTTCATGGAGAAATGCCACTCTGAGGTGAGAAGCCACTGGAATTTTTCCAGTGTAACTATAAATTCACCCCAGATGATGAAATTCAAGCCTCGTTGAGTTCCTGATTGGGCTTTGGGCAAATGCCTAGAGAATTGCATAGGGCCACTATGAGGCTATTGGCCTATCCAGACTTTAATGGCATTAAAAACGCCTGCTCTTATGGGAGTATCTGTCTTCATTGGAATTCACAAAAGCAGAACAATTGGAACTGCTTCAGACATGAAAGTGTGACTAGTGTAGCCACTCCCACACCCCACAATAAATCTCACAAACAGCAGCTGGCCTCTATACCATGCTTTCTGCTCACATATGGCTTGAGACTTGAAACTTGGTCAGATATGCGGTTTCTTATAAGCTGTTATATTGGACAAATGGTTAAGGACTGGACTAGAAACAGGAAGATCTGAGTTCTGGTGCTACCTTAAGCACATAACCCAAGTGGGGATTTGGGGCCAGTCATTCTTTCAGTCTGTGGAAGAAAGCAGTTCAAATCACTCCTGAAAACTGTATGGACTTGTTAGAAGTCAAGATTGATTCTCCAAAGAAGCAAAAAGAAAGAAGGAAGTTGTTATATTCCTGTTCCACCACATGAGGGACACATTTGTAAGTGGAAAGTGTATTTGCTCTTTGCTTTCTATCACTAAGACTGTGCGCTGTGATGAAGCAGTCCCACTGCATAAATCTCTCCCTCTAGAGTGTAAGTTACTGCAAGAATTAGAAAGCCTTCAAGAGCTCCACCTGGTTTAACTTCTTTCTGATTATTCTGCTGGTGAACCAAATTCCTCTTCCTATCCCACTATTGTATTTCCAGCCCACAATGCTTTTTCAGGCTGGGGGGAGCAGAGATAAGTTTTTAAATGAGATGCCTGTAGATATAGTACATTAATACAATCTTCAAAGTTTCATCTTGGTACCAATATTATATGAAAAATAGAAGCCTCTACCAATATCTGCTTGACATTGGTAATATTTCATTAAGGAAGACTTTTATATCTCACTGCTTTCAAATTATGCCTTTTGCTGGTCACTCACCAGATAAATGTTATTATAATAATGTGATTTTATACACAATTATATGTTTCTGTACATTACTATACATAACTATATGTTACTATACTTTATGTTACTCTACCTTACTCTACATAGCTATATGTTACTCTACATTACTATAGTATACCTTACTATGGCTTACTATACTATACTGGAGTATAATACAGCTTCAAAGATGCTTTTTCAAAAGACAATTGTATTTTCTCCCCCCTTCTCCCCCCCCTCTCTAGGAACATAAGAAGCTTCTTGGATGAGAAGCAAAACATCTTCAAGAACACCCCCCCAAAAAAATCCAGTTGGTTTTTGAAAATACATCTTTTGGACAACCATGATCTGGATGATTGAGAATCTCCACAGAAACTATACTATAGTATGTGTTACTAAACTCTATGTTATTATACTATATGTTACTGAACATTACTGTTCATATACACTATGTCAACTCTATCCATTGGAGATTTTGTGTGGACTTCTGGGGGACCCATGGCAAACTGAAAATATTTCCATGAAAGCAGAGCTGACAACTGTGCTAAGACCCAAGAAATTGCGAGTAGACTGGTTCTTCAGGATCTCTTTGGAAAAGGAGAGGATGGGAGATTGCCCACATATGCTTTGGGTGGCTGGATCTCCCAAGCAGACTACAGGTCAGTGGTCTTCTGTGGGTTTGAGCACTAGGTGATAAAGGAAACAACCATCTGAATTAAACTTTAAGATTGTTGAAGTAAAAGGAAGAGAAATTTGATTTATTTCATCAAGGCTAAAGTAAAATATTTATTTTGCAAAATTCTGGTAAACCTTTGTAGACTTTATGCTGACACCAAGATTGAAATTTGATTATAGATAAGGGATGGAATATGGGATGAAGAGGTATCTGTTTAATCTTATATGTAGTGAAGAGTTATTACATTTGTCTATATTTGTGATGAAAGTTGGAAGTCACTTCTTAAATATTCTTTCCTTTCCTGCACTTTTTATTCTATTCTCTTTTAAAAGTTTAATTTGTATTTAGTTTGTATTAGTTTTCACTCATCAAAATCTTTAATAGAATTATATACAGAAGAGATATTTAGCGTAAGGGTGATTCTGTGCTGTTGCCAAGTGGAAGACATCATCCATTACATCCTGTCCTATTTATGATGAAATTAAGGGGAAAATACTGATGATAAACAGATTTAAGGGTTTAGACACTAAACTATTGTATTGCCTCCTTGTGGATGTGATTCCAAATGTTACTAGTCAGGCTTCTGTCTTTGCCGTATTTTCTTTTAAACTTGGAAAGTTTTAAGCTCTTAATTTTAATATTAGTTCCATCATAACTCCCCTAAGTGCCTTTTCTTTGCTAAACCAAATCTAAACCAAATCAAATTCTAAACCAAATCAATCTAACTTAGAAAGATTTGGGAAGTATTTTAACTGAGGGATGGTCCTATGAAATGGCCAAATCTGAAGTATCAGAATGACACCTAGTCACCAATGATACTTGGAAAACCTGATCCCCTTCTCTCCAAGGTCTATCTTAGTGTATATGCAGCAGTGGTGGGTGTCAAATTTTTTAGAACCTCTTCTGTAGGTGTGGCCTGCTTTGTGGGAGTGGCTTGCTGGTCATGTCACCAGGTGGGAGTGGCTTGCCAGCCATGTGACTGGGTGGGATTGGCTTGCCAGTCATGTGACTGGGTGAGAGTGGCCAACTTGTAAAATGTGGTGAAACTCACTTAACAACGCTCTTGCTTAGCTACCAAAACGTTGGCTCAGAAACTCTGGCATTTGAAGCACGCAAGTCTTAAAGCTGTCAAGTTACAAGACCCTTGCACCCCTAACACTTTAGAAAAAACAACCAGGGGTGTTCAAACTTGACAGCTTTAAGACTTGTGGATTTCAACTCCCAGAATTCCTCCTCCAGTCATGTTGGCTCAGGAACTCTGGCACTGAAGTGTGCAAGTCTTAAAGCTGTCAAGTTACAAGACCCTTGCACCCCTAACGGGGCGGGACGATTGGTAAGCCAGCCAATCTGTGAGCGGTGGGCGGGACAAGCGTGGTGCGGGCGGGCCAGGGGGAGGGAGCTGGAACCGGTTCTAAATGGCACGGTAGATTTGTGGAACCTCTTCTATAGATGAGGTTAGAACTGGCAGGAACCCACCCCTGATGTGCAGGCTTGAGATGAGAAACATATACAGGCAATGAACATCAGTTGCACTGTAAGGATTAAACTATACAGTCCATCTTATATATGAAGCATGCCATATATACTTTCCTCCTCTTTATTTTTCTGTAGATTAAGATTAAGGATGTGAACATTTAAATCTATTCCCTCAGGTACATCAAATCTCAATTCAAAGTATATTATGAAACTCTACATTTTGTTTATGGGAGCTTGCTCTGATAAGGGGTACAAAGTTGCAATGGATTTGAATTCTGAAGATTTCATAGGATCTTGTGCAGTCAAATTAAGTCAGAATTAGGTATTGCATGCAAAATTGTATGTAGTAATGTTTTACCTGTAAATGATTTTTACTGTTTTAATCACATGCGAACAACCACTTTAAACTCAATGTAAATTGTTCTAAATTTTGACTGTAAAAAGTATGATTTTTGTAATACAGTTGTCAAAGTCTGGAATGCTCTACTGATTCAGTTGTCTCAGCTACAAATTTTCAGTTTTAGTCACAAATTGACTTCCATTGGACATACTTAAGAGGTCCCTAGAGGGGGCATGCATAAGCGCATTAACGTGCCTTTTGTCCCTGTCATTGTATTTTTATATTATTCCTGGGTTTTTTTTGTTTGACAAATTATAATAAAATAAAATAAAATAAAAATAAACAATATCATGAATGTGTAGCATGCAGCTAACCCTCATCTTATCTCCATCCATCCATCTATCCATCCATCCAGGGTGCCCATACCCTAGATACAGAAGTTTGTGAGTTTAAACCATCCCTTCCAGCTTCTTGCTTCCCCAAATTCAAATATTTTGCATGTAAAAATCTTTACTAATGGAAGAAAGAATCAGCCACAAACTATGTATCCATTATATTATGTAGCTAAAATTTAAAATGCATTGACCTCAGTAAAACACAGCAGCTTCTCAGTCCTACTTTGCCCTTACAGTTCCCATTTTGTTCCACTGGCTCCTTTGAGGAGCAGTTTTTGATTCATTGTTTTTTATAAGGAAAGGAAGAGATTCAACAGATGCCCTGAAGATAATTAAATGCTGCTTTTTCAAGGAGTGCTCCATAGTATTATTACAGAAGAATAAATTTCTTTTTAAAAAATTCAGATTTTACAATTTAGAGCAGAAGTTAAGACTACAATAGCACATTGAAAACAATTATTATGACATAAAATTTGGTAACCTAAATCCATTTTTCTAGATTACCGTATATATATTAAATGAGTGACAGTACAGAAAATGGAAAGGGAACACTAAGTGAATTGCAAGAAGTAGAACGTGTGACTGCCAATAGCTAATAATTTAACAATTATTGTCTGTTCTTGCTGCATTTCATTCTCTTGGTTCTCAGTGTTTATACCCTCATGTCAAGTTTGTATGTCTCTGTGTGTGTGTGTGTGTGTGTGTGTGTGTGTGTGTGTATGCATTTTATAGTAGTTAATAAATAGATCCTATTGTATTGTTTTGTTTGTTTCTGGCTGCTGTAGTGGCATTTTTCAGTGAAATTAAGAACATAGGCCACCTAAATAATTCAAAGGACCAATCCATATTGTCTCTTTCTGAACAATCCTCATTCCAGCACAAACAAATATATGGCTGTCTCTAACATGCGAGTTATGCTTATTATCATTTAAAATATATTAGCAGTGTTGACAAATTGTTGAATCTGTACCTACTGTTACTGAAAAATATCCTTTAGCCTTTTGTGAATTGGGTTCAATTAATTCTTCAAATCCACTCTTCAAATCAATGCCAATGTGCTGAACATATTTTTATAAGTTCATAAGAGTCCAGACCCACTCAGAATGTTCATTCTGTTTTAAGATGTTGCATATTAGAAACAGCACTGAATCAACTAAATGCAATGAAGATTAACACAGCTTGAGCATTATCACTAATGTGACTGTCTGGCTTCCATGCAATTCCATCCTTGGTTGTGGCTTACAGAAGCTGCTGAAATGGATGGTCTTACCTATTTCCAGGAGAAAAGGCATTAACTCTAAGGATCCAGGATGACATGTCATGCCTACTATCTAATTGCTATTAGGGATCTCTCTCCCATGTAAGAATAAATATGAAGCGCCCTCATTGTGCCCCAAAGCTGAGAAGAGTCAATGCAGTTGCTATGTTTGGCACAAATCAGCTGTAGCAGTTAACTAACCCTGGACGTTTTCTCAGTTGTGACAAACATTTTGGCTTTCCAGAACTGCTTTAATCTTTTTGGAAGATTTATGTTTGCCTTTGCATCAATAACGTGCCCACAATAACCTATCAAGTTTTTGAAAAATTAGCATTTTATGCTATTGGCTCTTAACCCATATTCCTCTAGGCATTTTAAGACCTTTTGTAGGGTTTCCAGATGTTTTTCATCACTTCCACCTGTCACAACAGAGCAATCCAAATATGCTGAATTTCCTAAAATAAGTTGCAAAACATGGTCTTGCACACATTGCCAGATAGCAAAAGCTGGAACATTACCAAATCATGAAGTGCTATATTGGCAAAAAAGTTGGTTATGGGATGCAACAGCCTTGATATCTCAGCCACGTTTTGTTATATTTTATTATGAATGCTGGATTTTTTTTCCATCTTCCATGGTGGCAGCTTCATTTCCAGCTGTTCAAACCAATGTCTGTACTGCAGCCATAAAATGTCTCTTCACTTCTTTATCTTTCTTGGAGGACTTTCTGCTACTTGAGTTGTCCCTCTGTGCAGACGGGAGTTTTGAAATTGCCAAACAACACCAGACTATAGAGTGTTGAACAAAAGCTCTATTTTGGCTGCAGCAGGTTTGGTGGGGGGAAAAACAATACTTGAAAATAAGATGGCAGATCCTTTCATTCTTCAGCAGAAGAGCTGAAACTGTCCATGATGTAAAGTGTTTCAAGATGAGAAGATACAATGCAAAGCCCAAATAACAAAATCACAAAGATTTCTGACCCAATGAAATAAACAGATGACTATGACCTAATTCCAGTAATTGCCTTGGAAACACATTCATTTTGGAATCTGCCTCCCTTATTACTCCCTGCCTTCATAGATACATTTAATATTAAGGGGGAAATAGGATAGAATGTCTTTAGAACCTAATATTCTAGATGGAAGAGGGATTTTTTTACAGTAAAGATAAAGTTTCCTTCAAATCCAACTCAGCCCTGATGAGCTTATAGACTTCATGTTGTTTTCTTGGCAGTTACTGTGGTTTGCCATTGCTTTGTTCTCAGTAAATCCCTCTGATATTTCCTGATGCTCATCAATCTCCATACTAACCAGATTCCACCTTGCTTAGCATCTCAAGATCAGCCAAAATTGACTAAATACAGTCAGTGACATGAACAGCCCTGTGAACAGGCACAGCAAAAACACAAGCGCCAGGATTGGCAATGTAATGTTCCTCACTTCTCCTGCATTTCAAGCTGGTTTAGCACCTGTCAGAGAAAATGGGAAGCTCTTATCAGCATTTGTTGTAAGCCTCCTGGAGTCATTGAGAGTGAGTTGGGAGGCAACATAAATTTTCATGAATGAATGAATGAATGAATAAGCAGCATTCATCATTCTCCTTTTTCAAAGACACATTTGGTATTATAAATTAATTTATCCCAAATCTTGAGAGATAGTTCAATCTAGTGGTTAAGGCATCGTACTAAACCAGAAGATTGTTCATTGTATGGTTTTGACTCCAGATTATTTATCATCTTTGATGCTCTTCTTTGCATTCTTTCTAACATCTTTTTTGTATTGTGGTGACCAGAACTGGATGCAGTATTCCAAGCATGGCCTCCCCAGTGCAGTATATCCAGACTGTGCTTGTCAAAGTATATCCCTGTCCTTCAGAGTTAAAAAGAAAGATATGCCCTGCTAACTTCGCCTTTAAAAAATGTGTAGTCTGTCTTAAAAATGTGCCTAAAACTAGTGTTTGAAATATAGATTTCAAATATTTGATACTAGAAAACTTAATGAAGCATAATTGTTCTGTTTCCCCACCAATAGGGAACATTATCCAGTGGGCATTGGCCATTGTAATTTTCTAAAAACTAGATATGAGGAATATTTGGTCAATTTATACAATCTCTCTTGAAACTGCTTATTTAAGAGATCCTCTAATCTGTTTATTTCCATCTGTATATCTTCCTACTTTCTCCTTGATCTACACCCTGCAGATCCCATGCTATCCCATAATAAATTATGAACTAAATACCTGATTAAGAGCATTTCAATTTATTGAATACATTTCATGAAAAAACACTGAAGAAATAAGAATGATTTATTTATAACATTTCAAAATTAGCAAACAACTTAGACGGCTAGATTTTTTTTTCTAATTTGAATGGTAAGATACTTCCAGATGTTATAGGGCCCCAAAGCAAAACCTAAACAACATCAGGAAACCCTAGCTAATGGAACAAAATAATTTTAATCTTGGATAGCCTTTGAATTGCTCTGTTTATGATATTTGCTATCAAATATTTCTTATTGTGTACAGCTGAAGACCCACCTCTTTCAATTATCTGGCCTGGCTCAACCGTAATTTTTCTTACTCCTCCTGACTGTCTTTTTAAATTTTAAATTTTAATTGTACATTGGGTTTCTTACAATTGGGGTATTTTAATGGTGATTTTTAACTGTCTAAATGTTGTAATTTGTTACCTCCTCCGTGCATGTGTGTCTTTGTATATATGTATGTTTATGTGTTTGTACACATGTTTTATGTTCTATATGCTCCATTGTACGCCGCCCCGAGTCCTGCCTGGAAAGGGAGCGGCTAATAAATTCAAATTATTATTATTATTATTATTATTATTATTATTATTATTATTATTATTATTATTATTATTATTATTATTATTATTATTATTATTGGGTAACTGCTACTTCTGGTTTATATTAACATAATGTTGCCATATTTTCACTTGGAATATATTCTCTAATAAAGAAAATGGAGAGATGACTTGATTTACCCTCTTAAAGTGATTTGGGATTATGAGCATTTGCCACCAGAGAAGATGATGAGCAGATCTATTTCAAATTTCTGAAATGGAAACCATGTCTTTTCAAAATAAATTAATTCATCAAAACCAGATTAGGTTTATCAAAACAGAGTCACCCACCCATAAATGTTTAATATGTAGGCAATATTACAATGCTAATAGGCATCCAGAAGACATGAGGAATGAAGAGAACAAAAGACAACCTCACTTCTTTTGAGGACAGAAAATGAAGAGCCCATTTTGTACACAATGTGGCCATGAAACAATGTCAGCCATTTCTTTCAGATGATTGAAGAAAAGTGATTCTCTAGATGGAGGCCTCAAGGTGGTTCTCCACAATCTCCCTGCATTCTGGCCAGTTCCCAACTTGCCATTTCAGCCCTGGACACCTTACTTCCACTGCTAGCCAAAAAGCAAGTCCAATGCCTCCTTGCCTCAGCCCTGGCTCAAATGATCAGTGATCAGTCTTCTGTTATGTTTTTGTTCTTTATGGCACAATATATTTAAAAACCTTTAAAAATGAGGAGGATAGGAAACCATGTACAAATGGAGCTATAATCATTATTTGGTCTTAAAAATGAAAAGATAAGGAAATGTTGTTCCCTCCTTTTTTAATGCTTATTCGGTGGTTGGAGAAAGTTTGAAAAATATTATATTGTATCTCTGAGATTATTAGAAATTTTAATGTTACTATATCAGGCATATGGAATATTTGGCTGCTTATGGTATGGTTTTCAGTGACTTTTCTAATTTACTGTTTTAAAATATACTATTTAGTAACATAGAAGAAGCACAAATAGCTTCAGAAAGGTGAACAGAATGTTAATATTACAGAAAATTAAATTCGGGTGAAAAGAAACATAATAGGAAAATTTCCTGCAGCTAACAAATTTACAAAGAAAGGGGTGAAAGAATAGTGGAAAAAGTGTGTGTAGCCCAATTCTCTTTATATTTGTAGTTTGTCTTTTACAGTTATGATTAATTATTTCTTACATGCCATTATTAAGGAAACCAGTCATATTCAAAAGTAAATTTGAAATTGAAATATTGAAGAATTGAATTGCATATTAAATATGAATTCTATTTAAACGTATGTTTGCATTATTATGTTCTATATTGAATTGGATTTTAATTCAACTGCTCTAGTCCAGAAACGTAACATTCCAAAAATTTTCAAAAACGATTCCTAAAAAAGATTTTAAAGGAAAGCAATGTATCAGCAGTTGTAGTCAACTTCTTTATACTGCTTATATTCATCTTTAGAAAATCTATTCAGATGTAGACTATTTTAACATAATAAATCAGGTTTTGTATGTTTTGAAAACGAAATTTGCTTCAAAGCTCATACAGTTCTGAATTTTTAAGCTGCTCATTGAAGCAGACTAACTTTTTCAGCCTCTCATACAATCTGGGTTAAAGGATTAATTGTGCTATAATCAGGGCTTCATTAAGCCAATGTGGTTTTTAAGCAGCGTCACCTTTTTGCAGACCTTCGTGGCATCTTAAAGAAACAAAAGGAGCTTCAATGAACAGCAGAAAGATGATGTGTTTGTATGAAGTCTGAAGTAATTCTTGAGACTTATTATTGGCGGTATAGTGCTCTGTGTCTGGGATACCCTGAGAGGGGAATGAAGGCTTAAGATAACGTTAATGAAAAACAAGCATTTCCACATATTACTCTCATTTTTATACTGTCATTTATAGAAATTTCTCTCATTTACATATAAACTTTCTTGGCCTTCTGGCAGACTGTTAAAACCTGGCCTTCCCCTCCACTCTACAGTATAAGGACTAGGAAATTAGGGAATCCCAATATACATTTCAGCTTTTTTTAATGGAAAAATTCTCATCAAATTGTTATATAGTGCCTTAGTTATTTTTTTCTTATCATTGGATTATCTTAATTGGTGATTTTTATTTAAAAAAATTGCATGAGTTGATCAATGCCAGTTATGTATATAACAGGGGCAGTTATATAAATTTTCTAAATCAATTAATAAATTTAGTGCAAAATTGGTGAGGTTGTCATAAATGTGTCACATATAAAGTATAATGAATACTGCTAAGCAATTAATATTAATAAATCTAAGGATCACAACTATACCATTGGACTATGACGCAGGAGCTATAAAATGTGAGAAGGTAGAAATACCACCTAATCTCACAAGAGTCTTGTAGATTGTGGGGGGGGGGGGTTTACAGACTTTAGTTCATCCTATTAATAGGCATTTAGTAGTGGATCTAATTTTTATATTATTATTACTAATGAATTTATTTTTGCACAAAAATATAGACACAATTTCTTTTGCTTTTCATTTTATGTTATTTTTGTTGCTTCCTGTAATTTATATATGTATTCACTCTGTTAAATAAAATAAATTTTGTTTTACATTATTTTTACATTAAACTATGATTTTGGTATGATGCTTGGGCACATAAAATATGGGGCACAGTTAATAAATTTTGTTCTATGAAATAGAAATCATGAGAGTTTTACCTTTAGGGAATTAAATCCCAAATATTCATTTTCCTACATATATGATGTAGAATATATAAAAGCGAATCCACCTGATTAACATTCTTGCACAAATTCTTTATTACTACAGAAATCTCTCATCAAAAATTATATCTGTGGGAAAAAGAGTTATTCAAGTTCCCTTTGAAAGATTAAAATAGATTTGAGGTATAGGCTTAACTAAACTATGGAACTTTATGAAACACTTAAATCTGTTTTTCCAGAGGAGTCACCTGGAGAAAAATTGCAACAAAGAAGACTCACAATGAAAAGGATTGTATTAAGATATGAAAATATATTGTCAAAGTTCAACAGTTTTGGATTACTTAGTATAATAGGGTGAAAACAATCCAGACGATCACTAGGTGGCCACAAAGAGATAAAGACAACCTTATTCTTTTCTGCCATCTAGTGATCAGTCTCTCCAAGTGAATATGGTAACCCTGCCTATGTTAACGGTCTCCATAGTATTTGACATCCTGATAAGACCTGAAAATTTTTCTCCATTACGATCACTCCAAACAATAGAATGCTCTTTTCACAGATTCCTCATTCTAATGTGTCCTTAAATCGATTCAGGACTAAATTCATAGTGAGATTATGGGAAGAGGAAAAATGCCATTTGGAAAGCAGAGATATTTGAAGTATCAGTAAATTAGAAAGTAATGCTGTTCTATCTTGAATTCAGTTTTTATCTTTTTAAAAGATTTGTTTATCCCACTTTTATTATTTTAATAAATCATGCAATAAACACACATAATATTCATTTCTCCTCCTATTTTCTGCACAATAACCTTCTCTCTTCAAAGAGCCTATCTTTTTCCATATTTCTATATTTTAAGAAAAATCTGTTATGATGATCATCACTTCACTATTCTAATTTTAAGTACATTTATTACCTTTCTAATTTTTTCTTTCTATTCTTCTTTAACGTCAGATCTTTATTAATATGTTAAATACATTTTTCTACCATTAATTTAACCTTCAGACAATATAAATGAAAAATACAGAGGGCTCATTTAACTAATAACTTCATGGGAAGTTAGAAGATAATACAAAGCAAACAAACAAAAAATCAAATTAATGCTAATTGCCCTTTCATATTTTTTGAAAGGACTGTGAAAGAACTACTTAATTCAGTCTGTGGTTGGACTTTTAGCTTGGAAAGTACTTGAACTTCTTTGAGTTTATTTTAATGAGAAGCATATGCAAAAGTTTAAATTAATCAAATAAATTAATTTGTGTCAGGAAACTCTACATCTGGCAATTAACAATCTTTAACCAAAACAAAAAATCAGGGGCATGGTTTCTTTCTGTCTCCCTCCCTCCCTCCCTCCCTCCCTCCCTCTCTTGCTTTTTTGCTGTTTCTTCAAACAAAAAGTAGAGTAGAATCTAACCAATGACAAAAAAGCAAGGGCCCCTCTAGGTAACCTAGATACTGCAAGATGCACCAAGCACACAACCAAGTCAACCACAAACTGGGCCTTGACACAGAGATGAAACAAACTGATGAAGAAGAAGAAGAAGATAGCCACATGTCTGAAATGATATAGGGTCTTCTACTTGAGCAGGGAGCTGGACTAGAAGACCTCCAATGTTGCTTCCAACTGATATTCTATGTTCTATAATAACATACTTCTCAAAATACATATGGAGGATACACTTGGATTGAGTAATCAGAGTGTCTCCCAGACCAGACCAAAAAATCCTTACACCGAGAGTACCACAATTCAGTAGAAACCTCTTGTTCCACATGTTTCTTTTTAATCTTTTGACTGTAGCAACCCCTTGCTCATGCTTCTTCTCAGAAGCCCTCGGGTAATAATGGGGAAAGGAAGAAAGGAAAAATGTGAGTTATCCATCACAGGATCAAGTCCCATCTAACATGATCGAGACAGTTTCTGCTGCAGGGTGAGAGAGTCATTGTTCTTCCTTCTCAATTTTTTTTAACTACAGAGACCACGGCCACACAGTGAAAACCCTTTAATAAAATAAAATAATAAAATGTGTTCTCTCAGGCTGTGCTGTCTCTAGAGAGGAATTGACAGATGGGTAACAGAGAAGTGAAGAGTGCTGCAGGGTAGTTTTCCCCACTCCCCAAACATTGCTTTTACAAATACCCACATAGTTTCTGAGATAGTCTCACTCAGTTAATACGTTACCACCACCCTATTCTTTCTCTTAGAATTGTGTGCATGTGTGCTCACTACAGGCTCTTTTTTCATCTTAATCCATTGCTCTGTTCCCCTAAGTAAAATAAAGGAGAGAGAGAGAGAGAGAGAGAGAGAGAGAGAGAGAGAGAGAGAGAGAGAGAGAGGGAGAGAGAATGAATATGACGTTCGTTTTCCATCCTGATGTGACTCTCCTTAATCTGACTCTACTGGCGGTATCTTTATTTATTCTGGATATGTCCTTGCTTAGTGTTCCCTCTCGAGGAGTGAAAACTCCAGTGTTACAGCAGCACAATTTTTTCTGAGTCAAGGCCACACTTGTCAATTAGAAGGCTTTTCGGAGGCAGTTTTTGAAAAGTAATGAGTATAAAACAAAGGCATTCTATAAATAATAAAAAAAGAAGTTAAAAAAGTAAAAGGCAGTTTCTTTTATATCAATTAATTAATTAATTAAAATAGTACAGTAACTGAACCAGTACTATTATTGTTGAACTTTATGTGGTTCCTCTGGAGAAATTCTGCTTTGAGGAAAGTGTAATAAGATTTTCATCTGATATCTGCAGCTCCATTTCTTTCTAGAGACTTAAAGCTGATTTAGAAGATGTCTTTTTGCTTTTCCAGGATATTTTTTTCTTGCTCTGTGTGCATGGAACAATATACGAATTCTGCCTAGTGGAAGGGAGTGGACATCCCACCCAAAAATCTCGTTTTTACATCAGTATTGGTATCCATATTCATACTAGAGCCAGTTTGATATGGTTAAGGTACTGGCCTGGAAACCAGGAGAATGTGAGTTATATTCCTGTCTAAAGCATTAAAGTTGGCTGGATGATCTTGGCCAAGCCCAACCCATCTCACAGGGCTGTTGTGAGATAGGAGGAGGAAGGAGTATTATGTATGTTCCTTGCCTTATTTACAAAAAATAATAAAGGCGGGATAAAAATGTTTTTTAAAAGTAGTAATACACACCATCTCTGACATTTTTCCTCTTCTTTAGTACATTAGAAAAAGTAAAATAAAATTAATTTGCTCATTTCTTCTTTGAAGACATGATAGACTTGTAAGTAACTTATTCACTTGGGTTAACTTGTGGACTTCTTGGGACTGAAAATTGCAGTAGCAGTAATATATAACACCTAATATAGTTGGCCTATAGAAGAACCTGGTTGGGAAGGGCACTGGTAGACAGTGGTGGGGAAAACCAGGAAGGAGGAGGGAAAATGGTGGAGAAGGTCTCATCTTCCAGTGACCTACAGGAAGCTATGCAGAGATATACAAATATTACCAGAAGTTCCGGATTTAAGCCTTTGCTTTAACTTCATGACTTTAAATGTGGGGGTCCTGTGGTAGATGAATCCATTAATTAATCCATTAATTAATTAATTAATTAATTAATTAATTAATTAATTAATCCAAGCCATTACATTAAATTCCTATTTGGTGAACTGATTTCTGGCCTTTCTTCATGAAATTTGGGGAGGGTGAAGGGTGGACATAACAGTTGCTTGGTCCCTTAGGTCTCCCATTTCTACTCCCACCTCCGCAAACACATGAAAATGCACTGGCACAGATAAATAGTGCTGCTAAAACCCAAGAATTTTCCTCACAATTCTCAGCAATCCATTCTGAGATTGGTAGGGTAGTGCAAATGAGGCTTTATGGGTGATGCTCAATGAGCAAGCTACAGATTGTCCACTCCTCCATAGACACTGCCCTTCCTTCCTCTTTAGCAATGGCTGATAGTTGGCCAACCAGGCCTGGAGCTGCCAGCTGCCTTGTTTTAGCCTTTCTGAGAACAGTGTCAGCACCACAAACTGACAATTTAGTTTTAGGTGCAGGGGAACATGATTGTTCCCCATGACAAAGCCAATCATCACTTTTTCCTTAATGTTCTGGAGGGGATTGGAACTGTCTGGCATATTACAAGCCACCCACGTCTACTGACATAATAAAACGTGGGGAGATATACGAATGACATGGAAAATCATTACAAAAAAGTCAAACATATGCACAAATACACACATTTAAAAATATGAAGGCAGTTGTTAATAAGACAACTAAGTATGATAAATTATTCCATTGAGTCCATAAATATATACCTATTTTTCACCACAATTTCACCATTCATTCAAAAGGCTGCAATCAGGCTGATCCCTCTCAAGGGTCATGCTGGTTTCCTCTTCCCTCCCAAACATGTCACAAGCACATGTAGCACAAAGGACAATTTATGGGGGATGAATGGCACAGCTCTGCATCCTTTCAGTGATGCTCAAGCCTTTTGCAGTGCAGTAAAAACTACACATTGAAACCAGAATTTTAAGAAGGATTTTGAAATCCCACCTTCAATTAGCTAAAAAGGCTTCCCCAAATTCTGGCATTTTCGACTGATTCAGGCTTTGCCAAGTGGGAGCACTGACCTGATTTTTATAGCCATAATTATTTTATTTGATCATTCATATCATAGCTTTTCTAAGAATTAAATGGTGGTTAGCTTTGCATATTTTAATTTTTGCATGCCAGCCACTAATTTTAGTTTGTCCATGTACATTTTTTTTGTAAATTCACAAATTTATAGTTTTTGTACAAAATACAATACATTCTAAGGGCATACTTTGAAAGTGATTTGGAAGTGCTCCAGGGTCCAATTATTATTCATTAAAGCATGCAGAGCTTTGTTAAGGCTTCTGTATAAGCCTGAAGTTGTGGCTGCTTTAAGAAAATGCAATACAATAGTAGAGTTGGAAGGGACCTTGGAGATCTTCTAGTCCAACCCCCTGCCTAGGCAGGAGACCCTATACCGTTTCAGACAAATGGCTATCCAACATCTTCTTAAAGACTTCCAGTGTTGGGGCATTCACAACTTCTGGAGGCAAGGAGTTCCACTGATTAATTGTTCTAACTGTCAGGAAATTTCTCCTCAGTTCTAAGTTGCTTCTCTCCTTGATTAGTTTCCACCCATTGCTTCTTGTTCTACCCTCAGGTGCCTTGGAGAATAGTTTGACTCCCTCTTCTTTGTAGCAACCCCTGAGATATTGGAACAATGCTATCATGTCTCCCCTAGTCCTTCTTTCTCTTAAGCTAAAGATACCCAGTTCCTGCAACCGTTCTTCATATGTTTTAGTCTCCAGTCCCCTAATCATCTTTGTTGCAAGCGGCTAGATCAGAATGCACCTTTGATGCATTCTGATCTAGCCGCTTGCTTTTAGAATAATTAAGAAACCCCATTTTCAGATTCTAGAGCAAATACCTAGGTTGTTCCATTAGGACTAGTATGCTGATCATTGCTAAATTGGACAAAGCACCCAAAGGTTAGAGGAGGAATAATGGATGGAAATTGATCAAGGAGAGATTCAACCTAGAAATAAGGAGGAATTTTCTGACAGAGAACAATCAACCAATGGAACAGCTTGCCTTCGGAAGTTGTGGGAGCTTCATCACTGGAGACTTTCAATAAGAGATTGGACTGCCATTTGTCAGAAATGGTGTAGGATCTTCTGCTTGAGTGGGGGGTTGGACTAGATGACCTACAAGGTCCCTTCCAACTCTGTTAATCTGTTTAACAAATAGCTTTTCAGGAGCTTCCCCATTCTCATTTGGTTACTTTTGATATAATCAGTGTAAAATCTGGCCAAATAGATAAATAATGGGGCTAACATTGATTGGAATGAGAAACCAGAGATCTCCATTTTGTTTAAACAGGG
The DNA here is from genome assembly GCF_964273705.1 of Natrix helvetica. Classification (NCBI taxonomy): domain Eukaryota; kingdom Metazoa; phylum Chordata; class Lepidosauria; order Squamata; family Natricidae; genus Natrix; species Natrix helvetica. The sequence goes on from NC_138550.1 coordinate 74,975,523, forward strand.
AGAAAATCTCTGCCAAAAACCTCAATAAATTTAAATAAAACTATAGTTTATTCAAGAAAAATAATATTTTGGATTTATTGGGCCTACTGCATTTCTATATAAAAGGAAAGATCATTATATTGTTGTTGATGCAATGAGAATAGGGCTTCATTCAAACATATGTTTTTGCAATGTCCTGTCAATCCTCCCAGGTAAACCAGGCAGGAAACACAACTAGATGAATTAATTCTATTTTATTGTAAGACTACATTAACAGAATCTTGCAAGTCTGAAAGTATAAACTTCCTGCCATCACTTTTGGCCATCTAAACAATTAGGGCAGATCCTTCTCTGGCCCTTAAGCCACTGGGGGGCCCTGCCTCTCTTGTCTGATTGTTTCCTAGGCAGCATCTCTTTCCCTCATTCCCCAAGGTCATCCACACATTCCATTATATGTTCTAAAATAATTATGGAGTGGTTAGGTGGGTGAGGAATAATTATATAGAGTAACTTGATACAGGTTTTAATATTTTCAGATGCCCACATACACAGTGGATAAAATTAATTGACTTTCTAAGCTGCTGTTTTTGCTAAGCGAATTGTTCTCCAACATTGGAATGTATGGTCCAATTACTCAATGAAATGAAGACCTGGTGTTACTTGTGGCTTATGAATAAGCATGGACTATGTATGGATAATACAATCGGTATGTTTGCCATAAATAAATACAAGCAAAAATACAAATACAAATTCTGGAGTGCCAGCCTGGAGGGTGGCAGTGACTACTAGATAGGACAACCCTTTGAGGTAGGCCTGATGAAAAAGCAGACTCCACAAGCTTCAGTGAAAGTATTAAGATGGGCTATTATAACAGAACCTAGAAAGTCTGACGGTGCTTCCTTTCCCTCTCTCCCCTGTGAATTAGGGTAGAGTCTGTTTGAACTTCTTTCTCACGCTTTCTCTATTTCCCAGGCTTTAAACATGTTTTTGTTTTCATAACCCTTTCCACATAACTTTTGCAAGATAATATCTGTGGCTCTTCTCAAGATAGCAGCAAAGATATAGGGAAAATGTTTAACCACTGTCATCTAGTGTTTCTCCAGAGTTGGTAGTGTGATCAAAGAATAACAGGATAGCAGAGGTGGTACCGTATATTTAATAACATTTCTTTCATTGTTGCTTTCATTGTGTTTGTGTCATGAATTTAATGTTTACTGCCTACATACATCATTTTATGAGCCTTGAATGCGGATGGAAAAATGCTGTCTAGGGCTCTCAATAATGATTGAATCAGATACCTACAAGTTAGTTAATTTAAAATGTGAATTGCAGCTTCTTTGACACCAAAACCATTTTTTTTTAAAAATCCAAAGACCACAAACTGAACTGCAGTTCGTAGTCTATGGAAAAATCATAAGTTTATTTCTCTTTTATTAGAGTAAAAGACAGCTCCTCTGCAATGCTGCCATCTAGTGCATTTATCAGGAGTTGAGAGGGCAGCATCTATGTTAACTAATATTTGTATAAAGGTTAAAACAAATCTATTTTTAGTGGGGATATTAACAAACTGAAGTTTGGCTTTTACTAGATGATTTATCGATTACTAAAAAGATGCCAACCTGATCAGCTTTCAATATACTAAATTGTATTTGTTTCATATGCTGTATGAAAAACCTTAAGAGAATTTGGAGGATTTGGAAGATAAGAAGAAATGTCCCTGCAGTTGAATTCAGTCTGCTGAATTGTGAATGTTCTCTCTGTTCTGTCCAATCCAAAAGAGTTAAGTATAGTGGTGTATTTGCTCCTTTCTCCTGTGTTTCTTTGGATTAGGTTTAAACTAACATTAGGCAGGTTGGCTTATCTAGAAAGAACAAAAATTGTCTTTCTGATACTTTTTTCTCCTAAAAGCTTCTGGAGTGCTGAGTGGCCCTTGCCAGAAGAAGTACGGGAAGTGACTCAAAAAGGCTACAAGGAAAAGAGGAAAGCAGTAAATCACAACCAAAACCACCACAACAGCCAAAGACAACTCCACCTGTTGTTCCAATCACATACCAAAGTCTCTGTATCAGTATCAGTGAATTTGGAAGAAAAATATTTCACATTAGACACTTTTTAATAAAGAAATGTGCACAAAATGAGGAGGCTTTTCTTGTCTTTTAGAACTCTTCAAGGATCTTGGAGAGTTTCTAGTTTGTCAGCCTAGGAGAGCTGAATACCGCCCCCATCCCCCTGATTACCTTTCCCAGAGGTGTTCCTCTTCACCTGCAGCTACAGATGCATGATCATTCTCTTGTTTACTTTTTATTCAGACCTTTATTTCTCTGATTTTCATTAGAGGATTGGATTCATACATAGTGTGTGGCTTGGGATGGGATGGCTTGGGAAGAGAATCTTATCCTACAAAATGTATAAATACTTCCCTCCCCAAAAGCATGCAAAATTTTGGAAATCATCACAGCCACGAATGATTAAGCCATACAAAGGCAGTGATGTCTTGCTTTCCATGCTTCCTTGCAAGCTTAATGTCTTAACTGGTTCTGTCTCTTTCCAGGTGAACATATTGAGTAAGGATGGTCTCAGGGAAATATGTTCCAAATTATTGGATTACAACTCCAATAATTCTAATCCATGCACCTAGATTACACTGTTTTGGAATTATGAAACTTGTAAACTAGTCTAAGACACGTGGTGGCTGACACATTGGTGAAAACTAATCTAAATGGATACTTAAATATTTGGTTTTCCAAACACTGCAATAAACCAAAGCAAGCAGACTTCCAGACCATTGTAGTATTCATTAATTCAGACTCAAATTCGGAATGTCACTCTGACCTAGATTTGTTATCACTTTAAAATACCCAGCTTCATTATTTTTGCTGTCTTTAGAAAGATTGCCCCTGCACTGCAGCTGAGCCATCCCTAAGTACCACAAGAGCACTGGATTGATTTGGGAGCAATATAAATTCTATGCATGGAATTGCTCATTGTAGAAATAAGTCTAAATTTGGTCATCCAAAGTTTCCTTGGTACCATGCGAATTCAGATATTCTGAACAAACACTGAAGTCAGCCCTCACTGTCAAATAAAAACATCCAAGCTTTCAATGATTTTTAGTTACAGGAACAACTCTCCAACATAAAAGATACATTTTTCATTTTGTGAAGAAAACCTCTTCTCTGTTACCATGTAGCTTGAAAAATCTCTCCCTGAGCTAGATCTTTAAAGTTTTAGCCTCCAGGGCTTTTAATATCCCTCCTTCTTCTCCAAATCAAACACAAAGGCAGTTAAAATGTGGAAAATTCAGGAAATGCAGAGCACATCATTAAATCATCTACTCAGGAAACCTTGGCAATCTTTATTTCAACTCACGTAACGTCCACTATAAATGAAATCTGTATTTTAATTATTTCCAGTTTGGAGACTCCCAATGTGCACTGTGGAGCTAAAACTCTTCGCTGATTTTTTAAAAAAAAATAGGTGGTAGAAAAGAAGAATGTTGCGGCTAATGTGGAACAGTTGCAAATTATATTCCATATTGCCCCAAGCAAACGTCTTTCTTTTATCTTGGAGAAAAAAACAATTTATTTTCCCCTGCAGTAAAGCGTCTGGACTCACATTCTGTTTGCTCATGAGTTCTGACAGGTTTAACCATGGCAGCTTTGTGAAGAGAGCCGCTTTCCGAGTAACCACTGAGGTTGTGCCTCTTTTTAAATTCCTGGACTAACGTGGAATGATATGCTGGCCTTTCTTTTATGGGGTGGGACTAGTGAAGGAAGCTACTGATACATTTTGCATGGCCTTTCTACCTAGATAGGGTGCAAGAGGAATGTTGAACTCTGACATTCCCTCTTTTGTTGCTTTCGGCATAACATGGTCATCAGCTTAGTTATGATATGCTTTGCGGTTTCGAACCTGATGTGCTTGCCAATTTTTTTCTTTTTAAAGCCATGCTCCAGTTTGAAACCATGGAGGGGAAAATAATTTTGAAAAGGTTTAAAGCATACTTCAGTAAAGAAAATTTCTCTGTGGAATATCTCTTTTGGATTCAAAATATTGTAGCTGGAGTAACGTTTTGGATGGGAGGTTGCAGAGTGGAATTTCGGAACCCCAAAATAGAACCTATCACATGCAAGAGGAGGACCCTGGAAAAAGCTTCACGTTTGGTTTGCTGCCTACTTTCCTTTTGAAAATTTCTTTCCTTTTTTTATGTTTAAAGAAGGGAAGTCGAAACTGGAACCTCATTTGGCAAAGTAGCCCAGGATAAGATTTTGAAAGGAAAAGTAGCTCTTTAGAAGAAGCATTCAGAATCCCTTACCCAGTCACTCATCTCTGTTTTTCCAGCATATATGCCCTTCCTAAGTAGATAACCAGGACACTGAATTACATTATTCAGGCAGATACAACCTTTCTCTTTTGATAATGTTTTAAGAGTAAGGTTTACCTTCCTTATTTACTTTGTGCATAGTATTCAATATTAGTGAATCATGCTTTGAAAGGTATTATTTTGCATTTTAGCAAAATTCATGGTTTGTTTAGCTCTAGACTGACAGCAAATAGCAAAACTGAGTTATGTTCTGTAAATGCACTTACGTGCTGTCATACTTGGGAATGCCAATTCATACTTGGTTGGGATACACGTGCCGGCAAGATCAGAAGGAGAATGAGCCATTAGAATAACTCTGCAGAGATGCCACCACTGCTCACTCTGAGGAAACCAAGCAGCTTCCTGTAAATGTAAAGATAGGAGAAAGGGATGCACAAAGTGAACCTTGGCACTGTGTTTTGCACAGCTTGAATCCTAGCATTGAAGTTACCACTTTTTTCATTATTAATGGAGTTTCTAGTATATCTCTGTATACACATGTACTGTACAATGCAAAACTGTGTTAGTCTGTATAAGAAAAGACTTGACTACTTAAGCAGTTTTGGACAACAAAAGCTAGTTTGGATGCCAAGTGAATTTAAGCTCTGATACATGAATAACAGAACAGTGTGACAGTCCTTGAAAATAAAAATTTAGTTCCTTATTGAAAAGTCCCAAACTCAAAACTGCCCTAAACCACATTGGTCCTTCTGCATCCTATGGCCACAATTTTGTATCATTAAACTGGCCATTCTCCATCCCTCCAGACAAGAAAGGTTCTTGCCAATCTTTCATATGATACCTTCTGATGGTAGAGGATGGAGGAGCTTCAAGGGCAAGAACTGCATGCAGGTGAACAAGCAGGATGCAACCTTGAATACAGGTAATAGGATGAACAGGAAGAATGCCCTCTAGGCCATTACTTCCCTTAGTTAAATCCACTAGGTCTTGAATGAGAATGAGTTCTCAGACATGATACCTTTCAATGACAGTTTGTATGGATGGAGTCAAAACTAAGCCTTACTACATGATGTCTCTAACTCATCTCATACTTGCTGTTAGTGTTCTAAGAAGCAGCAGCAGCAATTTCCCTACTCCAAATAAAAGTGTGGCAAAATAATTCAGGGTAGTGGAAAGGACGAATACTTGAATAGGGTATGAAACAAACAAAAGATGCAAAATAAATGTTTTCAGCTACTGTAAAATACATAAAATCTAGTTGTAAACACTATTATTAATGAGCTGGAGTGACACTGTAGTTAAAATGGAGTGTTTTATTCTTCAATTTAAAATTATTATTATTCAGGTCTCCCCTTTTAGAATGGTTCATGTATTTTGAAGTAAACTGAGCCAATATTTTCCAGGAAAATGAGAAAATATAATTATCATTTTGCTTTCTTATCATTTTTTTCTCAGTCCAAAAATGCATTATCAATGCCATAGGCCTATAAAATAAATACTAAACATATTTAATAGTTAAATAAAGTATGGTAAATAAAATATATTTACATACTTAAGAGAAAGTTTGCCTAACGATATATATTTTCTAAAAAATTATATTCAAAACTAAGTTAAAGATACATTTTCACCTGACTACAAAAATATTAGCAGTTAAATGCAAAGATGGAATATAACAAACTTAAAGCAGTAATTTAAAAAACAAAAACAAAAAAGAGGTACTATATTTATTCTACCTGATTAAAAGAAAAAGTTTAAATTTATTTCAAGCCAGCCATAGTTAAATAATATGAGGTTTTTTTTTACAATGCCAGTATGCTACCCATACTAATACCAAGAATATGGGCTTATGGTCCCCCCCACCCAAATTTAATGATAGATGTCCTAGCCTCAATTAGCATAAAAACAGTCAGGCCCTAAATGTTAAATCCTAATTTAATTCTGAAAAATATTTAATTATGGACTCAAATATATTTTCCATTTTGTGATCTTAGTTTTCAACAAAAAGTCTACCATACCACAAACATATATGCATATACCCATACATATAACATATATAGATGAAAAAGTCATGAAAAGTTTTTAGCCCCAGGCATGGCTCAGAAACCTCACTAATTGTTTTATTAATGATTTGTGACAGGACTACCTGAAGGACATTGATCCCACTGGATCATTTGTGGTCTTCAACCATGTTTTTCTTCTGGATTGTCTTCAAGGACTGAGTTTTTATATCTTAGAGCCTGGCTATATGTGAGACTGTTGGCTCCAAGTATAATTTACTTACCCTAGGCATGCCTCTGTAGAGAGTGCTTGCTGAGAATCACCTAGTCATCTACACTGCCATTTTAGCTTATGAGCATGGAAAAAACAACGTAGCCCAGATTAACTCACAGCTGTGGCACTCTCCCCCCTCCTCTTGTGCATGTATATCTGTGCATTAGCATATTTTGTGAATGAAAAAGAGAAGAAGCCTGCCAGTGTGTGCTTGCTGAGTGCATTTACATCACATTGAAGATGCTTTTGTGTTGCCACCCTCCAAATTCTTCCAGGTCCTGGTCTTAATTCTGGAGAAGAAAAAGAGAAATGCCTTATCTGATTTACATTTATTTCACTGGGGTTAATAAAGATTTTGGAGAATTCTGTTGAAAAGCCCATCCTCCCTGCTAACTTGTTAGGCTTCTATAGTGTCCATAAAACAGAGCATTGCTAACAAATGTAATCATAACTCTCTTCTGGCATCTCATATGACTTGGCTCTAGCCTTCTTTTGTGATATCTCTAGGCCTGTTTTGTATATGAATGTTGCTTTCTTATTTCTATCCTCACATGGAAGAAGATTTGGAATACTTCTTATGCTAAGTAAAGCGATATTATATCATATAATATTGATTTGATCAATAACCAAGATAATGGCTGAGCACAAGTTTGGAGTGAGAGGAAGGCGTTCCAGGGTAAAAAAGCTTTCAGGACAGGATGCTGAGGCATAAAAGGCCAGGGTGGAATCCTGGCAAAACTGAATTCTAGAACATTCCCCCAGAATCCTTTGCCATAAGCAGGCAGAGCTTTCTTGGCAAAGAGTCTGTGTGGAAAGTAATCCCTGAAGATAAAAAAGGGGGGAAAAGTGCTGAGGAATCTTTGTTTGACTTCTAAAAGTTCATTTCTCATAGGAGTTTGCCAAATACTTTGATATTTTTCATCTTCACATTTTTACAGAACAAAACTCTCTTGTAAGAGAATGTTGGGGCTCATATCATTTTCTGCTCCAGTCATGCAATTCAGGCATACAAAACTCATTCCAGGTTTTGCATTCAGTTCATTTTTCATATCCCCCTTTTCAAACTTGTTTACGTTAGCTTAGCCTTCATCAAAATGCTGTCTTAATTAAATCTGAAAAATAGACATTTGACTTTACTTTAAGCGATGATTTTGGTCTGCTATTGATATAAAGGTTAGATATACAGAACAGACATAGCATTGTATATGGATTGCTCCTTGATTTTTAAAAAATCATTATTGCTTTTAAAAAACACATATTTTTAACAATGATTTCTATGAGTTGACATGATACTGATGCATACATGTACTGTGACTTCACTAAGTACAGAAAAATGGCCTCTAATTTTTCCCAGTCTCTAGTAAAAAGATTTGCTTTACGGGATCAGGTTTGGCCCTATTACACTTTCAAAACGTAAGAAATATGATTACGATTGGCATGATTCAGCCACTGTCTTGCATGTAGCAATATATACTGAAAGCTCTAGCAGACGCAGTTGGTTTCAGGTTAGAGTGGTGGGGAAAGGTTGGGACTTCTTCATAGGTAGCTCCCCATAAGCAGTGGGCTGAATCATCTGTTGAAATTAGATCCCTATGAAAATCCACATAAAGCTACCATGGCTGGAATGTGTTGGAAGCATTGGGTTACTTCTAGCACCTGATCCCCCTTGTACAAAGAGAATGGTTTCACCTAGATGTGTTGTGTCTCCCCTCCGCCATTGACTGCTATGAGATAGAGAATTAATTATAGCAACTTATTATTGGTATAATCAAAGAGCCTTGATGTGCTCTACATTGGAAGGAATGGCTCCGCTTTGCCTCCCAACAATTCAAAGCCAATTCCTTTGCACCTTCATCCTGTCCCCTTAAAGGACTTTCTACTGTGAACTACCAGTGCCAATTACCAGCAAGCAGGAGTTCTTTCACTGTGAAGGCTAGAGATTTTCCTCTAGAGGAGGAGTCTCCAAGCTTGGCAACTTTAAGACTTGTGGACTTCAAGCCCCAGACTTCCCCAGGCAGTATGACTGGCTGAGGAATTCTTGAAGTTGAAGTACATTAGTCTTAAAGTTGCCAAGCTTGGAGACCCCTGCCCTACAGCAAAGAGACAATGTGCTATTGCAATCTTTACAGGCAGCTGTACAGGGACAAAAAGTTAAGATGGCATTTGTAACCACAGAAACCTTGCCCCCTTTTAAGTGTGCACAAGTGTAAAAAGGGGAGGACTAAAGCTTTAATTTTATGATCACATCAATCATGAATTGATTTCTGAAGACATATATTTTCAACCATCATTAGAGGTGATTTCAGACCCATCTTCAGCCATAGAGGTTCTTTGGGTAATTTTGGTCCAGTCAATATGGCTCATCATACTTTACCTCCTAGGGCTTTTTATGAGGTAAATGGAGACCACATACAAGCCGCCTTGAGTTCCTGAAAGAAAAGAAAGATATAAATCTAAAAGAGAATTATGACATATTTGTATTTTGTTTATTTCAAGCCATTTATTTCAATGTCACTTTAGAAATGTCAACAAATCACTGCCTTTCCTGAGTAGCATTTTGCTTGCCTGATTAGAAAAAGGAACCAAAATACAAAACTGCCAGCATTAGTAGTTTCATGGGGAACAAAGGTTTGCCACTATAACAAGCAAAGCAATACAAGGAAATGCTAGCAGTTTGGTCTTCCATATATATATGAAGCTGACCTCAACAAACAAAGAGTGAAGTGCTCACAGTTTCAGTTATGTGTCAGAAGGAAGCAGTTTGCATGCCTTTATGCCCATTTTTACAATGTCCTGGAAATAGTGAAAATAATCTCGATCAGTCTAAGATGCATTTTGAACTAGATTCCAAGAGATGGAAAGAGATGGAAAACCTGGTGATCTGAAAGAACTACAAGTTGGTTCCCTGGAAGAACCCCAGTATAGGAAAAATCAAATGACTTCAAATGGCATATAGATCACATGCAAGGAGGGACCAATAAGCATATTGTCATTTTGGCCACAAGAACAACTCTGCATCCTTAAAAAGGCCAACGCTTTATGTCCATAAGAAAGGATGATACAGAAAATAACTTATGGGATTGAGAAAATGCTGATTTGATATTAAAAATCATAAACTTGGAATGCAACTGCTTAACTAAAGTATCCAATATCTAAAAGGAAAATGTCGAACTAACCTATGGCAGATTTGTTTTTAAAGGATTGTTCTCTATCTTACATTTTTCATTACATTACACTTTTCTGAAACCTGGTGAGGAGAATGAATGACTTTTTTTAAAAGGACTATTTCTGAGAAGCTCCATCATTTCCGAATCACAGTGGATCATTCTTCCAATTTTTAATTTCTGCATTCATTTTCAAGTGGTTTTCAGACAGCAAAGAGTACAAAAGCTTGTAGAACTAGAAATTTCTCTGAAATATACATTGACTTTGCACACATTCAAAATTGTGTAGCATCACTTTGGGCTTTGCTTTTCTCTATATCCAGACTTTGTTGAATTGCAGTTATAGTAAACTGCATAAACTGAATTTGAATTAGGAAATTTGTGAAACATTCACTTTCAAATGGGTTGGAAAGTAAGAGAACTATCAAGCATGGGAAATTAGATGTCTAGGCAGTTTAAATGAATATAAAATCAATGTAAAGGTTTACTGCAAGCTTAAGCTCTCTACAAAAATCTGAACTACTAACAATAAAAGCAAATTGGTAGTAGATAAGAGTGAACAGAATTCAAGGTAGGTTGTTTAGTTCTCTTGTGGGTGGCGCTTATGATAATGTGTTTGAACCCTCCCTCAGGCTCAGGCTAGCCATCTCCTATAAAAATAGTAATCTGCAAAAAAGAAACCACAACATATGAATTTCTTTGTTTTGATGGTAATATTGGGACATTCAATGTTCATGGAGTTTATTACTGTTTTCTTAAGACTGGCAGATTTTTATTCTTGGAGTAAATAGCAATAGCACCTAGACCAGGGGTGTCCAAACTTGGGAACTTTAAGACTTGTGGACTTCAACTCCCAGAATTCCCCAGCCAGCCATGCTGGCTGGGGAATTCTGGGAGTTGAAGTCCACAAGTCTTAAAGTTCCCAAGTTTGGACACCCCTGGTCTAGACCTATACACTGCTTCACAGTTCTTTACAGCCCTCTTAGCTGTTTACAGAGCTGGCATATTGCCCCCAGCAATCTCTTTTTTGTTACATAATGTTCTCCAGTTGCATATTTTTCATTTGTAAGAAAGTTACTCCCATCCATTAATGTTACAGTACTTCTAAATTTTTAATGTAAAAATTGGAAAGTAGCTTACCTGAAGTGATTTCCAGTATTCCTTATATCACTATGAAAAAATATGTCTGCCTATCAGCAATCCAGGGGAGCGATAGTTCAGCAGTTAAAGACACTGAGCTTGTGAGCTGGAAAGCTGACAACCTGGGTTTGAGACCTGAGCAACAAGTGAGCTCCCGACATTTGCCCTAGTTCCTACCCACTTAGCAATTTGAAAGCATTGTCTTTGGACAACGCTGGCTCCCTTGGCCAAGAAACAGAGATGAGCCCTGTGCCCTAGAGCTGGACACGACTGATAGGAAAATCCTTACCTTTTTATTATCAATCCCACATTTTTTTCAATGTCATGAAACATATTGAAACATAATAGAAAAAACTATTATTATCATCATAATCCTCAATTTTAATTAATCAACCACTTTTTGCAAACTAAAAAATGGGGTTATATAAGCAGTAAGATAATTAAACAAATACAAATAAAATAATTGTCCTTTTAAAATCTATCAAAAGGAATTCTAAACACAATTACAAGTTCATCTATCTCTCAATTACTGTAACCAATATTGGAATAACTGAAATGAATTTATAATGACAGACATTTGCTGGATCAAGAGAGAATTGGTTAGGAAGAAAGCTTACTTACAGTACTTCCCCTAGTCAAGGAACCCAATGATCAACTCCCTTAACCATCAGACCACCCCAAAAAGGTTTTAATCAGCCAAAGGAGGCACCATGTCTTGGAGGGGTTGAGTTTGAGTCTGTTGTCCCCCATCCAGACCCCGACGGCTTCCAAACACCGGGACATCACTTCGACAGCCTCGTTGGGGTGGTTTGGGGTTGAAATGTACAGCTGAGTATCATCAGCGTACAGGTGGTACTCAACCCCAAAACCACGGATGATCTCACCCAGCGGCTTCACATATGTGTTGAACAGGAGAGGCGAGAGGACCGACCCCTGTGGCACCCCACAAGTGAGTGGCCTCAGAGTCGACCTCTGCCCCCCTGTCAACACACATTGTTTCCGGTCGGAGAGGTAGGAACCGAACCACCGCAAAACGGTACCTCCGACTCCTATCCCCTCCAACCGGCGCAATAGGATACCATGGTTGATGGTATCAAAAGCCGCCGAGAGGTCTAATAGGACCAGGATAGAGGAACAACCTCTATCTCTGGCCCTCCAGAGATCATCGACCAATGCGACCAAGGCTGTCTCCGTGCTGTGCCCGGGTCGGAAGCCGGACTGGCGTGAGTCTAGATAATCGGATTCGTCAAGGTGTCGTGGAAACTGCTGCGCCACCACATTCTCGACAACCTTCGCTAGAAAGGGAAGGTTGGAGACTGGACGATAATTAGCTAGCTCCGTTGGGTCAAGTGAAGGCCTCTTAAGTAAGGGCCTCACCACCGCCTCCTTCAAGGCAGTTGGTAAGGATCCCTCACCCAATGAGGCATTCACTAGGCCCAGAAGCCAGCCTCGAGTCACCTCCCAAGATGCCAGTACCAACCAGGAGGGACACGGGTCCATTAAACATGTGGTGGGTCGCAGCCGTCCACGCAACCTGTCCAAATCCTCGGGGGCAACAGAATCAAACTCCTCCCAGAATGGTCTCACAAGACTCACTGTTGACGGCCCGTCCGGTCCACTGAAGGGGGCCCATCCGCTCCAGATCTGAGCGACTTTGTCCTGCAGATATTCCCCAAACTCCTCTGCTCTGCCCTGCAAGGGCGCCCCCCGCGTCCTCTGCGATAAGAGGGAGCGGATCACCCTAAACAGGGTGGCAGGGCGGTTATCAGCGGATGCAATAAAAGCGGCACAATATCTACGTTTGGCCGCTCTCAATGCCACAAGGTAGGTCCGTAAATAGGCTCTTACCTGTGTTCGATTTTGCCCATCAAAGCCATCTTGCTGAGCATGTCAGTGCCCCAAGGCCTCTTATACCAAGCGTACAACACTCCAGGAAAGGCCTTCACTCTCACGCTCTGCTGCTTCTACAGTAGCACAAGTTCTCTTCAGGGGAACTAAAACATGGCCAAGGAAGAAGGGTTGAGAGGCTGGAGCAACCCAAGGGAGAGAAGAGAAGGTGGCTGAAAAAGGTATTTGGCCAGCTCTTAGTGGGATGTGATGAATGTGTACCTAATGCTGATGGAGTGCTTTGGCTAAGAGCTTTAGATGAGCCTTTCTTGGCTCACATGTTCCTTCTTTTATTACTGATCTTAACTAATCCTGCTATTGCAGTCCAAGGAACTACATGCAAGAGTGGCTCTGAGGTCCCTCACACAGATGTGTTTCCTTTACACATTTTGTTGAAGGAAGCAGTACCAGCAGGTTAACAGCCAACCTTTTTGGCAAGGCATCCTCTACCATTTTAACATGCTCTACATTAACATATCTGCACCTTGAAGAAGTGTTGCCTTTGTTATCATGGGGAATTAAATGATGGGTAGTGCAGCAGAGCAAGACCAATGTTTAATTTACATGCATACCTTTATTATAGCCAGAATACAACAATCAACAGCAGATGGAACAAAAAAATAAAAGTGTTTGTGACTAGATTATTTATGTGATCAAGGTGTGTCTAGTTTTGCAGAAGTTGGCTACATTTGTGGAAACAGATCATACTAGGCAGACAAAAAGAACTGTATATAAAACAAATCTCTACTTTGTCAAATAGGGGGTAATAGGATCGGCCCTTGCATCCTTATAAAAAAATTCTATATAATAGAACATGAACTATGGTTTCGAAAGACTCTTCTCCACTATGGCATAATCTTAGTTCACGGAAACCTTTTTGTATCTGCTCTCTTAGGGAGTGTATGCTAATATTCAGTTACCTCTGGAGTTTAGGGACATTTATATTGTGTATAAACTTTGCTCAACATTTAAGTTGTTGATATCTGTTTTAACAAAGAAAAGGAAAATGGTTGATGAACTGATGATTGTTTCAGAGTCTCTGGTTTTCTGAGATATCTGAAGGGTTTGGGTGTGCTCAAAAAGTTGTTCTGAGGTAGGCATCCTTTTATACCAAGAGAGCTACTGATAAGTAAATTTCATTATTCAACAGATTTGGAATCCAGTGTTAGCACTTGTAGTCCACTAGTTCTTTAGAGTATCAGTGAATTAGACTTGAATCCAGTCCCTGTCAGATATAGTGAATGTAATGTATAATTGAAATAATCACTGATTTAGCCACCTGCTTGACTTTATGATAGTCACTCTCTCTCTCTGCCCAGTTCACTTTACAGGGTTGATGTTGTGGAGAAAATAGGAGTCTGGAACATTATGTACATTGCCTCAAACGGGACAAAATAAAGGCGAGAAATAAAATAATATTATACATTTACTATGCTATATTGCTGGGGCTGTGAAAATGAGAAACCATGATTATACAACTGTGCTTTGTCCTTGCATTAGTAGATTTCTATTTGTGTACCAGGGAACCCTTGAAAGGCTCTGCCTTGATAAAAAATAATTTAATCATTAGCACATTATATCTTATATCTTAAAATCCTGGAATACTATTTTTGGGAGGAGCCTTGGAATCCAAACTCCCTTCTTCATGCAGGAACCCAAGTTTGTTCATGACAGATAGCTCATAAAAGGGAGCTAAATGTTTCACTCTCGTAACTACTTTGATACTTAAATATTTTTTTTCTAAAATTCAACAAGAATCTGACTTCTCGTAAGGTAAATCCATTAATCTGTATCCTGTTCCAGCTTGTTGTGTGTGTTCTTTGCACTCTCAGTGCAATAAAAAATAAAAAAAAGTCCATCATTCATTAATTCCATTTCTTTAGGAAGAAAATACAATTAAATAGTATTTTAAAAGGCATGAAAAAATAGTCATAGGCTATTGTGCTAAGCAAGTTTTCTGTAGCCAACTTTCTGGATCTTTCCTGATCAGTGGCATCCCCAGAACAAGATTTTGATATGGCTATCCGAGGCTCCATTCAGTCAAATAAGCCAAAGGGCTCTCAAAGGCAGGAGAATTGGCTTATAATATGTTACTTCGAAGGGGCAGGGGGGGGGGGAGGATGCTTGTTTTAAGGGAAATCCCCATTTCCCCATTTAAGACCATCTAGTCGAGAATTCAATCTTCTGCTTCTCTTATTTATCTCATTATACACTTAACTTCAAAAGCTCTGGGAACAGAGTTTAAGAAGAGGCCTTTTATAATAAACTTAGCATTTTAAACAACTTGGGCAGGAGCTCAAACAAGCTAATTGTATGCCCTAAACAAAAAGAAATTCCATAAAAAATACAAAGTAGTTTGACATGCTCTTTACAATTGTAAAGTTAGAATATATTTTCAGATATTAAATCAGTGGAAGTTAAAAATGCTACCTTACATTATTGGTTTAAATAGTAATATGCACTCCTTGTGTGCTTTGCTATTTAATTTTAAACAAACTTTTTAAAAAAGCATTTAAGTTGGTGTGAAAATTTGCAATTTAAGTACATTATTTTAAGGATTACTATGCATTTCCTTTACTGGGGAAGCTAAATGCACTATGTTTGCCTACAATATATTCTGCAACTTTTAAAAAACATTCATTTTCAGCCGGTATATTTTTCCAGCACGAAGGCTCTGCTTTTTTAAAGTCCTACCTAGAAAATTTTCAGTTACATCATTTGCACAAATATGTTGTTGTTAACATTGAAAAACCTCTTTGCTTGCAGTTGTATATTTTATTTGGCTAAAAAAGGTGCCCATGTCTAATACATCACATGGCCCTTTGGTGATACTATTTAAGCTAGGAATTCCAAAACTCACAAATACGGAATAGCCAAATGTTCCAAGGCTCTCCTCGTACACTAAACATGCAATATATCTCCTCCTTTTCCAAACAGAAATAGATTTCTCTCTGATTGGTTTGATAAATTTGACCCAAGATTTCCATTTGGAGTTACTGGAGTTCCTACTGTTTTTCTGTGTGTTGGTGGGCCAAGCCCTAATCGCCCACATCTCCCAGGGAGGCCATAAATTATGGCAATGAGATGGAGCTTTGTATTCCTTCTGCTCAGAAGAAGGCAAATCTGCAGCAGCATTATTTTGACAGCCCTGAATTTAATTCATTGTTTTATGACAGATGGTAAAAGCGTACATGCTCATAGTACTGATTTATGATCATTTGGGTCTGGAGGATTCTATAATTTGCAAGTAATGTGAAAACAGATGGATAGACAGACACTAAAGTGCAAGCTGACCTGTACATTCTCACTGCTTGCTCCAAATGGCATCCATATGGCTCTAAACTCCATGCAAGGAGATCTTGATTAGCAGAGCTGGAAGTATTTTTAGTAAAACAGGCTTCAGTTATTGGTGGGTGGGTGTTACTTCAGCCTGTTTGAGGGTCTTTCGTTGACCGAATCCTGGATTTTCTAGTCACCTCATGATTGTGGCAACTTTTTCTGCAATTAAAATGGAAGGCATCCTTCTGGCATTTAATGATCATATAGTATCTTAAATGTAAAATGTCTGTGTTTAATTCCCCAAGGCTGCTTCTCATGTTAAAAAGTAATTTTAAGAGAGGACAATTTTCATTGGAAAACAGAAGGGGAGGGCTTATTTAATCCTTTACTCATTTTTGCACTTTGCCCTGCATTTTCTCATAGTCCTGAGTTCTAACATGTGGTTACAAGGACACATTCCTTTATAGAGCATATCCAGGGTGGGTATAAATTACATCATTAGACCAGCAGAAGATAAACAAGGTCAGCCTCGTTTATCTCCCCTTATTTTTTTGCACAAAACTATCACTATCCAATTTTGCTTTTCACTTTAAGAAGGAAATGTTCTGGGCTTACATTTCCATGTAATGCATAGCCTGCAGTGTGAAAAAGTAAGGTTATAGGCACTCAAACAAGCCCATTTTCCACAGATAAGGAAAGGGAATATCAGTACCTCAAACAATGAGCTGACAGCTTCTTCCAAAGGCAGATTAAACTGCTGAGTTCAGGTAGATACACCCAGCATTACTGTATTGTGCTACTTCTAGTGCAATTGGTTCCAAAAAGTAAATCTCCCATCCCTGCAGTAATATGGAACCAAGTTGTAGTTCTGGATTCAAAATGCACAACTAGGTAACTTATTAAACTCAGCCAAAATGAGACCAAAGCATATATAAGCTTTCAAGTACTCCAGAACTCATCAAAAGAACAAAAACCTTCCCCCATAAAAGTAATGTTACAAAAGGCAAGAAATAAGGCAAGTGAAAAGCATGAGAATTTTAAAAAAAATGGCCAGATGACCCATTCACAAAACCTAAATTTTAAAATATAAGTCTCTTTTCGCTAGGGATTTTTTATATAACTCAGCAGTTGCTGTCTTGGCATAAAGTCTTGCCGTTGTAGTGATATGTTTTCATAACTCTTGTTGCTATTGCTCGCTAGCAAATGTTCTGCTCTCACTGATGGTAACGGTGGAGAGAATATGTTGAACATATGCAATATTTCCTCCCCGAATGTAATCATCCCTCCCAGGAATCTACCAATGATAGATGTTTAGTCTTTGTTTTATTATTATTATTTTCCTTGCTGGCTTTTTTATGCCACCCTGAGCCATTCAGGTTTGAGTTAGGTTATATATACTGCTAAATATATATATTTTAAATAATCAAACATAGTTTGGCTCCATGAACATATGTTTCTAAAGTCATAACGTGGAATAGAATTCCAAAATATTTCCTGGTAGAGAAAACAACTTAAATTCCCTGTATAAGAGTTGAACCCCGTAGAATAACCTCTGGTTACTTATATGTGATGAATTCCAAATAGGATGAAACTGATCTTGTACTGTCTGCCTCCTGGTAGTTAATGTAACTAAAATCTTTCCCTCTGTGACAGATTTTGAGAAAAAAGTGAATGCTTTCTGGCAGGGTGGATCCTACTGGTTTAACAACAGGTTCACTGAACGCATGCTTCGCATGTGCGTGCTTTCATTGCTCGTGCATGCGCCTGATGTGCCTGTTGCACACTGCGTACGTGTGCACAGTTTACAGAGAAATCACCTTCCGCATTAGTGCTGGGGAGGAAAACAGCTGAGGCGCGGCAATCCACTCTGCTGTGCCTATCAGCTGGGCTTCAGAAAATGGAATATAGTCAAGTATAGTGCAGTGGGTGGGCAAGCGGGCAGGTGGGCAGGCCCAGCTGATAGTCAGAGCTACTAGTTCACCCGAACTGGTCCAAACCGGTAGAATCCCACCCCTGCTTTCTGGATCAATATATCATTCCTTAATGGGACTGCTCAAATCTTTTGGGGGGTTGCCTTGTGAAGGAAAGCACCCACTTAAAGCTCCTTTGTGAAGCAAGGCATCTTTACTTGCTTCTAAGAGCAAAGACAAGTACTTCATTGCTTACCACCTTCCCTGTAATGTGTATCAAGAACTGCTTCATTGAGGCAAATCATCTGCTGCATTGATGAAGAAAATCACATAGGCATGAAACTCGCAAAGAGCGATGAAACTCACATTGGCAAAGAACAGAAAGGTAGCCTTATGTCTTCAAGGGGAGTGTGGAATATAACATACATTTCTGATCATAGAACCTTAAGAAAGATATCCATGCAATTTTATCAAAAAGAGTCTGACCACTTAACCAACACAAACTGTGAAAACCATAACATTGTCATACATCAAAAACATCTCAGAAACCACCAACAGACTATTAAAACCACATGGCATCCACCATAGCACACAAACCAACTAAAATAGTCCAAAACATCCTAAGTAAACCAAGAAACCAGCAACCCTAGAAGAAAAAATATGAGTCGTCTACAGTATGCATTTATGCAATGTAAGGACCATAACAGCCACTATTTAGGACAAGAGACTAGCAGAGTGCACCCATGCACACCAACAAACAATCAAGAAGTCTAGATGAAAATTTCTCAGTTTCACAACACATGGACAGATTCAACCACATTTTCAAGGGGGAAACTCTGAGCATCCTAGACAAAGCCAAGTCCAAAAATGATCGGGAATTCCTCAAAGCCCAGCACTTAGACAAATCAGCCGTCAACAGGCACAGAGAGGTAAACAACATTTTCATTATTCAAGAGACAATAAAAAGCCAAAAAGGAAACAAAAAGGCCAAATCACCTCTTCACCAGCAATCAATATCAAATGAGCAGATATTAACACCAATTAACACTAAAGTATAGGTATAATCTTTATTGTCATTGTACTTAAATACAATGAAATTGGTTTTAACTCACTGGTGCAAAATTATAACAGAAACGAAAAAAGAAAGAAAAAGAAAAAAAACTAGCGTGTGCATGAAGTGATTGTGGATGTATTTAAAAGTCTCACAACCCAAGAATAGAAACTATCTTTAAACCTGTTTGTTCGGCTGGCTATACTTTGATGTCTTCTGCCTGATGATAGAAGTGCAAAGAGACACTGACCATACATCTCTGAGTATCTTCCTTACTCTGCTAAAGCAGCGCAATCTGGCGATGTCATCCAGTGGTGTCAGAGGGCAACCAATGGTTTCTTGGGCTGAATTGATCACTCTCTGTAGTGCCTTCCTGTCCGCAGCTGTTAAACCAGCATACCATACTGTAATACAATATGTGAGGACACTTTCTATGGTGGACCGATAGAAAGAGGTCATCAGCCGTTGTTCCACCTGATTTTTTCGCAGGACTCTAAGGAAATGAAGTCTCTGTTGGGCCTTTCCAATCACCAGAGACGTGTTGTTTTTCCAGGTGAGATCTTGACTAATAAGCACCCCAAGAATTTAAAAGAGGGAACCCTCCCCACACAGCCCCCCTCGATATACAGTGGGGCAGGTTCCTCTCTGTGCTTCCAGAAATCTAGCACCATCTCCTTTGTCTTACTAGTATTTAGATGTAAGTTGTTTCTTGAGCACCATGCGGATACCTTCTGGACTTCTTCCCTGTATGCTGATTCATCCCCTCCAGTTATGAGACCCAGCACTGTTGTGTTGTCTGCAAACTTTATTATGATGTTGGATGGATCAGAGGATATGCAGTCATATGTATACAGCGAGTACAGGTATGGGCTAAGCACACAGCCCTGAGGGGAGCCTGTGCTGAGGTTTAGCGTGGAAGATGTACAGGACCCAACCCTTACTACTTTGTGGACGATCCATCAGGAAGTCTTTGATCCATTCACAAGTGAGGGGAGGGAAATTCAGGTCAGTCAACTTTTCAATGAGAATTCTTAAACACTAAAGCTACAATCAAGAAGTAAACAATACCCCAATCAAGGAATTACCAATTTAGATAAACAAGCTAATAGTAAACAATAGGCAATTCAAGGAACCAACAACAACTGACAGGACAAGCCACTAATATATAAAAAAGAGCAAACTCCATTCCCTCCTAAGCATTGATGATGTTACCCAGATTAGTAATGAGAAGTCTGCAAGAAAACAACCAAGTTCAGAGAGCACCAAGGATTCCACAGTTTAACCCTGAGCTACAAATATTCTCTTGTTTTGGTAAGACAGGATTAGAAATGATGCATCAAAGGTAACCAAATTAGAGACCTAACAGTGTAAGACTACTGAGGTTAGGCTCCCTTGGTTAGGATAAGAGAAGGTTGACAGAAATATATAAAAATCAAGTGAGCGACACATATTAAACTGATCTATCCATGGAACAAAGTGATAAAGTAGAAATAAATATTTCTGTTTTCAACAGATACATTTTTAGATAATGTCCACAACTGAATCATTTATCTGTACTTATACAGCTTTTGTTGTCCGAAATAAAAGTTCCCCTCCAGAGTTGTATTACAACCTCCCAAACTCCAGCAGAATGGGGACAGAATTATAGTTTAGAATTCAGTGGGTTTCAACTTTATACTATGAACCCAAACACAGTTTGCAAATTAACAGCGTCTTTTTTTCCTTCTATCCATGCATCTCATATTACATTCCCATTACTAATTAAATTCAGGCAAAAAGCTCAGTTTATTAACTATAGGCTAATTTATTGTAATCAATAAATTAGCCTATAGTTAAAAAAATTGATTCTGTAATGAATGAATTAGAGACATAAGAAAGCATGTAAGCCATAGCCTGCTTACTTGAGTGTCAAGCATGGAAAATCAGGGGTCCAGGCAGTTTAAATAAATAAATAGGTTTGTTGCATGCTAACAAACAAATGCTAACAAATGCTTTCTACAAGAATCTGAACTACTAACAATCAAAGGAAATTGGTGGTAGATAAAAGTGGGCTGGACTTATCTCTCTTGTGGGCTGATGACGCATTTGATCCCTCCTCCCTTGGGCCCAGCCTGCTCATTTCCTACATTGATTTAATGCTTAGCTTAGGGGGATTTCTGAACAGATGTACATTGACTTGTTCTGTTAGTTTGTATCATTTCTTCTAAATAATTTGTTTTGATAATCCTTGTGATCTCTCTTTCAAAATTTTGTAACATATGGGTACTTTGGTTCAGATGTCACTTAGTTTTGGGAACCTCTAAATTTGTTAATAGTTGTAAGACAGTCATCCTTAAAGGCATTTCAGCGCCCTTCTCTAACATTTTAACATTTCATTATTAATAAGTTTCCAGTATTTTGCTTAACCAGATTGTACAGAAAAGAAAAACCAATAAACTTGCATTCTGTCTGACTCATCAATAGAGAGCAGCCTATCCCAATAACCCATTATATGACAATGAGGGCAATCTGCTCAAATGATTGACAAATTTAGGGGCATTTGGCATTTGTTATTTTGTTTTATTACAATATTTTCAAAATAAATAAAAAATAAGTTATGGGTGTTCTTTTTTCTTTTCCTTTCTTTTTGCTGGCTTGTATTAACTTGTCTTCTTTCCAATAAGTTTCTCAGAATTTATGCTTTTGCTGCCATTGTCCCCTACTAAAAACATTTCCAAGTTTGAATTATTATTACAATCTAAATTAAAATCACAAATTTGGGACTCCCCCTTTCAATCAGAATTATGGTACTGAGAAAAAAGATTTGTCCTATCCACCCCTGCATTGTGATCACAATCCAAATACTACTGGTTCCATGGGATAACTGAGCAAATAATGCCCAAGCATGTTAGTTTTCTCCAGAAAGCACACTCTTTCTGGTAAAAGTGAGGTCACACAGATGTCTGACCACCCTTTTTTTCTTTCATGGGAGTTTTGCTGAATAACAGATAATTGAGTGAAATGTTCCATCATTAACAGCTGAAGTGAAAATAAATTATTTTTTTTCTTGACAAGCAGACTTGGAGTTCTTATAAAGGGTGCATTGACTGAATAAGACAGTTATAAAACTGAAAGTAAACTTTCCAAGCAAGTAGGCTGTCATCAATCTAGTTGTTGTTACATGAAGTATCAGTAAGAAGATACTAGAAAATGAAACACGATGACAAGCTACGCTATAGTATTATGGCACTAAAGAAAGGAAAAAAGCCATGCTATTTTATCTTGTTTTAATAGCATGGTATTAATTTGTGGTTAGGTCTGTTAATACACTGCATCTACATTCTAGTCAATAGAGTGTGGGCAATAATATGCTAGTTGGCAAGATTACCCCTAGGTGATAGATCATGTAGAGAGCTTACACAGAACAACAGCCTGATGCTGTACCTATGCCATATCATATTGACCAAAACTTGCCAAAATTGACCTGACATTCCCTTATTGTTCCCAGGGACTATTCCATTCAGCATGGGTAAGACTATGGTAACTCTTGCAGCAGATAACTTTTCCAGATGGTCTTTAACAGTATCCACATGCATATTGCACTGCAACAATCCAATTATAAGACAATAAGCACATTGGTATCTTCTCTATTGCCTCCTACATTAGCTGAGGTTGCAGCTCTTCCAGAAGAAGCCATCAGTCCAGGAGACTAGGTTCAAGTTGTGAGCCTGGTCTCCAAAGGGTAGTACAACTCCATCTAGAACCAAATTTGGTACTCATTCAGAATTACTACTCTGTCTTGCTTGTTTAATGAAAAATGTTGCCTGCTAAGTGGCCAACATGCCGTGTACAATTTACAGCTCTATTTCAGAAGTCTCAAGCAAATGGTCTCCATTTTGTGCACCTGTAACAATATTTTGTAGAGGCTAAGGACCTTGTCCAAGGCCAGAGTGCTAATCACTGCACATGAGTGCACATGCTGTACCACAGGGAGCCCTCAGGAAGAGGACCAGTCTCACAATAGAAGGCTCACAATCTACTTCAACATTTATCCCAGCAGACATAGGGCCTACTGGCCAGTTCATGAAGTTAGTGCCCCAGGCCTCTCATCCTCCAGGCACTCTTGCCTGCTGTTGTGCTTTCTGGTTGACATAGCTTCTGTAATGGCATTTAGCTCTGGCATTTAGGGTGTGGAAGGTAAGTCTTGCTAGGGAAGAAGGGTTAGGAGGCCGGGGCAGCCTGAGGGAAAAGGAATAAAGGGACTAAGGAGGAGGGCCAGGTCAGACTGCCTTGCTATGAGCTTTTCTCTGTTGAGCAAAGAGTGAGAAGGACAATTTACCAGCAAGTAACTTTTATAAAGCAAAAGAAGCCATTGTCAGGACAGGATTGAGAAGGGAATGAAAAAGAAGACCAAAGGAAAGAAAAATCTTAGTGAGAGGAATTGCCTGTGTTGTGCTATTCTAGATTGGTTCTTGGAAGATAATACCTATCAATTTATAATAAAAACAAATTTGATGTTCTGATTAATTAAAGAGGCTCGAAGGCCAAACAGTTGTTTTAGATCTCTGTTTTAGTGGTAACTCTGCATCATAATAACAGCTTTTTTATTCGTAATAATAAAATTTCCTCAATAAGGTGAAGTTGTGAAAGCCACTCTTGTCACAGGTGCTACTGGTTCATTAGTTTTCTGCTAAAACTGACATCAGCAAGCTAATAAAAGAGAAAATACGTTGCTTAGCAGTGGTGGGTTCCTACCAGTTCGGATCGGCGAACTGGTAGTGGTTTGGCGGCCTGGGTCGCTAGAACCGGCAGTGACCCTGGTCTGCCATGCCCCCAAACCGGTTTCCCAGGTGGTGCTGTTGATGCCGCCATCTTGTTTTTCAGTTCTGCAAATGTACAGGACAATTTTAATTGCACTGCGCATGTATGCACAGCGTGCACATGAGCAAACCTGCAGTAGTGCTTGCCGGAAGCCACCCCTGCTGCTTAGGGTTGAACTGTGGAGATCTTGGTGCTCTCTGAGCTTGGTTGTCTGCTTGCAGAAGCTTCATAATATGACCAGGTAATATCTTCAGTGTTTTTCTCCAGTCTCATTAAAAAAACCAAAGGCATCCGAGTTATTAAATTCCAAATCTCAACCCTGTTTTCTCCAAGACTGCACAAGCAAATATGTTATAGCTCAAAAGCTATTTTAAAATTACTTTAATATTTTTAATCCATTTTTATAGAAGGCAGAGTGTAGAAGTTGTATTTTCATATTGTGGCAGGGAACAAATATGCTCTTCAGTTTTACATGGTAAAAGGATAGGAATATTTCCTTTGAGACTTTCATCATCCATTGGAATGATTTGGATATCCATGGAGTATTATTTAATAAGTGGCAAACAAAAAAACCCCAGAGATTGATTTCTTCTGTGGAAGGCACAAGATTTCCTAAAATTCCATCCTTGTTACTTGTTGAAAAACTTAAGTTCTCCCTCTCTGCTTTTTCCCCCTCACTTTTTTAAATTCACAGAGTCATTAAGGTATTCCCCTATACTTCTAATTGAAGGAACTCATGTTTGTTGAATCAGGAGGATTTGTAGAGTATGCTTCTCCCAGGTTGCCTTTCAAGCTCACAAGCTCAGTATATGAATTAGCTCCACTGGACTGTCTAAAACAGAGTATTAAAACAGAGCATTTTGATTAAGAGAAAAGACAGAATACGTTAAAAGAATAAAGCTAAATACATGCTATGTGTTGGATTTTTATTGCTTTTTTACATATGATATTTACAACCTACCCAACCATATGTGGTTATACAGATTTATTATAAAGCTGTGGAATATGTCTCATTAATGTATACATAAATATCTAAAGCTTAACTTTATACTCCCTGGAGACTTTTAACAATATGAAGGTTATTTGACAGAATGCCAACCAGGGAAGAGTTGGAACAGAGCCTTGCATCAACAAGAGTATATCTTCCTTCCTTCCTACACAGGAACAGGAAACAGATAGGTGGAGCCGAACAGATTATAAAAAACCCTGCAAGCCCCTCCCTCGACCCTTCTCTTCTTTTCCACCAACATTGAACCATGTGATCACCTTTTCTGTTCAGGACTCAAGCCATGTGGTCTTGTCCACCATTAAACCATCTTTCCAAACAGGCTCCATGTCTCCAGTGTCTTTTTCCCCACTTGGAGCCGAACCCAGAAGGACATTTCTTTCAACACTTCCTTCCTTCCTTTTCCCATGAATAAACAGCTACTTTTCCATGGTCAAATGTTCGTATAGTTGAATATCTGCAGTTTTTTCTAGACACACATACCACAGGATAAAACAGCAACTAAAATGTGTTTCCATATTGTTGAAAAAACTTTCTATTGTATTGTGTTAATATACATTAAATATACATATGGCACATATATAACCATTGAAGCCATTTGTTAAATTAGTTTTTAACCCAGGATTTAAACACAGTCTTAAGTCATGGGGGGAAAGGGAATGAAAAGGAATCTGGCACTCTTCTCAGAAATCTTATCAAAATTCATTGAATATTTTAATTATTTGTAATAATGGCTTTTTATGGCACCTATTCTTTACTTCTCAACAAAGTCTGATTGCCTATGCGCATCTGCACCCATATTTCTTCACTGTTTTACTGTTTGGAAGCATTCCACTGATTAGTTTATTGAAAGTTTACAGTCATTTATTATACCAAACAGAAAATTATACTGCAGGGGAAAAAAACCTGGGAAAGTGGTTCTACGTTTTCTTTTCTGTCACTAAAAATAGATGGGTTTAATCAAGAAGCATGGTTCAAACCAATGAATAAAATAGATATCTATTTATAGAATCTGATGCTGCTTAGGACCCAAACTTTCTCATGAAGTGGGCAAGATTTTTAATGGTGATGTTGTAAAGGTTAATTGAATTGTTGCAGAAAATGACAAGCTTAGACTTCTCAGGATACAGGAAAAGTTTATTTGACAGCCAGGTTCAGAAAGCTAGCATATAGCTAGCATTGGAAATTCTGAACAACCTTCAGTATCGAAGCACACATTCTTATACATTCTCAAAGGCAGCGTAAAACAGAAACACTTAACTCATTTCTTATTGGCTACCTTGAGGAAAAAGCTTTATAAGGAGATGGGGTCTTACTTCTCCTTTTGTCTTGGGCCATAGCTACTGACTACATGTCTTTATGCGAAATTTAATTGAACCTTGTGGTTTTGGACTTTTGATATAGGGACATTTCCCTGTCCCTTTAAGCAAGCTTCTAACTGTCCCTTTTATGCCATGTCTTCATTCTTATATTTTAATCCATATTTTATTCTACTTTATCCCCTCCCCCCTTCTAGACTCCATTAATACCCACAGTCTAGCCTGTTAGATTAACAATATAAGCATGTAGGATACATAATAGCAAAAAAGCAAGGATACAAGCAATACACATCTTAGGGCTTATCTCCCAGAAACACTTTCTCCACTCCTAAGAGTGCAATTTGAACATACAAGTTAGTATCTGAAACTTCATCTTCCTTGAGGGTATGTGGGATAAGGCTTTCCATTAACATTAACGCCTTTTCAGCCCGTATTTCTTTTACAGACTTCATAACGAGTTTTTTAAGCAAGGGTTTTATGCAAGGGAGAAAGGCTAAACTTGCAATTCCACATAATAAAAGAAATAGTATTTGCTTAACCCAACCTGTTCCCAGTAGCCAAGAGAACCACACATCAGTCCCTTGTACTCTTTGACCAATAGAAGAAGCTTGATCTCATAGTTTTTGGACTATCCCCCGGACCGCTCCTGGTCTATTCATATTCTACTTTAATAGGGCCCACTGAAATGATAATTGTAATGATATTGTAAAATATTTGACCATTATAGATAATGTTCTTCCATTAATATACAGGAAGTATAGAGATCTGGAAACTTATATATTGAAAATATCTATGGGCTTATAAACAGGCTGGGAATTGTATTTTTCAAACTGAAACCTAGTGTCCTCTTGTGTCTTGTAAAATATAAGTTAACCATCTAACTTCCATCTGGGCAATTTCAAATGTTTTTTAAAATAATTGTCTATGAAATTGAGTGATGCAGAAGTGCTCATAAAAGTACAAGCACAAATCCAAGCTCCAATCCTTTAATTAAAGATGTGGCCTTTTGTTTCTGAATATCAGAAAGTTACTGCATCTCCCAAGTCCAGCCTTTTTCACATGCAGAAAAGCAATAGCATTCGAAATCTGTCCAAGGATTTATATCTTTCTTTCAATTGGTGGTCCTCATTATAGCAACTTCTGACATGTAGTTTCTATAATAGAAATAGAAAAGTGATTAATGATATACCTGATTCTTTATCAAAGTTGAGAACAGATAAAAATGGGTTTTTTTTAAAGTACAGAGCAACATATTTAAGATTTGCACCCTCCATTTTCACTCAAAAACCCCAGTTTGATTCTATTCAGTCTGTGTTGTGACGTTTGGAATCCTATCTAAATAAATAGACAACAGTGCATTTTCATTCTCCAAGTTTCAACAGAGTAACTGAAGTAAAAATGTGCAGTTTTATCATATTACTGTGAATAAGAAGGAAATGGCTCTATACTGAGACAGAAAAAAGTGTTATTTGCCACACTTATCAAATATGGATGGCATTTATGACTCTGCTTTGTATTTGTCAATTTTTGCGTAAATCAGGCATAATCTGTCATAACCTAGTAACAGTTACAAAAATGAGTAAAACAATGAAAAAAATAAATTAAAAATATTCCCTTAATCTAATAATAAAAGCAGTAAACTATTTCAAAATTAAAAGTGTATCTTAAAAAGTCACAGAAATCTTTCCTAGACACAAGGAAAATAGCAAGGGGGAGGAAGAAAAACAATACAAGGGAGGGAAATGGAGGGGAAGGGAAGGGAAAATACCAGCATCTCTTAAAGATGTACCACTTCCATCTGTTAGAGGGCTGTTTATGTAGCATATTGAGGGCTACATTGCAAAGTTTGGCCAGGTCAGGACCCAAAGTGAACCCAAACCTAGGAAAACCTTAGAGTTTTTAAGTGGCAAAATGAGCTCTGTAAATTACAGCAAATCTTAAGGCATATTAAAGGCATATTTCTTGCCTATTATGCCCCTGACATAATAATAGAAATAGAGAGATGCTGGTAGAGCGCAGGTGATTTACAGGCCATACATACCTTTTGCATCTGTATTCTACCAGGGAGCCATCCGTCCAGGAGTGGGTTCCGGCAGTCACTACTGCTTGTTTGCTCGTGGGTGCGCCATGCACGCTGATGCATGCTGCGTGCGCAATGCAATACAAATTGTTCTGCATATGTGCAGAAGCAAAAAACAAGATGGCATCACCCAGAGAACCGGTTTGGGGGCATGGCAGGCCTGGATCACTGCCAGTTCCAGCTACCCAAGCGCCAAACCACTACTGGTTCGGCCGAACCTACCACCCCTTCTGCCTTATGTGATATGGTGAGAGCCATAGGGTAGAGTAGAAGTGCACTACTCCTGCACAATCTAGAGCTGAACCATTTCTGTCTTGTGATTTTTGCATTTTCATGTATTCTAATGGCAGTTGAATCATCTATACCAGGGATGTAAAACTGGCCAGATGCATCATGTGCAGGCCACGCCCACCCCAGCCCTGCAAAGGGAAAAAAGATTGTGGTACGTCACGTGAGCCGATCGAGTTTGACACTCGTGATCTATATAAATCAGTTTATCAAACACTATACTTTTATCATGCTGACATAATTAGAATACCAGAGCTCTGGAAACTGAATGGAATTGTAAATTGTTCCCTTCCCATGAAATATGTATAGAGATAATTTGATGTGATTGCTAGACTGTGATGGACAGACTGTTGAGATACAGTATATAGAAAGTTTACACACTCTTGTTAAAATGTCAGGTTTTTGATATGTAAAAAAATCAGACCAAGATAAATCACTTCAGAATTTTTTCACTTTTAATATATAAGGTATTCAATTGGAAAGCAAACTGAAATCTTAAGGGCAGAAAATAAAAATATACAACAACATAGCTGCATAAGTGTGCACAACCTTAAACTAATGCTTTGTTGAAATATCTCTTGATTTTATGACAGCATTCGGTCTTTTGGGGTAGGATCTTATTAGCATGGCACATCTTGCCTTGGGAATCTTTGCCCACTCTTCCTTGAACAGCAATCCAAGTCTGTCAGATTGCCAGGGTATTTCCTATGCACAGCCCCCTTCAGGTTGTCCTACAGATTTTCAATTGGACTGAGACCGGATCTCTGGCTGGCCCATTCCAAAACCTTCATCTTCCAGTGAAGCCATACTTTTATTAATTTGGAGGTATGCTTTGGGTCATGTTAAAAGGTGAAATTCTCCAACATTTTAGCAGAGGCCTGAAGGTTTTGTGCAAAACTGATATTTGGAACTGTTCATAATTCCCTTCACTTTGACTCAAGCCCCAGTTCCAGCTGAAGAAATGCAGATCCAAAGCATAATGCTCCTACTGCCATACTTCACTGTAGGTAAGGTATACTTTTGACGATATGTAATGTTGTTTTTGCACCAAGCATACAGTACTTTTGGGAATTATGGCCAAAAAGTTCAACCTTGGTCTCATCGGACCATAACATTTTCCCACATGATTTTTGTCAGACTTGATGTAGGTTTTTGCAAAATGTAGCCAGGCTTAGATATAAGGAAAAAGTTCTGTCTTGTCATCCTACCCCACATCGCAGACATATGAAGATTGTTGGCACATATAGTACACAACCAGTACTTGCCAGAAATTCCTGCAGGTCCTTTAATGTTGCTATAGGTATCTTGGCAGCCTCTTGGACCAGGTTTTTTTTTCATCAATTCTGCAGGGACATCCAATTCTTGGTAATGTCATTGTTGTGCCATATCATTTTTACTTGTTGATGACTGTCTTCACTATCTTCCATGGTATACCTGATGCCTTGGAACAATTTTTCTCCTGACTGATACTTTTCAGCAATGAGATCCCTTTGATGCTTTGTAAGCTCTTTGCAGACTGTGGCGTTAGTTGCAAGCGGCAACAGAGTAAATGTCAGATAAATCCTACCAGAACAGCAGAAATTTATATGAGCTTGATCAGAGTCACCTTCATTGAAGGCAGGTGTATACTGACTTCTATTTAACATCAGTTTGAATGTAATTGGTTAATTCTGACTACCACCCTACTTATAAGAGGGTGTGAATACTTATGCAGCCACATTATTCTAGTTTTTTATTTATATTTTTCCTCATTAAACAACTGTTTTTCAATTGAATTGCACAGCTTATATGTTATATTAAAGGTGGGAGAAAAAATCTGAAGTGATTTATCTTGGTCTGAATATTTTACATCTCAAAATCCTGAGATTTTAAAAGGGCTGTGTAGACTTTCTATACTCACTGTATCTCTGTGAATTCCCATCTCTGTGTTTGGTTGTAGTAATTTCTACATGCACAAAATGCTTGTGAATTTTTCTGGGAGATGAAATTTGGATTATGCAGAAATCCATAAGGGTTTCTGGGGGAAATGCTCATTGGTGGTCCTCTTCATCTGCTGGTGATTTGTAGAGGATTTCCTACAGTGGCAACAACAACCCTCAAGGCAATAAAGTATGTTATTATTTCAGTTACCCAAAGTCCTATTAACACTGAGTATAGTTTTATTTTGCTATGATGTGAAGACCATTCTATTCCCTAAATTTTACAGGGCTCTGTGCTTTTTTGCTTTTTCCATTTTAATTATCCATTTTATTGTTAATTAATCTGTGTTTTCAATAAACTACTTATGGGATTTCACTAACATTCCTACAATCAATCAATTAAAACGTATGGCTTTGCATAGAAATGTATTAGAAGAGGTATTTAAAATATTTACCACCTTTTCAAATTGATTATTCAAATGTTTGAAACTCTCTCTTAAAATATAGACATTTTCTATCAACAATATTTAATTCAGTTTCAGGCAGTGAAGTACTATATACTCAAAGGCTACAGAGATATTCCTTTGGGAAGAGAAGTAAACTGTCACTGTAAAAACATGTCAAACTAAAAATGTGAGTTAGCCTTTTCTTTTTTTTGTATGCTGATGTTTCCCTGATATATTCCTTTCTGTATGAGAATGTCATCTTTCTCCTAACATAGCAAGTGCCTAAGGTTTGTCCTACCACAATCATCTCAATAATTCAGGAATAGCAAGAATGCTATAGAAATGTCATTTTCTCTCAATAGTCTTGACATTCTAAGGATTTACATCATCTAGTCCTTGTTCTTAGTATAATGAATCTATGCTTGACTCACACCATTTCATTCTGCTGTGAAGAGGAATCCATGGTAGTACTGAATATTTTTCCATGTCAAACAGCTTGTTCCATAGGCAAAACCAAGAGTCGGTTAAAAAAAAGACTTAGTCCTCTCCCTGGCATGAGAGGGGATCATGAGAGGGAAATTCTTTTTTCCCCCTGAGAAATAGTCTTGTGAACTCCCATTACCCTTTGAAGTAAAGGGCCTCAAATTGGGATGTTTGGAATGTATAAAAATCTACACTGTTTTAAGGAAGGGCCAACTGCCTTTTGTCTAGGCCAGCCTTATACAGTAAGATGCATCATAGTTGCCATCCAGCTTTTTCTGCTATTCAGCAGAATCCACAGTAAATGCGGGGGGGAGAGAACGGGACAGGACTACCTGCCTGTTTTCAAACTAGGAATTTTCTCTTTGCTAAGGTGAATGTCAAGTGCAAGAAACCAGGAACAGGAGTAGAGTTCAAAACAGTAAAAGTTTATTTCATTCTATTTACAGTATATGCAAGATTCTGATCTACTAATGATCAAGCTAAATCTGTGCTAGATAAAGATCAGTGGCAGTGACGTGCGGTGAGGTTTATGGCTGGTGAGGCTGGTGACCTCATCAGGAAGGTGGGGAATGGGACCACGTGTGCTGGAGGCTGAGGCTGCCTCAGCCTCCAGCACACGTGATCCCATTCCCCACCTTCCTGAGTGTGCTCCGCCGGCTCGCGCTCCGCAGTCCTTGAAAGCGACTGGGGAATGACGAGAACCTTCCTGCCTCTG
Source organism: Natrix helvetica (assembly GCF_964273705.1). Lineage (NCBI taxonomy): Eukaryota > Metazoa > Chordata > Lepidosauria > Squamata > Natricidae > Natrix > Natrix helvetica. Next base: position 75,007,584 of record NC_138550.1, read on the forward strand.
CTGGACTTTGCGCGCTCCTCGCGACTGCATATTGCAGTCGCGAGGAGCGGGCGAAATCCAGCAGAGGCAGGAAGCTTCTCGTCGTTCCCCAGTCGCTTTCGTGGCTTCGTCATCCGGGAGCGCCAACAACATTTCTGCCTCCGCAGCTCCCAGGCGTGGCCGGACGGATGTAGCCACAGCGACGCCGAGGCGGTCCGGGTGGACGAAAGAGCGAGCGAGGCAGCCTGATCCTCAGTTGCTCGCTCGCCGGACTGCCTCGGCGCCATTCTGGCTACCTCCGTCCGGCTGTGCCCGGGAGCTGCGGAGGCAGAAATGTTGTCGGCGCTCCCGGATGATGAAGCCACGAAAGCGACTGGGGAACGACCCAGTCGCTTTCGTGGCTTCGTCATCCGGGAGCGCCGACAACATTTCTGCCTCTGCAGCTCCCGGGCACAGCCGGACGGATGTATATAATATTATATACTATTATTTCATGAAGAGAGGTGAGGCTCTGCCTCCCCTGCCTCCCCTGACTGCACATCCCTGAGAATTCGGGGGGGGGGGGAGGCTGGATTCTTGTGGGCACATAATGACTCCAAACTGATGATGCATTTGACCCCACTCTCGGGCTCCGCCTGGTCATCTCCTAAAGTGAGGATTTTAATCGATAAACTATTTCCTCAGTACTAATATGAGGAAGTATGGAATCTATTCAGTTGCATGCTGAAAGGAGTAAAAGTTAATTTGTCTACTTGTCCTTATCTGTATTTTGATGCTTTAATCCTGCAAATGCAATTTTCACTTAACTCTGCATATTTACCAATGTAATGTAACTGTTTTTGTACCAAGACACACTTGTGCATAATTGTATATGTCCAAGAGGACCTACCAAAAGAGAAAAAACAACTGGATTTTGCTTCCTGGAACACAAAGAGGGGGAGCTATTGAAGCACTTTGGAGCTGTCCAAGGGGAGGCAGGCTAGTCTACAATTTGAACAGAATAACTTCAAGCAATTGCCCATGTATCTTAGCCTGGACAGGATTTTTAAACTGGCACAAGCACAGGATAGCAACAGCTTAAATGGCAAAGAGAATATGTTCATAGGAAATGTGTTAGAATGAAAAGCGGAGGGAATAACACTAAGGCTTTGAGCTAAGAGTTAAACTATGAAATACATAGGTATCCCCTAGCATTCAGAATGAAGAGAAGCTGCTGAAATGCTGCATTCTCCTGCACAGGTGCATTTTATTTCCCTATTTTCATAAAGTCGTCATTTCTCTCAAGGCCTTTAGATTAGATTTGTGGGAAATGCAATTTGTTTTTTTCTGTTAAGAGGGCATTCTGCCATAATTTTCTTCTTCTTCTGAGGATAAAGCATGGGAAACCAGAAAGGTGGCAGGTTGTTGGAGGAATTACTGTTTAGTGAAAAGCATAACATATGCTTATGCCCTTCAACCAAGTGTTTGTTCAAATGTACTCGTTCACATGCATGCTCATGCTTTTAAATAAAGGCAATTTATTTTCCATCAAATTGAATGAGAATTGTCTGGAGAGAAAAAAGAAATATTTGACATAGTAATTCTTAAGCTAGCTTGGTATAATGGAGGTAAATTTGTTGTCATATACATTTTTTAAAAGGCTAAAGCAGGGGTAGTCAACCTTTTTATACCTACTGCCCACTTTTGTATCTCTGTTAGTAGTAAAATCTTCTAACCGCCCACTGGTTCCACAGTAAATGGTGATTTATAAAGTAGGGAAGTAACTTTACTTTATAAAATTTATAAAGCAGAGTTACAGCAAACCCCTACTGCCCACCATGGAAGCTGGAATGCCCACTAGTGGGCGGTAGGGACCAGGCTGACTGCCACTGGGCTAAAGGACAAGAATTAGCTTTTTAAAAACATGTAGTTTATTATATAAAAGTTCTATGTAAACATACTCTTTCTACATGATTAACAATAAAGACTTCTTTATTATTTACAGTAAAGGCTCCTTTGTACTATCACCTTGCTCCTTGAATGGGGGACTTGACTAGTTGATCCTTCCAGATCTTTTCCTTAGGTCTACAGACCTTTCCTCCTCATGGGATTGTCATAATTGATTTTCAACATTCATCATGGTACTCTCAGTTTCCCCAAAGCTAAATGGGTTTTCCTTCAAAATCCACAATATTACAAACTTTGTAGCTCACCGAAAACCTAACTTGCAATCCTTCAGATGGGAGGTGGGGAAGACAGTTTTCATGGGAGGGATTTCTCACCGAGCCCCTTTTCCCTATGCCTATCGTCAACTCCAGCATTGTATTTTAGTCTGAAATTAGGGCATTGCTCTAATTATTCTAATCTTCTTCACTCAATATTGGATTAACATCTTGTTCATGGAACTACCGATGATCTGGTAGAAGGATACATCCAAATATCTGAATCACTTAATTTGAGCTATCTAAAGGAATTGAAATATTTGAATGCATCTTCTCAGTGGGACAATGGGGGCTCCGTCAACAAGCTTTGGTGACTAGGAATCAACAGTAAAAAGATGTCACAGCCAGAGTCATAAACTCTGACAGACAGTGCTACACTTTGCCAACCCTAACAGCAATAACCATGGTCCTGCCACAACAAAAATTTTCAGAGCTAAGGTCATTAGCCATCTGTTATATGGCATGCAGATTTGTTGCTGTTATGACTCATGCTCAATTAAAGCAATTTCATCTAAATTTTTGAGAACTCTGCTGTGGGTTCCTCATTGTGTATCAAATTTCTTCCTGAGATTGGAATCTGACATAATTTCCATGAAAACTCATATGTGGTTTTGCTGCTTGAAATATAGGATTAAATTACTTTTCTTTGGCAGAATTTTGGCCCGCTTGACCTTGCAAGATTATTTTATATCCTCATAGAAGACAAGCTTCATCACAGACATAAAACATAATGAACTATCAACCCATACTGTACTGTTTTGTCCTCAGAGAATTTAGTCCAAGGAGAATCAAAGGGGCTGATATATAGTATGACCCAAACAAATCCCCACCATTCAATTCAATTCATTAAATTTGGCACTGCCCAACTCCATTACCTCTGGGCAGCTTAAAAAGTAATATAAAATAAAGTAAAAAATGTAATCACGATAAAAATAGAACATATGGGAAAATATAGCCAATAACACCCACTTATACAAACATACCCAACAGGATGCCTGCAACCACCTCAGTCCAAAGCTTTGGGAGAGCAGTCAGTTCTTTAGGACTTTCTGTATTGTCAACAGGGTGGGAGCCACATGGACTTTCATGGGAATCTTATTCTAGAGGGCAGAGGCTATGACAGATGAGGCACCTTTCCAGGGTCCTGATAGGCAATACTGTTTGATCAAAGGGATCCAGAATGTGCCAACCTCTCAGCTCATACAGACCAGGAAGATGTTATGGGAGATAAGCTATTAATGAATAGATTTTACAGGTCATAACCCAACCTTGAATTGTATCCACAACACTGGCAATTAATTCAACTTCCAAAGCAAGCATATAACATGAATTCATACCCACCACTGCCTATGTTGCTGTACTCTGGACCATCTGAAGCTTCCAAGTAGTCTTGCAGGGCAGCTCTATATACACTGTAGATAATTAGTATTTGAGCTGTAAAGGGACTAAGGCATGAATTAAGTAACTGTCTGAAGGGCCTCCAAATCCAGGAAAGAGCACAATTAGTATAATACTTTTGCTGAGGTATGTAAAAGCTTTCCTAGACATAGATCCCACCCACTCATTGAGCAGTAAATGTAAGTCTAGAAAGCCCCTCAGTTTCTGCACAAATTGGAGAAGTGCAGTTTCCTCAAAGGTTAAAGATGGTTAAAAGAGTATTTCAAAATGCTCTTGATAGGATTGAGTCAGAGTTGGTTCCTCCCCATCCAAGTATATAAAACTTCCAAGCACAGGGATAGAACTTTAAGATCTTGGTTTAGCCATCATGGGGTCCAAAAATATAACTGGGTATCACCAACACACTGATGATACTGAATCCAAACTTGTAGATTAACTTGCCTATAAGTTTCAAGTCAGAGGTTAAACAGGAGAGGTGAAAGAGTTAAGCTCTATGTCACTCCATGGAGGAGTGATTTCTGCCCCCCCCCCCCATCCAACACTGACTGGATTCAGGTCCCAAAGAATGGAGAAGAACCTCCATAATATATTGCCCTGCTCAACTCTCAACTGTTGGAGCTGCTTATGGAGCAGGACTGTTTAGCAGGTCATTCTCCATACCAACCGTTTAGCCTCACTCCCTTGATTTCTATATGAATTTCCTTTTTTGTAGATGTTTGAGTCAATAACATACATCTTCATGAAAGACAGACTTTGCCCCTGCCTGAAGGTAGAAATCGGCTCCTATGTGCTTCTATGTTCTTCCATCTAGATGGCATATGCAACTGATCTAATAATGCCCCCTTTTTATCTTATTCTTATGCCATTCAGGTCACCAGGCAGTTCTTAGAAGAGCCAATCTTAATTTATTGCAGCTGCCCTCACTATTTGGACACCCAACATTCAGAAACCTTGATACGTTTAATGCTTATACATTTGGTTCTGTCTGCACCTCAGCTACAACAAGCCTTTTTTTTCCCCTTCCAGTATGGCTCCTTTGATTTTTGATGTATTTTTTTTAAAAAGAGAAGCAGGACTGGGGGTTCTGGAGTTTGTGTACTCATTGTTTAAGACTCATCTTTAATTCATTCTCCAGTCCTATATTCTCTGCTCCAGACAATGTATATAATATAGATTTGCAATGATAGACAATTGCAGCAATTAAGATTTTAAACATACAATATTTTCCCATCCTTCTCCAATAAAGTAGCCTTTTTAATTTATTTTCCTTTTCTTTTGCACCCTACCAGGTATAGACAAACCAGATGCTAATATTTTACTACATTTTTGCCAAGGAGAGATAAAGGGATTCTTGTTCATTTGCAAGTGACACAAGTTCAGATGTCCTAGGGGCAAGATCTGCAAATGGGCACATTCAGTTTTTGGCTGGAGAAGAGCAGCATTTGGCAGTTTCTGCAAGCTCTATATTTACAGTGCTGTATGATGATGATAATGCTTTAATATAGTGACTATCAACATGCCTGTTATGAAAGCACTGGGAGTATCAGCATAGATCCAGAGCAGATAGTTTTCAAAGTGTTCTGATTTCATTTACGCATGTCATATTAAGTCTTGAAAAGCAGTTAGCTTGGAAGGACATGATGCTTTGGCTAAAAAGAAGGAAAAGAGTATCACCACATAGCAAATTAGCTCAGAAATTGTTTCAATAAATGAAATTCTGTTCAATCAATTCTGCACATAGTATCATAATATGGCGTTCTATCCACATCTTTGGGGGGAAAAAATTCTGGTTAAATTTTGGAACAACAGAAAAAAAGCCTCTGGATAAATGGAAATTTACTGTCATGTGTCCATTCCATACAAACCACTTGAGTACATGTACATGGGATTACTTTCACTTCAATTCTTTATATATTGTCCAGCAAAGGTGTCCCAGATAAACATTAATTAAAAGGATAATACATTTTTTGTTTTCATCATTTTCATTTTTATCCTGCATTTTTGATAGAAGTAAGCCAACAAAATAAAAAACATAAATAAATAAAACAATTTAAATGGCATTTTAAAACAAACAATAAAGGTAAGTAATTTGAAACTGCTAATAAAATTATTTTTAGTTATGATATTGGAGGAAAAGAAGGAAATTTGATATTTAACCTTTTAATATGGAATTTACCTGCAAAGAAACAGACCTAAATGGAGATTTTTTTTAAAAAAAAAATGTATCTGTATTGACAATTTCTTTTTGCTTTTTTTTTTCTTAATTTAAAAAAAGAAGGAAACATTTTGGACCAGCATGATTTGTGTGAATCAACCCATCCACTTGAAAGTCAATACTACAAGCAAAAATGTTCCTGTGGCTATTGCTTAAATTCAGTGCCAGCACTTTTTGTATTTTTGTATTTATTTTGTAACTCTATAAAATTACAATTAAATTATATTCAGTGCTGAATCCTTCCTTACAAAGTTTTTGCCTGTTACTGACCCCTGGTGTTTGATTCATGACATTGCCCATTCTTCAGCTGCTCTAATCCTACCATCAGGAATTTGTTATGAAGTTGTGGTTAGTCTTGCCGCTGTTATGAAGTACAGTTTTCTTTTAAAAAGCACAACATCCATTTTTTCATATGATTGTGATTAGACAGCCTTTAAATAAGCAGAATGTGACAGACACTGTGACTCATGCTCAGATGAAGTGTACCGTAGCTTTTTTTTGGCTGAAATGAATGTTTAATTGCAGAACATTTAATGCAGGGAAAGGCATATGCAAAATAGGTCAGAGAGCATGAGGGTACCCAGCTATGTTGGGCTTTATCAACTTTTCATAATGAAATTTAAAAAAAACAGACAAAAATTGAAACAAGACTAGGTCATTTCCTCCACAAGGGGCCTCCTGCTCTGTTGTCAATTAACTTATTTGTTGTGGGCCTGGCCCTTAAAGAAAAGATGGGTGAATGAATGCCTAACGTAACCTTTTCCACCTCAGGCACTTTCCAGATATATGGATAGATGTGTGAGAAGTTCTAGAATTCTCTAGCCAGCACAGCAATTACTGAAAATTCTAGTAATGAATATCTACCTAGCCATCATAATCTAGAGATTACTCAAGTGGGGGGAAGGTTGGCCAAAATGATATTTTCAGGAAGTCCCACAAATTCTGGGATTTGTTAAAGAGCTGATCCATTGGGACTTGGAATTTCCAGAATATTCTGGTCATTCAACTTACATGTTGGAAACTGAAGTGAATTTCAGTTCACAAGAACTTAATTTGAAGTTACATATTGAGCAAAGCATAGTCCAGTATGGTGTTAATATTGCGATTGACAAGTGAGATAACAACAAAGTGGTTGTATATATTACTTGATTCTTGATTCACTCCTATGACTGCCATAGGGAGGTGGTGATTGCTGAAACCCTAACAATAATGTTCAAAGGATATGAATATAATTGTCTTACAGTATTTAATGCAGAATAGAGCTTCAGTTCTGCAATTTCTTGGATGCTGTTTCACCAAATGTCATCTCTGCTATGCTGAAAGTATACTGATTGTTCTTTTTCAGATTGTAGGCAAGTAGCAATCTAAGTTACCAAGTGAGTCATTGCTGTGAGTAATGTAGTAGTTTCAAACTGGGATTTGAAATTTCTCCTATTCTGCTGTTTATTCCATTCTCCTATTCTTTTAAAAATGTCTTTATTAAGAATATGCAGATAGGATTTTTCCATCCTATAACAGATATTAGCACTGAGCCAAATTTTAACTCAAATCAAATTTCTTTGAAGAGAGTTGTGGCTCTCAAAAGTAAAATAGGGTAAAGTAGTTCTCCCAGAAGGTCAAGATCATATTAGTGCCTTCCAGGGTTCAGTGAGTAATTTTATACTTCATAAGTCTGTACTAAGTCAGACAACAAATCTTGAAAAATGCTCTCTTGCTTCCACTTTGCCATATATGGAAGGCATATTTTGTAGGTAAAGGATTGAGAAGTTTAATGGCTGTCAAGTCCATCCTTTAAAACAGAGAAGACTATATTGGCCATTTGTGTACAGTGTTTCACAGGAGACTCTTGTGGAGTCTTATGCAATGTGTGTCTGTACTTTGTTCTCTATTCTTTCTTTGTGTAAGAACAAAGAAAGTGTCTTTTTAAATGACTTTAATGAGACAAGATTTGTTGTTGTTACTTGTGCACTGCCAGAATTTATCCTTCCATGTAATCTTCATTCTTACAATCCATTTTATTAAATTTTTTATAATTATTTCCCCAAAATAATTCCTTTTCTTTTCCATATCATTTATAGAAACACAAGGGTCATTTGTTCTTGGATATTTGATTAGTTTTTCTTCGGTTTTATGAGAGCTTCAGAGGCAGAATCACTAATTCTTTACCTTGCCCTGTCCTCTGTTTTGCTTAAACTTACAAGACTGGGTTTGATTTTGAATCAAATTCAGTCTTTTGTTACTGTCAGTAATGTGTTCATAATAATACAATATCATGGTAATGACAGACTTTTCCACATATCTTGTCAACTTCCTTATCTTTCTTTCTTCTTCCATGTGCTCCTGCCCAAGCCCCAAACTTCATGGATCATCTTTTCCCACCTTTTTTTTAGCCCTTATGACCCTCCTCTTTAAATTCCACATTATTTTCTTTCCTCCATCCTGTTTCCATCTTCATACTTTACTCAGTTCTATGTGCTTCATTTACTGCTTTTGTATTGTTCAGAACTACAATTCATGTTTTTCTCCACGTTTCTGGCTAGATAAGTAGCAGGGCTCTCTAATCACTATAAGGGGTCAGTGAAATTAAAATGCACTTGCACCTTTTACAGTTTGGTATATTTTAGCTTTGCCTTTTGCCATAGCTAGTAGCATTAGGATTCAGACTTATATACTGCTTTACAGTGCTTTACAGCCCTTTCAAAGTGGTTTATAGTCAGCATATTGCCCCCCAACAATCTTTCACCCACCTTGGAAGGATGGAAGGCTGAGTCAACATTGAGCCAGTCAGGATCGAAATCCTGCAGTCAGCAGAATTAGCCTTTAATACTGCAGTATTAATATGCAGTCTAACCACTGCACCACCATGGCTATTGGGTACCTATCCCAAGTTCCTTTATCACTTGAGAAGGCAAACTGATTTCTCACAAATATGGAAATAAAAAAATTGCCAGAAATAAGAACCAGTAATTACTTAGCATTAGGCATTGTCACTGCAGAAGCAGGCCACATGCAATCACCAGAAAATCTAATTTTGAATACCCTAGTCCAGGGGTGTCCAAACTTGGCAACTTTAAGACTTGTGGACTTCAACTCCCAGAATTCCCCAGCCAGCTGGCTGGGGAATTCTGGGAGTTGAAGTCCACAAGTCTTAAAGTTGCCAAGTTTGGACACCCCTGCCCTAGTCCATATTTTCTGCAGAATTTGATTCTGATAAATCTCCAGCTATTTAATAAATCTTTCCATTCTTTTGTGATGTTTCATGCTATTTTCGACTAATCTGAGTATGTAAACATACATACTGTATGTAAAAAGTAATACAGAGCAAAGAGAGATCCAGTTTGAGGGGAAATGGTGCCAAATTATTCCAAAAATAGGGCTATGTTATTTTTCTCTTTCTCAATGTTTTCCCTTTTACAAATAATATTATTCATAGTGTAAAGGATGCCAACATTGCTAGAAGAAAGAGCTGACTTTTCAAGACGTAAAATCTTTATAACAGTGTTTACTTTCATTTCCATTTCTCCTCAGCATTAATCCCAGTATCAGTCGGCATCTTTCCGACTCTGTTAAGAGTGGTCCAGGTGCACTTCCTGTGCATGCCCAGGTAAACAGATTTAAACATGAGTCCAGAGCTACCGGTAATTCCAGAATCTCGGACATAGATAGCTAACTCAACTTCTGTTACTGTGGCTAAACAACATAATGGTTATTAGATAATACAGTCTCCTGAAACTAGTGATGGATGAAGTCTGCTTATTGTAATTTAGAATAAAAAAAAGAATTGCAAGCTCAGTTAGACATTATTACAATACAATAGCAGAGTTGGAAGGGACCTTGGAGGTCTTCTACTCCAACCCCCTGCCTAGGCAGGAAACCCTATACCGTTTCAGACAAATGGCTATCCAACATCTTCTTAAAGACTTCCAGTGTTGGGGCATTCACAACTTGTGGAGGCGAGCCGTTCCACTGATTAATTGTTCTGTCAGGAAATTTCTCCTCAGTTCTAAGTTGCTTCACTCCTTGATTAGTTTCCACCCATTGCTTCTTCTTTTTTTTAAAGAATTTTATTGGTTTTTTTAACATTTATAGGGGAAAAGGTAAATGGAAAGGTATACAAATTTTGGCAGTTGCAAAGTGTGGCAGGCGCCCCCTCCCTCCAAATTCATAGAATACATCTGAGTATAAAACATTAATACATAATCATATATAATCAGCATATTAATTCTAATAATATTTTCAATCAGTTTATACATTGTAGTATATGATCTACATATAATTCCATTACTACTTTCGGTCTGTTTATAACAATGTGATTTTCTTATTCATTTTTGTGATCTGAGCTTTCTTGGTATTGCCCCTTCTCCCCCCGCTGGCAGAGCTCCGGCCCCTCCCGTGTCCTGCATATCCGTTGTAGAATCTTCTGTTTTTTCTAGGTTTGTTTTGTTTTTTTCCATAAAGGCCTGTGCCTCTATGGGTGTATTAATTCTAATTCTTGTCTCCTCCCAGAATATCAGCATACCTTCAGGCATCAACCATCTAAACCACACCCCCTTCTGGTATAATTTATTCACCAATTGCGAATAATTTTTCCTTTTTTCCCTAATTTTCTTGGGAATCTGCTTCAGGATGGTTATTTCCCTATCGTGATATGTCATTGCCTGCCCCCTTTGTACACCCAGAATTTCGTCTCTTGTGCTTTTTCTAAGAAATTTAATATGGACCTCCTTGGGTACGTTGTGTGTTCTAGCATAAGCTGAATTCACTCTGTAAACCAGATCTATCTCCCATTCCATCTGTTGTTTCTCTTTGTGTATGTATTCAGCCAAGATGTTAGTCATAATGTCCCTTATATTTTCCCCATCTGCTTCTATAACATTTTGAAATCTAAGATAAAAGGACATTCTCTCAAATTCTGTTTTCATTTGCTGGGTATCAAGTTCTTTGTTTCCCTTCTGCACTGCTTCTACCCCCCCCCTCACCTCCGCCACCCCACCCTCCACAAGGTCCAGTCTCTGTGAATTCTTGTAAATTTGGACTTGGTTCTCTTTGATTTCTTCCTTCATTTCCTTTAATTGTTTCTTAATTTCTTCCTGGCCCTGTATAAGTTGCTGTAGCATTTGTTGCAAATCCATCTCTGTACTCTTAGGTTGCATCAGTTCTGTGATCTTTGATTGTGTGGCAGGACTGGATGTTGCAGATGTCGGGGCAGAGGTAGCAAAGCCAGGTTTTCCAGGGGGTGGTCTTTTAGGAGACATAGTTTATAAAGTAGAGAGATCAGTCAGTATGGAGAATGGACAGCTGGAGAAGTAGAGCAGACAGATGAGTCCAGGAGGCAGAAGATCCAAGCAGAAGAGAGTTTCTTTAGTCAGTCTGGCAATAGAGAAAAATTTTCCCCCCAGAGAGTTCAAAAAATAACAATCCACAAGAGATTCTTCTGGGTGACACGGAGACAAAGACCGGAAGCCTGAATTTTAAAGGTGGAGTCAGGTTTCACAGTTCATGAAGACAACGGAAGTGTGCCATCTTGCCCTGCCAGCTTTGGGCTCAGAGGCATAATAATAAAGTTTTAAAAGTTCACAAAGTTCTCAGGTCATCAGTAAGTTATGGAGCTAAATCTAATGAAAAATCACTTTTACAGGGGTGAGGCATCATTGGTTGGCTCTCCCCCCTCCTCCTTCCCCTGGGGGTGAGACCAGAATTTTTCAAAGCCGCTTGTCCAAGCGGGGGGGGGGAATCCCCCTCCCTCCAGCCGCGCCTCCAAGGAAATCCGAAAGTTTAACGTTTTAAATTGCTGAAAGGTCCATCAAGTCAAAAAAAAGGGAATGAAGGGGGAAAGCGCCTCACCACACCACCGCTGCTTCCTTCTATTTTTACATCGTCCGATCAGCCTGTTGCGAAGACGCGCGCGCGCCCTCGGAGACTGCTCCCCGATGCCTGGAGCGAAGCGGAGGAGCCCCCACCAGCTGCCGCCGATGCCAGGGTCCCCCGCGAAGCCGCTCCTTCGGCAGGACGCCTCTCCGGGGCGTCCTGTGCCCTCCAGGAAGTGGGGAAGCCCACCGGGGAGCCGGAGCGGGCAAAGGACTTGCCCATCGCCGTCAGCCGCCGGAACCGGAAGTCCCACCACCCATTGCTTCTTGTTCTACCCTCAGGTGCTTTGGAGAATAGTTTGACTCCCTCTTCTTTGTGGCAACCCCTGGGTTATTGGAACACTGCTATCATGTCTCCTCTAGGCCTTCTTTTCATTAAAGTAGACATACCCAGTTCCTGCAACCGTTCATATGTTTTAGTCTCCAGTCCCCTAATCATCTTTGTTGCTCTTCTCTGCACTCTTTCTAGAGTCTCCACATCTTTTTTACATCGTGGCGACCAAAACTGAATGTAGCATTCCAAGTGTGGCCTTACCAAGGCATTATAAAGTGGTATTAACACTTCAGGTGATCTTGATTCTGTTTATGCAGCCTAGAAATGTGTTGGCTTTTTTGGCAGCTGCTGCACACTGCTTGCTCATATTTAAATGATTGTCCACTAGGATTCCAAGATCCCTCTCACAGTTACTACTATTGAGCAAGGTACCACCTATACTGTACCTGTGCATTTCGTTTTTCTTGCCTAAATGTAGAACCTTCCTTTTCACCATTGAATTTCATTTTGTTAGATAGTGCCCAATGTTCAAGTTTGTCAAGATCCTTCTGTATCTTAAGCCTATCTTCTGGAGTGTTGGCTATTCCTGCCATCTTGGTGTCATCTGCAAATTTGATGAGTTCCCCCTTTATCTCCTCATCCAGATCATCGATGAAGATGTTGAAGAGTACTGGGCCTAAAACAGAGCCTCGGGGGTATTCCACTGCATACCTCCCTTCATGTAGATGTAATTCCATTGAGGACTACACGTTGAGTGCAGTTGGTCAGCCAGTTACGAATCCATCTGGTGGTGATGCTGTCTAACCTACATTCTTCTACTTTATCTAGTAGCAGGTTATGGTCTACCTTATCAAATGCCTTACTGAAGTCCAAGTAAACTATATCGATAACATTCCTCTGGTCCACTAATTTTGTCACTTTGTCAAAGAATGCAATAAGATTGGTCTGGCATGATCTGTTTTTGACAAATCCATGTTGGCTTTTGGCTATTACTTTGTTTATTTCTAGGTGTTCGCTAATCTGTTGCTTGATTATCTTTTCCAGAATCTTTCCTGGTATTGAGGTCAGGCTGACAGGTCTATAGTTTCCTGGATCTATTTATTTTCCTTTTTTGAAGATGGGAACCACATCAGCTCTTTTCCAGTCCTCTGGCAGTTCCCCGGTGCTCCAGGATCTCTGAAAGATATAGTTCAGTGGTTCCGAGATCTCATCTGCCAGTTCCTTCAGAACTGGTGATTTGATATCGTCTAAGGTAGACAGGTGTTCACTTACCATTTTCTTCCCTATTTCAACTTGTGTTCCTAATCTGATTTTTATGGTGCTGTTTTTGGTAGGTTGAACTGTTTTTTCGTAAGGGTGGGAGGAGGCTGCCTCCCCCCCACCCTTAAGCCAGCCTCCCCCTGCCCAGCCCAGTGGAACTCCAAAGGAGGTGGAGGCGGAATGTCTCCTCAGCCCGGCCGGCTGCCCACACCCTCCACCCCTCTCACAGGGAGCTAGCTACGGCCTCGCCAAAGCGGCTTCGACGGGGCGGCAGCGGTATCAGCCTGAGGTGCAGCGGGGCTGGGGTGGCTGCTGGGTGCCCCATGAGGCGGCGACTGTAGCGGCGATGGCGTCTCTGGATGGGGCCACGACTAGTGGGGGCTGCCTCGCATCCACGTTGCCAGGGGTGGCTCCTTCCTCCTCCTGCTCCTCAGGGGACGCTGGCCGCCTCCTCTCACCGCCACCACTGAGGGAAGCCGGATCGGGGGTGGTGGCCACCTCCTTCTCCTCTCTTCCTCAGCTTGGCCAGGCCAGGGCCTGTGGGAGTGTCCTCCGTGGCGGCTCTTGCAGGGGCCACCGTGGATCACTTCCATGCGGGGGCCACCTCTGTCGGGGGACTTGCACTTTCTCTTTTCTTTCTTTTCCATTTAATCAGACTGGGCCACAGCAACGTGTGGCCGGGTACAGCTAGTTATAAATAAATACCAGACTTTTTCTTAATGTCATCCTGATTTGTTAAATATGACACATTTTTGATGCACGCTTACTATATATTTATCTAAAGTATTGGGGGGGGCAGGTGGGAGGCTGTATGCAATGTTATGTGTAAATAACTGAGACAATGCTATCAGGTTCATTGGCACAACTTTCGCAGAATTTTCCAGATATTAGAATGAGTGGCTTGACTATACTGCCTTCCTTGCCTTAAATACTTCATGATGCAGCAGAGCTAGATAAGAATTGTGGCTGCCTCCTTAGAAGAAGTGAGCCACTGAAGGGCCCTTTCTCATCATGACAGTGAAAATTCTCTTTTACATGAATTGCAATTTTCTCCCTCCCCTTTACTTCTCAGCCTTGGGCAGTCATTGGCGGCTGACATAACTGACATCTGACCTAAAGAAATTCAGGTTCTCAGCTCCCACAAATATATCATCTGAAGTTACTTAGAGCCCACCGGTGTTTCCTGAACTGAATTGATGGCTTTTGTTTTCCAAATCTGTGCCTGTTATAAATTCAAAAGAAAACAGAATCTGTTTGCCTACTTTTTATAGGACTACCATGAAACAGTTCCTGATTACATCACCATAATTTTATCTTTCAACAGGATTGTGGCAGTTATACCATTCTAGCCTTGTATAGTAAAACAGATCCAAGTCACATCATGTAAAATCATTTGTTTGGAGTTTCTTCTTGTTTGTGGCCACCCATGATTATTGGCAACATTCTTCATGATGAGTTTTCCAAACCTTGTCGTTTAGTTAGCAGCTGACTGATCGGTTCTTGGCTTTTTGAGCTGTTTCTTTAAAAAAAAAAAAAGAAGGAAAAAAATCCTTGGTAGTTTAAATGTTTATTCTTCTTCACCTTGATTTCTAAAAGTGTCAGACATCTGATAGTCAGGTCAACTTTCAGGAAATGGCAATTCCAGCTGAAGACAGTACATTGGTCATTTTTTATTTTTAATACCCCCATTTTAGTCATATTTTTCCTTTCACTACATATTGAAGAAAGCCATAAGTGTAGTAGAGGGGAATAAAGCAAGCTTGTCAGTGTGTAGGTAAGATCATTTGGATCTAATTTAAATGAAATAATAAATATCAAATGATACATTTTCTCAAACTGTCTTTTTTAGGGGAATTATATTTATATTTTGCTTAAGATTGTAAAATAATTCAACACAAATTATTTGGTGTGTAAAGGAAATTCAGTTTTGATTCCTACACAAGCTTTAATTTATTCATCACATGTTGGAACTGCACATATTCCTCACAGAAGGACTGTGGGCAGTGTTCAATAAAATTAAACAAAAAATCATAAGTTAGTTATTCAAGATTTCAGATAAATTTATGAATTGAATATCCTTATTAGCCAATTTCACATTTTATGTATAAAAATGTGGCCCTTAACAAATACCTTCAGTGCATGCTCACTGCATGTAAGAAATGCAATTTTAAATGGAACAAATTCAGTTTATTAGAAATCTGTTTTTTATCCAAACAATGCAAAGTTACCATTTTAAATTAAGTAAACGTTCCCCAACCCCTCTACACAGTTAGTAAACGCTTATGTTTGTAACTCTGAAGGCTCTGGCTTTGAAGTGCAGTCCTTTCGAAACCGAACCAGGAATTTAGTGGTGATTTATTACTATTTAGACAAGTGGTGAGCAGAGAGTTACTCTATGGAAATTCTGCATATTGTACCTGTCACAAAACACTATACAAACCAATGAGACAATTTCCCTTTGTTTCATTCCCTAGAATTCCTGTTTCTTTTTATACATCTAGCTGCCTTCTCCTCTTCTTCTTTCCAACAGCTGCCTTCTGAATCAAGAGAGAATTGGCAAAGATTACATGAATACAGGTGTCTTGACAGGTTGAATTACTCAAATAAGCAGAACATACAAAGGTATACAGATATGCTAACTTCCCTGTAAAATTTATGGAATCTACACTATTTGTGGGATTTGAACAGTTTTTAAAAAGCCAACTGAGGATAGGATTTAATTATCAGTTATCAGGAAGATTCCCTTACCTTGAGCTCTTGGAGAAAAGATAAGTTATAAATGTAGTGAACAGGAGGAAAGGTGCACTCTCCTTATTCAACATCTTGCATAGTTTCCTCATTGGACTTTATCTCATGCAGAAGTTAGAAACAATGTTAGAAAACTAATACCTATCTCTACATGTTAAAATCAGCTTGGAGATTGGACTGGATCTGGCTTGCTTAAACAGCTTCCTGGTCAAAGGAAGCAGAATGATAAAGCAGGATGGCTGGACAGTGGGCAAACTGGAAAAAGACACTTCTTAGTCTGGCACTTGAAAGGGACCCATTATTTACAGCACCTACCCATAGTCCTCCTTTCCTGCTCCAGCACACATTAAGAGCAGAGATTGGTCACTGTTTTTCAGGTGAAATATAGTCATGTGAATCTACCAATCCTTTTCTTTAGCTGGTCCTGCATTAAAAAATTTAGAATTGCATCAGTTGCTGGCCTCTTTAGTAACAGTAATTTTTATTTGAGAATATTTTAGTTCCAGCTCAAGCACAGGTGGGTTGTGTTTCCTTTTCTTCTCTACAATTTATTTTGCTTCATATGTCCTCCTTTGCATAATGTTGCTTATGCCTGCTAAGAACAGCATTTTTGATATGGATGGGGAGTAGCCAAATGGACAACTTCCCTACAGCCTGAGAGTGAACTATTTTCAGGGTTGTAGGTGTTATGTCCTTTAGAAGTCAGAAAATAAATTTCATGTTAGCAATTTCAAACCACGCTCCAAGAAAAGTAAACAACTTGCACAGATTATGAAGCTAAGAGAATTTGCATAATTTGTTCCTCCCTCCCTTTTTCTCTATCCCTCCCTCCCTCCATCCCTCCCTTTTTCTCCGTCCCTCCCTCCCTCCCAAATTATTATTTTTTCTTTCCAACCAAAATTTGGTTTTGTAGGTCAAAGGAATAGTCAAGAAAGGAAATGGCTTATTGAAGCCATGTTTCTATCTATTGAATTAATCCACTTTTCCTGATACCTACATTCTTATTAGGACTCTGCATACCTCATAGGATTTCAAAGTTCCTTCCTTCTTTCTTTCCTTCCTTCCATCCTTCCTTCCTTCTCCAAGAACAAGTCTGACACTTTTCAGACTCTGCATGGTGATTCATTTTGTCCTTCTATCATCTTGCAAACAGGCACAAAATCGGGTCTCAGTCTGACCTGCTTCTGAAGTGTGGCCTTGGTATGCTATAAATTCTGGTGCATATTTCAACCTGCAGAAGATCCACACATCTGATATATATCTCACTCTCCCTCCCTCCCTCCCTCTCCATTCTCTCCCTCTCCTTCCCTGCCCCCATGCTGTATGTTTTTGTGCATGTGTGTGAGAGAGGGAACTAAGACCTAATGGCAGGACCTTTGGTGGTTGGGTTCTGGTACCAGATGGCTATGGGGTGTCATTTTCCTCCCTGGATGGTATTTTCCCTTCAGGCCCTTTTTGTTCAGTGAGATACATGTATTTTTCATAAGCAGTCATTGTTAAAAGTATCCACAGCAATAATTTCTATAATGCTAGAAAGGTGATTCCTCATCACAGACTCCCAAGGAATCCTCCATCTCTTTTGTATTTGCATGAAAATGTAGATCCTCCATAATGTCACAATGATAATTTTCAAATGTATTTGCAGAACTCTACCACCAATCCACCTGATGCTGCCATCTAGTGGGTTTATTTTTATTTGCTTTCCTTTTCCAAACAAGTCCATCTTTAGCATGCCATACATCTTGCCTTTACTGAGTTTATTTCATTTACTTGGACTGCTCTAAACTAGCTTCCTTACAATCAAAATTATAATTATAATCCAAATTATTCAAATGCAACAGATAAAGATCTCATATGGTATAGAAATGATCTGCTATAATAAAGAAAAAATGCTACGGCCATATTTTAACATTCTGAAGTTTTTTTCAAGTCAATCCAAAAGATTTTGATAAAGAAAGACCAAGAAAAAAAAGAGGCTCCCCATCCCCATATTTCACATATTTAACTTAAATATTTTAGCATTGTTTGGGAAGTTGTTATTTATTTAACAAATTCTATTTAACAGCAACCACATCAACTCTGGAATGGTATACAAACCATTTAATTGCTAACAGTTAAAATTATAATCAATTCCCCTGTATAGAACCCACTGAAATAATTCAGTCACAAAATGATCAGAGGGGGAGTTACTGTTTTCAAGTATTTTGAAAGCAGCAAGGTAGTTTCCTGCTGGGTCTTAAGGCAGATTAAAATTCTACAAAGTTATCTCTTCTAGTATAGTGAATTGGATTAACACATCAAGAGTTGACCCAGAAACTTTGAGATTTCTAGCCAGCACAATCAGGTGTGTGGAACTTCTGCAGCCTGAAAGATGCACCAGAATCTACAGCATAACAAGGCAACACTTTAAAAGCAGGTCAGACTGGGACCCGATTTTGTGGCTGTTTGCAAGGGACAAAATGAATCACCATGCACTCTTGCAAGGTGTCAGACATCCTTGTTGTTCCTTAACAGCTCCTAACACTTGCCCTCCAAATATGCAAAATATGGTTGAAAATATTGGCCCTCTCCTCTCTGAGATCCACAGACTGGATACTGGCAGGTCACAAATGGTCTCTGGGCTGTAATATTGCATATCCATATTTGGAAAGCGTTCATATATTTTTCAATTTGTTGGGTGGGGGGGACCTGTTAAATTTATACAATAATACATTTGAAAGGTTTTTTTCCCCTTTAAAATTATATATGAGCTTTCATTTTATTTTAGGTTGCATCTTTATTTTTACATTCATGCATTACATATATGCATGTAAATGCAAAGCGAATGGTAATTAAAATTACATTAATAAAAAAAATTGTGGTAGCACATTTTCAATTCAAGGAATATTCAGTGATCCCATCAACAGAGACACGATTTGCTAAATATTCCATCAGCTATAGCCTTTTGTTAATCTTCCAGTTATTTATTTATTTATTTAGTGTAGGGCAACTACATGGACTTATAGTGGTTCAAATGTTAATGACCAGTCCATCCAGCCATTCAAGGACAGCGTCCACGTTGAAAAAATCACATTAGGCCAGTGCAAGCTCCCGATGGACATTTGGATACAATGCAATGGATATTTTGTCAAGGAGCACCACGGTCACACTGAGGGGTTGAGACACTACCCCACTCAACAATGAGTTCTGGCAGACACCATGCTGGGCACGGATCCCGCTCAGAGCTGACCAATGCTGGTGAGGAAGATCAAAACCTTAACACCTTTGCCATGTATTTAGAGAGCCAGGAGTTCTACTAAGATGTCTGACTGCCAACTGTCATTAACTGCCAATTCTTCAGTGTAGTCTGGCTGCCAATTGTAGCTAGTTTGATTCACACTACCGTGCTATTCAGGGTGCACCACAAGGAGGCAAACTAGTATCACACCCCATAGCTTTCAGATATGAAAGCTTCAAACAGAGATATAAGCATTTATGCATGACTTAAGAGATGAATTCATGATTTAAAAATCTTTTTAAAATGCTATATTTCAGTGAACTGAGAGAGATGATTTAAATCATTTTTTCTCAGTAAAATTAAATTATTATTGTTGTTGTAGTTGTTGTTATTTGGAACAAGTTGGGAAACAATTCATTTATGCACCTGCCTTGTTTTATCCTATCCATTTGTGCCAAAACTATTTATTTGTATACAGCCAAAAATCAGTGCTCTGAACCAACTATACGAGTTCATCATATAGCCAAATTTCACTTGCTATTTGAATGTATCAAGATACTGTATATTCATAATATAATATATTGTAATGTAATGTAATATGTATAATATGTATAAAAATGGAAAAAGGGACACATAGCTAAAACAGACTAATAAGAAATAGCTCAAATCTGCAAGGACAAAATCAGGAAAATTAAGTTTTAGAATGAACTAAGATTTGCAACAAATACCAGAAATAATTTAAAAAATTCAAAATATAAAATCAAGAAAAAAGTTAAGGAAACAATTGGTCAACTAATGGGAGAAGTTGGCAAGGAGATAAGGAGTAAAGGGGAAAAGTGTAATTCATTTTTTGCATTTGATTTTAAACAAAAGGAAAAAACACAGCAATCTATCAAAAGCAGTACCATAGAACACAGATTGGAATACAAATCAAAGTAGGCAAGAAAACTGTATTAGAAAACCTATCCACCCTAGATAAGTTCCATTCACCAGGACCAGGTGGATTGCATTCCAGAATTCTGAGGAAGCTAGCAAGATGGAATCTTATGTAATCTCTTGAGGGGCTGTCATAGAGGGGATTGATTTATTCTCAAAAGGACTTGAGGTCAGAACAAGAAGAAATGGATAGAAGATTATTAAAGAGAGATCTAACCCAGAATTAAGGAGAAAATTCCTGACAGTGAGAACAACTTGCTTCCAGAAGTTGTGGGTGCTCCATTACTGGAGATTTTCAAGAAGAGATTGGATAACAATTTATAATACAATACAATAGTAGAGTTGGAAGGGACCTTGGAGGTCTTCTAGTCCAACCCCCTGCCTAGGCAGGAGACCCTATACCGTTTCAGACAAATAGCTACCCAACATCTTCTTAAAGACTTCCAGTGTTGGGGCATTCACAACTTCTGAAGGCAAGCTGTTCCACTGATTAATTGTTCTAACTGTCAGGAAATTTCTCCTCAGTTCTAAGTTGCTTCTCTCTGTTAGATTCGGGAAACGAGAGAACAGACTCCGGACACGTAGTGATTTAACAGCTCTTTATTAATAGTAGTAGTGATCCAGCTTGTTCTGTGGTCTGAGGGTTCCCCTTTTATAGGGATCGGGTATGCCTCTCGACCAATCAGAGCGATACCTGTTTCCCGCCGTAGCGGCGGACCAGAGAGGAGACTTGCCGCGATATATGTTAATATCTAACACCCCTCCCCTCTTAGATGGAGCATTCCGGTTAGTTACATAGTCTTTCAAATAAGTGGGTGTTTGTCTCACCCGGGTGGAACACCGTAGTTCGGGTTGAACGGGAGTGGTTGCAGGATCGGTTTCGCCTGTTCTTTCAGCTTCGCATTCGGGGGTCTGCAGGCTTTCATTGCTTTGGCGTAGTTCTGATTCGCGATCAACCGCTGGTTCTATCCTGGGCTCAATGGTGTCGTGTTCCTCCATGTTTGGGCTCTCGGATGGCTGACTTTGTGCTGGCAGATAGTTTTCATTCTCGGCTCGTAGGTCTGAGTGTGCCAGACGACCCCGTAGTTGATCGATGTGCCTTCTCCAATTTCGTCCATCTTCAAGCTCTAGCAAATATGAGCGTGGACCAGTGATGCCGATTACCCTTGCCAGCATCCACAATGTTCCCCCTGCATAGTTGTGGGCGTATACTGAATCCCCTATGCTAAAATTCCGAATTTTGCTTGTAGAGTCTGGGGGCGATGTGGCAGAGTAATTTGGGTGAAGACGGTCCAGGTGAGACCATAGACGGCGGCCCATGAGTAGTTCAGCGGGGCTCCTACCCGTCGTTGCGCTGGGGGTAATATGCTGAATTAAGAGGTAATGATCAATGTATGTTTGCCAATCACCTGGACCCATCCTAGCGAGGGCCTCTTTTGCGGATCGCACCATTCTCTCCGCCTGTCCGTTCGATGCCGGATGGAATGGCGCGACGAGGGCATGCCGAATTCCCTGACCTGCTAAGTACGTTTCAAATTGCATGGCCGTGAACTGGGGCCCATTATCGGAGACCAGGAGGTCGGGCAGGCCATGAGTGGCGAAAAGTCGCCGTAGTACCTTAATGACTGCCTCTGCCGTGGTTGAAGTCATTAGGACTACTTCTAGCCATTTGGAGTATGCATCCACAACTATGAGAAAGGTCTGACCTTGGACTGGCCCTGCAAAATCGATGTGTATTCGCGACCAGGGTGCTTTAGGCTTCTCCCATTCTGTGGCGGGTGCTTCAGGGGGTGCTGGTCTAGATTCTTGGCACGGATCACAAGTGGCCACCCATTCCTCTATCTCTTTGTCCATGTTTGGCCACCAAACGTAACTTCTTGCTAACGCCTTCATTCTAACAATCCCCGGATGCCCAACATGTAACGCTTCTAACACATTTCTTCGTAACGCATAAGGAATAACAACTCGATCCCCCCACAATAAACAACCTTGCAACACTGAAAGCTCATCCCGTTTTGCCCAAAACAGTTTGAATTCCGGGCCCACGTTTCCCTTCGGCCACCCCCTCCAAACCCAGGTTTGAACTTGCTTTATTACATTGTCCCTAGAAGAGAATCTGGCAACGTCGCAGGAAGAAACCGGTCCTGAGTCCAAACAGTCAATTAACAGAACCGGTACCTCGGGAGTAGGGTCTGGCAAAAGATCCGGGAGTGGGCAACGGCTGAGTGCGTCTGCATGTCCTAGAGTGGAGCCCGGTCGATGTATCAGCTTGTATGAGTACGCAGCCAGGAAAACAGTCCACCTGGTCATACGTGGAGAAAGGGAGACTGGTGTGGGGCGGTTTCCCGCCAAAAGTCCCAACAGCGGTTTATGATCTGTAATTAGTTTGAAATTGTGGCCGTAGCGGTATTTGTGGAAACGTTTAACTCCAGCCACAGCAGCTAACGCTTCCCTGTCCATCTGGCTGTAATTCCTCTCGGCCGACGAAAGAGTCCTGGAGTAGAAAGCGATGGGTGCTTCGTTCCCGTTTGGCATCCTGTGGCTAAGGACTGCGCCGACGCCGAATGGGGATGCATCGCAGGTCAATACCAGTGGTAGCGTCTGGCTGTATTGTACTAGCAGCGAGTCGGTGGTGAGCAGGCGCTTGACTGCGGCAAAAGCTGCTGCTTCGGATCGTCCCCATCTCCATGTTGCGTTCTTTTGGAGTAGTCGATGTAACGGCTCAGCAATGGTCGCCTTCTGTCTCAGAAAAATGCTGTAGAAGTTAAGTAGTCCGAGGAAGGCCTGCAACTCGGTCTGATTTCGTGGTGTGGGGGCGTCCTGGATCGCCTTAATTTTCTTTGAAGTGGGGTGTATTCCCTGACCATCGATTCTATATCCCAGGAATTCTACACTAGGCACGTTAATTTGGCATTTCTCTTTTTTGAGGCGGAGACCCTTCTCTCTGATTCTGGCCAAAACAGTTCTGACTCTTTTTAATAGTTGCTCCTCGTTTGCAGCGGACACCAAGATGTCGTCGAAATAGGGGACAACTCCCGGTATCCCTTGCAAAAGCCGTTCCATGACGCTCTGGAACAGACCTGGGGCAATACTCACACCGAATTGTAGCCGGTTGCATTTGAATGCTCCTCTCTGCGTCACTATAGTTTGGGCCTCCGCTGTGGCGCTATCCACGGGCAATTGCTGGTAAGCTTGTGCCATGTCTAGTTTAGCAAATATCTTTCCTGGTCCCAACGAGTGCAATAAGTGTTGTACTACTGGCACAGGATATGCGCTTTGTTGTAGCGCGACATTAATTGTGCATTTATAGTCCGCGCAGATGCGGACTGACCCGTCTGGTTTGACTGGGGTCACAATGGGAGTTTCCCAGCGCGCGTGATCCACCGGCTCAAGGATTCCTTGCTCTACTAATTTATCGATCTCTTTATCAATTTTTGGGCGGAGTGCAAAAGGCACTCGTCTCGGTTTAAGTCGGATTGGCGCCACTTTTGGGTCTAAATTGAATGAGATAGGTTTACCCACAAACTTACTAAGACCGGGACTGAACACATCCTCGAACTCCTTAAAACTCTGTTCAGCGCTGCTGTTCTCCACGGCGTTGATCCCGGTGACTTCTAACCCCAGGGCTTCAAACCAATCTAGTCCTAGAAGGTTCTGTAACGGCGCGCTGGCGATGGTCACGGGCAGCTGGGCTACGATGTCCTTGAAACGAATTTGGAACGTGCCTTGGCCCACGATGGGGACTCGGTTCCCCTGGTAGTCTCGTAGCAGGATGTCTGGTGCACGTAGTTGGCTCTTTTTGAGGCTAGGGATAGCCTTTTTCATGGAGGCCCATGAAACGATCGTCAGGGACGATCCTGTGTCAACTTCCAGCTCGCAAGGAGAGCCCTCCAAGAGGACTGTGACTTTCAGCTTTTTAGGCCGCTTGGTGCGGACCTGACTTATTGTGGTGGGATAGGTTCGCAATTCCTCTCTCTGGGTCAACTCTATCTCTGCATCGGTATCCTGGCAATACTCTCGTTGAGTGTCCTGGTAGAACGCTCTCTCAGCTCTTTGTGTGTAATCTCTCTGGGAATGCGCCCTTTCAGCTCTTTGGGAATTGTCTATCTGGGTAAACTCTCGTGTGTTTCTCTCTGGGCGCCCTTTTTGATTTCGCCAAGCCCCTGGGTTGGACTTCTGTTGGCAGTACATTGGAGGTTGCTGTAAGGAGGCAGGGACTTCGCTCCGGCACACTCGTGCGATGTAAATAAATAAATAATAATAAATTTGGATTTATTAGCCGCTCCCTTTCCGGGCAGGACCCAAGTTTGTCGCAGTGCGAACAAACAACGTTCCTGAACCGACAGGTAGACTGGGGGTTGTTCCCTCCACAGCTTGCGCAGGGTGGCAAACGGAATCCGGATCTCCCCCCAGGCCTCATGTGACTGCTCCGCATCAGGTGACTTTCCTCGAACTCGGGATCCTCGAAGTCTGGATTGGTATCCTCATAGTGGACTCTGGCGTGTCTGGGTGCCGGCTGGCTCGCGTTGAACCTGCGTTGTATGGTTTCCGATGATCTTTCCGCTGATTCGGACGCCCTTGCTTCGTTTAGTGCTATTTGTAGGGTTAAATTTGGATTTGCCAACAGCCTTTTTTGTAGCGAGATGTCCTTTAACCCACAAACAAGTCTTGCCAGGATTTGCTTGTCCAGATCCCTGAACTCACAGTGAGTCGCTGCTTTACGTAGGGCTGCAACATATTAGTTGATGGATTCTCCCGCCTTCTGGTTCCGCGTGTTGAATTCCTGGCGGCAAACGTGGCAGGAAGGTTTTGGCGCGTAATGAGTTTGCAGAGTCTGTTGTAGCGCCGTCCATGATACCGCTTGTATCAGTGTAGGCTCGGAGAGGTCTCTGGCCGTGTTGAAAACTTCTCACCCACAGTAGCTGAGGAAGATGTTCTTCTTTCGGGAATCGGTTATTCCCGTGTATTCGTTTGCTTCAAGAAAACACTCGAAACGAATCATGTATGCCTCCCATTGGTCGTTCATCGGGTCGAACGGAGCGGGAGGAGTGTGCATCGCCATCTTCTCTGCGTTGAATTTGCCGCGCTGCGATGGCCTGAGATGGCTGCCGGAATTTCTGCCGAATTCCTGGGCTGGATCGAATCCTGGGATTCTGGAGGTAGCTTCTTCATCCTATCTGTCTCTCGATCCCACCTTCGTCGCCAATGTTAGATTCGGGAAACGAGAGAACAGACTCCGGACACGTAGTGACTTAACAGCTCTTTATTAATAGTAGTAGTGATCCAGCTTGTTCTGTGGTCTGAGGGTTCCCCTTTTATAGGGATCGGGTACACCTCTCGACCAATCAGAGCGATACCTGTTTCCCGCCGTAGCGGCGGACCAGAGAGGAGACTTGCCGCGATATATGTTAATATCTAACACTCTCCTTGATTAGTTTCCACCCATTGCTTCTTGTTCTACCCTCAGGTGCCTTGGAGAATAGTTTGACTCCCTCTTCTTTGCGGCAACCCCTGAGATATTGGAACAATGCTATCATGTCTCCCCTAGTCCTTCTTTCTCTTAAGCTAAACATACCCAGTTCCTGCAACCGTTCTTCATATGTTTTAGTCTCCAGTCCCCTAATCATCTTTGTTGCTCTTCTCTGCACTCTTTCTAGAGTCTCCACATCTTTTTTACATCATGGCGATCAGAACTGAATGCAGTATTCCAAGTGTGGCCTTACCAAGGCATTATAAAGTGGTATTAACACTTCACGTGATCTTGATTCTATCCCTCTGTTGATGCAGCCTAGAACTGTGTTGGCTTTTTTGGCAGCTGCTGCACACTGCTGGCTCATATTTAAATGGTTGTCCACTAGGACAACCACTAGGACAAATGGTTGTCCACTAGGAATTTGTCTGGAATAGTATAGGGTCTCCTGCTTGATCAGGGGTTTGGACTAGAAGACCTCCAAGGTAACTTCAAATTCTGTTATTCTTTGATTCTATGATCCTTGATTGCTTCGTCTTTTATTCCCTATGTGCTTTTCTGAATATGCTGAAGTCACAATTAGACTAAAATCTGCCATTTCATATATTGTAAGGGGATTTGATAGATACAATTGAACCAAATCTTACGTATATTGAAATATAAAGCATAACAGCAATAGTACAATGTCACACATTGAAAAGGAGTCAAAAAGTAGTATGTGTGAATGCTTATTTATTTACTTAGATATTTTATATGCCCACCTTCCTTACCTTAGGGCAGCCAATTGACATGTTGAACTTAAGGATGGGCAAACAACATTAATTTTGACTCACTAACAATTTGAATGACTTGAAATAATTATGAGCTATTATGTTATATAATTCAAAAAATATTATGCATGTTCAAATATATCTCTACATGCATACAAGATCCTATTAATGAAAGATATGCAAAAATGAATGAAACCCTTGTCCTGTCCACCCATGCCTTGGAGGCTGGTACTAGTATGCAATGGTATTTCCCCTTTGCTATCAAAATGACTGTATCCTTCAGCACAGATGGGGAAAGAAAATTGCTCAGATTTTGCAATAAAAACAAGGTTGGCTATGGGAGCACCTGCTTTTCACTGTTTAATAAAACAGAGGTCCCTTCATGTCTGCTCATCTGTTTACTCTTGCACAAATTATTTTTTGTACTCCATTGACAAAGATAAATGATGGGATTAATATATATTGAAGAAGTCTCTGTGAACAGTTTGCAAGCAGAGAAAAAGGATTGGCATTATTTCCCTCAGGTAACACAGCACAGACCAACTGGATTAAGACTCATTTGCTGTGGGGCTTAGATGTGATCAAGCACCATTAGTGGAACATCATTTAGGAAAATTGCTTTTTTAAAATGAAATTAGACTGACTTTCATTATCATGCTTAGGCCACACAGGAAAAAACTTTTTTTTGCCCCCAGTGGGAAAATAAAAATCTGCTATGTAAAAATATACAACTGTTGATGATTTTTATCTGTAGCTACAAATACATTTTTGATTAGTCTACTATGCAGGCACCACTGAAGGGGTAAGTAGTTAGCAGACATTATTACTTAACCTTTTGTGAGATATACACAGGGGTCCATGAAGTAAGGCCAGGGGGAAGGGGAATGGTGATACACACATGACATCATCACACAATCTGCAATTCATTCCTTTGTATATATGTAATGGTGGAATTTGCGTGATGAGATCATACCATGTGTATGATTATTGCCATCAATGCCACTGGAGGAACAATTCGACTACAGGTTAGCTTCTAAGAAAAAGTTCTATAGAAATTGTACAGCAATTCTATTTTTTGCTTCTTAGCACATTTGGCTACTGGAATAACAACAGAGATGGAACTAACTATAAAAATAGATCACAAAAATGATTATACATAGTCGCTTAGGACAGACACACAAAAAGGTAATTATGACCAAATGTGACTTTTTGACAGCTGGGCCCCTTTCCCAGTGATTGCATTTTGAGCACTCAGCAACCAGCCTGCATTTATGGCCATTGGCAGCATCCCACAGTCATGTGATCATATTTACTTCCAGTTAGAAACACTGCAGACAATGGGTTTGCTTAATGACCCTGACATTCACTTAATGACTGTGGATTCATTTAACCACCATCACAAAAAGTGTCATAAAATCAGGGCAGTCATGTGATGATCCATTTAATTACTGGCACAATGTAAGACCATAATTCTGGGATCAATTACAGTCGTACGTCAAGGATTACCTGTAATGAGCTGGGAACAGCAGCCCTACAATACAGTTAGGTCTCATTAGTACAGATAATGAATCTTACAAAGTGATATTTGCATGGGAAATATGGTAAATTGGTTCTAGCTAGACAGAAATAGGCAATGAAAATGTTTTAAAATGTTTATGTCTTTATTAATGAAATATTACACTAAATGATAACAAGAATATACTTATAATTTAAATATATTGTTAACAAAGTCATAGATTATAGAAAGCAAAGTATTAATTTAAAAAAATAGTTACATTCCTAAAGATATCAAATAAAACTTTATTGGTCAAAGTTAAGCATAAGGAAGGTGGGGTACATAAATAAAAAATAAAATAAAATAAAACTACATATAAACAACTAAAAATATAAAAGCACACATCTAAAAAGCTCTTTAAAACTCTTTAAAAATGGTACAGAAGCAATGAATTACTTAGGGAAACATAAATGAATAGGCATAGAAAAATATAGCAAAGTAAATCTATCATAATATAGACCATTCTATAGTGGCAAGCTAGGTGCCCATTAAAAATGGTTTGTGGAACAGCTCATCTTCTGAAAGATTGTAAATGCAGCTGCACCGAACCTGGCAACATTGTATGTTGTAGCAGGATTTGTATCTCAGATCAACAAGGAGGTGTAGAATTGTTCTGTAAATCCTGGGTATTTATGTAGTAATAAATGAGACTAGTATGAATGTCTCTGTGGTACAGGACCAAAATCACAGCTCTTTGTTTGTCTGGGTAGGGGGAAGTTTCCTGTAACTGGGCGTCAAGGACAGCTGAGGAGAGAGAATGACCTTCGGTGGTTAGGTACTTCAAGATTAATGAAGCATGCCATAGGGGAGGCAGAATGCTCATTGGGTTCTCTTGCAATAAAGGTTGGGGACTAGGACTAGTTAGCATTCTATGTCTGCTTTATGTTTTGGCCTGATCATATCCCATGATGAGTAGAAGACCTGGAGAGAAGTCCAAGGATGAGATTTTAGTTGTCCCTGAAAATCATCCCTCAGGGATAGTGGGACAAGATCAAGCAGGGAAAGGATAGTCTGAGCCAATAGTTACGGCCATTCACACACAAGCTTCCTTATCAGAGTGGCACTAGTGACACATTTTTGGGGTTTGAAGGGACAATTAAGAGACTACAGTGTAATAAAAATGTAGCTTAGGCATTCCTAAAGGTAATTTTACTGGATTTTTAAATGAATCATGCCAACTAACACGTGCATTAAATGTTTCTTTGATCTCTTTTTTCCCCACTCTCATAAACAAATGCAAAACTTTTGTCTGAATGGCTGCTCTGCTAAGGGGAATGTGTTTTAGATTGCAATCCTCAATTTATACAGTTTAAAATGTTCTCTTTCTATCATTGCAACCTTCTGTTCCTTGTAAATGTTTGCAAACCACAGAAAGCTTATGCAAATTTGCCTTTTTCTTTTATTTCCCCTGCGTGTTTTCTAATATTGTGTATCAGAGTTTCAAGCTTTTTGACATCTCATCCTATTTTAGAGTTGCTATGACTGTGTTCATGTTGTTCAATTTCATTGACTGAATTTTGGTTTGCATTCAATGCAACTTGGTATCGATTTAGGAAAGAAAAGAAAGGAGTCCCTGCAGATTTAGAATTCTCAATAAATTGAATATCTCATTATTCAAACTCCCAGTCATTGCAGTTTAGTTATAGAAATCTTAAGGGCCTGGAGTAAAGACGGGTAAAGGAAAATATGGCAGGGATATGTGAATTATACATGGTATGGAAATGTGGATAGAGATAATTCTTTTCTTCTGTCACAGTATTAAATTCATTAGAATTAAATGATAGTGTTCCTGGGCCAGTCAAAGAAAATTCTTCTTTGTACGATACATAATTAAACTGAAATGTTATGCCATCTAATGTGGTGAGGACTTTGATAGTTGGAAAGGGAATTGCACAAATTCATGGATGATCAGTCTAGAATAGATTATCAGAAGCTACTAGACTTGGTGACTGCTAACTCCAGAATTATAACTGGCATACTCTTGGACACCAGATGTTAGAATAAAAGTGAAGCAGGGGTGGATTCTGGCTGCTGCTACTGCCAGTTCATTCAGGGACGCACTGTGTGTGCGCGCACACACATAAGCAGTGCTAAAACATGTTTCTGCACATGCGCAGAAGCAAAAAAAAGATGGCAACGCCTATGGCGCCGCCAAGAGAACCAATTTGAGGACGTGGAAGGCCTGAACCGGTTTGAAGCGGTAGGAACCCACCTCTGCAGTGACGGGGAACTAGCATTTCCCTTTCCATGTTTGTGAGCTTCCTGACTGCATCTAGTAAACTATTAAATGTCACAAAATGCTGGATAAGATTGATTCGGTAGATATGTTCTCATTTTGTTGTGAATAAAAGATGGAAAACACAAGCTGAATATGAGTAGAAGATCTCCTTATCTGGATTCCTCTCTTATTCAGTTAAAATACAAGTAACTCTAATAAAAGAGTCATCTATAGTTTAACTTTAATTGTTTACTTTGAATTGTCTATGGCCAGTCGGTAAATAGCTAGCACAAATAGTATATAGTATACTGTATGTTTTGCACAGATGAAAGAGATACATTACACTCTAGAAAGAGTGCAGAGAAGAGCAACAAAGATGATTAGGGGACTGGAGACTAAAACGTATGAAGAACGGTTGCAGGAACTGGGTATGTTTAGCTTAAGAGAAAGAAGGACTAGGGGAGACATGATAGCATTGTTCCAATATCTCAGGGGTTGCCACAAAGAAGAGGGAGTCAAACTATTCTCCAAGGCACCTGAGGGTAGAACAAGAAGCAATGGGTGGAAACTAATCAAGGAGAGAAGCAACTTAGAACTGAGGAGAAACTTCCTGACAGTTAGAACAATTAATCAGTGGAACAGCTTGCCTCCAGAAGTTGTGAATGCCCCAACACTGGAAGTCTTTAAGAAGATGTTGGATAGCTATTTGTCTGAAACGGTATAGGGTTTCCTGCCTAGGCAGGGTGTTGGACTAGAAGACCTCCAAGGTCCCTTCCAACTCTGCTATCGTATTAACTTATCTTGATACATGTTGCATTTCATCTTTTCCACCACCACTTTATACTTAACTTCTTTCTAATTATTTGGAAAGTAACATATCCTGCTAAATATGATATACAACATGTAATAAAAACCCTGATACTTCTGTGCTTTCATCCTCAGATAATGCTAATCAAGTGCTTTCTTGGATTCATAATGAGGAAGCATGACAAAAGTATCACCATCATTTTATGAACATTTACAATTAAATATTAACATTTGCACCTAAAAGTGCTCTCTGCAAAGTTTTCTTTCCTCAGAAAAGAGAACTGAAACCAGATGGTATGGCTGTGCTGCATAATATTTCAAGAGCTTTGCATCTGCTGTCAAGACCCAATTATGTATGGAATTCCAGTAGCTCTTAAGCAACAATTTATAGAAAAAGACCACTTCCAACATTCTTTCTGCAGGCGTATTTCTGGATCCAAGCCATACAGGTGAACAAAATGTTTTAGGGGAATTTTTACTTTCTTGGATAATGTGGTTAGCAGTACCCCACTATCAAAAACCAAGAAAGACCAGGTTATACATTAAATATGTAATATAAGTATTTATTTATTGTATATGGATTATGTAATTTGTATTACTGCAAGATTTGTCAAATATTATATGATAAAAGGAACAAACAGAAGTTCAGTTTATCAACTGCTTATGGAGAGCTTACATAAATCTTGAAATCAGATGAGAGTGGACATAGATGAACAGTGTACTTTACAATGTGGATGATGGAAGGAGTGATTGTGATTTTTATTTACATAGAATGTAAACAATTATGTGGTAAATTTATTCACCCCAGAAAGGGATATAATATTTTCACTCAAAAACAATATGTGCAATGATTAACAAACATGGATAGTACTATGCTAGTCACACAGGGTATGAACATCTGTCTAGAAAAGCCATTCTTAATTTAATATTGGGAAGGATCACATTATGTCCATGTAGTTTCTAATCCAACCTTTCAGTTTTTTAGCTTAGTTTCAGGTTAAGGTTGACTTGACTTTTATAAACTGGATGTGCCAACAATAGTTTTTCTATGTAATTTGGCAGTTGGATGGTTCTCTACTTGATAATGTTTGAATTTCTTCTCTTTTAAACTCCTTCAATGGTGCTAACCCTATCCAATAACAGTATTTTACATATTACTATTTGTTCCCTTCCACCAACAGTTCACAAAGAAAAAGGGAACTGCAGAGATACATATCATATGGAGTGCCACCCCTACTTTCTTTGAATTGTCTGTGTTTGTACATTTGTGTGTATGGATACATATGTATGTTTTTCTGTATAATAACAACAACAATAACAACAGCAATAATAATAATAATAATAATAATAATAATAATAATAATAATAATAATAATAATAATAATAATATAAAATGGTACTAAAATGCAAAACAAAGCATGGATTGATTACAAGAAGGCATTTGACTCATTACCCACAGCTGGATTAACACCTGTCTGGAAAACTTTGGAATCAGCAAAAATATCTGTACATTTTTGAAAGCAAATATGCAAAAATGCAAAACAGTTCTAACAACAAATGGGGAGAACATTGATGAAGTCAACATCAGACGAGGAATCTTCCAAGGGTATTCACTTTCATCACTACTGTTCAACATTGCATTAATTCCACTGACAATAATCCTATGAAACACAAAACTGAGATACCAAATCTCAAGCCAACATGGCAAGATAAACCATCTACTATACATGGATGACTTAAAAATGTATGCGAAAAGCCCCACTGAACTTAAATCAATACTCAACACAGCTCAACTCTTCAGCAGTGATATCAAAATGAACTTTGGGCTTGAAAAATGTGCTGTATTATCCATGCAGCGAGGAAAAATGGAAAAAACAGAAGGAATAGAACTGGGAAATGGAAATATAGTGAAAGCATTAGCAAAGGATGATGGTTACAAGTACCTAGGTATATTTGAAGCAGATAACGTCTTGAACGGAAAATTCAAAGAGTCAACGCAAAAGGAATACATCAGGAGGGTCCGCAAAATATTAAAATCAAAGCTGAATGCTGGAAACATAATGAAAGCCATTAATACATGGGCAGTTCCAGTGATACGCTACTCAGCTGGAATCATCAACTGGACTCTGGCTGAACTACAATATAGAGAAGGATATTGCAGCATACATCAAGAAGGAATTTGACAAGAAATACAACCCCACCTGGCACTGCATCGTGGGCAGGAACTTCGGTAGCTACGTAACGCATGAGACGAAGCATCATGAGAAGACATTTCTGAGAAGAGAAACTTCTCCGGTTGGGCTGCGCCCGTGTGATCTGAGCAACCACGCGATTCACCTCACTCACTGTCTCCCTGGCGATGGGACGGCGCTTGCCTGCATTCCACCAGCTCGGGCGCGACCGGAGAAGTTTCCTCAGTGGAGCTCCTGAAAGGGATGCAGGCTCAGCCTGCCAGGCTGCCACCGCTCCACTGAAGACATTTCTGAGAAGAGAAACGTCCCCGGTTGCGCCTGAGCTGGTGAAGTGGTAGAAGTGGGGGGGGGGGGAGGAGCAGAAAGGAGAATGAAAGGGAGAAAGAGGAGGTGGGGGATAGGGGATTCCTGCTGCTTTCTGAGCTTGGTGGTTTTCTTACAGACATTTTATTACCAAACTAGGTAACATCATCAGTGCTAGAAGGGAGTGGGGTTGTGGGGGGAAGGACTTGAAAGGACAAAAAGGAGAAAGAAAGGAAGAAAGAGGAGGTGGGGGATAGTGGGATCCTTGTGCTTTCTGAGCTTGGGGGTTTTCTTACAGACATTTCATTACCAAACTAGGTAACATCATCAGTGCTAGAAGGGGGGGAGGAGCAGAAAGGACAAAAAGGAGAATGAAAGGGAGAAAGAGGGGGTGGGGATAGTGGGATCCTTGCTGCTTTCTGAGCTTGGTGGTTTTCTTACAGACATTTCATTACCAAACTAGGTAACATCATCACTGCTAGAAGGGAGTGGGGTTGTGGGGAAAGGAGGAGGAGGAGAAGTCGAAGGACAAAAAGGAAAAAGATAAGGAGGGAGAGGACTGTGGGGTCCTTTGGTGTTCTCTGAACTTGGCCGGCAAGCCACTCACCCGGTCACATGGCCGGCAAGCCACTCCTACCCGGTCACATGGCCGGCAAGCCATTCCCACAAAGGAGGCCACACCCACAGAGTAGGTTCCAAAAATTTTTGAAACCCACCACTGTAATCGGCACACTGGGTGCTATTCCAAAAGCACTGGAATTACATCTGGATGGGAGACAACAGACTTAAACTCAACCCCTCCAAGACGGAGTGGCTGTGGCTACCGGCCCCCCGGTTCAACCAGCTGATTCCATCGCTGGCCATCGGGGGCGAGCAACTGGCCCCCGTGGAGCAGGCGTGCAATTTGGGCGTCCTCCTAGATGCCCGGCTGTCTATGGATGACCATGTGGCAGCCATGGCAAGGGGGGCATTCCACCAGGTTCGCTTGGTGCGCCAATTGCACCCCCTATTGGACCGGGATGCCCTTCGCACAGTCACTCATGCACTGGTGACGTCCCGTCTGGATTACTGTAATGCTCTCTACATGGGGCTTCCCTTGAGATGCACCCGGAGACTGTAGTTGGTCCAGAACGCGGCCGCGCGGGCAGTTATGGGGAGTACGAGGTCCATGTGACACCTCTCCTGCGCGAGCTGCACTGGCTTCCTGTAGCCTTCCGGGTGCGTTTCAAGGTGTTGATCACCATCTTTAAAGCGCTCCATGGCACGGGACCTAGTTATCTGCGGGATCGTATCCTGCCCCATATATCCCTGCGACCAATTCGCTCTCACAGAGAGGGACTCCTCCAGGTGCCGTCCACTAAGCAATGCCAGAGGGCGGCACCGAGGGGAAGGGCCTTCTCTGTGATGGGCCCAGCCCTCTGGAATGACCTTCCCCCCGACATTAGGACAACTACCGATCTCCGCTCCTTCCGCACGAAACTCAAGACCCACCTGTTCCAACTAGCTGGCCTGGCTTGAATTACAACTACATTTTTCTAATCCCCCCTGGACAATTTTAAATCTAAACTAACTGATTTTTTGGGTATTTTAATTGTTTTAAACTTTGTTGTGTTGTTTTAACCTATGATTATTTATTTATGAATTGTACAATGTTTTGATTACCTCCTCGTTATTTATTTGTATATTGAGTTGTACGCCGCCCCGAGTCCCTTTGTGGAGAGGGTGCGGCCTATAAATTGAATTAATAATAATAATAATAATAATAATAATAATAATAATAATAATAATAATAATAATAATAATTTAAAACAGTTAAAACTTGATAAAATCACCATCAGTCAAATGCTAAAAGCTGCACTGCTTGAATCTGCACGGATATTACGAAAATACATTACGACGTCCTAGGCCCCTGGGTGGGGCCCGACTAGTAATCAATGCCAAATCCGGCAAAACAACTGGCCGCTGTGATACAATCATATAATAATAATAATAATAATAATAATAATAATAATAATAATAATAATAATAATAATAATAATAATAATAACAACGACAACAACAACAACAACAACAACAATAATAATAATAATAGAAATTTTACAAAATGGTCAAATTGATGAATGGTTGACAACTGGAAAAACATACTTGATTCAGAAAGATGCAACTAAAGGAACAATACCTGAAAACTACAGACCATTAACATGCTTGCCAACAATCTTCAAATTACTCACAGGCATTATTGCAGATAATATTATGGATTATTTGGAAACACACAACATCTTGCCAGTAGAGCAAAAAGGCAATAAAATTGATAAAATGATATTAGAAAATTGTAAGAAAAGAAAAACGAACTTGAATATGGTCTGGATTGATTATAAAAAGGCATTCGACTCATTGCCACATAGTTGGATCATAAAATGCTTAGAAACATATTTAGCAAAAATATTACATCCTTCACTGAAAAGGCGATGAAACAATGGAGAACTGAGTTGGCAATAGGGAATGAGAACTACGGAATGGTCAATATCAAGTGAGGAATTCTCCAGGGTGATTCACTTTCACCTCTTCTCTTCATCATCACGATGATCCCGCTATCAGTAATCTTAAAAAAAATGAAATTAGGCTACCAAACAGCCAAAGATGCTGAAAAAATTTCGCATTTATTATATATGGATAATTTGAAACTCTACGGTAAGTCAGAAATAGAAATCCAATCATTGACAAACACAGTCCGAGTATTCAGCACCGATATTTCAATGCAGTTTGGCATGGAAAAATGCGCCACTGTATCCATAAAAAGGGGCAAAATCACTGCGTGTGAGGGAATTGAAATGCCCAATGGCCAACTAATTAAATGCAATAAAAATGAAGCCTACAAATACTTAGGCATTCTGCAGTTGGATAATATCAAACATGGAGAAGTAAAAACTATTGTCAGGAGTGAGTACACCAACAGAGTTAGGAAAATTTTGAAATCTAAATTAAATGGTGGAAATACAATCAAGGCCATAAATACTTGGGCAATACCAGCTATAAGATAGATGGTATAGTTAACTGGACACAAGCTGATTTGGACATTTTGGACCGAAAAACCAGGAAACTAATGACAATGCTCTACAGTTTACATCCACGTGGTTACACTGATAGACTATACCTGCCCTGAAAATCAGGTGGCAGAGGATTATTACAAGTGAAGCAAATAGTTGAAGAAGAAAAACATGC
Organism: Natrix helvetica; assembly: GCF_964273705.1. Classification (NCBI taxonomy): domain Eukaryota; kingdom Metazoa; phylum Chordata; class Lepidosauria; order Squamata; family Natricidae; genus Natrix; species Natrix helvetica. The sequence goes on from NC_138550.1 coordinate 75,044,216, forward strand.
ACTGGCTGATTATTTAAAAGAAAGTCAAGAACATCTATTAATCGAAGTAAAGAACAAAAATCTACTGAAGGCCCAACAGATGAAACAAGAATACAGAAAAGATGTGATAAAATCAAGAATGGAGAGTTGGCAAAACAAAGCATTGCATGGTCAATTTCTGGAAAAAATAAAAGATAAAGTGGACAGTGAAAAAACTTGGTTATGGTTAACAGCAGGTACATTAAAGAAAGAAACAGATTCACTAATCCTGGCTGCGCAAGAACAAGCTATCTGCACAAATGCCATTAAGGCCAAAATTGAAAAATCCTCTGATGATGCCAAATGCAGACTCTGCAAAGAAGTTGATGAAACTGTTGACCACATACTCAGCTGCTGTAAAAAAAATCATGCAGACTGACTATAAAATGCGGCACAATTCAGGGGCACAAATGATCCACTGGAATTTGTGCAAAAATTATAATATTAAAAGAGCAACAAACTGTTGGGAACATAAGCCTGAAAAAGTCGTCGAGGGTCAGATGGTCAAGATCTTGTGGGATTTTCGCATACAAACGGATAAAATACTGGCGCATAATACACCAGACATCACAGTGGTTGAGAAGGATAGGGTTACAATCATACACATCGCAATACCAGGTGATAGCAGGGTCGCCGAGAAAGAATATGAAAAAATCGCGAAATACCAGGACTTAAAAATCGAAATTCAACAATTATGGCACAAACCAGCAGTGATAATTCCAGTGGTAATCGGCACACTGGGTGCTATTCCAAAGGACTGGAATTACATTTAAAACAGTTAAAAATTGACAAAATCACCATCAGTCAAATGCAAAAGGCCGCACTGCTTGGATCCGCACACATATTACGAAAATACGTTACGACGTCCTAGGCCCCTGGGTGGGGCCCGACTAGTAATCAATGCCAAATCCAGCGAAACAACTGGCCGCTGTGATACAATTCTGTTGATGCAATAATAATAATAATAACAACAGCAGCAGCAATCTTTATTATCATTGTACATCATGTATACAATGAAATTGATTTAGTCTCTACTGGTGAAATCCATAACAGAAAATACATGAATAAGATAACATAAATAGTATAGAGAATAATCCTTATACAAGTAATTGGGGGAAACTTCCTAGTCATATGTTTCCATATGTACATGGAGTGGTTGTGATTGTGTTTAGGAGTCTAACAGCCCATGGGTAGAAGCTGTTTTTAAACCTGTTTGTCTGACTTTACTTTGATGTCTTCTGCCCAATGGTAAAAGTGAAAAGAGACACTGGCCAGGGTGTGAATCATCCCTAAATATCTTCTTTACTCTGCTGAAACAGCAAGACCTGGCCATGTCATCTAGTGGTGTTAGGGGGCAACCAATGGTTTCTTGTGCCAAATTGACCACTCTCTGTAGTGTCTTCCTGTCTGCAGCTGTTAAACAAGCATACCATACTGTAATACAGTGCTTCTCAATTATTTTCTGTCATGCCCCCCCTAGGAAGAAGAAAACATTTCGCGTGCCCCGCGCGACTGTAAATAGTATCATTTGTCTATAAAATTGTTATAAGTACACCTCTGTATAACACTCTATCCTTATTAAACACCTCTTATTTTATACAATAAACATTTATCCATAAGTAATTCATCGCAATTCTGTGAGAAAATGATGAGAAATGCAGTAAATAGCTTATTTTTAAATTGGTGCTGTTCTGGGGACATAGATTGCAGGTGGCTTATCTGATAGTGATAGCTTTTCAATGACACTCTAGCAAGCCAGGCACAATATTTTAATCTATAAATTAGATTAGATGGCGGAGTATTTTATAAATAAATATTTTTAACATTTCTCGGTTTTAATTTCTAACATACTACACATCAGTGATATAACCCACACACATCAAAACTTTTTGGTGTCCTCAATCACTTTTTAAAAATCAAAGAGACCCCCAGGCTAAAACCTTTGAGAACCAATCTAGTCCTATAATATGTAGAGACCCCAGTGGAAAAGCTGCCTCGTATTTCTGTTTCCCAGAAGCAAAGCCTTCCTCTGAGCGAGAGGCAACCACCCAGGCATGGCCCTCCTGGAAGAGAGGATGTGCCTTCGGCCAGAGGAAAAGCGAGGGTCGGGCCAGGCAGAAGCCGAACTGGGCACAGAGGCTGAGCAGGCAGGAGCCACGCTGCCTCTACCTCTTCTTGCAGGCTATCGAGATCCGCAGCCCTGCCGATCCCTGCAAAGGAGAGCACAACGTTGTTGCACCGGCACTAATTCGGCGGGGCTCATCCCCGAAGTGCCAGGGTTGCTCCAGCGGCGCGGCCCCCGGGGACGCTACCTTTGCCTGCACCCGTCACCAAAGCGCGGTGGCCAAAGAAGTGCTCCATCTTCCGCGGCGGCTGAACTTCCAATCAGCACTGGAGGCAGCGCTGGAAGGGAAGAGGCGGCTCGTGTCGACAGTGTTTGCCAAGGTCAAACGAGCCCCCCTTTACGGAGCCTCGCGCCTCCCCTGGGGGGCACGCCCCACTATTTGAGAAGCACTGCTGTAATACAATATGTGAGGACACTTTCTATCGGGGACCACAGAAAGAGGTCATCAGCCGTTGTTCCACCTGATTTTTCCGCAGGACTCTAAGGAAACGAAGTCTCTGCTGAGCCTTAGCAACCACCAGGGATGTGTTGTTTTTCCAGGTGAGAAAAACAACTAATAAGTTGTTGACTAATAAGCACTCCCAAGAATTTAAAAGAGGAAACCCTCTCCACACAGCCCTCCTCGATATACAGTGGGGCAAGTTCCTCTCTGTGCTTCCGGAAATCCAGCATCTATTATTTTGATTTGCTTCAATGTCTACAAGTAGATATTCTACAAAATTATAGAACCAATTCTGGTTTATAAGAGTTGATAACCAATTATTTATTTTATTTACTAATACCATACTAACATTAGTATCTAATATATCTTTATAATTAATAAGAACCAGTTGGATAAGGTATCAGGCTAGAAAGTTGGAGACTGTGAGTTGAAGGTCCCATCTTAGCCATGAAAGCCAGTTGGAATGAAGAGTGGAAACAGGCACATGGGTTTGGTGAGCTCGTTCTTGGGAGAAGTAGAGAACTAAAAAATGCTCAAGCAGCAGAGCTGGAACTTTAGGCAAACTTGGAGCACTATCAAGCACTGTGGGAAGATACAGCTAACCGTCTATGGGACAATAGATGAGGGAGTGTGCTAAGGAAATGTGCTCCTAAAATTTAAAATAGTTGCAGTCTATGAGATCAAAGATTTATTAGATAAAGAAGCTAAAGAAACAAACTGCGGAAATCCTTCTTTTCTGATATAAAGTAAAAGTTCTAGGACAGGAGTGACAATTTTACACTCCCCCCCACACACACACTGTCTCTCTGTCTCTCTCCTCAATAATCAAAGTAACTTTGAAAACTTGTTAGTCTCCTTTGTGAATTCTGATTAATTTGAAAGTACCACAGAGTTTAATTTTCTTTCTTTCTATTACTATTATTGTTGTTCTTGTGCTCAGTTTACCAATGGGTAAGATGCGGAGAACTCCATTGTCTTCACAAGCCTGTGTTAGGGGAGAGGAGCCAGGCCAAAGCAGTTTCTTTCTCCAGAAAGTTGGATGGTAGCAGCAGAAAATACTACATAACCCATAACCAAAGCAGGAGAGACGTCATGCTCAAGAGTAAGGGGAAGCGGGATTAATACGTATCTCTCACCACCATAGTCATTACGTACAGGATTTAGTTATCAGTCAATCAATCACTTTTATTAACTGAAGAATCAACAATGGCCTCTCAGCACTTTATTGTAATAAGAATGTCATACATAAGAATAATATAAAAATATAAGTTGTAATGAAATTAATCAAGTTCATATTTAAAATAAACTGCTCCAGCACCAGCAGAGTCATCAATCTCCAATACCAACCTTAAGAGAAAGAAGGACTAGGGGAGACATGATAGCATTGTTCCAATATCTCAGAGGTTGCCACAAAGAAGAGGGAGTCAAACTATTCTCCAAAGCACCTGAGGGTAGAACAAGAAGCAATGGGTGGAAACTAATCAAGGAGAGAAGCAACTTAGAACTGAGGAGAAATTTCCTGACAGTGAGAACAATTAATCAGTGGAACAGCTTGCCTCCAGAAATTGTGAATGCCCCAACACTGGAAGTCTTTAAGAAGATGTTGGATAGCTATTTGTCTGAAACGGTATAGGGTTTCCTGCCTAGGCAGGGGGTTGGACTAGAAGACCTCCAAGGTCCCTTCCAACTCTACTATTGTATTGTATTGTATTGTAATAGTTTCCAAACCAAATGACTGCAATACATAAAAGATCCAAGAAAAAGCGTGTAAAATTATGCTTTAATTTGCAACTAAATTGATCAGAAAAGTCTTTGGACAACAAAAGAATATTGGTAAAGAAGATAAACTATATTTGTCAAATAGGGAATTTAATACATATATGTTGTCACCAAAACATGTCACCATACATATATGTTGTCACCAGCTTGGACATTGTGAAAATAAGAGATTTAAAAGTTAATGTTAATGTAAGCATGATTCTGGAAAAGACAATGAACTTTCTATGGCATATATGATTGTTTATTGTGCTTTCAAGTCAGTGTTGACTCCTGGAGTCTGCCTAGATGAATCCTTGCTGGTTTTTTGGAAAGGCTTTCAGAAGTGGTTTATCATTGTCTCTTTGTTAAGGCTGACAGAGAGAGATTGACTGGCCCATGTCACCCAACTGGCTTTTCATCTAAGGTGAGACTGGAACTTCCAGTCTCCCAGTTTCTAGCCTAGTGCCTTAACCATCACACTACACCAGCTGTCTTGATATGAAGAACTGCATAAATGGAGGACATGCTCTTTTTCTCCAAGTTATGTTGGAAACTGTATTTGAAGCCATTTACTGTTTTAACATTTATTTTCAATCTGGAAGACTGAATTATAATTGTTCCATAATGGCTTTTAAAAATTAACTCTTGGGTAAATTGAATTTTTAATGCAGATCTGTTGGAGAAGGAGATTGTTTATTTCAAGAATATTCTTCCTCTGACTCAAACTCATTTTGTCCACTTGGTGGCTCTATAATACAATGTAATCCAGTAGGAACTCCGGTATTGAAGCTCATTGGAAGTCTTATTCCTTGCAGGGTGAAACAGGAAGATCATATAATATGTTCTGAGATTCTCTGGGAAGGAAAAATACAAATAACTTTAAATTATATGAATATCGGTTAGGAATGATCTGTATATATTATTATAAAATGTTTTGTCTTAAAGGCAAATAGTTAAAAAGACAGCTTTATAACTTGATTCAATTATCCAGTTAAAGGTGGCTTCATAAATCGAAAAATCAAATGATTGTATAGGAGGTGTTTTGCAGTCACTGCTCTCAGTATGTATGCCCTGGCAATTATGCATTACTGCATGCATGTTTGCATAGAGGACATTTAATATAAGTAGTGAATAAGATATTGAAGTAAAATGGAAACTAGTGGGTGACTTGAGGCCTCTTACTTTCTCTCAGCCCAGTCTTATATCACAGACTGTTGTCATGAGGAATAAAATGAAGAACGGTCCCTTTGAATGCAGCCTTGAGCACCCGGAGATAGGGTAGGATGTTAAGCATAACTAATAAATGCCAGTGGCATAGTCGAATAGCCCCTTGTGGACATGGAGCCTCTGTTATATAAATCTGGCAGAAGATAGAATGTACATTGAAATAATACAGAATTATGACCACTAATAAAATCTTAACCCCATATTACCTCAAAAGTCTTCTCTCCTTTTCATTTGCTTATAATCTGGGGGCTCTGGGTAACGTATAATAGATAAAGTCATAAAAAGAGCACATAAAATGGATGCTTAATGTCTATCTCACAATGGACATTAAAATTGCATTTGAAAAGGGTTGTTTCTGTCTTGTAGAACACAGAAAGGAAGGGGGCTTCAAGACCTTTGAGGTACCTAAGTAATTTTTAAAAAACTGCCTGTCCCTAATTACCCCTTTTCCCAGTCTCAAATAATGTCATTACCCCCACAAAAAACATAGGCTCTGCCAAGCATATTGGCATCAACAGTTCCAAACTGAATCATCAACTCACAAGCAAGCAATTAAAAATTGCTCCATTACTCCCAGGATATATCCAAATTACCCCTTTGAGTGTAATTACCCATAGTTTAAGAATTGCTGGAGTTCATAGTTCCAAACCATAGGAGACACCATGGAAAGTTCATGCCCATGTCCCCTTTATATTGTGGGTGGTATAGGGGCTTTCCGCAGGCCCTCTCAAGATGATCTTATTTAACAGGCAGATTAAATCCTAGCAAGTGCCTGATGTATTTCAGTGCTATTCATGTACAACTATTCATGTACAACTTTATAGGTGATCATCAAACTTTGTTGTAGGGTCTGGAAGCCTTCAGGCAACCAGCATAAAAATTTCAGAAGTGAATCTGCAATAATGACGTTGACCCATCAGCTGTCTGGTTACCATAGTCTGAATCAATTACAGTTTCTGGGTTATCTCCAAAAGCTGATCCTCATAGACCATGTTACAATAATCCAGTTATGTGATAATTGGCGCATGAATTATTGTCTCTAAATAGGATCTCCCAAAATGGTCAACACTGACCCTCAAAAGGTTGATGGGATTATCCATTGTTGTTGTTGTTGTTGTTGTTAGTAGTAGTAGTAGTACCACCATTAGTTAAAATTGAATTTATTAAATCATTTTCATATAATGTTTGAGGGTCAGTGAACAATCTGAAACTTTATGAGATGGTTGATGAGCTGAAGAATTTGGACCCCTGTTCTCATGCAGGTAGGGTTGTTCCAATTTCTTCTTGCTATTTAAGCAGTAGCCATGAGTCCAGAAGAACCCCCAGATTACAAGCCAATTAGTTCAGAGAGCATTATTTTATCCAGAGTAATTACTAAGATAATATTCATAGAGTTTTGTTGACATAGACTAGCTTGGTTTTAGAGGATTTAATCTTACCTTATTTCAGTCCATCCAAGCATCTTCAGGTTTCACGTGGCATAAGCATTCCACAGCATCCCATTTGGGTGGTGACATAAAAGTAAGTGTCATCAACATACTGGTGACATCTCATCCAAAATTGTCGGTGGCCTCTAATATGAAAGAACACTAAATTCTATAAGACTCTACATTGCTTCAAATGCTGCCCTTCCTTCCCAGTTACAAATAGGAACTGCCTGTTGAGGTAGGTGCAGAATCACCAAAGCACAGTGTCCCGTCTTGTTCATACCCTGCCTGGCTGTCCATAGGAGCTAGGAGAGGCATGGGTTCATCCTGCAGGTTATACAACTCATATCACAGAGAATATTCACATCTTTAGGCACAGTAGCCTCAAAGGAATTCAAGTTAACAGCACAAGACCTTACTACACTCACCACAGTGAATTCTAACTGGTGTCCAAAGAGAGCATTTCTTTTAGTAGGGTATTTAAAAATTCAGTGGCTAGTTATCAAGATCTGATTTATATGCATATTAATCATTTGCTGGCTTGCATTTGTGTGAATGGATATGTGGTAGTTCTTTACTCCATAAATAATAGATACAGCAAAAACTACTAAAGAAACAGAAATTATTGTCAGTGAACAAATAACTTATGAAAGTTAACCTTCAAAAACAACTTCACTGGGGATTCTGGAGAGTATTGCAAAAACAGTGTGTCATACAAGTAAATTATACAAATATTATAGTTGATAAGATGATATCATGAAAGTAAATAGTGAGCAAATTAATCCAGAAAAAGTAGTTCATGGTAATAATAGGAGGATTTGAACCCTGGATAAAATTCTGGAGAAAGATGAAGCAGAGATCTCTTAAGACAGGAACACTTTGACATGATCTTAGCATAACCAAGGCATTGAAAGCTACTAGCTCTTGCATCCTGGCTGCTGTTAAGAACCAGAAAGTAATTTTATGACCTTGTTGCTCTTTAAAAATGGAGATGAAAGTGTCAGTTTTGAATAAACAAATTATCATGTAACAGCACATCAATATAATAATTAAAATTATGATTATTTTCAACACAATATTCAAAGTGTGTGTTTCCCTTTTGATTTTACAATATATATACAATTTTATTATTTTCCAATAATATACCTGAGATAAGATAGACTGGGGGGAAATGCATTTGGGTCACTTTTAGAAACTTTCATAAATGCTCCCAGCTCTGCAAGATTGCAGAAAATAAAAAACAGCAGACCATGTCTGATATAATCCCTTGATCTGTTTCTAATCCACAATAATTGCTTTGAGGCTCACTAGGACAACAGAATTATCTTAGAGCAGGCCAGATAATTCTTAAAAGGTTTAGATGCAGATGACTTTGTCATTCATACTTGGAAAAGAAAAAAGGACAAATTGCTCTGACTTTGTTCCATGCTCTGATTTGAATAATTTTGCACAGATAAAGGAGACGAGGAAAGGAAATATTAGGTACTGTATATAGGTACTGCTACTATAGTCACATATTATGATGCTATTTCTCTATTTGAGGATGAAATCTTTTCCAATACCTAGGGAATTGTTAAAACATTTTTAAGATACAAGAAATGTTTTAAATAGTAAGTGGTTTGTATCCGCCATATCAAGCTTTAAGGGGTCTGTTACAGATGGAATTGCTACAAATAAAATCTGCATAGCTCCTTGAGTTTTTTAAATTCTTGAGTAGGGAAAGAACATGGATATAGCTAATTCCAAAATCTTATAGTAAAGGTTTCAATGTTCCAAAGGTGTCCAGACCCTTAGTTCATTTATAACTTTATTAGTTCAAGACTTATTTAGCTTGTTTCCCCTTTAGCTTTTTCTTTGGTTCAGAACTGAAGATAGACTTACCAGGTGGCTTTTCAAACTTATCATTACAAAGATCTCTAATAGCTTTACGATTGTAAAATAAGCAATGTCTGAAAATGTGATTAGTGAACCTAGTGTCCATTAATAGATTCTGCCAGAGTTGTGAGCATTATGGCATATCCCTTCATCTCCCTATGAAAAGCAGCCACCTGGAGTACATATGGGCAATCTCTCATCCTCTCCTTGCCTGGAGAGATTCCAAGGCACTAGTTCTTTGGTCCTTGCTCTGGCATCTTTTCCACTCTCCCTGAGTGTTTACCTTTTGCAGAAGTTGCCTGTTTGCTGGCTTTGAAGAAGTCCACCCGCCATCATTTATCTGAGATTCCTGGTAAAGACTTTCTTTCTTTACCTTATTGTGTTCTTGAATAATTTTTAATTATTTCCTTGTGTTAATATTCTCTGATTGCTGTCTTTGTTCTTCATTTTTTCTTGTATATTCTCTGATATTATGTACTTACCATATTTTTGGGAGTATAAGACGCACTGGAGTATGAGACACACCTTAGTTTTGGAGGAGGAAAATAGGGGGGGGGGGAAATTCTGCCTACCAGGTATTCATCTGGCTAGCATCCTTAGTCTGGTCAGCTTCAGCACATAAATTTGCTGGTTTTAAGCATGCATGTGCATGTGCTTTTTATCCCCTGGACTATATATTCCAAGTGAGGCCACACTGATTAACAATCACTTACAATCATTACAAACAAGCATTATTGAGGGCATGTGAGAAGTCTATTTGGGCAAAAAGAAGTACACTTTCCTATCTAAACTCTATCTGAGATCATCAACCAGCATGATGCTATTTCTATTCTGGAACCTTGGAGCAGTAATACTAGCAAATTATCTGCTCCACAGAAAAGTTGAAGGGCATACTTAAATGAGAAAATTCAAAGACGATAGCCACAATTTGCAAAATAATGTGTTGTATTGGGGAGAAGTAGGTTTTCCATTCCTTGAGAAATTGTTTTTCAAGGACATTTTGTTTGTCTCTACTCTTCCAAGCCTCACTTAGATATACCAGTATCCAAAAGGGTGAGTATGCTGCAGTAAAAATATTCGAAGCTTTTTTCAGCTCTAATGAGGCGTTAACATTGTAGGGAGCAGCAATGAGAAAAGTAGGCAAAGCATGGAAGATTGCTTCATTCGTTAGCACCTCATTAGGGCTGAAAAAAAAGCTTTGAAAAAACTACATTCAGAGTATAAGATGCATCCAAATTTTCAACCTCTTTTAGGGGGGTGCATCTTATACTCTGAAAAACATTTTCTTATACTGCCTTCTAAGTTTCTCATTTTGGTGTGGTCATTGCTTCTGAATCCAAAAGAATATGCAGCACCTCTCACCCAATCATGCTGGGATGGGAACAGAGCTATAGACATGCAATTGGTGAAAAGAGGATGGAAAAACAGAACTCTGTGGCACTCATGCTCAAGTAACCAATGACTTGACTTCTCCTCCTTTTCCCACCACTCCCCCACTAGAACTGCTGACTCAGGAATAAGCTGATCCACTGTAGCAGAGTGGCTCTGAGACCAAATGTTTACAATTCACCCAAAGGATACATGGTTGATAGTAATTAATGCTGTTGAGTTACCCAAAGGGACCAAAGGAGGTTCACTTTTCCCATTCAGATCCTGATACAAGTCATCAATCAGCATGAGCAATGTGTTTTTCCCCATATTTGAGACTGAATGGAAAAGGGTCAAATCACTTCCCATAGTTGTAACTAAGCCACACTGCCCATAAACCTCATCCAAAAAGAGGAAATTAAGGAAGGGATAATAATATCAAATATGGATTGATCTAGAGAGGGCCTCTTCACAAGAGGAGGAACCACTAGCTATTTCAGTCAAGGCAGCATCAGACCATTATCCAAAAAGCTGTTTGTCATCTCCATGATATAGCTAGCCACACTTCCACTAGGTTCCTAGAGGAGCCAGAGGAGGCATGCGTACAGATCATACATAGTGGAGGTCATACTGCTCTGCACCCTATTCTATTTTTCAGAACCCCTGCATTAGAATGAATCTATCTATGAGCTATCTAGGAGACTTGGGGAACTGTCTGTCAAATTTCAGAGAAAATGTCCAGACACCTATAGCATCCATTCAGAAGTGCTGGGACTATCATAATAGATTATTCTTCAAGAATATGGTCACTGACTAGCTTCAAGTGAAACAGGAAGAGATCTAAAGGATTTATCACCTGTATTTTCAGATCATTTGCCAACTGCTCTGAAGTGAAGACCAAATTTAATATATGATTGTATGTGTGGCTTGGGCAAGAAATGCCCTACGAAAAGTGCATGGTTGCTACAGAAGCCATAAATTCCTCAGCTCTTTTGACATTAACTTAGAGCATGAAGACTGAAATCCCACAGCATTAAAAACCAAGAAGTTTCCAAAAACCGCCTGTGAAGAGTCTCATGAGCAAGGTGGGTGGTACATGAGCAGAATTGTCCTTATCACCCAACCTCACAACAGACATTGACAGTGTGGTGCAAGATGCACCACCATATTTTCCCTGAGAAACATCACAACCATTCTCCACACCTTTGTCTAATCACTTTTTAAAGCTGATCATCACTTGTGGTAACATATTCTTACATGTAAATATGTGTGGTGTAAAGTTCTACTATGTTGTATCTTGAATTTCTCATTATCCTGCTTCTAAAATGCAATGGGAAAATGCATGAAGCTAATTGTGCATATGAAGAATCTCTCTCTACTAATTTACTATGTGCATCTTGAGCATTGGTGTCATACTTTTCTACCACAGCTACCTTACTTCCACATATAGAATTGTCTTTCTCTGAGTACATTTCTTTTGTTTGTAAAGCAGTATAATTTAGCCTGTAAGGTGCTAGACTTAGCTGAGGGATAATTGGATTCAAGTCCAGTTTGGCTCACACAGCATATCAAGTATATGGAGGCTCTGACTTTCTCTGCCTAACTTCACAAGGTGGTGCTATGAGAATATAATTAGAAGAATCCTGTGAAGTCCTAGAGCTCTTAGATAAAATTCTTTGACATAATTTGTGATTACCGACTTGTCTGGGTCCATTTTACTCAACAGAACTGCTGGACCGAGGACACTGAAAAGTGTATTATTCCTCAGTTCCTCACACAAGTAAAAGCATTATGCAAAAATGTAAAAGAAAAAGTTAGGAGGTTGTACTAACCATAATGTTGTTTCTAGCTGTAGGAAATAGGTCACTATGCTCCAATTTTTTTACCACAACACTGAGAAACACATTGACAAGCTACATTCTTTTTAACTGATCACCAGAACTCCCAAACAATGGTTTCCCCATTGTTCATTAACTAAAAGTATGGGCCAATTCTGCTTTCTAATGGATAAGATTGCAGGCATTAGGATGTGAGCTACAAGAAAGAAATGCACATCAAAGGTACAATTGAAATAAGTTTGCTGAAAGGTGCAATTGAAACAAGTTTGCTGAAAGTATTTTCTCTGAATTGGAAATACAATACTCTTCAGATGTCTCTGAATTCTTATTACTGTTTGCAAGCTGTTCTGAAACCACCTATTTCAGTATCTTTTCTTTAATTATCGAGTGATAACATTTAACATTAGAGAGCTAGTATGCAATGGTTTTCCTGTGAAAAGGTCCATCAATATTACAAGTGTGTTGAAATACATTCTCATGGTATAGTGTTGAATAAAACGATGAAAACAGTTTCGTATTCATTTCCATTCTAATTAAAATGTATACACTGCTGCCCAGTGTTATATTTTTTGTTTTGTTTACTGATACAGTTTTAGTCATTGCCCTTTCAATGTCACCTGAAGACACTTTTTATTAGTTTGGTTTTCGTTTTTAAAATGGCACTGCAATGCGGAATCTTCTGCAAGCAGCTCATAGGCTTTGTCTGAAAGGCAAATAGAAATGACCTAGTTAAATAAAACAAAATCAATGAATTTTGATGTCTGTGATACAAAGCTAAATGGCTGTCAATATGTTGTACTGAAATTGTTTCGCTGATCCAGTGATGTAGGACCATGTATGTATATAACTGGATCAGCCTATAAACTTTCAGGGTAAGAGCCAAAAGATAGTCCAATCAGATGGAAGCAGAAGCAAAATTCAAGGAAGGAAGACAATGAAACAGAGACATCAACTAGAAATGAGAGCCACTGGCCAGCCTGGGTTCAGTCAAAGTGATCTCTTCCCAAATTGCTGAATTACAAGTCTCATCATCTCTAAGTTCTAAAAAATATAATCAGATCTTTGCTGCAGACTTTCATCCTTGAATGTCTCTAGGATCAGAGGATGGGGATGGGGCAGATAGTTTAGGGTCAATAAGAAGACACTTTTTATTAGTTTGGTTTTTGTTTTGTATTAGCTGGATTGACGGTTGATTTCCCCAGGCTTATGATCCTTATGAGCCTTCCATTGGTGAGAAATCCGAGTCAGCTCGGGAGTTCATGGCTTCCATGACGGCTATGGACCTAACTCTCAATTAATTCAAGACCCCACCCATAATAGGGGACACACGCTCGACCTGATTTTTGTCTCTGGGCAGTGGATGAATGATCTAGATTTAGGGGATATTTCTATTCAACCCTTGTCATGGTCTGATCATTTCCTCATCAGGCTTGACTTCCATTCTGCTACCCCTCGCCGCAGGGAGGCGGAACTAACTAGATGGTTCCGCCCCAGGCGCCTGATGGACCCTGAAAGGTTCCTGATGGAGCTTGGGACTTTTCCTGAATCCCTTGCTCACAACTCGATGGAAGCCCTAGTGGAAGCCTGGGATAGGGCGGCCGCTGGGGCCTTGGATTGTGTTGTGCCTTTGCGGCCTCTGATCCGGTGTCGATCCCGGGTGGCTCCCTGGTTTACCGAGGAGCTCCGGGAGATGAAACACCGGAAAAGAAGCCTAGAGAGTGGTTGGAGGGCCAGCCGGTCCGAATCTGATCGAACACTAGTAAGAATTCATATTAAATCCTACTTAGTGGTGATAAAAGTGGCAAAACGGCAACATTTTTCCGCTCTTATCGCATCCACAGATAATTGCCCAGCCGCCCTGTTTAGGGTGACCCGTTCCTTACTTAACCAAGGAACTGGGAAAAACCCCTTGCAGGGTAGAGCTGAAGAATTTGTTCAGTATCTGCAGGATAAAATCGCTCAGATCCGGACAGGCTTGGACTCTGACTGGGTAGATTCGGGTGAGTCGACGGGGATGAATCTTGTGGAGACAATCTGGGATGAGTTTGACCCTGTGACCCCCGAGGGCATGGACAGGATTATGGGGAGACTCAGTGCTGCCACTTGTGTGCTGGACCCGTGTACCTCTTGGCTAGTTTCGGCTGCCCAGGAGGTGACACGAGGCTGGCTCCAGGCAATTACCAATGCTTCATTGAGAGATGGGTTCTTTCCCACCGCCTTGAAGGAGGCAGTGGTGAGGCCCCTCCTCAAGAAGCCTTCTCTGGATCCAGCTTCTTTAGCCAACTATCGTCCAGTCTCCAACCTTCGCTTTGTAGCAAAGGTTGTCGAGAGTGTGGTAGCACGTCAGCTTCACCAGTACCTGGATGAAGCTGTCTACCTTGATCCATTTCAGTCGGGTTTCAGGCCTGGGTACAGCACGGAGATGGCATTGGTCACGTTGGTCGATGATCTCTGGCAGGCCCGGGACAGGGGCTGCTCCTCTGTCCTGGTCCTATTAGACCTCACGGCGGCTTTCGATACCATCGCCCATGGTATCCTACTGTGACGACTCGGGGGGTTGGGAGTGGGGGGCACCGTTTTACGGTGGTTGTCCTCCTACCTGTCGGATCGGTCGCAGTTCATGTTGACTGGAGGGCAAGGATCGACCCCGAGGCATGTCACTTGTGGGGTGCCCCAGGGGTCGGTTCTCTCACCCCTCTTGTTCAACATATATATGAAACTGCTGGGCGAGATCCGTGGTTTTGGGATACAGTATCATCAATATGCTGATGATACCCAACTTTTCATCTCTACCCCAAACCACCCAAACGATATTCGACATGATGTCTCAATGCCTGGGGGCTGTGCGGATCTGGATGGGGAGGAACTGGCTCAAGCTCAATCCCTCCAAGACTGAGTGGCTGTGGTTTCTGTCATCCCGATTTGTGCATCTTGTTCCATCTTTGATGATAGGGGGAGAAATTTTAGCCCCCTCAGAGAGGGCCCGCAATCTGGGAGTCCTCCTGGACATGCGGCTTAGTTTCAAAGATCACTTGACGGCCGTGACCAGGGGGGGCTTTTACTAGGTTCGCCTGGTACGTCAGTTGCGCCCCTTCCTGGATCGGGATGCTTTATGCACAGTCACTCATGCCCTCGTCCTTTCTCGCCTGGACTACTGCAACGCTCTCTACATGGGGCTGCCCTTGAAGAGCACCCGGAGGCTTCAGCTGGTCCAGAATGCGACCGCGCTGGTTATCATGGGGGTACCTAGGTGCTCCCATGTTACAACCCTTTTAGGCAGCCTGCATTGGTTGCCGGTTGTTTTCCGGATGCGATTCAAGGTACTAATTATGACCTTTAAAGGCTTAGGCCCAGGGTACCTGCGCGACCACCTACTGCCACCAGTAGCCTCCCACCATCCAGTGCGATCCCACAGAATTGGCCTCCTCCTTGTGCCGTCAGCCAAACAGTGTCGGCTAGCGACCTCCAGGGGGAGAGCCTTCTCTGTGGGAGCGCCTTCCCTCTGGAATGAGCTGCCCCTGGAGCTTCGCATAATCCCTGATTTCCGGTCCTTCCGACGCGCCCTAAAAAGTTGGCTTTTCCAGCAAGCTGGCCAGGCCTGTTAATTTTATCTAATTTTTTAAATGTTAGTGTTATATTAATTGGGTTTGTTTTTTGGATTGTTTCTAATTTCCTTTTAACTTTTGTAATATGTGTTTTTTAATGCTGTACACTGCCCTGAGTCCTTTGGGAGAAGGGCGGCATATAAATCCAATAAAACAAACCAAACAAACAAATAAATTTTGGTGAAAGAATTCAAGATAAGATATGAGGCTGACAGCCAGAGGTATTACAAAACTATGGTAAATCACATTGCTAATATAAGATGTTTATAATGCAAATATCTGTCAAACTACATTATCAATTATTAAACATACTTCTGTATAAACCATCAGTAGCTTCATACAGGCTTCTGGCAAGCAAAACTCTAATTGATTTGAAATGCTGATAAGTATCAAAGTAAACACAAACATTTTTCTGTGACCAGCAAAGGACAATAGTATCAAAAACAGGATAAATTTCAAAACTGTGTCAGATCTGTATTGTATGCTAGGTTCTTTGGGAAATCTCATGGACTAAGACTGGGTCTAGCCTGATGACCTTCTGGAACTGTGGCATATATGTCGGCTTTATAATACAAAACCAGCATGAATATTGGGTTTGACTTTTTATAGACTGACAATAAATACAAAGCAGTTGATCTTCTGTTCTTACTGAGTTGTAAGAGCAGTGCCATTGACATTCAGAACATCTGCTTCAGCAGTTAAGCTGAAATATCCTACTCTGATTTGAGATAAGCCATTCTGTTCTGATAACCAGCCAAGTTGCATTGTAAGAGAGATTCTCTGCACACTTCATGAATTTCCATATAAAAACTCATTATTATAAGAATCTTCTTCTATCCTTCCTCTTTATACCTAGTAATGTTCTACGTGAAGAAAGAATATTCAATCATTAGTGCATAGATTTTAGTAAGAATTAACAGTTTCTCGTCTTGTGACTTATTAGTGTTGCATAAGAAAAAAGCCCACTGTATACATTTGAACTAAGAAATAGGACAGCCCTTCCCTGGGGAAAAAAACAACTCTTTCTTCTTTATTTGTCCATTACAGCAGCCTTAAAAGGTAAGCTATAATTTATTTTCTCTCTATATATAAATAATAATAGGGGTTTTTGAATTCAAACATACAAGCACCTGCCACAGTAACACCATAGATTTAACAACTGCCAGTAATAAAAACAAAAAAGTAGAGACAGTGGATGTGGCAGTATCTTGAGACAGCAGAAGAGAAGAGGAAGAACTGGAGAAGTTAACAAAATACAAAGATCTGCAAATAGAAATAGAACAACTATGGCAAAAGACAGCAAAGCTAGTACCAATAGTAATAGGCCCTGTGGCTGCAATCCTAAAACAATTGGAGCAACACTTGAACACCATCAGCGTTGACAAAATCACTCGATTACAAAAGGCAACTTTACTCAGAACGCATTCTGCGACAATATCTTTGACACCATCAAACATCCACAGCTGCCTGTCCCAAAGACTTGATAGATGGATAAAAGTGGCAAAACCAGTCTAAACATGTGGTTGACTGTGTGATAAACCATTATATTAGTCTGAATGTATTTGTCATGTTGGAATAACAGCGGTTTAAGTAGAGAGGAATACTGCATCTGTAAAATTTGTCATCATAATGGATAGACTGCTTTCAATGAAATTTTAATCCTGGTGACCTCATGGACATTCTTGGCAATAGCATGAAAAAAAATTGATATTTACTTCTTCCTAGTCTAGTTTACAATCATGAGGTTTCCCCAGTAATCTCCCATTCAAGTACTAATCAAGTCTGACCCAGCTTGACTTTTTCAAGATCAGCCAATATCATTTGCTGTGTCTGATTATTTTTTCTGAAGATGCTTTTTTCAAACTGAATACCAGCTATGTTCTTTTTAAATCTTGAGTAGTATGAAAATGTGGTGGCTGAGATTCCCAAAATTATACATGCATGTGTGAAAGCATTTCATAGTCACAAGGTTTTGTTTTTGCTTTTGTAGGATGAAAACAATGAATATAAAATGTCTTTTTAATTATAAGTATAATGTATACATAAATCATATAAGCAAAATTTATTTAGAATGAAAGCTGAAATAAAAGCTGCATGGATTTTCTTCAGCAAATGGTTTTCATCCATTTAAGAAATTGGCTCATTGGCCATGTGATGGCTTCTGCTTTAGCTCGGACATGTCTTAATGTTATTTTAAATTAATTGATGTTTTGCCAATCATTTCCATGTAAGTAACACTGGGGTCATTCTAAGTGCAACAACATTCTGGAAGTGTCTAAAATAATCCTATCATAATGGATATTTTAATTTTCATTTAAATAATAAGCCCATAGAAATCATTCTTCAATCAAATTAGCAGTCAAATAACCAACGACAATTGGAAAATCTGTTATCATATTAATTCTTCCGTCAGTTTATTTTTAATACCAGGAACAAGGGAAAAAAGCCCTGAAAAGAAGATAAAGTTTCATATGAATTGTACTGCTGGTGTATAGGGAAGATAAGCTTTTAAAAGAAAACACTATTGAACCCATCAATGTCTTCGTTATGAAATGACCTAAAGGCAAAAAATATATAAAAGAAATGGAAATTCTTAATATTTCCTAAGAATTCAGAAAGCTAGAGAACAAGGAAAGAGTCTCCAGTCTCTAATTCCTGCAGCATTCTTCACCAACAATAAAGTGTAAGCAGTCCTGCAAGAACCATCATCATCTTAAGCTATGGTTTTTCTTAATTATTGAAGTATTAATATATAATAAATTAATAATTTCCCAGGAAGACTATGGCAAAGCAATATCTGTGAATGAGATGGGCTGCCTCTAAATGTGTTACAGAAACAGAAATAACATATAAACAATGCATACGCAAGCAATATCCAGGCAGACAGCCTTTGAAAGAGCCACCAAACTCTTCTAACAGATGCGGCTGCTTTGGTGCTATACAATGGGCTGCGTGGTTCATGCTCACATGCTTTGAGAAGCTCTCCTGTCTACTTCACCCAGCTCTATAAACATTTGTAGAAGAACTGAAAAACTATGGAGATTATTAAACTATGGAGAAACATTATGGAGATTAAATTTAAAGATTGTGGAGATTAAAACTATATAAACCACTGCAATTATATTAATGAAGTTTTAATCGAATGCACATAGCACAAATGCTATAGCTTGATCCTTTGTGAGATAACCTTGCATTCTCACCAGAGGCCCAGATCTGTGGCAAGGCTGAGTCTTAAAGTACCTGGGGAAATAGATGAAACAAACTTCTTCAAAGCTGGCCAGGTGCAAGCTTTTCCTTCCCTACTTTCCGCCCTATTGTTTTCTTTATGGGTCCTTTTTTAACACACAGAAAATGAATGGATGATGCAACTATAATGACTAAAATAAAACAAAATGTTGTCTTTTGATAATGTTGCCGTATGCTAAAACCTTTAGCTACCTTTGGGTTGCTTTATAAATGCTTTGATAGATTAACATCTGCATCTTTCAAAGAAGTGGAAAAATAATGAGGTATGACACCAAAGGTTTTCTATAATATTGTCTATATAGGAATACCTATTTTCTTATTTCTTACAGCAAAGCTTGCCAGGCACACACACAAAGATAATTTTTTTAAAAAAAATTGGGGGAAAATGACCAAATATCACATAATCACCAAAGTTCACTAAGCTTCAGCATGCTTGATTCCAAAGTGAAATAATTCTGAATAAAGGGGTGTATCTAAATAGATAGGAGCTGATAAGGTCAGAGGTTATGTGTCAGTGATAGACAATAATATATGTGTATTCAACTATATTGCTTAATCTTTGTTACCAGTTTTAGATGCTGTTTCCATTCTAGTTCTTCATGATGTATGCTGATCTGAAGTGGCAAGTAGGAGGCTTAGAAATACTGAAGGGGTTTTGGAATTGTTACAATAATAGCAACTTCATTTGTGTTGGAGTTCCATACAATAGTAATAGCTTCCCAGCTATGGTCTAGAATCAGCTCTGTGCTCTTAACAATTAAATTGCTGCAACTCAGTATGCTGTTAATACTAGAATTAATGGAGATAAATGCTAGCAGACTAGCCTATTAAAATCGTGGATATAGTCAAGCAAATCGGACCTTTTGGGCTTTAACAACTTCATATTTTATAGCAGTTGAAATTTTCTACACACAATCTCTTTAACATTTGTTTCACCACCATGTTTCTTAGCATTTTTTCAGCTGGCAAAAATTAGAGTTGCCTATGGAGGGAGCTATGCAAATGTTGCTAAGAGGACTATCACAAATGTTTTATGTAAAAGGATCCTATTGTTTCTCTGCTTTCAAGGCCTTTGGAAAGTCTATAATGTAATGTGACACTACCTGGGCAGCTGCAGTGTCCCTCTTCGGACATGTAGCAGGAGGATGTGAAAGCTACGGAAGCTCCTTTGATAGACACAGCTGCCAGAATACTTTGAACCAAAAAGGAACAAAGGGTGCTTTTAGACCATACATATTGTTCTGGGATTAAATGGTCAGAATATGCAGAGGAAATATAAAGACTGCTGTATGGTCACAGCTGTTGTTATGTGTCAAAAGTGGACAATATCAGTTATATCCTTTGTTACTCAGAGATAAGGGATTTCTACTGACAACCAGTAGAAAGCCACACTGGGAGGGTAAAATATCAAATATAGATAGATAGATGGTACTGTCTGTATGTCAATAGGTAACACCTGTATATCTTTAAATTCAAAAGAAAAATGAAAAAGTTTTTCATTATTAAAATGAAATTTGTTCTCCTTTGTGTTTTTGTATTAGCCTTCTTTATATCAGGAGGACGTGCAGAAGAATATTCCAGCGCATTGAAACTTAAAAGAGTGGTAAGCAAACTGGAGGTTTGTTTCTTAATTAGAATCTCAAGCATCTTTGATCGCAGGTAGGTACAAATTGTTCGACCAATTCTCATTAGTATGGCAATATATACCTAAGCCTTAAGACACAGTGGCAATAAAGAAATAGTAGATATAAAGCAGTATTGGTATTAACTGAATGTTGTTTTCCAAATAGCCAAAGTAAATCTATCTTAAGATAGGCAATTCAAGACTAATAGTGTGATGACATGCAATTCTTAACAAGATTTATTTGGGTTCATATGGTAGTCACTCTAGTCCAAGGATGTATAATGGACTCCACTAAGAACTCCTGAACTGAATCTGTGATAAAGAACAGGTGCATGTGAAATTCAAAGGTATTTCTGCTGAATATTGACCAATTAGAATACACTAGATAATAAAAAATGGATCATCAGTCCCATTTCAATTATTTTTATCCATCTTTTTATGCCTCTCACATTCCCTCTCAACCCCTCCCTTCCAGTAAAAAAATTAATTTAAAATTATACTCTTTTATCCTATTATATGCTATCTAGTTCTCTTCACCCATTTTTCTTAAATATCATTCCTTATTAGCTTTTAATTTTTTATTCTATAAAATAATTGAAAATAATATGTTTCTACTTTTTTATAATTATAAATTGTATCCTCCTAATACATTTTGGCCTCATCAAACCATTTTAGCACTTCATTATATCCTAGGAAAAGGGTATGTTAACACATTATACATTACAACTAAAGGGGCTGAGAAAAGATGGGAGGGTCTTAGTCATATTGAGCTAACAAAGGATTAGTGAGAAGATTATAGAAGAGGTCATAGCAAGCTATTATTAAAAATGGTGTAAGTTGAAAACTCCATCATTGATTTTGACTGACTTTGCTATGTGTCATTCCCTCAAAATGCCTAACATTGTTCTACATCCGTGATGGTGAACCTATGGCACACAGCTCAGCTCTGCCACAAATGTGCGCACGCCCAGCTGGTCTTCGGGTCTCTGTCAAGCCTGCACAGGGGGCAGGGCACGGGGGCAAGGCACACACGGTGGTGTGTGTGCATGCATGCATGGGGGCATGGGGCAGACAGGGGGCCCACATGCATGCAGGGGGTGGGGCGCATGCAGAGGGATCATGTGTGCATATATGGGGCAGGGCGCATGGACGGGGCCTGCACGTGCATTGCATTTTGAAGGTTTAGGCACGGCCTTTGAGCAGTCGGTCCGGAAAAAGTTAGCCATCGCTGTTCTATATAACCCTGAATACATTTGTTAGCTAATAGAGTCCCCATGATTAGAATAGAATAGAATAAAATAGAATAGAATTCTTTATTGGCCAAATGTGATTGGACACACAAGGAATTTGTCTTTGGTGCATATACTCTGTGTACATAAAAAGACAAGATACATTCATCAAGAATCATAAGATATAACACTTAACGATAACCATAGGATACAAATAAGCAATCAGGAAACAATCAATATTAATATAAATTGTAAAGATACAAGCAACAAAGTTACAGTCCTGCAGTCATAAGTGGGGGGGGGGCAGTGAAAGGAACGATGAGAAAACTAATAGTAATGCAGCCTTAGTGAATGGTTTGACATTGGTGAGGTAATTATTTGTTTAGTAGAGTGATGGCATTCTGGAAAAAACTGTCCTTGTGTCTAGTTGTCTTGGTGTGCAGTGCTCTATAGCATCATTTTAAGGGTAGGAGTTGAAACAATTTATGTCCAGGATGCGAGGGGTCTATAAATATTTTCACGGCCCTCTTTTTGACTCATACAGTGTACAGGTCCTCAATAGAAGGCAGGTTGGCAATAATTGTTTTTTCTGCAGTTCTAATTATCCTCTGAAGTCTGTGTCTGTCTTGCTGGGTTGCAGAACCAAATCAGACAGTTATAGAGGTACAGATGACAGACTCAATAATTCCTCTGTAGAACTGTATCATCAAACTTTTCTGCAAATTTCATGTAATTAAAAAAAATCTAATAGAAGCTAAGCGTTTTCCAAATAATACTCAAGAACCAGGAATGACCCAAACACCATGGAAAACATTTAGATTCTGACCATAAGATGAGTTTGCTGGTCCTTATATAATTTTAGAGTACCACCTTCATGCAAACTTTATCCTATTATGTATCATATCATCTCTTAATTGATAATTGAATATTTTATAATAATTTGGTCCATTCTTATGAACACAAATAATATAAGCCTTGACTTTGTGCATTATATAGAGAACAACATAAGTCAAAACCAACTGAAATTATCAGTTTTAGGTACTTAAATTTATAATGCCCATATACTGTCATGAATGGAATGTAGATTCAAAGTTCAGGTGCTTATCTTGATTATGAGGAAATAAGAATGATATTATATAAGGCATATTGAACTTATCATGGGATAAAAACCTATATAAATAAATAAACCTTATATGACAATGTTGTTAAATCTCGCACTGAGGAGACTGAGGCGGCTGTAATAATAACGCGTTTATTGATTTCAACAGGCTGACAGGAACGAACAACAAGAACCGTCTGACAGCTATTTATACTTGCAGCTGTCAGACGGTGAACCAATAGAATTCAACCAATTCTCCCGCCGGCTGGAGCACGCGCCTGGACCAATCAGAGGTGCTTCCCTGAACGCCCTCTGCTGGCCAGGCTCACCAATACATAACACCCCTTTCCCCTGGATCGCGCAGGCGTAATCTTCAAGGTAACCGGGGCGTCTGCGCATGCGTTGCGAGCGCCTCGGCAAAGATGGCGTGTCACCCGAGGAGGGAGGAGTGTCGGCTCCGCCTTGGTGACGAGCAAGATGCGGAGAGTCTCTGGCAGGCCCAACCCCCGGCAAAGAACCCAACGGCACAGGTAAGGCTGCCAGCGCACCGGGGATTGATTGCGCTGACTCGGAGACAGAGTTTTTTGTGTGGTCGGGCCGGCAGGCGGCGTTACTAAGGCCTGGTTGTTTCAGTTCGGCGGTTGCGCTCGCAGGCTCCTCTGTCGGTCGCCGCCGCAGCTGGTCTATATGCCGCCGCCAATGTCTCCCATCGTGGAGGAGAACCCTGTAAGAACAGGGCCCCGTTATATCAGCAATTTGCCCCGGCACCCATTTCGGTTCCCCTGCAAAATTGCGGGCGAATACTCCCTCCCCTACCAGAAAAGACCTTGTGGGGGAGGAAGGAGGCAAAGGAGGGGGAGAATAGAGGGGATGGAGGCGGTCTAGAGTAGACCTGAGACGACGGCCCATCAATAGCTCCGACGGGGCTTTGCCGGTGGACGGGCAAGGAGTTGAGTGTTGGGAGCGTAGGTATGTGTGAATGCGGGAAGACCAAGGAAGGGCAGACATACGTGCAAATGCTTCTTTGGCAGAACGGATGGCACGTTCTGCCAGGCCATTGCTAGCTGGGTGGTAGGGAGAGACGGGGGCTTGGCGGATACCTAAGGAAGTGAGGAACGATTGGAATTCAGCGGAGGAGAATTGGGGCCCGTTATCGGAGACGATAACGTCGGGCAACCCGTGGGTCGTAAACAAGGAGTCGAGGACGCGGATAGTGGCCGAGGATGTAGAGCTGGTCATTGGGAAAAGTTCTACCCATTTGGACCATACATCGACAACAATAAGGAAAGAATGGCCGTCAATGGGACCCATGAAGTCGATATGTAGGCGACTCCATGGGGCCATTGGCCTTTCCCTCTCCCGGGCTGGGGAGGCTGGAGGGGCGGCCTGTACACGTTGGCAGGGGTCGCAACGTTGTACGAAGGATGTGATGTCTGCATCCATGGACGGCCACCAGACATATCCGCGGCCGAGGCTCTTCATGCAGACGATGCCTGGGTGACCGTCATGGAGGCGAAACAGCACTGCGGTGCGCAGAGAGGTGGGAATGACCACTCAGGAGCCCCATAGAAGACAATCCTGAAGGATTGAGAGCTCCAAACGGTGGAGATAGAATGGAAGCATGAGGGGATCAGCAGCAAATGCTGACCATCCTCGGCTTACGGTGGCCATAGCACGGGAGAGTAACAGGTCGGTACAGGAAGCCTGAGCGATGTCCGAAACGGACATTGGAAGGCTAAGATCAGCAATAAGACATAGGGAGTGAGTAGGAGCAGGGTCAGCCATAGGGAGAGGGGGAGGACAGCGGCTTAAAGCATCCGTGTGAGCGATGTGTCCCCCCCGGCTTGTAAGAAAGGGAGTAAGAGTAGGAGGACAGGAATTCTACCCAGCGGGACATGCGTGGAGACAGGATCGGCGGAGTGGGGTGGTCACCGGCAATGATGCCGAGGAGGGGTTTATGATCCGTCACTAGGGAGAAGGGACAGCCGTAGAGATAGTGGTGAAACCGTTTCACTCCCGCAACAGCGGCCAGCGCCTCCTTATCAAGCTGGCTGTAATTTCGCTCAGGCTTTGATAAGGTGCGGGAGTAAAAGGCGATTGGAAGTTCCGAGCCGTCAGGGTAGGAGTGATTGAGGACAGCCCCAACGCCAAAAGGGGAGGCGTCACACACTAAAACGAGGGGAAGACTCTCGTCATATTGAGTGAGGACTGGAGGGGCAGTAAGTGAGCGCTTGACAGCCGCGAGCGCCTGCGCCTCGCGGCTTGTCCAAATCCAAGGGGCGGAGGAGTCAAGGAGGTGGTGGAGAGGTTCCGCGAGGGAGGCTTTGTGAGGTATGAAGGATGAATAAAAATTTAGGAGTCCTAAAAAGGCCTGTAGCTCCATTTTGTTCGTTGGGGGGGGGGAGCAGACAAAATAGCCTCGAGTTTGGCGGGGTCGGGGTGGATACCGTTGGCGTCAATGCGATACCCAAGGAACGTGACAGCAGGGACTCCCAATTGGCATTTGGATGATTTTAGGTGAAGTCCAGCAGCGCGGAAACACTGTAGGATGGCGCACAAGGTGTCGGCGAGACTTAATGCGTCTGGAGCGGCGATTAAGACATCGTCGAAATATGGTGTGACCCCGGGAATTCCATGGAGCAATCGCTCCATTAAGCCTTGGAAAATTCCCGGAGTGACACTAATACCAAACTGCAAGTGGCGGCATTTGAAAGCGCCGCGGTGGGTGACTATAGTTTGCGCAAGCGCAGTGGCCTCGTCCACGGGCAGCTGCTGGTACGCTTGCACGAGGTCTAGTTTAGCAAAAATTTGGCCCTTGCCCAGTGAGTGCAATACGTGTTGCACCACTGGGACAGGGTATGGATGCGACTGCAGAGCCTTATTAACGGTTGACTTAAAGTCCGCGCAGATCCTTATGGATCCGTCGGACTTTAAGGGAACCAGGATTGGAGTTTCCCACGGGGAGAAATCAACAGGCTCGAGGATCCCTTGCGCAATGAGCTTGTTGAGCTCCGCGTCCACCTTGGCTTTAAGAGCGAGTGACAAACGGCGAGCTTTGAGATGTATGGGAGCGACGGAGGGGTCGAGGTTGAGGGAGATAGGTGAGCCGGAGTAACAGCCGAGGGAGGAGTCAAAAACGTCTGAGAATTCGGAAAGGAGGGAGGAGAGGGAAGGAACGGAGGGAAGAGGAGAGGGGGCGATAGAGTGTACCCCAGAGATAGAAAGGCCTAAAGCCCTGAACCAATCTAAACCCAGTAATGAAGAGAGAGGGTCTTTAACAATCAGGAGAGGCAAGATGGCATTATGGGATCCGTAGGTGATATTAAATTGCCCACAGCCTAATAACTCAATGGGATTTCCCTGGTAGTCCCGAAGGCGGCAGTACGGGGGAGATAGGCATTGGCGGCAGAACCCTGGCAGCAAGGAGTGGAAGGTGTCCCAGGACATAATGGATCGTGCTGATCCTGTGTCCACTTCCATAGAGCACGGGACGCCCTCAAGGAAGATAGGGAGGTGAAGCTTACCTCGGCCCTCCATAGTGGAAGAGGCCGAGTCAACTAGCCATTCTGGGAATGCTGCAGCAGGGTCGCCGACGGAGAGGGAATTCTGGCGTCGTGCTGGTAGGCGAGCTGGATTGCGGGGCAGTTGAGGCAGCGGCGGTTGAGAGCGACGGTCAGGAAGCGTAGAACGGCAGACGGCAGCGAGGTGGCCCTTTTTGGTGCATTGGTGGCAAAGAGCGGCTCGGAAACGGCAATTTGAATGGAGGTGGCGGCCGCCGCAGCTGAGGCAGGGACGGCCGTCCTTCTTGGATAGTGTTTGAAGGCGATCGATTGTTTGATCGACATCGGTGCGAAACGAGGTAGCCACAGACTGAGCATAGTTTGAAGGTGTAGCATAGGCAGCATGCGGAGGCTGAGTAAGGTAGCTGAAGTCCGGGGTGGACTGATCAGCCATTTCGTAAGCCTGGGCGTCATTGACAGCAATCTTTAAGGTGAGCTCAGGTCGGGCTAAAATGCGGCGATGAAGTTTGACATCACGGGGGCCGTATATAAATTGTTCAAGCAACGCCTCCTCAAGGTCGTTGAATTCACAGTGAATAGCCTCCGCCCGGAGGGCAGCAACGTACTGAGCGATCGACTGTCCTTCTTTTTGAATGCAGCGGCGAAAGTATTGGCGCCGGGCGAAACGAGAGGGAGCGGGCTCGTAGTGGTGCTTCAGTTTGAGCAGTAGCTGATCCCATGGCACCGTGTGGGCTGGATCAGGCGAAGAAAGGGCCCTCGCTGTGGCAAACATTTCTGGGCCACAGTAATTTAAGAAAATGCCTCGTTTCCGATCGAGTGAGAGGCTGGTGAGGTCATGGGCTATGAGGAAGCATTTGAAACGTTCCAAAAACGCGTCCCATGCCTCAGCCTCTGGCCGAAAAGGCGAGAAAACGGCATTAGTGGCCATTGGAGGCACAACGTGAGGATCCGTGTCGCCCGTCCTCGTCGCCAGTGTTAAATCTCGCACTGAGGAGACTGAGGCGGCTGTAATAATAACACGTTTATTGATTTCAACAGGCTGACAGGAACGAACAACAAGAACTGTCTGACAGCTATTTATACTTGCAGCTGTCAGACGGTGAACCAATAGAATTCAACCAATTCTCCCGCCGGCTGGAGCGCGCGCCTGGACCAATCAGAGGTGCTTCCCTGAACGCCCTCTGCTGGCCAGGCTCGCCAATACATAACAAATGTTAATGTCAATATTAATTTAATATTAAATATTTAATACAATACTTATTGCTATATTAATATAAATAATGTGTATTATTTAATACATAATAAAAATATGACTATATGTAGGACTTCTAGTCAAATAAGAAAAAGAGATCAGAATAACACAGAAGCCACCTGAAGGCCCCTGAAGGCTCCGGAGGGCTATAACCAGCCTTACAAGCAAACCGGAAGTTCGATTTCCGGTTTGCTCATAGGGCCGGTTTTTCACACTCCGGAGGTTTCAGGGAAGTTCCTGAAGCCTCTGGAGGGCCTCGGGGGGGGGGGAGGCTGTTTTCACCTTCACCAGGCTCCTATAAAGCCTCTGGAGCCTGGCGAGGGAGAAAAAAAGCACACTAAAAATGGGGGGGAGCGCTGGTCGTGCATGCATGTGCGCTGGGGTCCTGCGCAAAGCATTATGGGTGTGGCATGCCTGTGCATGATCCCCCTGCGCTCCCCCCCACTTTTGGCACATGAGCCAAAAAAGGTTCACCATCATTCCCCTACACTATTTCAGACAAATAGTTGTCCAATCTCTTCTTAAAAACCTCCAGTGTTGGAGCATTCACAATTTCTGGAAGCAAGTTTTTCCGCTGGTTAATTGTACTAACTGTCAGGAAATTTCTCCTTAATTCTACGTTGGTTCTTTCTTTGATTAGTTTCCATCCACTGCTTCTATGCCTTCAGGTGCTTTGGACAATACGTTGACTCTCTCTTCTTTATAATAACAATGCCATTCTCAGTTCATAATAAACTCTTATCTTATATTCTCCATCCATATTCTCTTCAGCTTTTTCAAGACATTTACATGCTTTTATTGATGCAATCAGTCATTGCTTTTTCCAAAGCATCTTAGGAATTCAGGTTTAGTGGGAGAGCTGAGAATGTAACTGAATTCAAATACTGTTTACCAAGTAGCTGGCAGCAACTGAATTCAAATGACGTTGCTGCCAGCTACGTGGAAAACAGCATAATAATCAGTAATAGTATGTCCAATTATCATTGGTGTTGGCATGGACATATAAACATCGCAACTTTTATGCAAAAGTTTTTAAAAATGGAGAAAAGAATCAATCATATATTCTTCATGAGTGCAGAGTGAGGATCATTCCTTATTTTTCATGAACATGGGAGCAAAATGTTCTAGTGAACATGTGAAATGAAGAACCTAGAATATTTATTTCTATGTACGGATCTCTTTTCCTCTGTTTTCCCCAATACTTCCTTCCCAGTAGACTTGGATTATAACATAATTTGGTATAGTCCAAAAAAAAAAATATTTCAAAGAAGTCAAATGTATTTGATATTTTGCGCTTATGAATATCACGAAACTGCTCTGCAATTATGATATATTTATTTAATACACAGATTATGGAACAATGAAAGATGAATGTTTGCATTTAGCAAAATTAAACTGAATGTAGTTATTTATCTTTCACCTTAATTGTTTGAGCTTGTTTCTAATGTAAACTGTTGTAATTTTAAATAAATATAATAGAAAAAAACTTTTCAAGGTATCAGAAATCCAGAGCAAATTTACTTTGCAAATAGACTTTGCAAGGTTGCTTTATGCAGAGGATTTTAAACTGACACTTCTGTTCAACAATATATATATTTTAAAGAACTTGCCTGTGCTGCAAAGAGCTCCTGGAGTAGATGACTACTTTCGTTTTTTTTAATTGCATGCACATTTATTTTACTTTAGGCCAAAATACAAATAAATCTTGAAAAACAAAGGCCATGATTCAGTCACACAACTCTTCATTGCATTATGGTGCTTTTTTCCCAAGAAACGCAGGTTAAGTACATGTCTGAGCTGCCCCATCATTATTCATTGGCTGTAAATGCCTATTTTTGGCTAGAACATCCCAAAAATTCACAACCATTGTCTGCAACATTCTGAAAAGTTGAAATTAAGCCGCATAGCTGCATTTGTCCCCATGCAACCTTAGTATCCTTGCCACCTCTTTCCTGCTTTTCTTTTCTCTTCACCTATTATTTTCCTTTCTGTTGATGACTGAAGACTTTTTAGGGCACAGGCCCATCATTTTATATCACTTACTATCTCATTTATGAACATTAAGGCATACATGTTGAGTCAAATTGCAAGTAACAAACTAATGTGAATATGAAATCCTTTAAAAAAAAAGCAAGCTCAAATTCACACTGTATGTTTACATTTATTTATAAATATTGCAGATTGTATCATTTCAACTCTCTCTATATATCAAAAATTCTAGTCATCAGAAGTATACATACAATCCAAAGAGTTAAATACAGGAATTGTCATGAATGAAGGAAGCTGAAGTGCTAAAGACTGCATCAACCAGCAGAAATTTGAAGACTAGAGGAGCCGACCGGAAGTTCTCTAGCTGGACAGACGTGGGGGATGTGAGCTCTGAAGAGTCTCACATGAATCCTGTCTGACAAACCAATTCTGAGATCCGTTTTTGGATCAGAACCTCCCTGTGGGGATGGGAGGGGGCATGTGAAGAAGGGGCAGTGTATCATCAGACCCAGAAGGAGAGCAACAGGTCCCTCATAGGTCAGAGATTTGCCCTCTGAATCGGAGTCAGGGCGGCATTGCTGCACAAGAAGCTGGCTTCAGGCCAAAGCAGCTGAGCAGCAGCATGCAGAGGCGAGATGAAAGCCTGGTAAGAAGATCTATTAACCCACAGTTATAAATCAGAATTTGGAAAAGACAAAGAACCTTGAGAGCATAAATAATATTGATGGGATTTTGGCAAAAAGAAAGAAGGGGGAAAATGGAGGGTTGAATCACTAGCCCAAAAAAGAGTTGACAGTGGTAAAGAAAATTGAAGAAAAAATTATAATCTTTATTGTCATTGTACTTAAATACAACAAAACTGCTGTACTCTCCAAATATTCATAAAGGGATGGATGAGAATTTCATTCCATCTAAAGGTTCCACATTCACCCAATCTACACTTACAAGAGAACTAGAATGAGCAACATAAGCAACTATAAGTAAAAGTACGACAAGCATCTGTTAAAAATAATCTAGGATCCTTCTCAGACATTTGCTAGAAAGAGGAGAATAGAGGAGAAAATCTACTGGGGACCTGACACCTTCCCTTTCTCTTCAGTGATGGGCAAGCAACTTCCTCTGATCAGCATTCTTGGTAAGGAAATGAAAGGCAGGCTCCTAGTGTTAGGACAATGCTTGCCACTAAGAAATTTCCTGATTCTATTCACATATGGTATCTCTACTATCCCATCTACTATCTCTGCACCATTCATATTCTCATTCCTGATTTTGATTAACTTTTGTCACCTGCCTTGGCTTTTATTTCTTTAAAAAAATTCCAACAACTAAAAAGAGAGCAATGTGGAGAGTTGAGAGGGAAGAAAATTATTTAAGAGATACCCAAACACTGAAATGGGTGACATAGAGCCTGAAATGAGACAAATGAAGGCAGTCTCACAAATGTAAGCAAGAAAAAAATCAATTGGTCTGTTTAGGAGCCAGAATAATGCATGGCCCAATGACCTGGTATTCTGCTGTGACCTAGAGGCCCTGCTGGGGGAGGTTTGGGGCACCATTGACTTGCAATTGCACGCAAAAAGATATTGTGCAAGATTGGTCTCCGTAGCAGTGGTATATTCAGTGAGTCTGGTCCACTATTGTGGAATTTGCCAGAGCTAAACTGTTAGCACTGGCAAAGGATTGCGTGAGATTGAAGCATTTCAGATTGCTTCCAGCAACAGTATTTTGAGTTGTTTTTTCCACTGAGTTGCATCTTGGATGCCATTATCACTTGGCACCCCTTTTTATTTGTGTTGACCAACTGAAGCAGTCACAGAGACATTGTTTACTACAGTTATGCTTATGAGTTCTCCAAGAATGTGAAGATAGGCTGTAAGCTGCATATGTTAAACTGGACGTTTGAAAGCAGATGAATGTTGGAATTCACACAGCAATACTAGCAGACTCATGAGGAGCATATCCAAAGAATTTATCAGTGGATGTTGACCATCATCTAAATATGTTCTTTGAAGTTACTAACATTCCATCAGGCATGGACCTGAATACTTCCATATAAAACAGCCACAGTACCTAGGATTGTCAACAGGCACAGATGAATGCCTATAACCATAAATTTTACTGTTGGCTACTACTGTCCTCCCTGATGTCAACAAAAGCAAAATGCCAAAGGCAGATGGATGGCAAACCTACCACAATGTTCCATTGTCCATGACATACAGTATAGCTATTTGGTACAGCAAAGCCTGCCACACATTAACTTCCTCACCAGCATCAAACAAACAATGTGATTCCTGGCAGCAGCAATGCCAATGGTATTCTCTCTTTCTTTTTCTTCCATAAAAAGATGGGTAGTCATCACACCAAACATATTAATATATTTCATTTCCAATCCAGTGTTTTTAGAAAGCTCAAGAAGGTGATTATGGTTCTGTTACCTTTCCTTTACATCCTATCTTATCATACCTGTACAAAATAGGTCAGAGTAATAAAGCTTGACTGATACAAAATGGCCCAATTAATGCATTGGCTGGCAGTGAAATGGACTTGAATCCTTTGAATCTTAATCCAACACTCTTAATCACTGTGATGTATGGAAATGTATGATTTAAAACGTGAGCCAATGGAAAACTGAAAAAGAAAGTCTTAAGTGACAAAAGCTTTCTATGATGTTAGGAATTGTACCACATCTTTTCCTTTAGATGGCACCATTCAACCATTCTGCACCTTTGCAGCCTTCCTAATATGAGGCAATTAGTATTCATGGTACAAAGTACATATATTTCCTTTGTTATCCCAAGGCCTAAAACACCCATAATATTGAGTACCAAGATGATGTTAGCATTTTTATCGGAAGTAATATTTTGCATGGAATGGTGATTATATCCTTATTGAGAAGAACTTGGAAAGCCCCAGTACTCCTTCAACGTCTATGAAATATGTAATTTTGTGAGAATCCTTTTTAATTCATAAGGTGAATAAGTGAAACCATGTATAATGTATCTGAATCAACAAATCTATACAGAAAGTCACTAGAATTGCAACAAACATCTCCCATGTCAATGCCCAGTGACTTACAACTGTTTTTCATACTTACTACCATTGCAGCATCCCCATGGTCACATGATCAAAATTCAGACACTTGGCAACTGGTTCATACTTATGATAGTTGCAGTATCCCAAGGTCATGTGATCCCAGTGGTGAAATTCTTTTTTTTTTACTACCGGTTCTGTGGGTGTGGCTTGGTGGGTGTGGCAGGGGAAGGATACTGCAAAATCTCCATTTCTCCCCACTCCTGCGGGAAGGATATTGCAAAGTTCCCACCCCACTCTGGGGCCAGCAAGAGGTGGCATTTGCTGGTTCTCTGAACTACTCAAATTTTCCGCTACCGGTTCTCCAGAACCTGTCAGAACCTGCTGAATTTCACCCTTGCGTGATCCCCTTTTGCAATCACCTGACAAGCAAAGTCAATGGGGAAGCCAGATTCACTTAACCACAGTGTTACTAATTTAATAGCTGCAGTGATTTATTTAACAACTATGGCAAGAAAGGTCATAAAATGGGTCAAAATACATTAAACAAATGTTTCACTTAGCAACAGAAATGTTGGGTTTAGTTGTGGTCATAAGTCGAGGACTACCTGTAAATATCTTTAGAATGGAGGGTCGTCCTAACTGAAGTATTTGCTAAAGTTCAAAAAGTGCAGAAGATTTTAGCATGAGGACATTTCACCAGTGATTTGCCTCTAGAACTGGAGATTCTATTTAGTCTGAATTTATTTATATATTTCTGATTCTAATGGCTGACAGATCTTTGTTTCAATGAATTTGTTTAATCCAGCATCTAAAATAACTTATCTACAGAATGTTGTGTGGAAAATGTCTTAATCTGCATTTGTGATACATAAAGAATACCATTTTTTAAATAAGAAAATAGTGATTTCTCCTTGTGTGAAAATCACCATACAATCATCAAGTTCAATTGTTGATGTCTATTAAGATGATTTTCTATTTGCAAGGAATACTGATCTCAGACAGTCTGAAAATGATATCTCCTATCTACAGTTCAGACTTTGGCAGTTCAGTTTGACAGAGGTGCAGAAATCTATCACCATTTTCTTTAAAATCAAAAATATTTTGATTTCCTAAAGTACACTTAGATACCCTGTTTCCCCGAAAATAAGACCTCCCCAGATAATAAGCCCAATTGGGCTTTTGAGCACATGCACTAAAATAAGCCCTCCCCCCAAATTAAGCCCTTCCCGAAAATATTGTAACACAGCAGCAGCCATGAGGTGACCATGCTCACTGCCTGCTGCACCTCAAAAATAATAAGACATCCCCCCAAATAAGGCCAAGTGTTTATTTCTGGGGTCAAACACGGTACAGTCAGTGTAACAGCAGGAAATAGCATACACTGTACTACCAAAAAAATCATAAAAATAGTGTTCAGGAAAATTATATTAAAGTCACCATGGATTTGTGAAGGCTTTATCATATTATGGCTGGGCGTCCAGGGAAGGAATGGCAGAGTGAAGTCTGCTCCATGAAAATTGAA
Source organism: Natrix helvetica (assembly GCF_964273705.1). NCBI lineage: Eukaryota > Metazoa > Chordata > Lepidosauria > Squamata > Natricidae > Natrix > Natrix helvetica. The sequence goes on from NC_138550.1 coordinate 75,078,414, forward strand.
GCTGATGACCATAGCAGAGAGAGGAATAATTCCTCTTAGACAAAGATAGGACTTGAGATCACACACAAGTGCTCCAGACAGTTGTGTCTTGTGAGAGGAAGAGGGAGGGAGAGATGGAACAAACAGTAAAGGGGTGAATAAAACTTTCATTTTAGAAAGTTTGAAATGGACTAAGGCTCTTGGTAAAATTGAAATAAGATTTTGGAATAAATAATTCTTCCTGTGGAAAAATGTTTTTCTTTTCATTTTTTTTAAAATAGTGAGGTAAAACTTTAAAAATTGTACACCAGAGAGTACTATGGGGAACTAAAGATTATAATTCAAGACAAAATACAAATAGCAAACTAAGAGGGTAACTGGACAATTTTCCTATAATGGATTTATTAAAAAGTTTTGGTAAAGTTTTGAAGAGATTTGTGAGAAGGAACAAAGAAAAAAACCAAGAAATAAAGGTTTACAACATTATTTGAAGGGACTAGAGAACAAGATTGTTACAAATAATAGGAAGGCGTTTAAAGTTGATTTATTTGATCAAGGTTAAAATAAATTTATTTTTTTTGGTAATTCTTAATGTATTTTTGTTTTCATCAGGACTGAAATTGTGATGCTTTATGGATTTGGTTCGAGATAAGAAATGGGATGTGGGAAGAAATCATAATTTGTTGTATTTTAAGAGAAAGTGGTGTTACTAAAATGGTTTATAGTTGTTGTGATGAAGAAGAAAGTAACTTTATATATTTCTTTTCTTTTTTTACTATATTTTTTCATTTTTTTCTGTTTTCTCTTTCTTCTTCTTCTTTCGTTTCTACATATTTACTTTTTAGTCTTCTTTAGTTTATATTAATTTTTATTGTGATAATTGTAGTCTTTCATAAAATTACTATTACAAATAAATATGGCTAAGTTGTATATATTGAATACATTATGTATACAATAATTGAAGTTTACATTAAGGAAATTATGTGTGGCTATGCTGGAAAAAAGCATGCATTTAGGTAATTATAAAATTCTTAAGAAAATAGCAATTTGTGGAGAATGTGTACATCTATTCAAAATATTTTGTTAATAAATCAAAGACTTTTATAGGTAGTTCTCACTTAAAATAGTATTTGAGACTGGAATTTCTCTTGCTAAGTGATGCTGTTATGAAGCGCAACGTCATATGATTATATTGCTAAGCAACAGCAATCCCTCAGTCCCTAGTTGCCATTTTTAAGTGAGGACAGTGTGGATCATTACGTGAGGACCTCATATGATTGTGATTTCCAATTTCTTGCCAGTTTGACCATTGAGTTTGCTTCAATGACCGGAAATCTGGGCCAGTAGCTGAGGTCCACAACTAAGATCATATAACTGCAGAGGCACTGCAATGTTGGAACTTCCAGGACCAAACATAGGTTCCAACTGGTCAGCACCATTGTACATTCAAATGGTCACTGAACAAGTGATCATTAAGTGATGACAACTTGCATGTAGATACATTTGGTACAATGTAGTCTGGATTTTCAATAATTTGCTCATCTCTGCTACTAACTACCATTCATGAAGATATCAGTTCCTAGTAGGCAGTAGTTTGGCAAATTCTGTAAGTATGATGTAAAAGAAATCATTCATCTTTTTCCTGTCCAAGAACTACCACAAACCCCAATAACAAAAATGACATGAAGGTTGTTCTGCTTTAATCATAACGAAATGCATATAGGAGAAAACTACAGGATTCCATATCCTTCTAGTTAAAAAATTGAATGAAAGGACATTTTGTACATGAAACAAAATGAGAAGGAAAGCATTATAGCACAACTTGTCATAAAGATCCTACCCATCCCAGCAGAAGTGCTCAACCTTCAGAATAGGATCTACAGGCTGAAGTTATCCTCTTTTTTCTTTGTCCCCTTTGCCCTGTGTCATTACTATTGCTTGTCTCCATACTACTCTTCTCCTCCACCTTGTTTCCCTGCTTTCTTTGGTACCATAAAGTCAAAAACTAGCTGCAGCTAGATCAGAGTAGGAGAATCCATCCCAATTGTATTATCCATATGGATTGGATACACAAACTGTCAACCTACTGTCAAGTGTTTAAGGAGAATTTTATCCAATACACATGTAGAAATGGCCAAATAAGTATTCTATCCACTATCCTGGATTTTTGAGATTTCATGTTGCTCACTGCCAGTCTATTCTCAGCCTTTTAGGACACGCCTGGCCGTTGATTTCCTGTCATGGACTAATAAAGTAGCTTTAGCCAAGACAGTTCAGATATCAAGCTGAGCTTGAAGATGCTTTGTTTGGGTAATAATTTTGAATCATGGCTCTGAAGGTCAAGTAGTGCAATCAGGCTTACAGCAGAAGATATATGTACAGGATCAACTGCTATTACAACAAGCATGTAAAAAAAAATCACTTGCCTGAGACAGAAAAAGTTCAAAATAAGTTGGGAGCATATTTTACATTACGGAGAATCCCATTTGGCTGCAAAAAGATATTTCAGATACAAGCAATTTAGTAGCTGTTGTCAAATTTTGGCATCCATTTGATTCAAGGAATCAAGGTTCATTATGATTATTGGCAATTCTCTGATAAAACAACAATCTTAACTATTTTAAGAACTTCAGCAAAATAGATCCCAAGATCTGCCGGAATATCATTATTGGTTTCTCTGTTAGCCCCACGTTTTCAATTATGTTTCTTATGCGTTGGCAATTATTTCTGAGAAACATACCGGTAGTCTACAACTGAATATGAGGAGATTATATCCCTATCCATTTCCCATAGATTCTTTATCAGTTAGAAAACCCGAGCTCTCCAATTAATAGCTCAGCTAATTAAACCTCTGCCTTTGTTAATGCAAGGAAAAACGCTCCGTTTTCCCTAATTTGACAGTGACTGTTTCCTCCTACATTTTGCCTCTAGCCGAGCCCTGAACAGCTGCGGCGGTTGGCGGAGAAAAAGCGGAGTTTCTGAATCAAATGCTGCGAGGGGAAACGCGGCGTTTGGCTTTGCTTTAGCAACTCGGCCTCTGAGCTTGGCGGTTTTAAAAGAGGTGAGAATACCCCTCTGGATTTCCTCCCCTTATGAGGGAGGCAAGGAGGTGGCTGAGGAAACGGCCTCGGGACTCTGCAACAGTAAAGCACAAACCAGTATACTGTGCTGTAAAACCCTTCCATATATCTTGCAGTCGCTTTTTGGTCAGACCCAACGCGATTTCTACGCAGCTTTTCAAAAAAATCGGTTCCATTCTGAACCGGGCACCGGTCAAGGGAAAGAAACAGACCCCTCTCCCTTCAACAGGTTTCCTCTTTTTCAAAAGAGAGCCGCGTGCGTGTGGGCCGCGGCCGGGGCCGAGCGGGTCTGGGAATGGCACGCAGCGCCCATTTTGTGTCCGAGTCGGCCGTCCGGCTAAAGCAACGCCTGGAGAAGCCCGCTTCTGTGTGCCCATGGCCTCAGCTTTATCGGGCCGTTTGTTTGGTCCCTTCTTTTGTAATTGAGGTCAGTGGGTCAGATGCTGATAACAATGGACAAGCTACATTTTCTGGAAATTAATTTGCGTAAAAAGAAGCTGTCTTTTCTTAAAAGCACAATGATTTACTTCTGCATTTCTTACCGGGAAACAATATGTAGGTGATGTGTGGGACGTTTTACTGTTTATTTGCCAAAACCATTATCACCACTGTCATAAGCAATAACTAGAAGAGAAGAAATAGCTTTAGCGTGTTGCAGCAAAGTCAACAAAGAATCTTCTGACAACCTTAGTGCATCTATTATGGCTTGGGTCTGACTGAACCAAAGGAATGTGTAACCTGCGATAGTTTCTATAAAGCAAACTTCTAGGCTTCAACTTGATCAATTTAATTTGATTCCTTTTAATTCAGTTCTAGAGCAGCCATTTAAACACAGCCATAATTTTCCTGCTTTTTAAAAAACTGCTCAATTTGTATGAGTAATACTTATTTTAAAAAAAGATTCCATTTCCTTTCCCCACAATTTTGCCATACTTTGCATTTGATCATTTCAGATGCTGCTTTCATCTTACATCTATATATATAAAGGTTATGTGTGTCATAAGTAATCAACAAAGAAACAGAATAGGGTGGATAAAACATTTTGAAAAGTCAAACCATGTAACATATATTTTCTCAGTCTCTGTAAAAAAAAAACCCAAATGAAGAGTATAGTTTGATAATACTGGAGTATTGATAAATTTCTGACTGATTTTTAAAAAGTACAAAATACCAAAAGATTGTAAGCCGCCCAAAGTTACCCTGTGGTAAAATGGGTGGATGGATAAATAAATAAATAGCAATATTCTTGACATATTCAAGGGAGGCGTGGGTAAGGTGCTCTCAAGTCCCCATGGTGATGCTACCCTGCAATTTCAAAAAACTGTCACCCTGCTTTGTTCTATCCAGCTTTCTGCTCTTTCCCGCTTCTCATTGTTCTCGGTGTACATTTCTCATAAAAGAAAATGCCCTCTGCACACAGCTGGTGGAACCAAGTAACATATTTTTTTCTCTTCTTTTCCCAGACACCAGGCAATGCTGAGAAGGAACCCCCTCTCAGCCCAGAATTGCCTGACCTATTGATAATTGAAAAAACGTAAAAGAATGCTCAATTCCTTGACTACTTCTCCCTGTTCTTCTCCATTTAGGAAGCTTAGAATGGAAAATAGTTATTGTTTTTTCTCTAGGAAATAAAGGTATCAGCAGATGCTCCGGAAATTCACTGTTTTTAAATTGGAGTACAGTATTTGTACTTAAGGGCTGAAATGAGGGGTCCTTGGTGCTCTCTGAGCTTGCTTGTTTTCTTGCAGACGTTTCATTACCTTAACTAGATAACATCATCAGTGCTAGTGGTGACAGCCTCTGAGCATGCAGACCCCCAGATTAATGGGATCCCTGATCAAAAGATATACCAGCTTCCATTTAGAAAAATCCATGACTGGCACCATCTATTGACTAAATCAAACAATTTCAGGCTACACATATTTTAAAAAATATTCTGAAGTGCTTTGTATCTCTGATTTACACTGCACTTCTCAGTTATTATTAAAGCAGCCTATTTTTTTCCAGGCTCTGCAACTTTACTCATTTTAATGCACAGATTCTTGAAAGCAGTTTTTTGTGCCTCTCCCACACCCCAAGGGTCATGCCTAAGCCTGAAGAAAGTTCAGTCATTCTATTTTTTAGAAAAGAGATTGTGTCATCATGGACATGTATGGTCCAAAGGACTTTTTTTACATTATTTTCAAACCATGTGCAGCCCTACTATCCACACCCTTATAGAAATCAGAAATTATTTGTAACAATAATTTTCTAATTTGATTAAATGAGGTGCTACAAAGAATACGATTTCTGATTTGGAATTAACTGATTAATTTAAGTGTTTTTGTGTCTCATTAATCCCCAGGTCTTACTGTCTTTCCTTTATGTCATTGGGAATTGAAAAAGCTCGGCTTAGTGTCTTTTGTGATTATTAAGATATTTGAAACCTATAACAGCAAATTTAGATGCTGCTATCTCACATTCGCCTTCTGAATAAAGAAACGGTAACAGAGTTGATTTCCTTCTTTTCATGCTACTGCATTCAAGAATTTCATTTAGGAGTTTATCTCAGCAATTCTGTCCTGTGCCCCTGCTGTCTAACCCTGTTTGCTGAGTTACCCGGGGTTTAGTGACAAGTTCTACTTGAGTAAATTGTATTTAGACAACAATATATTTCATTCAAGCTTCTTGCAATGATTGGGCCAAGGTCAGTTTTATATTCTGCTGAAATCATAAAGTGACACTCGAGATAAACAGAATGTTTACTCTCTCCATGTGAGCTGGAGCTGATATGTAAATTTATCCTTATTCTTTCATCAAATTTGCATTTACCCTCTTAGTCAAACACTACAGAGCTCCAAATCAAACAGTTTTAATGGTGGTCAACTCTTTATGACCGATTGTCGTATCAGAGGAAAAAGAAGCTGCAATTTAGATTAAAATGCAAAGAATAACACAACATACTGTGTGTCATCCGGTTTGCTATAACTGGATAAACTTTCCATAGAAGTGAATGGTTTTTGATGCTTAGCTGCCTAAAAGGCAATTACTGTATTCTTGTATTTTTATTACCCTGCCTTTATCTGCAACAAACAGGCTATACTTACCTGTCTTTGTTATTTTCATCCTGATCAAACAAGTGAGGTGCTGCTAAACAATTTCCTTCCTTTCTTGCCACTTTCTAATCTGCATGAAATGAACACAATTTGATCCACAACAACAAAAAGATCTATATCCCTCTGTCTGTTACGCTTAAGATACCATGTCTACTGTACAATCAAGCTTCAGAAAGAAACATGGGATTCTATAGACAGGCTTCTGTATTTACTGCATCTTTTTTAAAAAAACAAAATCAGGGTATGCTGTTATGTATGCAAATGAGAAAGGCTGAGCATTCCCTGAGAAGGTTAGGGAAGTATTTTGTAATGTAGGGCTGGAAATAGGTAACTATTGTTAGAATAGTGATGTGGGAGAAGATTTGCCCCCTTCCCCTTCTTTATCTATAAGCCTCCCTCTATTTATCACATTTTTGAAAAAGTGAAAAACGATTTCCTTTTTCATATCAGAAACAGTGTTCTCTTGTTTAAACTGTTTCAGTTTTATGTGAAATACTTATATGCATATGTGTATATATGTGTGTACACACATACCAAGGCACACATGCGCTGCCTCCTTCCCAATAGAAGCATCCAGATATTGAAAACATAGGCATTAGTTGGATTACACAAATGCAAGATAGAACAGATTTCAGAATTATTTCCCTTGGCTTTGTACTGCCCTGTTTGAACGTACCGCTGTATGACTTAGGGATATTCTGACTGAATATATGCATTATTAACTCTGTACCCTTTCTCTCCGACCATATTTTATCAATCAAGAAAACTGATATATGCAAATTGTAAATTGCTTGGGGGTGGGGAATGGAACAGGACAGAGATTTATTCTTCCCCCTCTTCCCACACAAACTAGGTTTTCAGTTCATAACATAAAGGTGATAATAGGATTTATAACAGGAATCTTTTTATAATCAATCAATGAAAATCACTACTATAAAATTCTATGGTGGCGGCTTATATACTCCTTGGCAATTTCACTCAGAAACAAATTTCACTGACTTCAGTAAGACTTATTCCAAATAAGGATAGGTGAATAAATTGAACGCTCTTCCAAAAGTGCTGAAAGATGGCCATTGCCTCCTTTTGATGCCTAAAAACACACATTCATATATTCACATTAATATAAAGTATTTCATAAAATACATTCATTTTGGTTATGTTTCAGCCTATTTGTTTAATTATTACAATGCCAATGCTGTATCACATAATTCTTAGAAATGTAAAAACTGAAGGGTATATAAGCCAGCTTGAATTTCTGAATGAAAAATTGGATATAAATAAATATATCATGTTTCAGGACATTTATTTAAAGTTACAATAACTGGGTTGCAAAAATCCATAGTAGCAGTGATGCAGACAATTCTAGTTGTAATGTCATACAGATTTTTGCAGTCCAGTTACTGTAGCCTTGGGAAGTAAAAATCAAGTTAAATCAAGCAAAGCATTCAGTATCTATACACTTAAATAAACATGGATAGGATTCTAAAATTATATTTTAAAAAATTCTGCACTGTACAAATTCATGGAGGATAGGTCTAGCCACAAAGATGTTAGCTATGAAATTACATTTTAAAAAATTAAATTAAATTAAATCAAACCTGCATGAACAGTGAAATTAACTTTTGGATTGATACATGTTGCAGAGAAACAACAAACTAATTCTAAATTTCCAAAGACAAGAATGTAACTGGTCAGAAACCAAATATGCTGAACAGGATCTTTTTTTGATACTGCTGTTATTCTATACATGAGTGACAATTTCTAAGTCCCTTATTCACATCTTATTCACATTAAATGAATATGTTACTTATTGGTATTGTAAATGATGAATCGAGGCCTTATCTAGGTGAGGATAAACGACAAACAATTAACGCCCTCTTAATTCTATATTAAGCTCTCAGTCTCAATTAGAACCATTACATTTATTCAAGAGAAGTAAGAAAAGTGACCATATCTTTAAAGTAATACATAATTTGGCCCAAAGTGATTATCAGACCTGCCGCCACTTAAACCTCTAAATAGAAATGATCCTTGGCTCCATTTGTTGGGAAAGATATATTTTTTATTGGAATTCAAGTGTATCGCAGAACTGAGAATCATTTGCCAAAATCCCTTAGTTCAACTTTTCCCTGCCTTAGCTACCTCCCATTGCCCGCTAGTTACATCTCTGTGTCACTAGTCAGGTTCACGCAGGATGTTATTGTAATGGTCAGTTCAAGCACAGAATGGTATGCAGCTGGTATGCTGGGTGACTTTGAAGCAACCTCTCAAAGAGATACCGCTCTTACTTTCATTTTTCCCTTTGCCTTTCCCCCTACCCTTAGTAGTTCATGGCAGTCTGTCACCGAATAGTAGCGAAGCACAAGCAAAGATGGAGGAGGTTACTGACAGTGACCGACTTGAGAATATTTTGTTTAATAGCAGAAGCATGCTTTATATACAACATTGGTAGGTCAGAATGGAATCATGACGATAGGAAAATGAAAATGAAAGAGGAACATTTATTCACATAATGAATGGAATTTAAGAAACACTGAAGAAATGCCCAACTGGACAACATACAAAGTAGAGTACAAATCCAGTTATATACAATAGGGCAGTGATGGCAAACCTTTTAGGGACCGAGTGCCCAAACTGCAACCAAACCCCACTTATTTATCACAAAGTGCCAATATGGCAATTTAAACTGAATAATGAGGTTTTGTGAGGAATTTCAATCACTCTTTCACAATTTGACTACTCCCTGGTGGCACTGGATTTCTTTAACAGCACAACTCAGGAATGATGGGAATGTAGTGCAGTAGCTTCTGGAGGGCCATCACATCCTTATTCCTTCCTTCCTTCTTTCTTTTTCCTTCCTTCCTTCCTTCCTTCCTTCCTTCCTTCCTTCCTTCCTTCCTTCCTTCCTTCCTTCCCCCTCCTCTGATTTCACCTTCCTTTCTTTAATCCTGTATATTATGGTTCATTATTGTTAGTATTTATTAAAGAATGCTGTGTAGCTTAGAAGCTCTCAGCAAAAATTTACATACACACACACATACATACACATGCATACACACACACACGCACACCTATTTTTATTCCACTTTCCCTGTGTCCTTGGGAAATGAATGGCATCCTTTCCCCATCACTGTCTTTAATAAATCCTAACCTTAACCCCCTTGTAGCCTTTTAGCTACTATTGTCCCAACTTTCTTCCCCGTCCCCTTAAAACGAGGCTAGGAAAGAAAGCCGAGAGGGGCAAATCTAAGGGGGAGGGAAAAAGAGACCCAGGCAGATCCTTCTCTGAAAAACCTGCTGCCCAGATTTCAACTGATTTCCTCTCCGATCGTCCGATGACCAGATCCCACCCCCTTTTGGGATGCTGGACTTTATTTTTCCATTTATTGGGGGAAATTTGATTTTTATTGGGCCTTCCCGCCACCCCACGCCCAAAGGAAAGCCAGCTGGGCTTCTCCTAGAAGCCCCCTCCCACCCTTCCCCCTCCTCCCTTTCCCCTACCCCCCACTCAATCCACTTAAGGACAGAAGAGAGCCCGCTGGAAATAGCATGCCATCTGATGCTCCAGTGCTCAGTCCACAACTCTCCGCACTCCTCCAGGCCCGGCTTGCTGTGTGTGTGGGAGCAGCCCTGACTCCTCCACTGCCTCCCCCATGGCCCCAGCCATCACTGTCCGGCTTCCTCAAAGGCGCAGCACATTTCAAAGGAATTGGAATCGGTTGAGTGAAATGCGATAGAGAAACGCTATTGGAGCTGGGTTGGGGCTATGGAGTGCATGCCCACAGAGAATAATAATAGTTCTTTATTGTCAGTACACAACATATGTACAATGAGATTGGTTGAGCTCCCTCAGTTCACCCCTCCCAACATAATACAACTCACAGTTAAGATTAAAAAAAATCCCTAACCCAATAAATCATATTAACAAACACCCAATCCCATTATACCAGTGTGAACATGTTACACGTTGCGCCGGCCCTTCAAGTCTGTCGTACTACTTAATTATGAGCACGTGTGCCACAGGTTCGCCATCATGGCAACAGGGTTATCATATTCAAGCTGCAAAATATCATGGTACCAATAGGTGGCATCAGATGGCATCAGTTTTTGAGTCTCTGCTGCCACCTAGTGGTCATCTAGCCCTAATATTCAAACAACTATTCCTATATCGCAGCTAGCAACACTAGTTGTTGATGTGCTGTTTATTGGTGGGGTATAGGAAAGCCTTACAACAAGAATTTTCATCTATACCTAAAACATGTTAGAAAGACTACTGCTTTCAAAGTTGCTTGTCTACAGATAAATTTCCTACTAAGTGCAGGGGTGGTTTTTTTTATATAGTTGCTATTTTTTTAATAGAATTGGTGAATTATTTTTAATAAAGCACATATACATGTAACAACAAACTCCCCTTTTAGAGCAAACACAACTTAGTAAATCTTCCAAGGAGCCTAATGCAGCAGGCTTGGAGTTATTTCATAATATTCTGACTCCAAACCTTGCAAAGTAGTATAGATGAGCAAGTCCAAGTTTTTATTTTGTAGAAGCACTGGTTTCCCATCCCATTAAAGTTCCTGTAAGAGAACTCTATAAGGAGATTGTCCTTTATTGAATAAACCTATTGAATAATCCTTAAAAAGGTGAGCATGTCTTCCCAGTTGAAGTTGGTTATATAGATTTTTAAAAATAAAACACACACACACACACACGCCAAATTAACTAAATAAATAAATAAAAAGCCCAGCCTCAAATTCCCCTTTCAGTGTGGGCTGTCAAATGGCTATCTAATAGTGGCAGAACTGTAGCAGGAGAGATAGCAGCCTTTCTCTGGAGCCCGCAAGTATTTCTGCCATTCATGAAGCCAGAGGGATGCCACCCACATGGTGTTTGCTCAACATAAGCAAACAGATTGTAAACTGGCTGATAATTTTTGTCCTGACAATGTCATTTACTGCTGTCAGCCTTTTGTCTGCCCTGTTTGCTTTATTCAAATATGAACCAAGTGGACCTCCCTTCCAGCTCTTTCTTCTGCATTAAAATCACATCAATTCCCTTCCCTTCTCTCTTATCTAAAATTCATTGGAGGCCAATCACTTGGATGAATGCTTTGGTGTTTCCATGGAGGCTAGAAGTCTAGTGTGGACTTCAGGGGATTAGGAAGTTTCACATTTAAAGCCTTGAAGTGTGAGTCTTTCTTTTCTCTCCCTCCCCATTCTTGCTTGTAAATGAGGCAAATGCTGAAATATCATTTTACTTTTTCAAAGTACACTTTCATTACTAAGACAGCCCCCCCCCCCTGTGTGTGCATGTCAAAAAGAGGGAGGAATAAAAGACAGAAGGAGATGAAGATGGTGATGAGATTGCTGACTGAAGAAGATTTACAACTGTGCCTCTTACTGTCCTCACTGATCAAATGCTGTATTGGAACACATTTCTTTGAATTTCTTTAATGACAAGTCTCACCATACAATAAATTCTCTCCCATCTTCAATAAGCCTGACTCAAATCCAGCTGCTTCCCAGGGTGCTTGTCCACAGGTCTTAAAGCATCTCCCTTTGTTAATGGAGGTCATGGCACTTTGTGTTAAATAATTCACATCAGACATGTCTGTGTGTAGTCTGGAAGCCACTGCAGATGTTGCCAGTTTGTAGACAAGCTGAAAGTAGAAGTTTAAAATTTAGAATCACCAGCAATAATTCTTGATATAACTTTGTATGCATGTAGCTGGGAGAAAATTTGATAGAAACTTTCCCTTCCTTTCACTGATGTCCATATTTTAGTCATATATAGATGCAAATGTTAATGGAGCAATGCGGATTTATATCATATGCTTGTGGTATTTCATTCCCTAATGTTACATACTGAACATATACTCAAATCAAAGAAGAAAAGTCAATGATGCACTCTTGCTTCCTTTTCTCCCCCCCCTCCTCCATCAAGATACGAGTCCTTTAAATTTCCGTGTATATATAGCTGGAGATTTTTATTCTTATTGTATGGTTATAGTAGAGTAGTGTTTTCCCATCTCAAATTGTGGGGAATGGACCAGAAATGCTTAAGAAATGAAATGATATAAAGTACAAGAAAAGTAAATTGGAAAGTAGGTGCAGAGCAGATGACTTGCACACATATGTTCAAGACACCCCCCCCCCCCATGAAATTATGATTCGGTGGCTGAAGATTATGGATGAATAATCTATGATATAGTCCCTATTTTATTTCTTCATATATATATTGTATACAATATAGAAAAAGTATGTGACAGTGATTTCATCTGCATACAACAAATCCAGTTTGTGGATATTGCATTGATCAGCTTCACTTAAAATACTGTATGGATTCTGCAGTTTCATTTTTTTTGGGGGGGGGGGGGGAATGCAGCTGATAATAAATTTATCTTATGTATACTCAGTCTCAAATGCTTTAGTTTTCTTATTTTAATATTCCGTGTTTAATGATGAGCTGATGCAAGCAGTCCCATGTGCACTTATATGGAAATTAATCTACATAATTAATTAACTGAATGCATGGGGATAACTTTCGAAAGAACATGTTTGAATTCCTCTTTAAGCATGTTAATGATTGTTCAGTAAAAATCATTTTAAATCTGTTTTGGTATTGGATAGCATCTATCTCTGCTTTTCTGCTATTTAGTCTGAAATTATCATTTATTCGCATTATGCAAAAATTCAATCAACATAGTTGTTGCATTGTTGTCCCCTCTATTTGTTCTTCAGTTTGATTCATATTTTTTTAAGCTGAAATTCTGTTGCAGTGCTGATCTGCCCAGTGTATGCTGGCAAACAGAATTGGTAATATTTAATTTATGTTCATGAGACTAATGTCAGAATGCTCAAATTGTTTCTAAACTTCTACCATCTATAGATTTTTGCAAAGTGGAAGAAGAAAGCAGCAGCATTCAATACTTTTCCTTCTTGTTTGGACATTTGCAAACAATAGAAAATCACTTCAGTTTAAGAAATTTATCCATCAGTTTAAATGCAGGTCCACAACAGGTTTGCAAGTTTTGATCATTCTAGTTCTGTCTGGTTTTCTTTTTAGACTTCAGGAAAAATTGCATTTATTCTTATTTGCAAATTTCTATGAAATGGTTTTCCTCATGCTTTTCCTTATGCAATGTTTTGTATTCCCCTTTCCCCTAAAATACTACTTTTTGTACAACAATTAATATGTGTATATATGTTTCTTCAGTCCAACTACTTCAATGTATAATTTTACTATTTGCATTTTTCCAAAATGTGCCCTGCTTTGTGCAAAATTTGTATGGAAGATTATACCTACTGGTAGACTGTGCATTATTGATCATGTGGATCATAATAGTTTCGTATTATTTTTGGCCTCACTGGAATTTGCAACAGGTTGTTTTTGTTGTTACAACTCAATATTGTTCGTGATGAGGCAGAATTTATTTACATCAACCAAAAGCAACCTATATTCACCCTTTAAATCTAAATTATTCCCTAGGTTAGAAGTGTTTGTGTTTGTATGTGTAAGAATTCTTTGGATATTCAACCTCTCCTACTATACCTCCTGCCCAGTTCTCACCAAGATCCATTTTGGAGCTTTCGGAGACCAGGATTCTGTTGATTCAAAGAGTAAAATAGCTTTTCAGTTTTAATGTGAGAATAATTGGATTTTTTTTTGTTTGTGGGTGAATTTATAACAGTAATTTAAAACACAGTTCCAGTGTTAATTGCTATTTAGTTTGACAAAAATAACCTGAATGTATAATGGGGGATATAAACTTTATTTAATTAATTATTTTATTTACTCTTTATTTAAATCATTTACTCTGTTCTCCCACTTTAGGCAAACACCTAGGTTGCTTTAGGGATACCAGCTTCACAGTAGACCCCAGTGAGATTGGTTATTTTAAAAACTGAAACCTTAGCCAGGACTCCCTGTGCCTCAGGCCTCGAGTTGGCCTTGATCATATTTATCTCAATGCAAGGATGGGTATTAAGGGGAAAACACTTTGTTTTTCAATTTTGCCTCTACTGGATCCTGAAAAATAGATTTGTAGTGGAAGAAGTATGAATTATAGTTTCTAAGTTTTTCTCTGTGGGAATATTTAAACGTACTGAAAAACTGGTAGAGCCTTCTACACTAGTAATAATTGTAGACATCAAGCTCCTCTACTGTTAGCAAATGAAGGTTTTGCCTTGGATATGCATTTTTATAGCTTCACAATGGCTAATTTATAGAAATAAACAAAGCATGTTCATGTGACCCATGTAACATACCTTTAATACATAATGGACTTCCTAATTGTTTCACCTTTTCTAATGGATCATACTGAAATTATTATTTATTACATGATAAAATACTCAGAGATAATCCATAATTAATGATTTCATAAATGGAAGATTCCTTCTGCTTCAAGATCATCCAGTTGGTAGAAAACTTATTTTTCCTGGATCTAGCCTGAACATTCTGCTGGTTGTCTAAGAGGAGTCCATAGTGGTCCATCCGTACTCTGCTTCTGTATTTTCCCCATTGAATACACAATGGGAAAAGCATAGTCATATTAATGTCAGAACAAAAGAAGCCATGAATCTGTTTCATGTTACTAACCAAAATACGGTTGCATAGGGTTTGGTGTTAAAATTAAGAACATGATTTAGCTCTGTGTACTGTTGACGTGACAACTGCTGAATATGCCATAAATATCCTTGTGGCAGGCATGAATAGTTTGTTTGCATTGTCTGGGTTGTATGATATGTAACTATGCTCTCTGTTTTCCTCTTGGCAGTGCTCTTAAACAGAGTTTTCCAAATCTGCTTCTCTTTCCCTTACAAAGTATATACATGATCATCATTCCTTTAGCTTGATCTCTTCATCAGAGATGAATGAATTAAAAGAATTGCCCATATGACAATCCAACGTTAGTTATCATTTAATCCTATTGAAACTAATTAGACAAGTTCCTTTCAATGAAAAGATAGTCATAGTTAATAATTCCATGCCCTATCAAATTAATGGAAGGCTGGATGTACTCTCAAGTTTGTTTTATTTCCAACAAATTGAGAAATAAGCAACATTTTTTTCTTAAACAATGGATAATTCAAGTGAAGATAGAGTACAGTAATTGGACAGATCAGTAGCTATTTCCTGGTACTGTGTATATTCCAGTCAAATTGAAATATTTCTATGCAACCATTGAATTAGAAATGGGGAGATATGTAGTATATTCATCATAATTCAGACCTATATCCATTCTTAATCTTGGAACTACTCAAACCCCTGGCATTAAAATCATGAATAGTTTTATTGCCCATTTCAGTAAGTCTACCTGAAATACAACTATACCTGGCGCCTATGCAATTAACTCTGGCTCTTGAAAGCTGATCGAGGCAGGTAAAAAGAAGAGAACTGACTCGTCAGTTTTTATTACTCGTTTTATTCCTTCTCATCTGAAATCCCATTTAGCAGTTAACTGTTCATTGTTTTGGAGTAGGAAAACAAGTTCAGCCAACAATTTACAGATACTGGTTTTTCTCATGAAATAGATAAAATATATCTAGATCAAGGATTAGGCTTTGTCAAAAGAATCAAGAAAGTACTCTATTGCTCTGGTTCATTTGTCTCTGGATTCTCCCTGCACTCTTATTTGAATGAGCCGTCAAGACCTGGCTGCTCCCCCATGGCTTGGGTTAGAGCAGGGTTCCCAAAAGTGATAAACATCAAATCCAAGGGTCAATCGGATTATAAAAGCTTGGGGTTGATGGAACTGGAAACTTCATGAAAGGGTTGATGAGCTGAAGAGTTTGGGGACCCCTGAATTAGAGTGCCTGATATAGCCTTACTATGATAAGGTTTTTAATTGTGTTGTTTCTCTGAACTCTTTTTTGAAGATTTTTTTGTAAGTATTTACTGATAATTAAATATTAGGCTTTTAAGATGCAATAAATTAATCAAGAATAAATTCATTGATGAGGAAAAAAAATTTCAATGAATTAATCATTCAGTGATTTTTCCCTGATGCACTTCAATAGTTCTGAAATGTTTTACATTAATAAATAATGTGTTAATCACCATATCAGCTCATGATTTCTCCCAATTTCAAGAGGAGTTCAGGGATGTATTAAATATTGGAAACCAATATTTGATGTTAATTTTCTGATTTGGGGAACTTTGGAATATACATATATTGTACCTTTGGCTGAACAATATTAGGATTTAAATATACTAGAAGTCTAATGTGTCTGGAAGCAGATAGGAAATTATGGAATGGAATGCCTAACAAAAAGATTTGACCTCCTTTCCCATGTTAAATTGATGGTGCAGTGGTCAGAATGCAGTATTGCAGGCTAACTCTGCCCACAGCCAGGAATTCAATTCTAACAGGCTCAAGGTTGATCCTCCTGAGGTTGGTAAAATGAAAAGATTAAAAAAAAAGAATATGTTTGGTTTGATGGGTAAGATAAGCTATATGTGTAAATTAATCTGGGAGTTAATAAAAGAACTTGATTTATTTGGATGTGAGAATGTATATGATTTGTATATGTGGAAAAGATTCATCAATCTCTATCCTAAATATATACTACATGCAAAATGAATTCTCTCTGACATTAATGGAAATGAAATGACACTATCTGTAAGAACAACAGCACAGCCAAGATACATTGAAAAGAATGTGCTACGATCCACCCATTTAAAATTTTTACAAACATATTTATATATATGGTGTAGATACACTATATTGCCAAAAGTATTCGCTCACAACTGAGTCTGATTATGTGGATGGGTGAGCGAATACTTTTGGAAATATAGTGTATATAGAAATAGGTATAGGTATAGATATAAAATTGAATACAAAGTAATAATATATAGAATATAAAACAGGTAAACCTCAGCTTGCAATTGTAATTGAATTTGCAATTACAGTTGTAAGTCAGGGCAGTCCTTAAGTGCATTTCTATATGACTCTGTCCAGTGATATGACCTTTTTTGTGACGATCGCCACAGTCATAAAACGAATAACCAGTTGTAAAGCAAACATCTTGGTCATTAAACAAACACCACAGCTGTTAAGCAAACCCGTTGTTCATTATTGGTGTTTTTTGCCAGAAAGACTGGTTTCTGGCAAGAACGTAAATCACATTATGTGACTGCATGACTGTAAATAGTCCTACAATAAATGCAAGCCAGTTGTCAAGCACCAAACATGCAGTCACCTGCCCCAGGGAGCAGTTATCATAAGTTTGAATCCAGATTGTAAATAACTTGGGGGGGGGGGGGTGTCAATCATAATTGTGAACAGTCACCAAACAGTCAGTCATAATGGAAGTATGTATGAACACCTCTATGAGTAAGAGGTACAGTATTTGTGTTTCTGAAAGCATACCTTAAAATATGTATAAATTTCGTAAATGTATGAATTGCAAGCAACACAAATTCATATTTTTCTGTATTTTAAGGATTTTCTAAAGTGCTTATCATTAAAATAATCTCTAAGCAATATGCACTAAAATTGGGTAAAATAAAATCTAATAAACTATTATCACTAAATACTTCTGTACAGTAAATATAGATAAAATTATTACCATATCAAATATGAGATTTTTCACAATTTAAAAAATACTTGGCAAAATAAAAAATAATACATGAAAAAGAAATTAATAATCCTGTTCTTTCGTTGAAAAGGCACATGAGAAAGGCTGATGCAGGTGAACTGCTCAAAATGAGCTGTCTTCGCTAGTAGAGAAGCAGTCTAAACTCTGTCTCTTATACAGGCAAATTCCAAGCAGGAATTCTGGAAGAAGAAACAGTTCAAGGAGTATCCTTTGCATTCCTCCTTTTGTTTAATGTTAACAACACCTAGATGAGCTCTTTGCCACTTCCTCTCCATCAGTGTCCTACTGGGAAAGGTATGGTCAAAGTGCTTGCTCAGGAAGAAAACAGATGGAAGTGGTAGTGCATCTCCTGCCAAACCAATATTTAGGAGGCTTATAACCCTTTCATGTCACTGAACCTTGGGTGTATCTGTGAAATGTACATAGGAGCACACATGCCTCTCTGCCTGGTCACATATGAAATACATAGTTACTTGTTTTTTACTTGAAGAAAAAGTAAAATGTGTAGAGGCAACTCTAGCCATTCTGAGTCGCAACCTACAAAATGAGAAACAGCAACCAAAGGAAGATGATGGTATTCAAACTGAATACAATAAGGAACAAACAACTACCAGAAGAAATAAACATGTACACAAACCTTTAAAAACAGGCAAATAGCAACATGTCACTCATAGAAGAAAACAACAACCAAGAACCAACATGTCCCTACTGTCTACTGCAGCCCAATCCAGTGCAGCCCCATTGGAGCTGAGCATTCGATTTTATAGCCATTGCTTGGAAGAAATCATGCAAACATCTGGAGAAAGGACATCATCAAGTGTTCCTGTGATAGAAAGAATAGACTCTTTCTAGACTCCCCCCACCCCCCAAAAAAGATGAGTGTTAGTTAGAGAAGATTCACTTCTCAGGGGAAATGAATCACCAGTGTGTAGACTGGACAATCAGTCTAGGGAGGTATGTTGTCTCTGGAGCAAAAATCAAAGATGTGGCTGAAAGTCTTACTAAAATAATCAAGCCCACGTATTACTATCTCTTTCTTCTCTTTCATTTAGGACAGTGGTGGGTTTCAGGCAGCACGCCCCAGTACGGGCATACCGGTGCTTGGCCGGAGCACCGGGTACCGTTCTGGTATGGTGCTCTGGAGGGCCACCTGCCCGAGCTACTTACCTGTATTTCAGCTCTTCGGCAATTCCGCACATGCGCAGGGAGCACACAGCACCTGCGCGATGCTCTGCCAAGCAGCTGGAGCGTCACGGAAGCTTGTGGAGGCGTCACAAGAGGTAAGGACGCATATGCCTGCAGCGCATGTTCATGTGGTGGACGCCTGGCCTCATTGCACCGTACCGATTGCAACAGGATCTGGAACCCACCACTGATCTAGGGATGAATGATACAACAATGAACCTGAAAATAATATCAAGAGACTATGAGCAGCTTGGCAACCAAGTTAAGGCGTTAGGAACATAGGTGATGTTTTCATCTGTACTTCCAACAAAAGGTCAATTTCCAATGTGGGAATAAAGGATTTTAGGAATAAACCACTGGCTGAAGAGATTTCTAGACCATGGTCTGCATTACATACACAAAAGGTTTCTAATAAGAGATGAACTGCACTTCACAAAAACCAGGAAGAATGTATTTGGAAAACAACGGCTCAGTTTATCCAAAGGGCTTTAAACTAAAACTGAGGGTGGGGGGGAATGACCAATCTTTACCACCTAACCCCAAGCATAAACAACCAATCACTCAAAACTCACATATAAGGCAGGAGATATAGGAAGCGTATCTTGGGTAAATCATAAAGGACTCGGATGCCTAATGCTCAAAGTTTGGGGAACAAATAGGGTGAACTTGAAGTATGAGGGCAGGTATGATATAGTTGCCATTATCAAAACTTGGTGAGATGAAACCCATGACTGGAATGTACTACTGGAAGGATAACTGTTAAAAAACAGACCTTACAAAAGAGGAGTTGGAGTTGCATTATATGTAAAAAATCACTACACCTCTATAGAAGTACATAAAACCAAGGATTAAAGCCTCCTTGAATGTATATGCCGTGGTAGCGTAGTGGTTAGAATGCAGCACTGCAAATTACTTCTGTTGACTGCTGCCTGTGTGCAATTTGCCAGTTCAAATCTCACCAGGCTCGAGGTTGACTCAGCCTTCCCATCCTTCCAAGGTCAGTAAAATGAGGAGCCTGATTGTTGGGGGCAGTTTGCTGACTCTGTAACCACCTAGAGAAGGCTGCAAGGCACTGTGAAGAGTCTCAGGGGTGGGTTCCTGCCGGCATTACTACCAGTTCGGCACGCAAAAAAATTACTACTAGAATTGCTTGTCTTCAAAAGTTGTTTGTACTCCCTCACTGGAGGTTTTTAAGAAGAGATTGGACAGTCATTTGTTCAGAATTGTGTCTCCTGCTTGTGCAGGGGGTTAGAGTAGAAGACCTCCAAGGTCCCTTCTATCTGTTTTTTTGTTCATTATATGCTGGGTGCATGATGAGAGAACTCCTGAAAGTGAAGTGACTTGATTTGAGAAGGTCTGACTTATTTTGTATGTTATGTTGTGTTCAGGGATTGGGATAGATAGCCAACTTTAAAACATATGTTCTTAGTCGGTTACAATTCAAACCATGTAAGATAACTTGAAATATCACAAGAACAGATATTGATCATTATTGCAGATAAGCACCACATACTCTAATTAGGCATGTTGTGGCTTTGAAAAAGGTTATCTAACTGGAAGGGCCAATGTTGAGTTAATTGGGGACAGCTCTACTCACGGCTGCTTATGAATTAGATGATAAGAACCAGGAAGGCTCAACTCCAGGGGGAACTCAAAAATCAGATCAGAAAATGTCCCACCCCATAGCCTCTCTGGCAATTTCCTTTGTGTCCTGGAGAAGGGCACTGGGAGGATCACAGACTCCATCATAGTCCTGTTTACTTATGGGACAATCTGTAATATATGAATAATAATAGCACCTTCTGACCATGACTAATTGAATCACAGCATGCTACAAGGGTGATCAGAAGGCTTTGCTAGCTGCTAGTCTATCAGTGCTGTTTCTCAAACAGCAGCTGACAGTGACTGATAGATGCCGATTCCTTGTCAAGCATGGCGTTTTAAACATTGCAATGAGCAAATAAGAGTTTTTAGAAAAAAAGTAATCTTAAATTAAATCTAAAAAGGGAAGCAAACAGCAACCACTATAAAAGACAGATTGTGAACTCTGCTCAGGGCTAGTCTCAGTTTTAATGCTTCCCTATTCTCATGCCCCTGTCATTACAACCATTAATACTCTTTTCTGGCCCAACAGTTTAAATAACATTAGCTGTCTGAATTAAATCCCCATTTTACTTTTCTACAGTGCCTGCAGTTAAGTGCTTCTCTTAAAAACCTGTGAGAAATTTCACTTAGAATTTGATTTGCTTGGAACAGTGTATATGTCCTGGACAGGAAGGGAGGGAGGGAGGGAGGGAGGGAGGAACAACCATTTAGCTATCCAGTGGTACTCAAAACACTACAACCACAACCAGTAGACCAAGGGTCTACTAAGAGACAAGAAACTACTAGAAGGAAGTTCACTTAAAGTTACCTCATTTCTGTAACCAGTCTGATATATATGATCATCATAGCTCTCTCTTTCACTAAGATGTATTTGAATGTAGTTCTGGTCAGGAAAGAATAAATGAAAAAAGTGTGTGTGGGGACTTTCAGAAAAGGGTCTGAAGAAAGAGGAAAACATGAGAAAGTAACTTATAATAACCCAATCTTGATTTTGAGTTTTATTCTGCCCTACAAAAATAAAGAGCATCCCTTAAATCCATGTGTGTTTTTTGACCTTGCCTACCAAAAGAGGCCTGTGTCTTCATTTTAATCATTGATCTGAACTTCACCTTTTGTTATATTTTAAAGTATGAATATAGTTCATCCATGCAAGTATTTTTTTCAAATACTAAAAACATTGGTTGTTTGGATTGGCACACATGCTATCTGGAAAGTCTCAGGCTGCTTTTTATTTTATCTAAGACGTTTACACATTCCTAATCCCACTTGTTGGTATTCTAAAAATGGACACTAAAGTCAACATGAGTAGAGAAATGAACTGACCTCAGCTCCTTTAGAAATGGTTAAGAGGCATTCTTAAAAACCCAATGACGTTCCCCACATATTGCTTATTTAATGGTAACCATAAATACAATCACTTTCCTATCCACACGGATCTCAGTTTTGAAAAATCTCAGAGTTAGATCATTCTGTAGTTAAATTTAAGAATTTAGGGGGATAAAAATGTGATTAAGAAAGTATGGTTAAGTCATGATTCAACGTACTAAAATCCCTTAGAAGTATTATTAAACCTGCAATACATTACATTTTAACATGTAGATTAATGTTATACAACATTAGTAAAGAAATAATAAATATTAAATAGAGTTGTAAAAAAAAACCCATTGTATATTTTGAATACTATTGTATGCTTTTCTGTCAATCACCTTATTGCTGGGATGACATCCATGTAGTAGATGATCTTGCTGATGAAAATGTTGATAACAACAGTGATGATGGCAAGAGGCAGACTTGATTGTTATTGTTAACTTCTTCCTCCATAATGGAAGAGTCCTCATGTTGCCTATCAATATTGGCTTGTTGGTGGAGTTTCAAGGTTGTTTCCCCCCCTTTTAAGTTCTTTATATAGTATAAGGATCAAAGGTGGTATTCAGCAAGTTCTGACCAGCTCTGGAGAACCAGTAGTGGAAATTTTGAGTAGTTCGGAGAATTGGTAAATACCACCTCTGACTGGCCCCGCCCCCATCTATTCTTGCCTCCTGAATCCCAGCTGATCTGGAGGAAATGGGGATTTTGCAGTAACCTTCCCCTGGAGTGGGGAGGGAATGGAGATTTTACAGTATCCTTTCCCTGCCACAGCCACCAAGCCACGCCCACAGAACCGGTAGTAAGAAATTTTGAATCCCACCACTGATAAGGATGTCCTTTTCTAAAGTTCATCATCTTAATCACCTCAAAAGCCAAATTAGCAATGTGCTTCACTAGCTTATTTAAATATGATAAAATCAAATTTATTTCTGATTATCTTCATCATTTTTTTAATCCTTTGATAAGGCAATACACTGTTGGAAATGTTTTTCTGCTTCTGATAATGGAATCCAAGAACTGATTAACATCCCTTTTTTCCTTATGTTAAACTTCATTACCTAACAGTTGTGACGTTGAATTCACAATGTGATTGACTGCAGAAAAACCCATGAAATTCTTAACAATTACAGACCAAAGTAATCAGTATTAAGGCGGTATCTTATTTATTCCAAATAATAATAATTAGCATGTGAACAACAGTATATCCTTTTCCATTCATCTTACAGAAATTAATGAATACACGTAGGGAACTGAAGGAAGAAGTATGCAAGGGCTGCTAAATGGTTGTCAGAAAGTATGGTTATAGGAATATCAACATGGTAGTTGTATGTTACACTTGATTATGTAATGGTAGTTGTATGTTATACTTCAGTGATGTTTGATGGTAGTTGTATGTTACACTTCAGTGGAATAATTATAATGAAAGAACCAAATATGTCTTTGAGAAGAAACTGTGCAGCATTTAAACTGTGCAGTTTTATTGGCTTTACTATAATTTCTTTGTTCTGAGCTGCCCAGACTCATTGAGAGTCAACTGGCATTATTGTTATTATGTTTTCTTGCATAATCAGCCAGATATTTAGACTGGATTTGCCATTTTATTTGCCAATAATAGGGCTGTACAATAATCGTTATTCAATCAGTAGCTGTTTCTTCATAGTTTTTCCTGAAATTAGATACAGGATCATTCCAGGAAATGCTGTAACAGACAAATAGCTCCACTCTGCTATGAGCACATCAGACCTTTTTACAGTAAAATATATTCAAGACTTCAGGTACTTATACATGGGAAGGAAAAAAAACCTCTTCACTAGGGTTATCAGTGTTTACAATAAGTGGGTTTTTAAAAGTTGCACTATTCTTTCTTTCAGATTTATACTGAATAGTCAAATCATTTTAATCCATAACAGAACCATGTTGACCATGTGCTCACATGAGGTCCAAAATACTTATTCCCAATCATTTCTAAAGTATACTCTGTCCAAGTCTCTTGTGATCTACAGATGGAGTTTTCATTACAAAATTAAGTAGGGAAAACCTACTAGACTAGAAATCGCCCCCAAAATGAGCAAATAAATAAAATAGTATGAGCACAAATATCATGAATAAGAGAGAGATGCCACCTAATTGATAGGGCTGTTGTAAGAATTGCTAAGGCAATTTGTTTGAAATGCTTTGAAAACTTAGGAAAATCAGTTTATTAATTCCAAGGCCATGGTCTCATTAGAGTTAAGTACATTTAAGTCTCCTTGATTTTCAAAAGGAGAGATTTAAGAATATACTTCAGTTAATAGGACTTGAAAGTACTTCACTTTGGTGGGACAATTTTCTAAGTATTAGAAACCTTTCAGGAGCCTGTATGAAGCATTAAAGCTTATCCACTGAGGCATTGGTTCAACTATTCCAATAAGTACCAGGAAATAAAGCACAGGACACTTAACAATTCTTGAAATTGGCATTTTATGCAAAGGCGTCAATCCAGCATCAGCTTTCTGTCAGGGTGATATTTCATTTGATTATAAATAGAATAGGAAGTCCACTTAATTCTGTGTAAATCCTTTCTTTTTCAAGTCTGTTAAGGATTGTGATTTATACTGTCTTCGTACACTCAGAATGTTGGAGCAAAGGTGCCAGTCACTGGAATCTAGTCCAAAACAGAAGCACAAGGTCTGGGTATGAGTCAACAAAAACTCTGTTTATACAGTGGGAGCCAAATGAAAATCCCTCAATGTTGTGGACTGATCGTTCCTCAATAGGAAAGCCATGCCAGGTCAGAGTCTATTGCTGATCTTCACCTGATCTCTCCGCAAAATATGGCATGTGGCAATGAAAACTGCATGATAACCTGTATCAACAAAAGCTCCAGAGGAGTAAACTGGATCTGGATCTGACCCAAAAGGGTTCAGTCAGATCAATCAGTGTTATTTCATCTATCAGTCAATAGGCAGCTCCTCTCATAATTAAATAAGCATGATACAATACTGTACTAATATGTTAATTCCCAGCCACTCAGACAAAACGCGCTAGATGCATCAAGCAATATGTTATTTCTTATTCTATGTAGTGACAAAAGAAAGAAATCTAGAAAACTAGCCTTTTATACTTTAATTTATTCTGAAAGAAGAACTTAAGAAATATAATTAATGAATAATTTGTCATGTAGATCTGTCACCACTGAAAGAGATTCCAACTCTATATATTTCTGCTTACCAAAAAAGATTCTCAATACTCACCCTTGAGTATTGATGCATCATAAGAATATACTTATTTTGTGCTTTATTGCTCATGGTTATAAATTGCCTGCAACAAACTGCAGGGATCCACTTGATTTGTCAACGGAATTGTCAACTGATGTAAGTGAATCTGCAAATTTCCCAAAAGATGGCAATAGCAAATTATTTCCATACTAGTGCCAAGTGTCCATGTAATGAATACCAATAATTGAATGTGACTTCCAGCATCTTTACCTTTTTATATTTAACATGGTTGGAACATATATCTTCATAAACACTAAGTCCAATCATATCCAAAAAAATCAATTTTCTATTGAGTTCACACTGTGAAGATAATTCCTAATTACCCTAGTAGCCATGGGGGCACAGTGGTTAGAATGCAGTACTGCAGGCTAACTCACTGCTCACTCCAGGGGTTCAATTCTGAACAGCTCAAGATTGACTCTTCCATCCTTCCAAGGTTGGTAAAATGAGGACTCAGATTTTTGGGAGCAATATGTGACTCTGTAAACCACTTTGAGAGGGCTGAAAAGCACTATGAAGCGGTATATAAGTCTACGTGTCCCAAAGGTGTTTTTTAAGGAGGCAACTGGATTTTCTTCCTACAAGAACCAGGAGCACTGCTCAGGTGACCTTGAGGACACAGATAAACCTCCAAATGCTTCAACGGCCCTGTAAAAGTATGCAAATGACCAGCTCTCTGCAAGGAATATAAATACTTCCATTCTCCACTATCCTGTCAGAGCTGAAGAAGCTTCTTGGATGAAAAAACAAGGAAGTCCAGTTGCCTACTGAAAAAGCATCTTTGGGACAACCATGACCTGGATGACTGAGAATCTCTACATATTATAAGTCTAAGTGCTATTGCTATTGCTAATGTTACATGACTTGAAGCATAAAAATTGATATTAGCAATCAAACTGAAGTGATCGTTTTGATCAGATTGGGCCCTTAAAATAATCCATACCTTACCATAAGGCTTTGACCCAAAATGTGTTATATCCCTTAATGAAATTTTGAAGATGATCCTGACAAAGAGTTGGGGGCATTCATTGAGAAAATATCCAGTGGAAGCCTCCTGAAAATAGACTGGACCTATGCAAATTCTTAACAATATTGTTGTGCATTTTTAATTATGTAGCACCTTGCAAAGGCTTGTGTCTCAAGTTTGGTGTTTGTACATGTGGTTCTTTGCATTGCCTTCAATACAGAAATCTTCTTTTGTCATTCCTTTTGAACGTGGCACTCTTGAAACTCAGGACAGCAGGGCCCTAACATCATCTTGACTATATGTACACTTGGTCAGGCTGTGTAAACTTTGACATGTGGATGTCAATCTTTCTCATATTTGCAGATGGCTTTATCAGAGTGTGATTAGTTTCCAGAACAAATTTGAGCAAAAGAAAACATTACCTACAGTATGTAAGCCAACAAGACCCGCTAGTTTTCAGATTTGTCTATTTACATGGGCAGTGGCTGTTTTGCTAAGGCTCTCTAAAAGGGACAGTAATTGAATGGTGCCAGTATGTTCATGGAAGCTGATGAGTTGTAAAGGTTTTATAAACAACCGGGGTGGATTTGTCTATTGCCTTTTTTCCCTTGTAATGTTTGTTAATCCCATTGAGCAAGTCTGCACCTAACACAGAACAAATACTCTAGAATTTGGAGGTGTCAGTAGTGTAACTTGGTTTGTAAAATCATGCTCTGATATCATCAGCAAGTTTACCAAATGTCCCATGGCCAAATATAATAAAAGTGTTAAGCAAGCTTGCTCATGGAGAAATAAGGAGAAACATCTTTGCTATTTTTAGTGCTGCTATGTTTGTTAAAGGATCACAATGAGAAAGAAGTGAATAATAGAATAATTCAGTCATTGTTCTTTTATGCTTATTGATATATATGTGGTTTTCAATTTGTTTTCAGAAGATTGTTCAATCAGTTAACTTTTTTAATAGCATGCAGAGAAAGAGAAAAATATGATTTAAAACTGGGTCAATTTGTCACTGACAGTTGAAATTATAAAATGCCTTGAAAAAGGAGAGTGACAAATTTTGGGTCCTTTAGATATAGAATCATTGGATTTAATTAATTTCCAATTATAATAGTCTAATCAGACCTAATCAGAATTATTTCAAAACATCCAGATAAACTCAGAATTGTCAGACAAAATAAAATGATTCTTAGGGGAAAAAATCCAAATAACCACAGTATTCTACCTATACATTAATGAAGAATCAGAAAAATTATGAAAATGAAAGAAATATTGGGCCTCAACTAACTGAAATAATGTATCTTTATATTGTTTGAATGTTAAGGGATAGGTTAAACATAAATTGAGTTGTGGTTGAACTCATTAGGCTTAGAAATGCTTATTTTTTGGCTCAATTTTCTACATTATTAATTTTGCTGTTCAGTACCCTCTTTGTATATAGAGCTTTGCTGAATTACAGCCTCTTTCCTACAAGCTTATAATGAAGTTCAAGAAGGAAGAAGGGAGAATTTGTAAATGGAGAGAGGAAAGAAAGAGATAAATATGAAGAGATTACATATGCCTAGGCTTTGTTAAAGCTGTAGAGCAGGGATTAAGGAAAAGGTGAAGTTTAAGATGGGATTTAAAGGAGAGACCAATATAGACTTGGCCTGAGTTTATAAATGGAACTTCTAGTGGAAAATAAGCAGCAAGAAGAATTACTGGATTCCTTTGAAGGTAAAAATTGCTCATATTCCCAAATTCAAACTCTTTCCTCTTGAAACAGAAAACAACGCTACAGGGGAAAAGGCAGAAGTGGGCAGCATTTCAGTGGCCAGGACTATTTTTTTTTATTTATTTATTAGACTTGTTAGCCGCTCCCTCTCCACGAAGGGACTCGGGGCGGCGTACAATAAATAAATCACATGTTACACGATTAGACATTACACGGTTAGACATTACACAGAGGAGGTATAAAATCACAACAATTGTTACAATACATAAACAACAATAATAGTAAGGTTAAAAATTAAAATACCCCGATTTAAAATTTTAAAATGTAAAAGTTTAAAATTGCCAGGAGGATTAGAGATAGAACTATAGTTGAGCCAGGCCAGCTAGTTGGAAAAGGTGGGTCTTGAGTTTTGTACGGAAGGAGCGGAGGTCGGTAGTAATCCTAATGTCGGGGGGGAGGTCATTTCAGAGGGCTGGGCCCATCACAGAGAAGGCCCTGCTCCTGGGCGCCGCCCTTTGGCACTGCTTAGTGGACGGCACCCAGAGGAGTCCCTCTCTGTGAGAGCGGATTGGTCGTAGGGATGTATGGGGCAGGATGCGATCCCGCAAGTAACTAGGTCCTGTGCCATGCAGCGCTTTAAAGATGGTGATCAGCACCTTGAAACGCACCCGATAGACCACAGGGAGCCAGTGCAGCTCGCGCAGGAGAGGTTTTATATGGGAGTATCTCGTACTCCCCATGATCACCCGCGCGGCCGCATTCTGGACCAGCTGTAGTCTTCGGGTGCATCTCAAGGGAAGCCCCACGTAGAGAGCATTGCAGTAGTCCAGGCGGGACGTCACCAGCGCATGAGTGACTGTGCGTAGGGCATCCCGGTCCAATAGGGGGCGCAATTGGCGCACCAGGCGAACCTGGTGGAATGCCCCCCTTGCCATGGCTGACACATGGTCATCCATAGACAGCTGGGCATCTAGGAGGATGCCCAAATTGCACACCCGCTCCATGGGGGCCAGTTGCTTGCCCCCAATGGCCAGCGATAGGATCCACTGGTTGAACCGGGGGGTCGGAAGCCACAGCCACTCCGTCTTGGAGGGGTTGAGCTTAAGTCTGTTGTCACCCATCCAGACCCGTACGGCTTCCAAGCACCGGGACATCATTTCGATGGCCTCGTTGGGGTGGTTCGGGGTGGAGATGTACAACTGCGTATCGTCAGCGTACAGATGATATCCCACTTCAAAACCACGAATGATCTCACCCAGCGGCTTCATATATGTGTTGAACAGGAGAGGCGAGGGGACCGACCCCTGTGGCACCCCACAAGTGAGCGGCCTCAGGGTCGACCTCTGCTCCCCTGCCAACACGCATTGTGTCCGGTCGGAGAGGTAGGAGCAGAACCACCGCAAAACGGTGCCCCTTACCCCCAGCCCCTCCAGCCAGTGCAATAGGATACCATGGTCGATGGTATCAAAAGCCGCTGAGAGATCTAATACGACCAGGTTAGAGGAACAACTCCTATCCCTGGCCCTCCAGAGATCATCTACCAACGCGACCAAGGCCGTCTCTGTGCTGTGCCCGGGTCGGAAGCCGGACTGGCGCGGGTCTAGATAATCATTCTCCTCCAGGTGACGTGGGAACTGTTGGGCCACCACACTCTCTACAACCTTCGCTAAAAAGGGAAGGTTGGAGACGGGACGATAATTAGCTAGCTCAGTTGGGTCCAGGGAAGGCTTCTTGAGTAAGGGCCTCACAACCGCCTCTTTCAAGGCGGCTGGTAAGGACCCCTCACCCAGCGAAGCGTTCACTAGTCCCAAGAGCCAGTCTCGTGTGACCTCCCAGGATGCCAGTACAAGCCAGGAGGGACACGGGTCCAATAAACATGTGGTGGCTCGTAGTCGCCCACGCAACCTGTCCAAATCATCGGTGGCAACAGAGTCAAACTCCTCCCAGAATTATCTCTCAAGACTCGCCTCGGGCGTCCCTCCTGGCCCACTGAGGGGGACCCATTCCCTCCGGATTTGAGCGATTTTATCCTGCAGATATTCCCCAAATTCCTCTGCCCTGCCCTGTAAAGGGGCTTCCCGCGGCCTCTGTGACAGAAGGGAGCGGGTCACCCAAAACAGGGCGGCAGGGCGGTTATCTGCGGACGCAATAAGAGCGGCACAATGTCGACGTTTGGCCGCTCTTAATGCCACAAGGTATGTCCTTAAATAGGTTCTTACCTGTGTTCGGTCAAATTCGGAACGGGAGGATCTCCATCTGCTCTCTAGGCGTCTCTTGTGGCGTTTCATCACCCTTAGCTCCTCGGTAAACCAAGGTGCCAGGGTGGTTCGCCGCCACAGGAGAGGCCGCAAAGGCACCACCCGGTCTAAGGCCCTGGCGGCTGCACTATTCCATGCGGCTACCAGGTCCTCCATCCAGGGGCGGGTCAGGGCTACAGGAGGTGGCCCAAGCTCCGTCTGGAACCTATCTGGTTCCATCAGGCGCCTGGGGTGGAACCATCTAGGACATTCCGGTTCCGCCTCCCCGCGGCGGGGGGTAGCGCCAGAGAAGTCAAGCCGGAGAAGTGAGTGATCTGACCATGACAGGGGGGTAATAGCTAAATCCCCTATTCCCAGATCACTCATCCACTGGCCAGAGACAAAAACAAGGTCCAGCATGTGGCCTCCCTCGTGTGTGGGGCCCTGAATTAATTGAGTCAGGTCCATGGCTGTCATGGAGGCCATGAACTCCCGAACCACCTCGGATGCTTCTCCCATCGATTGCAGGTTGAAGTCTCCCATAACTAAAAGTTTGGGGGTCTCAACCGCCATCGCTGCGATCAGCTCGAGGAGTTCAGGCAGGGCCGCTGATGTATAGCGAGGAGCCAAGTATACAATCAGCAGGCCCAACTGTCTCCCTGGACCCCATCTCACGACAAGAGACTCGCACCCGGATATCTGTGGCCCAGCGAACTCTCTCGGCTCCAGGTCCTCCCGGATAATCACCGCTACCCCACCGCCCCTACCCTGGGCCCGTGGCTGGTGGAATGCTTGATAGCCTGGTGGGCACATTTCCACGAGGGGTACACCTCCCTCGTGGTCCAACCAGGTCTCCGTTATTCCTGCGAGGTCCGGCTCCCCCTCCGAGATCAGATCATTAATGAGGGGGGCCTTGTTGACAATGGACCTCGCATTGCATAACATCAGCCTCAGGCCCTGGCTCTGTAGATCCTGGCCACCTAGAATGCGGGGGTTGGTACAAGCGACCGGGTGTGTCCAGCAGCCACGGTCTCCCAACCGACTACAGGTTCTTAGTCTGTCCTCGCACCCACCCCTCCCCACGACTATAGTCTTTGAGGGCTCTACTGGGCAGGGCTAGTAATAATGCAAAGGGAGCAACACTGGAGCACACTTAAGACATTGCAAAACATAAAAAATAAAAATTGAGAATTGCTCCAAATCAGAGTATAAGCCATTAAAACAAACAATTATACTTTTCAACATAAAAACAATAGTTTACTATCAAAATTTGGTGAAAAAATAAACCCCATATAGGACCAAATTTTGGACATGTGATTAGAGAACTTTTTGGAAACATAGGCTGCCTTCCTACTTATACAGACATCACCTTGGAACCACAATTGGGAACAGAATTTCCATTGCTAAGCAAGGCAGTTGTTAGCTGAGTCATACCTGATTTTATGACATTTTGCTACACGTTGGGACTATCTGAATTAGAATCTTCTCTCATTTCTTTATGCCAAGCCAAATGATATGCTCCATAATGCATTGATCCATGCGCCCTGCTTTTGGAAACAGCTTGGGAATAGCTTTCATGGCTGAAAAGAGAACATGGGACATCAAAACCTGCCATCTAAGTTATGCATATAGGAGCAAAATTCTGCAAAAAAGTGTGTATTAATAGATACTACATGTATTAATGTTATTATTAATATTTTATAACACATGCAGTTTTTTTATATTCTATAATACATGTGGTTTTATGTGTTTTGTTATCCCCACACAACCATTTTCTTCACTTTTCTGAAATAATTATTTGACCATAAAATGTTAAAGATGAATTTGTAGTTCAATAGAAAATTCTGCTGAAGCCATACTGAAATGAATGAAAATACTGCAGAATTTTCTGGTGGATTACATATTTGGTGTTTCTCCCATGTTCTTTTTTTTCAATAGATAAATAAATAAATAGTAACCTGATTTCAAAATATAAGTATAGTATTTGCTTGGTGACTACATGTGTATGAAGCTGCCAACAACAATGCTGGCACTTGGGGTTAATAAACAGACCTTACCGTTTGCAGTATTGATGGCAAAAGGAGATGAAATGGATGTGACATTTAAAGTAGGAATTTGTGAACCACAAATATGAGCATGAGTGACACAGCATGGCAGCACATAAAATCAATACAAATAACCTAAACCTTAATACCTTGATCCTAGGGAAGACTGCCGCATTATCAGATACGGAAAAGCAGCATCAAGCCTAGCTTTGATGGGTGTGTGTTATTGACTATCTCACACAAAGAGACACAGCTCCAATTAACACTTAGAACAACCTTTCCTAAGCAGGTGCTCTACAGTGTATTGGACTACAACTCCCATCATTTTTCAGCCAGCATGTCAATTTCACCTTAAATTGTGGAAGGCTGGATTATAGAACAGTCCTTCATAGGAAATTATCCTCTTCCTTGGGTCCTAACATTATTAGAATTGTGTTATCTATGCAGACATTTTTTGCAATATACTTTTTTGTGTTAATCATGTGACTAAAATTTTGAGATAGGGTCCATTCAAGTATTAATTTCTTGCCACATTTTGGCTTCAGAACTGTTCAGATGTGAAGAGTTAGCACAGGAGCTATCGGGGAAGGGCAATAAACTCACCAATCAAGTTATGTTCTATTTCAGTGATGGCAAACCTATGGCACGTGTGTAGCAGAGATGGATAGTTGTTGGTTTGGCCACGATCGGCCGAACTGGTAGTAGCGATGGCAAGAGGGTCCGCCCACCCATTGTACCCGCACAGGAGCACGCCCAAATCAGTAGTAAAAAAATTGGCAACCCACCACTGGTATGCAGAGGTGGCAGGCAGAGCCCTCTTTGTGGGCACGCACACCGTCGCCACCTGCTCTTTGGTTTTCCGGCACACACATGTGCTGGCTAGCTGGTCTTTGCAGGTGCCAGAGTGCCGGAAAACGGCCTGAAAAAAGCCCCCCAAACAGACCAATTTTCGGGCCATTTTCAGTACAATTTTGCCCTAAAAATGGCCTAAAAACAACCGGAAAATGGCCCCAAAACACCCTGAAAATGACCTGTTTTTAGGCCATTTTGTGGACCATTTTCAGGTCCTTTTGGGCCGTTTTTATGCTGTTTTCATGCTGGGTTTTTTTTTTTTTACTGTTTTCAGGCTATTTTAAAAAGGCCTGAAAATGGCCTGAAAAACGACCTGGAAATGGCCAAAAACAGGCATGCGCACACTGGCCAGATGGTCTTCGGGTTTCTGGTGGTCTGGCATGCATGAACACCATCTGGCCAGCACTCATGCACGTGCTGGAAACCCAAAGGCCCGCTAGCCGGGGAGTGCATATACACCGGCCAGCTGGACTTCAGTTATCCAGCACCCCGGTGCGGTTTGGGCACTTGGTGCCGAAAATGTTCGCCATCACTGTTCTATTTGTTTTTGAGGGGAGGGGATTATATTTATATTTAGGATTGTGTTTGCTTATGACAGTGATAGCTAACCTTTTTGTCGTTGTGTGCCGAAAGTGTGCGCGTGGCTGCACCCATAATGCAATGCATGCGTGACTCCCCCGCACTCCCCACACACATGCATGCCCACCCCATGCTCTCCCCCCACCCCCCGCACATGTGCGCAACCCCCTGCCCCATTTTGGTCCTAGTGGGCCTCCCTGCAGCCTCCTGTGGCCAAAATTGGGACACGGGTGAGCACCACACTCCTCCACGCTTCCCCTCACCCCCACACATACACACGTGACTGACCGCCCTCCCACGCATGCACAAACATGCACAGCCGAGACCCGAAGATCAGTTGGCCAGCGGGAGGCGCACACATTCGTGGTGGAACTTAGCTGGGATGACAGTTTGTGTGTCTGCAGAGAGTGCTCGGTATGCTACCTGTGGCACACATGCCATAAGTTTGCCATCATAGCTTATGACATTACTTGCAAGTAAGATGTATTTGACCCTTATGGGGAATATTTAAGTGCATCCATTTTGAGCTCTGTGCACTGTGAAGAGGTATATAAGTCCAAGTGTTATTGCTACTTCCCAAGAGATACAGATAGCTCCATCCTTTTCTTAAAGTCCAAATATTTCAGATGTATTATAACCATTGAAAATTTGAATTGCTGGTACCAATCTGAAAAGAAGGGCCAAGTTAATTTTTCAGTGCTTTATGCTCAGTATATTATATATGTGGTGAAGTTAGAGTCTTGAAAACAGCAAAGCCTCTGCTTGGAGGGATTGGAAAGGTGAAAGCCGCCATCCTTATTTGAGTTCTGTTTGTTAATGTGTGTACAGAGGAACTCTGTTTGTTTGTAGGTCCTTAGTAGAAGTGTGTCTAATGTTGACTTTCAGAGTCTAATATTATTTGAATTTTCTATCATGAAGCACATTGTCAAAGTGTTTTTTCCTTAGTTGTTTGCCTATTCATTACCTTTTTAAATTTCTTGAAATAATAAACAGATAATCTCTCCCAACTATTCCATCGTTAGTAAGAATGTGATTCTACTCCTTGTCATGAATATTTTGAAACTACAGCATTTATCCATAAAACTATAGTATTATTGTAGAAGCAACTAATAATAAGAGATGGAAAGTTAATTAATGGAAAGCCTAAGTTGGGGAGTAAATATTACAAAAAATGTAAGATTGCTTCTAAAACTTCATTAATTTCCAGTCTTCTCTGGTCGTTAAAAAGACCGCTCTTTAGTTTTATAAATAAACGGGGCAGATCCTTGGTTCTTAAAAGAGCCCAACCTGTCTTGTGTCAAACTAGATAGGAATAACATAATAAATGACTGCAGCATTTTCATTTTCATAGAAATAGATAAGTTTAAATTGCATACATTTAACTGTTTAAGTAATCATAACTTTGTTTTATGAATAATATAATAAAACCTGGACAAATAGTGAGATGTATCAGTTAAAAACATTTAGATAGGTTGAAGAAGTTAGTTAAAGGGAATTGGTGGTTTTAAAAAATGTTGCCTGCTTCTGAATGAAGTCAACTGATTATTGAGATTTAAGAATGGGGAGAACTATTACGCATTGCATTCATATTTTTCTTATAAGAAACCATGTTCCTTAAAGTAGCCACAACATATACAGTATGAGAGCTACAAAAGCTCTCTATTCTTACTTAGGTAGGGGATTGGTAGATTAGAAACATCTAATCTCATATCAGTAAAAGGCTATCCTTGCTGAATTAGAGTACAGACTTATTTTCAAAAGTTTAATTTTTAAAAATTAAAATGTTGAGAATTTTGCTCAAATTTGGAAGTGATCAAGTGAAATGGATTTTTTTGGTCACATTTTTAAAGTTTTGTAAAATAGCGGGGAAATTAAGGAGTGTCACAGATCAAAACTCCTACCATTTTTATTTACCATAAATGTTCCAATTGTTGTTCATATCTTGCCTATGGTAATCGGATTGTATTGTATTATCTCCTCTAGACTCAAAGAAGTTTTAGATAAAATTGTATATAGTGAAATTATGCTCCAGTTAAACAAAACATTATAAATTATTTATAGATTCCAGAAATAGCACTTTGCAAAAGAGTCCATGAAATAGAACTTTTTAAAGAGTTATAACTATCATAAGTTATGAAGCCCTTACAAAAGAAAAGTTGGGTTTTGCTTTCTTAAAAAATCATTTCAAAGTATGGAGCAACTGTAACTTATCAGAAGTTCACAGATGCTATGAAAACTCATTTCAGGAGAACCCAAAAGACAATTGCAGCTGGTCCTCGACTTACAACGGTTCATTTAGTGACCGTTCAAAGTTACAATGGCCCTGAAAAATGTGACTTAAGACCTTTTTTCACAGTTATGGCTGTTGCAGCATCCCCATGATCATGTCATCAAAATTCAGACGCTTGGCAACTGGTTCATAATTATGATGGTTGCAGTGAATCAAAGTCATGTGATCCCCTTTTGTGACAAGCAGGAAGCCAGATTCACTTAACAACCAGTTCACTAACTTATCAACTGCACAGATTCATTTAACAACGATGGCAAGAAAGGTTGTAAAATGGGCAAAACTCACTTAACAAATGTCTCACTTAGCAACATAAATTTGGGGCTCAATTGTGGTCATAAATTGAGGATTACTTGTATAATCTCAGTTGTTAAGAGTTTCCAGTTAAATAGCAACAACACTTTTTTTAATCAGGGCACTATAACTAGAGTGCTGAATTGGGAAAGACCATTCTTTCCTTTACATCAGTGAAAATTGAAACAAAATCTAAATTTCATTTCCTAAGCCTCATTAAATTAAAAAAAAATGAATAAAAATAAATTTCAAAAGACAGCCTGAAACAAGATTGGATCCACTGTCAAAACAGGGAACAGGTGGAAATTAACCTCCAGACCAGACTTGCTTTCAGTTTCATCACCCATTGAGATAATAAAGCACAAAAATGAAACCCTTGATTCCACTACAGTGCAGGGGTGTCCAAACTTGGGAACTTTAAGACTTGTGGACTTCAACTCCCAGAATTCCCCAGCCAGCGGCTGGCTGGGGAATTCTGGGAGTTGAAGTCCACAAGTCTTAAAGTTTCCAAGTTTGGACACCCCTGCACTATAGTATAGCCAGAGCTAAAGAGTCACTAGAATTCTTTCATAATGACTTCCTTAGTTCATTTACAATAAACATACTATTCAAGCTTATCTCTTTGGAAACCTCTTTGTGCCAGCTTTTAGTCTAGCCCAGTGATGGCTAACCTTTTTGTTGTCGTATGCCAAAAGTGTGCACGTGCCAGCACCCATAATACAATGCGTGTGTGACACGCCCTGCACTCCATACACACACTAATGCCCACCCCTATGCTCCCCCTGCTCAGACTTCTTTGCTCAGAGCTTATTAGATAAATCATTCGCTTATTGTCATGTAAAGAATGCATATTAATTTTTCTAAAGTGAATATTTGCTACGGTGATATTTCCAAATGATTTTAATTCTGAGTTTCCTGTTATGTAAAATGATGAGGATTAGTAAATAGATTAGAAAATCACTAACTAGAAGCCTATAGGAGATGACTTGACTGAGTCCAAGGGCAGGGTCAAGCATATCATCGGTTTGGAGTCACTGTACCCCCATAAGAGACCTAAGTTCAGCCCCCTTTGAAGCCTGTTGACTCTTGGTACCAATTTGCCTTGACTGTTAGTAGATCAGATTCTTATATATAGTTTGCATGGAATATACTTGTAGTCTTTTGAACTCTGTCCTGGTTCCTGATTTCCTGTGCCTGACAAAACTGAGTGTTTATCCCCATATAGTATCAGAGTTGGGTTCCTACCGGTTCGGCCAAGTAGGTAGTAACTCGGCCGGCCACACCCTCAAACTGGTTCTATCGGCGGCACCATAGGTGCCACCATCTTGTTTTTTGCTTCTGCGCATGCGCAGAAGCAATTTTTTTACTACTGCGCATGTAGCACATAGCAAGCATGCGTGCGCCTGAAGCATGTGCCTGAGCGAACCGGCAATTACAGAAGCAGGACCCACCCCTGCATAGTATACATAATGTTCATTCTATTAGCTATGGGGAACTGAATTAAATAGGATTTTAATCTTTATTTTCTCTCAATAAAGAAAGGTATTGGCATAAAGAATTGTATAATTGGAACTAATTGATTGATCCATGAATTAATGTAAATCTGATGGTGAAATAATAGCAAAATTTCAGGAATTTTGCTTTGGATTTAACCGATAGTAAAATAATGAATTAAAATTTGATACATTTTAAAATATTTTTTTCAAGAGTATTTGGAAGTATTTGAAATGTATTTGGAATTCTTTTTTGAATGCCACAATTACTGAGAAATGTAAGCATAGAGAAAGCAGAATGTTAGAGTATATTATATTAGAGAATGCTAGAGAAATATATAGAAATAGCAAAACAGTTATCAGAAAAGGATTTTAATTAGACTTTTAGCTGTTTCTAAAGATCAGAGAGGTATGGTTTTGTGCAATTGTAAAAAAAAGTCAGCTCATAATCATAGACACATTTGCTCACATGGAAATACAATATCTAACTAATCTCTGGGTGCTTGCTTTGTTTTTAAAAAACTAATCAGGATCTGCCAGATTGCAAAGAACAAGTAAAACAGGTACAGCTTTATTGACAATAGTTTGGATCACATTTCAAAAAGTCTCCTCCAACTGCTATTTTGGGATACCATTCATGATGCCCTCAACCATTTGTGCATTTTGAAGGTAGTCTCCTATGAGTTAATCATTACTGTTTCTGAATTTGTTACTCTCCATCAGAGACTTTCACCTTGTCCTTTCTGTTTCAAAAGTCTGAAACACTAGGTCATATTGGATGAAGTAAAGTCAACCTGAACTGATTCCATCACATTGTGAAAAGGGGTGTTTTATTATTTCTTGCCCAGTACACACCTAGAGATTGCATGTTCAGAGATTTTCAAAATAAAGATTGAAAATTACAGTATCATGCATGATACATAGTATGAAAATACAGTATCAGTAGAAACAGTTTGTGCAGAGTGAAGAAAATAAAATATTTGCCATGTTTTATTTTGATACTGAATTATACTGAGTTTATTCCCATGGACCTTATATATATGAAGTTATGCTCCAAAATCAAAAGAAAGTCAAGAAAGTCAAAAGCTTAAACTTTGTTTAAAAAAAAAAGAAAGTCAAAAGCTGAGAAGCTTTTAATTTTATTAGATATGTTTGTGCTTAATATGTCTGTTTCTCTAGGAACTGTTTTTATTAATTTTCTAATATTAAAACTATACATTTCACCATATGCAACATGCATGTATAGGAATTGTAGACTAATTTAAGTGCTGAATCTATTCTTTGGATGTAATGAAGTATTCCAGTGGGAACTTTGAGCTTAAAGGATGTAACATCCACCGCACAATATGGCATGAAGTATGAAATGTGTTAAAATGTTCCCAAGAGCATGGATCTTGTAGACCATTCCAATTATTTACTTTGGATGTACTCCCAGTTCTAACCAGAAAATATATTACCTTGGCCAAAATAATAGAAGACAAGGATCTCTACATACTTTGTTACAGAAAAGGTAGTCAATGATATGAAACAGCAATTGAAAATAGTTATTGACGGTAGACAAGATCCAAAGTGTAGGTGTTAGTTCTGCAAAATTGACAAGAGTGTAAAGTTAAACACATAAATATACCAAATAATGAAAAAGCAAGTAAATTCTTGAATGAATTTCTGAGCTGATATTCATAAAAGTTCATAAAAGATGCTTCTGAAAAGGTTTTTAATAACTTGATCTGGCCCAGGGCAGAATATGTTTTATTTTATTTATTAAATTTTATCCTGTCTTTATTACTTTATAGGTAATTAAGGAGGTGGATATACACAATTTCTTCCTTTTTCTCCTCCTCTTCCTCCTTCTTTCCCCCATAACAACAATCCTATGAGATGA
This sequence comes from Natrix helvetica, assembly GCF_964273705.1. Classification (NCBI taxonomy): domain Eukaryota; kingdom Metazoa; phylum Chordata; class Lepidosauria; order Squamata; family Natricidae; genus Natrix; species Natrix helvetica. Next base: position 75,117,930 of record NC_138550.1, read on the forward strand.
ATTGGGTTGACAAAGACTGACTGACCTAAAGTCATCCAGCCAGCATTCATGCCCAAGGTGGGACTATAACTCGCTGTCACCTAGATCAGCACCTTAAGACAAAACTGGCTCTCCAACAATCTAACAAACATGTCCCTGAGAAACTTTTGTACATTTGGAATGGGGGGACTATAATTCATAAATTATACACAATCTCACATCTCAAATTGCACTTTTGTTACCTCCATCCTTCCAAATTGTGCTGAAATGCAACTATATGTATTGCTGGTGCTGTTCAACTAATCCAGATAACAGCACTTGCAAAGGCAATCAATGGAGAATCAGCTCAAGGCAACTCATTTGAAGCAGTGAGAGCCAGTGTACTGTAAAGTTTGCTTGTTTGAATAAGGAAATGTGGATATCAAGAAAGTAAATACCAGCTGTTCCTGAGGCAAGTAAGGCTGTAATTTTGTTGATGTATTCCTCTTGCCTGGTGGCTCATCTAGAAAAGATACTATTCTGGGGACATAATCAAGTTAATATGTTTCATAGGTTAAAACCTGATGATAGTCAACCAGCCGTTGCACGTGAACTAAAAAAGGAAGGGTTGAAATTGGGACAGTGGAAAGAAAAGCAATCTTCGTTGTGGCTAAATCAAACCTGCCAGTTGTAATCTCACTTCTTAGAGAACAGCTGTCATGTAAAGGCAATATTTAAAGCCAATATGTTTGCATTACGATTATATTTACCTTTCGCATCTTCTGGGCATTATTCATTTCCTGCATTATTGCTCAGTTTCACATTTTATTTTTCATAATGAAGCTTTTTACTCCTCAGTGAACCGATAATTGCTGTTTGCTACAGAAAAAAAATCTTAGTGTTGTGATTTAGAAAAGTAGGATCACAGATGTTGCAGATAGTATTTCTTAAGATTAAATCAGAAGGGTCTAATCAAAAGTTTGATGAAGAGAATTAGATTTGAGACTTCAAATCTTTTCAGAGCAAAAAAAAAGTAAAAAGTAAAAAAGAGCATTGGAGTTACTTCCTGTTTCATGATACAGAAACTATTTCGTTTAATTATGAAAATAACCCTATTGTAAAGAATCTGTACTTGTTGGTAGAGGTGAGTTTTGGAAGGAGTGAACATGGATACAGGTAGTCCTCAACTTACGACCACAACTGAGCCCAAAATGTATGTTGCTAAGTGAGAAACTTGTTGAGTTTTGCCCCAGTTTACAAGTTTTCTTGCCACATTTGTTAAGTGAATCACTGCAGTTGTTGAATTAGTGACACAGTTGTTAATGAATCTGGTTTTTCCATTGACTTTGTTTATTGCAAGGTTGCAAAAAGTGATCACATGACCCCGGGACACTGCAACGCGTCATAAATGTGTGTCAGTTGTCAGGCTTCCATATGTAAATCACATGGGCATGGGGATGCTGCAATGGTTATGTGTGAAAAATGGTTATAAGTCATTTTTTCAGGGCTGTGGTAATTTCGAACAGTCACTAAGCAAACTGTTGTAAGTTGAGTACTACCTGTAGTCATCACAGGACAACTCAACACAGCCAATTCTCTGTGAGGGCAGCCTGCCACAGGCAACTGGGAACTTCCCATTTTTATACACCCTGATTCCACCCCCACTATGAGGTATTCAGCAGCAGTGACAGTGTTTGGGCTGTTCAGGGGGGCAGCAGCGGTGGGTGGGGCTGGCAGAAGGAAGGTGGTGGAGGCCAGGCACATGCCACTTTCATACACACACACTGCCACTGCATCAAGCTCTGGGAAGTATGAAAATGGGAAGCTGCCACTGCTCTGCACTCTGCCCACCCACTCTCTTGTCTACCTTCCTGACTCTCCCTCCAGCTACTTGCAGTGAGTTGGCCCCATGATGAATTGACTGTGTTTAGTTGTCTTGTGGCAATTTGGAAGTAGTGAGTTGGCAGAGCCAACATGGCGGTAACAAGCTGGTTGCATTGAGTTGTCCCATTCCGGTCATCCTTTGCCTCATTGGGCAATCAGTAGAATACACTTTTTCAGTCCTCAGTTATCCATTCCTCACCGCTAAGCACTCAGCTCCTCAGAATATAGAGCTTCCCTGGTCACTTCCTATTGAACATCTGTGAGAAGCTCTTTGTTTGGTTTCTGTGTTCTATCACTTAGTCAACTTGATATCCATAAAGCAAATCTCATTGAAAGAAATATGTTCTTTAATTTAACATGTAACACTTGTCTAATACTTGTGATGAATGTCCCAATGGCAACAAATGTTCAACTGTATGTTCAAGAGAAAAAAAAATCAAAAGAAATATAGAAAGTAGGGACACAAGGTTACTGAAGATGTGGATGAGGAAATTTTGTTTTGATCAGTTCAGTTGTGCTTTCCTTCATTTTTCTTTCTGCAATAAATTTCTAGGATGAGCTGGCTGCAACTATATACTGTATAAAGCTACATTTCATACACAGGTGGTAGTACTATTTTATTTATTTATTAAATTTATATGCCAGCCATTTCACAATTTGAAGCATCTAAGCAATATTTTGTCTAATACTGCTTATTTTTAAATGCAATATAATAAAAATGTAGCACAATATAGATCAATAGCAACAGTACAACAACACAGCCAATTTAAAACAAGTTTTAATCTCAGCACAACAATAATTTCAATCAAATAGATTAGATTAACAAAAGTTTGAAGGGACCTTATAGGTCATCTAGTCTGACCCCCCGCCCAAGCAGGAGACCCTGGCATACACCATTTCTGACAAATGGCAGTCCAATCTCTTCCTGAAAGCTGAAAAGAAGCTGAAATTTCTTCCTGAAAGAAATACTTCCTGAAATACTGCCATTTGTAAAGAAAGGCTGCTCCATTTTGTATGAAGTGGTAGTTCTGGTGCAAGGGAAAACTAAGTAACCCTAATTGCATGGACAAGCCAAAAGACATAGGAACATTATTCATATTCTCCAAAGCACCTGAGGGTAGAACAAGAAGCAATGGGTGGAAACTAATCAAGGAGAGAAGCAACTTAGAACTGAGGAGAAATTTCCTGACAGTTAGAACAATTAATCAGTGGAACAGCTTGCCTCCAGAAGTTGTGAATGCCCCAACACTGGAAGTCTTTGAGAAGATGTTGGATAGCCATTTGTCTGGAACGGTATAGGGCAGTGATGGCGAACCTTTTTTGGCTCGCGTGCCACAAGTGGGGGGAGCGCAGGGGGGTCGAGTGCGGGCGTGCCACACCCATAATGCAATGTGCGACACCCCCCCAGTGCGCATGCGCGCAAAACGCGCAACCCCCCATTTTTACATTTTTTTTGCCCTCCCCATGCTCCAGGGGCTTTATAGGAGCGTGGGGAGGGCGAAAAGAGCCTCCCCCGACCCCCTGGAGGCCCTCTGGAGGCTTCAGGGATTGTCCAGAGGCTTCCCTGAAGCCTCCAGGGGGTGCGGAGGGGCTCTTTTCGCCCTCCCCAGGCTCCTATAAAGCCTCTGGAGCCTGGGGAAGGCGAAAAATAGCTTTTAAAAAGGTGAACTCAGCTGGCCAGCGCGCGCATGCGCGCTGGCCAGCTGACAGGGCAGCGCCTTGCGTGCCCTGACAAATGGCTCCGTGTGCCACTTGTGGTACACGTGCCATAGGTTCGCCATCAAGGGTATAGGGTTTCCTGCCTAGGCAGGAGGTTGGACTAGAAGACCTCCAAGGTCCCTTCCAATTCTGCTATTGTACTGTATTGTATTGTATTGTATATAATGGGATGTTCTTGTATCCACAGCCTAGAAGCACCACTTAAAACGGATAACATTCCTGAGGTCCCAGTCGATATGAGGATTGACAGAAAGGAATAGGCATAAATGAGGAAGATCCAGGATCACATGCACTACATTTACATTTGAACCAGGGAGTAGAAAATAGGTGTGAAGGCAGTCCAGGCAAAATACAACCAAGATATGAACTGCTTAGCTGCTTCAGTAATTTTTTTAAAAAAGATTTGGATTCTGTGGATATTTCAGATATAAAATGTTATTGTAGCTTCATTCAAGAAAAGGCTTTAAAAATATTCCCCATCTATAAGAACTCCCAGATCTTGTACCATTAATAGAACAAAATGCAAGTATTGACTGTTACATATTCTTTTTTTCCTAAAACTCTCAGTAATCCCCACCTGGTTTCCATTCCCATCCAAAGCAGAGTTTAACTGATCGTCCCCAAGATTTCTTTACTGATTAATCATAGCCAGTTCAGGTCCTTGAAACCACGGCTTTTACTGCACTTCCATGTATAGCATTTTAAAGTTATGGTTTTTACCCATTCACTTAGTTTGAAGATATTCTTTTGAAGCTCTCCACAGTTTGCTTGAATTTCCACTATTTTGAATAATTTGGTGGCACCATAAAATTGGCTTCTGCTCATTTTTTTTACTCCAAATCATTTATAAATGCACTTAATAACCAAAGTTCCAACAGAAATTTAGAAGACCCCACTGCTTACTTCACTTGTAATCAAACAATTTGCTGTAATCAAACAATTTGCAATGAAATGAAATGAAACTAACTTTTGCTACATGTGTTTCAGTTGCAGGACAACAATGCATTATGTATTTCTGTCATTTATAATTATTTATTATCAGAACTCCAAACATGGTAAATCCTTTCTGTAATCAACTTGGTGTTTAATGTGACCTTGGATCTTTATTGTCTTCCTAAATGGATACTTCCAGATGGAATGTGTAACATTAATAACCCCGGTAGGCAAACACCCATATGGTTTTGTTAACTATTGTTTGTTTATGGAGACATTTGTTTGGTGCAAATTAACCTATAAATGAAGATAGATTGGATTTTTTAAAAAGAGTTGCAGAGGAGTGTATATAGTGAAAGCCTTTACTATTTTTTCTAAAGGACATTCCAAATAGAATGTAACAAATAAAGTTTTTGTATAATAGTTTTATTAATTATTATAATTACAATAATAAAAACTAATACAAACTGAAAAGAACAGAATAAAAGGGCGTAGAAGGTGCAGAAAAGAAAGAAAAAGTGAAAAAATAGAAAAAGAAAAAGAATAAATAAGAAATATATAAAAAAGTGACTTTCCATCTTCATCAAAAATATAAATAATTTAAGTAATAAATAACTTATTTATACTTGTGATGAAGATATTAAGTTAAAATACAACAATCTCTTTGTGCCATATCCTATATCCCTTATTTCTAGGTAAATCGATAAAACATCACCATTTCAGTTCTGATGTCAACAAGTCTATTTAAGAGATAACAACACATCTATTTTAATGTTGATCAAATAAACCAATTTGTATTTCTTCCTTTTATTTCTAACAATCTTAATCTTTAGCTCCTGCCTATAATATTGTAAAACTTGGTTTCTCTTCATTTTATTTTTATTCTTTTTCACAAAATTCTTCAAATCTTTAACAAACATGTTTTGTAAATCCAATATAGGAAAATTATCTAAGTCACTCCCTTGGTTTGTTGTTTATATATCCCTTTTAATTGTTAAAATATCCTCTTGTTTCTTTTGCATCTTTTTAAAATGTCATTCTTGGAGAAATCCACTTTCAATTTGAACTCGATCTTGAGACATAGAAATTATTCCTCTTTAATAACATTGTTTAGACACAGGCTAGCTATAGAGGCACTTTTAAATTTAACTTCTGGGTCAGTTGTTTAAAAATACAGTATCCTTGGTCTATCTGTAACTTTGTAAAATCAGAGTTTTAATCACCCCTTTGCTATTTATTAAAAGTATGTTTTTATATTCTTAAACTATAGATATAACTTCTTTTACTAGAGGTTAAAAGAAAACTCATCCAGTGCTATCATACTTGTCAATCCAAAGGTTCATAATAGCTGAAAGGGCAGTTAACAAGCAATTTCTGAAAGAGATTCAGGTTCTAATGCACACTTTTTTTGGGGGGGGGGTGGCTTTGGGCCAGTCATACTCCCTCCAATCCAGAATGGGACAACTGGCCACCGCCAACTCTCTATGGGACAACTCACCACAGGACAACTTGCTGTGGGACAATTTAACAATTCAATTTAATTATTTAAAATAAACAAATAAATATTTTAATTTTTGTCATTCACATTTCATTCTGTCCCTCCTTTTTCATTCTTTCTTTAATTATTCTATTCCACCATTTCTTTGATTATTAGTGTAACTCTTGTCCCACATCTAGTTGTCCCGCAAAGACTTGGCCATGGCAAGTTGTCCCACAGCAAGTTGGCTGTGGTGAGTTGGCCATAGTGAATTGTCATAGACCGCCCCCCTCAACCCAACATCTCTGTTGGGAGAAAGAATAGAAAAAGGGAGCATTATGTATCCTACCTTGAATTTCTCTAAGAAAGGTGTCATATAAATCTATCTGACTGTATATTTATCATTATATCAGGCATGCAGCGATATTCCTTTTGGATCTTTGGCCCGCCACACTTTCTATTATTTTACTATGCTGTTTCTATTGTGGGAAAATTGGAGGGGGGATGGTACGGAGTTAAATGCTATGTAGCCAAAATAAAATTACTTTCTAGAAGCCAAGGTCATCCTTTGTCTCTACACCTTTGCACCTGACCGGAACTGGATGGGTGGAACAGCCAGCATGGCAGTGGAAGATTGGACCATGTGATGGACTTATGGGTGTGAGGGCAAGATCATGAACTTTCAACTGAGTGGGGAAAATGGGAAGCTTTCAGATTCGGGTTTTACCAGATGTGCCAACATGGCTCTCTTAATAAATTGGAACTTTGAGCAATAATTTGCCTTGGACTCTGATTTAATTTTGGATGCTATTTGGAACCCTGACATTAACCCTAATCTCCCTTAAAATGCTTCACCAGCTACCCCGAAAATTGGGATGCTGTTTGGGGTTCCTGAGCCCCAGAACTGATGCGAGCTTGGGCAGTGCAAAACCTTAGTGAAGATGGAGGAGAAGAAAGCCACAGGGAAAGCAGCAGATGACGGATTGCATATTTATGTTGAGACCATCTACTTGCCTTCCAAAGCTGTGGTGGAGGCGGTAGATCCCGCAGAGAGGGAATGGCAGCTGGGAGCCATAGGCAAAGAGCCGACCCCTAGGCCTCCCTCGCAATCGTAACTAGCTCTGCAAGATGAAGCCTCGGGATTTAAGCAAAGCAAACACCAAACGGCCGCTCTGATGACTGGGGATCCCAGCCTCCCTCACGTAGGCAGCCTCTGACCATTCTCCCAGACCAATTCGGACAGATGAACGTGAACCCTTGCCTTAGCTCTGGACCATCCAGGTGGACCATGGCCCAGTCCACATTCACCTTCCCTGGTAGAGACTCTGCAATGCACAGGAGTGGAGATTTATGCTCCTTCCATACAGCAACAAGCAAGCCAGGCCCTCAACCAGGATGGGGAAGTCAATCCAGCCAGCAGCAGGGGGGCTGGGGGATTTCTTCCTCTAGAAGCCACCGATGTTTGGGCTGCAGCCTGAGAATCAAGCCCCCACTGGGGTGGGCTTCCTTCCCGGGCCATCGATGGGTGCAATACCAATGGAAGCCTGCCCCTCCTCAGCTGATGGCACTATTTCAGATAACTGGCCCGGGACAAACCCAGGGACTGAACCCTCAACCAGTTCCATCCCCAGCTGCAATGCCCCAACATAGAAAAGCTCAAGATCTGGGAACAGCTGCTGAGCCGCCCACTTCCTCGCCCTCACCCATGCTGGCACAAAACCAGCATCAGGCACAGGGGGCTCTGCCCCCCTTCACAAAATGGGGGGGAGACCTTGGGAAGCTTGGGGGAGAGCTCCCCATTCCAAAGATGATTCCCTGCCAATAGCAAGACAAGGAAAAGTGCTGAAGAGACAGCTCCTCCAGGAACCTCAGCCAGCAGAGAGGCAAATGAAGCTGCCTGGGAAAAGACAAGCCACTATATTTGCTAGACAAGCCTCAGACATGTGAACCCTTTCCCCAGGGATCAATGGAGGCCCAGCTGAAAGGCCCTTGCGAAACCCGGATGAAGGAAGTGGTGGGGATGATGACCCGATGGTAAGTGTACCCATCCGCTCCTTTGCCATCAAAGCCAAACTCATAGTGCCCAAGACAGGGGTAGAAGGGCAAGTTGAGGCAATCGGGGACATCGGCTATACCCAATGCTTAATCAGCATGTCTATTGTGGAGCAGCTAGGCATATGCACAAGACCTCTAGCTAATCCCATTCGGTTTGAGCAGGTGGATGGGATGCTAATTGGAGGGGCTCCAGCCAAACTAATTACCGAATTGGTAAAAGTTGCAGATAGGGTGCTACTATGAATTACTCCGATTCATCATAGTTCCAAAGATGTATGAATCAATTATCTTGAGGACTTGTGTGGTTGGACAAGTGGACACTGTTAAGTAATTAAGCTCCCTGTTAGAAGAGCGAGTATGCAGAGAAGCGTAATGAGAGTGTTATGGAATAACACGCACAAACCAGCATACAGAGACACTGGATAGTATAAAAATATAGTAGTTTACTATGTAGAAATATAGAGGTATTCAGAGTCCGGTTAACTGTCCAAGTCATACACGGTTCAGTAATTCAGTTATCAAAATAGTCAGTCTAACACACAAAATATAGCTAACAGTAGCAAACCACAATACCTCACAATACACCGACCAATGTCTAACAAAACAGAGAGCTAACAGTCATTCTGGCTCCCTCTTATGGCTGCTTGAGGTAACAAACCAATTACATCTCTTAAGCATTTAAAGCAACAGTAAAGTAATCATAGCTTATATACATTGCCAAGCCAAGCCTAGGGGTACATCCCTAACAGACACCTACCATAAAGTGGGAGGATGGCATTAGGAAATTGATCATAAGCTTTGGGACACTACCACCTGTGAAGCCAGAGAGCCCCCTGGGGACTATTGAACCCAATAAAGCAGACCACCCAGAACCTGCAACTTCTGCAGCAGACACAAGGTCCCCAGGCATCCAGCAAGTGCCAAAAGAGTACTGGGACCTGGCAGGGGTCTTCAGTGAGGAAGATTGTAACTATCTCCCCCTCATCGGCCCACCGATTGTGTGATAGAGTTCATATCTTGAGCTACCCTACCAAAGCCGAAAATGTACTAAATGACTCATAAAGAGATGGTAGAATTAAGGAAGTACTTTGACATCAATTTGAAGTGGGGTTTTATTGAACCCTCTAAGTCAGAAGTAGCGGCCACTGTGCTCTTCAAAGAGAAGAAGAGGAGGGGTTCATCTCTGCATTGATGTGTGTGGGATAAACGCCGTATGCATAAAGAATACCTACCCTCTCCCCCTCATGAAGAATATGTTGAACCATTTGGCTAAAGGCAAGGTGTTCACCAAACTGGACATATTACTGCATATGTATTAGGGAGGGAGATGAATGGAAGACCGCGTTTAACTGCCCCCTTGGCAGTTTCCAATTTAAAGTTATGCCATTTGGGCTACAAGGGGCCCCTGCAGTCTTCATGCAGTACATAAATGAGGTGCTACGTTAGCACCTATATTGGGGGGTGCTCGTTTATCTTGATGACATCCTCATTTTTTCTGAGATCCTAGAAGACCATGTGAAGCTGGTACAACAGGTCCTGGAAAAACTTCTAGCTGCCAAGCTATACGCAAAATTGTCTAAGTGTGAATTCTACAAAACCTCACTAGATCACCTTGGCTATCGCATCTCCAGCGAGTGGCTAGAGATGGATCCAGGGAAAGTGAAAGCTGTGTTAGACTGGAAACCCCCAAGTACTTGCAAAAAGCTACAAAGCTTTCTTGAATTTGCCAACTTCTATAGGCCATTCATCCCAGCTTTTGCAGAAGTTGGCCTGCCATTGACTGAACTGTTCAAAACCGGTCCTTCTCTGACAAAGCCAAAGGCAAACCAGCCCCTTGGGTGGACAATGGACTGTCAAAAAGTATTTGAGAAATTAAAACGTCTCTTTGCCCAAGAGCCCATACTGCAACACCCCGACCCAGAACAGCAATTGATAATCCAGACAGATGCCAGTGATGTGGCTGTAGTGGCAGTGCTGTTGCAAAAGAATAAAGAAGGGCACCTCTTGCCATGCGCCTATGTCTCCAAAAAACTCACCGCTACTGAGAGGAGGTGGACCATTTGGGAGAAAGAAGCATATGCGGTCAGGTGGGCCCTACTCACTTGGAGACATTTCCTGGAAGGGGGCAATGTGCCATTCGAGGTCTGCACCGACCATAAAAACCTTGCTACCTTTCGCTGAAGTCACGTACAACAATGCTGTCCACAGCAGCACTGGATTAACTCCTTTTCAAGTTACCAGTGGCATGGAATTTGTTCCCATGCCTGAACTGCCCAGGGAACCCCTCTCTCCCATGTCTCTGACTGAATGGATGGATGCTCTTAAAAAGGGGTGGGAAAATATGAAAAAAGCTCTGGTGGAAGCAGCAAAAGAGTACAAGAAACAAGCTGATAAGCACGGCTCGCTTCAACCCCTCTTCCGTGTGGGGGATAAAGTTTTCTTGTCTACCAAATACATAAAGTTAAAAATGCCTAGCAAGAAATTTCTGGGTCCATTCCTAATAGTGAAGATAATTAACCCAGTTACAGTTCAGCTCAGTCTGCCCAGAATTCAAGGGAAGATTCACCCAGTCTTTCATTGCAGCTTACTGAAGCCAGTGGTTGGGTCCAGCCTAAAACCATCCACCCAGCCTCCCCCTCCTCTAGTAGTGATAGAGGGTGAAACACACTATGAAGTGAAGAAAATTTTAGACTCTAGGTTGTATAGAGGTCGCTTGCAATATTCACTGCATTGGAAGGGGTACCCTTTGTCTGAAGCTACTTGGGTAAAAAGTTGGAATGTAAAAGCTGATAAGTTAATAAAACAATTCCATGATAAGTTTCCCAATAAGTCAAAGTGCCCCCCCTGGGGGGGAAGAAGATGTGGTTAGTTCTGCTTATGTTAACCCCTACATTATTCTCTTTTCAGGAAATGCTTTTCTTCTGAGGAGAGGCCGCCTGTCAGGTCTGCAGCCATATTCCTTTTGGATCTTTGGCCTGCCACACTTTCTATTATTCTACTATGCTGTTTCTATTATGGGAAAATGGGAGGGGGGATGGTACGGAGTTAAATGCTATGTAGCCAAAATAAAATTCCTTTATAGAAGCCAAGGTCATCCTTTGTCTCTACACCTCTGCACTTGATTGGAATTGGATGGGTGGAACAGCCAGCATGGCAGTGGAAGATTGGACTATGTGATGGACTTGTGGGTGTGGGGGCAAGATCATGAACTTTCAACTGGGTGAGAAAAACGGGAAGTTTCAGATTTGGGTTTTCCCAGATGTGCCAACATGGCTCTCTTAATAAATTGGAACTTTGAGCAATACTTTGCATTGGACTCTGATTTAATTTTGGATGCTATTTGGAACACTGACACATTATTTATTCAATGCAAAGTTCAATATGATACATTATTTATAGAAATAATTCATTGTTAGCATTGATCTTAGTAAATCTTGTCTCAGTCTGGGAAGAACTTTATTTTGAATCATATTTGATTCTGAAACCTGGAACTTTACAATTATCAGATTATCCTTCAAGACTTTGAATATCTTTACTTTTTTAATTCTGAATATAGTTGAGATCCAACCACTAGAAAACAGTAAAGTTCTTTTTGCTCCTATCCCTCTAGCCAACTACCTTTATTTTTTTCAGAGAATCCCTACATAAACAGATTGACCTTGAAATTATAAAAGGTAGATCAACCCACGTGTGCAAGGCTACTAATCCAAGTCCTACTTACAATTCTTGTCCTACTATTTTCAGTTGAAAATAAAGGTCAAGAAGAAAATTATTTTGATCTTGATGAGAGAGAATGCCTAACTTTTTACGGCATTAGGATTTGCGTGCTTGACTGCATCTTTCATTTGTGTCTGTATGCATGTTCAAGATTTTTTCATTTGGTTAATCTATTCTTCTATTATCTATTATTAAAACTAAATCTGATTCATTATTCATTCAATAAAAGCAGCATATTCATTTGTTTCTCTTTATTCAACTATACAGTCTGCTTGCCATGGTGCAAAGAAACCCCACCAACTACTTTTCAAAGACATAGCTTCCATCTCATTGCTACTCTATTTCTGAGGCAGCCTGAGATGTCAAAGTAGAAAGTACTATTTTGCCTCATATTGCAAGACAAGTTCCCTTATGTGGACATAAGGCACATGGATAAAAGCATTTACAAGTCAGCAAATTTCTGAGCTCCATTTGGTACTGCAGCTCTGTTCTGAGACCACCCTTCTTGTCCAGTTGCTGGGCTCCTCTGTGCCTTCATAAACATTTTGAGAATGAACATCTCTCTCATTTATGGAATCTAATCTTTCTTATTTTTGAGAAATTAGACATGGGAATATTGACCTAAGTTATGACTGAATGCAGGTCTACCAGACTGTCAATATTCTAATAGATAAGCAACAATAAAGTTATCTGTTTCATGGCATTATTAGGTTCACAAAATAATAAACCAAAATAAGATGTGTTAGTGATATATCAGAAATTCTTTGCTGCAGTTCTGAGTTTATCCTTAGCCCAAGAGACAAAGAAAGTTGTTATTTTGTATTGGCCACGCAGAAGGACCCAAGATGATTTTCCAATTAAGAGCTGGAAATCCTGGGAGCCTGAAAAACCATCACTAATTAAGGAAGGCAATGCCCACTTGATTGATTACGTGCCATCAAGTTGTTATCGACTCTTACTGATCACATGGATAGATTTTCTCTATAGTGATCTGTCTCTCTGATTTGATCTTTCAGCTCTTTTAATGATTCCCCCATCACCACTGTAACTGAATCTATCCACCTTACACAGTTACACAATATTACAATTCAAGTCTAAACCAGCTTATCCCAGTCTGATTCCTTGTAGCTGATGCCTTAAAGCTGTTGATGGCATAGATCCAGGTTATTTGATGAACTGTGTTGTCCTGCTAAGTCTTGCCCATCCTTCTTGGGCCAGCAGAGAAGGCCTACTGCAGATCCCATTGGCCAAAGAGCTCCAACTGTTGGGATCCAGAAGAAGAAACTTCTCTGCCTCACACCCACCCTTTGGAACATCCTGCCCTCCAGAGTAAGATTTGGCCCCAACCTCCTATCCTTCCGTAAGAGTCTAAAGACCAGGATCTGCAAGTTGTCCTGGGGACTCAATGCAGGAGTTCAACTCTGGAGGTGGCTGCTATGGTGATAGCAGATTCCATCTCCCCTCCCATTCTTTGCTCCCCACTCATCCGTCTTTTCTTTTTACTAATCATATTGATGTATTTTCTTTGTTTATTTTTTTCTGTTTTTTTTTCCCTTGATTATTGAATTATTCTGTTTTGCTTTCACTTTGTTTAAACTTGCTTTTTATTTCTTCTTTTTTATGGTTGTGAGCTGCCTTAAGTAGCCCCATAGTGAAGTAGGCAGTAAATAAATAATACTACAATTTCTAGAATTCTTCATCAACATAGTCAAGACATTCTGGAAGCTGTGTTTGAATATAATTGAAGTGTGACAAATCCAGATTTTTTTATTATTACAGCCGTAGGCCAGAAGTAATATGTATTGACTGTACCAGATTTGGCAAAAACTGGCCTAAAGCAGCCAACTGTATTTATTTGGAAAAGAACACCGCTGAAGAAGGGGGGAAATACTATGCAGTTAGTGCAGCCCACATCACTGTTTCCCATCACACGTCGAAGCACCATGAGATCATCATGCCGTAAAGCAGTTACTGATAAAATTGCAAATGGACATAAGATTACAAATAAAAATGTTAGAAATACTTTGCATTTCAGATGAGTATTTAATACATCCATACAATTCACTTGATTGTCTCATGCTGCTTTCCTACTATTTTAATCCATGCTACAAACAGAGATGGTAGAGAACTGATGTCAATATGCATACCAGTTTCCCATTTCCTTTCAAAATCAGGGTAAAACCTTATACAAATCGAGTGTGGAAAGATGTCTCCTGGTTGCACTACTAAGCCATTCATTTTTGTATTTCTGCAGTACAGTATGAGTCATGTAAGTGTCCCAAATCCTTTTTCATGAGGAAGCAGTTGGGGGAAAAAAAGATATTTTAGAAAGATGTTCTGCAGAATCTTTTGGAATGGGGTTGGGGAATGGTCACTTTCACTGTGTTTAAAACAAGGATACGAGAATATAAGAAATAGAGGCCAGCAGAGTATTTGCAGTCTGAATAGCTATGTTGAGAAGAAAAGTTTGGCAGATACGACTAGTCATAGAGGGCTACAAATCTGCAGCTGCTGAAATTCTCTATCAATGCAGCTGTTAAACGCTCAAGAACCTTCTCCTGTCTGTATTTAATCACCTTGCTCACATGTATATTTTTAATGCTCCCCTTAGAACTCATGCAATCCTCAGAACTGCAAAATGAATGAAGACTAATCCCTAAAGTGTAAAGTGATTTGCTAGATCTCACATCACCCATTCAACAAATAGGGGTTACTTACTCCGGATTTTAGGCTAAAAGTAACAGCTGTACAATTCTATTTAGGCCTCACAAGTCAGACAGTGAAAATGCCTCCTCAAGAAAGTCTAAATTACTTAGGCTGAGTGCCAGATCCTCTAAAAGGCAAACTCTGTGCAGCATAGCTCTTTAATGCCACAGGCAGCTGGTCACTGTCTGTGCCATGTCTGAGGACACAATGAGTCTGGATGAATGGCCTCTGCCCAAATAACTAGAGATAGTCATGAAGCACAGGAAATAGTGGAACTTTTATAAAACTGAGTAGGTATCAGGGGTATAATGGTTTATTACTGAGATACTGCGTTTGAAGCACTGGGAAATAGCTGAAAGTTGGTATATAGTGTTGTTAATGAAATTCCTTATTTGTTGTTGATTTGCAGCTACTTTCACAGGTCAAAATAGAATGCCAGTATCGCTTTTCTGAATATAGAAAAGAATGTGCAGTCCGTGCAGTCCAGCAAAACTCTCCTTGGAATTAAGTTCTACTGAGTTCAGCAAAATTTACTCCACAAGATGTGTATGTACAGTTCCTTCCTAATAGAAATTATTAAAACATTATAATTATAAAGCTGCACATCTGGGTCGCAAATATTTAAGTAGTCCTTAGATGCCAGCAAAGACATAAAGATAAGCAGGTTTTTCTGCCATCTGGTGGACATCCAGAGATTTGCAGAACAGATATGGTAGCCCTATAATCACATTTCTTGGGCTATTGCTTATTAAAATGGGATAAAAATGAAGTATATAGCAGCAAGTTATATATAGAATATGCATTTTTGCTCATTGCCAACAACCGTCCTTCCTTGAAATGAATTAACAGTCATGAGCTCATGTATGCAAAGAACTCTGGAGCTATGTTTCTAACTTTCACTCGTAAAAGCAAAAAAAGTACATAGGTATAAAATGAACATTGGTATAAAAAATTCTACATGTGGAATATCACATGAAAGGCATTAAGTCTGTTCTTTATTATATTAGTGAAACTACATTTGGCTTCATTTAATTTAATAGAGCACTAATATTAATATTTGAATAAGAAAAGAAAGTAAGTCTGATGTTTCATGGAAGAAATAACAACATAAAAATATTGTCCATAATTTAAATTACATATTTGAAAGCAGTGACTATTTTAAAATTTACAGCATGATGTCAATAATATAAGTAAATTACAAACTTCAACATATATTTCAGGCTCCTTGGGCAATGATTTTTCTTATTGCTTATATTATTCCATAGACACCATGTTCACAAATGCTGCTCAATATCATCATCATCCATCATCCATTTGCAAACCATTGGAAAGCTTGTCTGTGCAAACCCAAGTGCACAGAAAGAACTCCTTGTGTCATTATTCCTAATGTGTAGTGTTAAATAGTTTTACTTGCACTGTAAATACCCTTTGACAAAAGGTAATCTTGAATGATGGGGCTCCCATTTGATGTATGCCCCACTGTCATCATGTATGTTTACATCACCGAAATAATTATTCTGGGAATGAAGAAGCAAACTCATTTGATTTGTTTATTTTAAAGTTCAGAATGAAGCACTTTAAAGTAGTTTACCAGTTCTTTAAACTGAATCTCCTCAAGGATACTGACTGATTTTAAAAGCAGAAACATTCTTTTATTGTGGGGTGGGGGAGGAGTGTGAATAGCATAGGCCAGGAGCAAAGGCTGCCTGGCTTCACCCAGGGAGATCTCCGGGAAGCCAAGATGGAGGCAAACAGAGGGGTTAATTTAGCCAAGCATAGCTGTGGCTGTTTGTGGTTGTCCCTGACAGCACGGCTGGCTGAAAAGCACCTGTGTTTGCTCTCTAGCTTTCTCCAATCTGCTAGAAAATGGCCCGAGCATGTCACATGGCTGCCTGATAGGCCAAGCACCATGGGAATACAAAAGCTGGAGCTTTTAGCAGAGTTAATCATTAATGTGCCTTTTCTTTGTCCCATTCAGGAGTGCTGACAAGCGCTTTGATATTTCATATTTGCCACCAGGTCAATTTCAGTCATAACCAGGTACTAATTGAACACATTGATTCACTGCATGGCTGTACCTGAGCCTTTGAGAAAATCTCTTTTCTCTCTCTCTCTCTCTTTTTTTTAAAGTTTTGCTCTTTTAAAACAGGGTAATGCATATGTTTGCTTTTATAAAACACACTCAGATCCACAGTGAGTGAACATCAAAGTGATTCTGAAAAAAACCCTATTGTTCTGAAACTGTTAGTTTGTACTCAGAATACACACAAAACACACAATGGCATCAATCCCTAAAAATCATTTAATTTATTACACCAGGCTTAGATGATACTTGCATTAGATTACAATTTCTATATACAAGATAAACTACAATACTCCAGTAAATCTATTATATACTAATACTTCCTGTGAAAATGGGGTACAGTATTTGATACTTTCTCTCTGCATTTTTTGTGAGATACATTAAAAATATAGTGTAAAATATGTCAAGTAGCAGAATCCCATCAAAATTACATTAAAAAAAACCCAATAATTATACTGGGAAACAGCTTATACTTACATTTCTTATTGAGAGTGATTACAGGTGTTTCATTCTGCTAGATTATGTTCCAAAATATTAAAAGTGATAAATGAACCATAAATTCAAAGCAAAATTTATCCTCCCATCAACTCAATTTTAAAATTCTAGAAAACCTGAAATGTTTTAATGAGTCTTCTTCCCTCATTCAGCAACTTGGGAATTTGGTCAGTCCTTTGTGGCAGGATGCCCAACAGTCTGCACTTACAGGCATGGTTTGGTAACTCCAGGAAAGCAAACTCCTTTATCTTAGAGTTAATTTAGCAAACTAAATCCATAAAGCTTGCTTTCCTTGCCCTTCATCAATGCACGGGTGAAAGTATCTTGAAGTCAAAAGTTGAATGTGGCTTTTTGTGACTGGAAAGGCAAAACAATTCTCAATTATGACCTGGATATAAAATAAAAGTTTTTCCCCGCCTTTCATATGTTTTGTTGGGACCATGTGGACTGTTCCAAGAAGTCTTTGTAGGTAAGGTGACCAACCGTCCTCCTTTAGGGAGGACAGTCCTTCTTTTGTAAGTTCTGTCCTCCCTTAAAAAGTGTCCTCCTACATGTCCTCCTTTTTGATATTTGAAGGCTAATCTGTTGCGCGTTATGTGACGTATTTTATTAAACAGTTTTTAATGGTGTTTTTTTTTTACTTCATCGCAAGTATATTGAACAGATATTGAATCTTGTGTTGAATTTTTATCTAAAGAAATGCTAGACATTAAAATAGACGACAATTGTCTCTGAAGAAATTAGAAGAGTGAATGTATATTTAAATTCTGAAAAATTAATACAATGGGAAAATCAACACGTTGAAATTGATAAAAGATGGGTGGATATTTTCAGCCATTTCAAAAATGAACATATTCCATGTGAACATTTATTTATACTTGTTCAATTTACGTTGTGCTGCCCTGGAACTAATGCAGCAGTTGAAAGAGTTTTTTTCAATTGCCAATGATTTTTTGACAAGTGAGAAATCGAGATTGAATGTTGATACTCTAGCTGCAGCACTTGCCGTAAAATTCAATATGAAGGATATTTCTTGTTCAGATATTTCCAATATATTGTTAGAAGATGATACATTGATAAAAAATATTAATTCAATGGAAAAGTACTTATTTAAATAATAATTAACAGGCATGTAAGCATAATTACAATATAAAATGTTGCAAATGTTTTTATTATGCATATATCATATTTTAGTGTATTATTGTTGCAATGAATAAAATACTTATTTTATTTACGATATATTTTTTCCAATTTCTTTGTCCTCCTTTTCATTGTAAAAAAGTTGGTCACCTTATCGTAGGGGAAATGGGGAGGGAAGATAAAGGAGTGAGACAAAGAAAACAAACTCTTCCTCCTTTCTAATCCATTCCTGGAGTTCTTCACAGATGCCATTTTGTTTTCCATATTATAAAGTACCAGGAAATCATTTTAAGCTTTTTACTTACTTGCTTGCTTCCAGAGTAGAATTGAATTTGTATTATGGTCACAGACCAAAGTTACAGATAGAAACATATTAAAAAATAAAATAAAAACAAATAAAAATATGAGGTGGTATGCTTATCAATGGGCAATCAAAGTCTGTCTAATTTTATGAGCAGTATAAAAAAATTGGCTATGTTCAAGAAGATTGAATCGTATTGATCTGATAACAACTGTACATTAAAAAGATCAAAACTTCCTAGATGTTTTACCATGGAATTATGTGATAGGTCTAGGATCCTCATCAATGATACAGTATTACAGGACATGAGTTATTATTTCAAGGGTCCCTTGTCTCAGGGCACAGTCTTAGACTTTATTGTGGGATGTTTATCAAATCACCTATTACTACCAACCCTAAACTCAAATTGTATTGGCTGATTTTGATTGAGATTTAATATTTGATGCATTGTAGGTTTTTTAAATTTAATCCAAACATTTATTTCATTGCAGTTTGTTCTAATTTAAATTTTTTAATTAATCCTTTAAAGTTCCCAGTTAAAGAATAAAATAATTGTTTTAAAAAGTGACTGGTAGAGATAATGTTCTTTTTTTTCTACTTTAACAATTGTATTAATTTTTATTTTTGTTCAGCTTTGCTTTAAACTCTGCTTAAAAAAACCCCAAATTCTACAGGTTTTAAATAAATAATATGGAGAAATTTGTATTGGATTCTGTTGGTCCCAAAGCCTTCCCTTTGACCTTCTGCACAAAGAGCCAACTTAAGATGTTTTCTCCAGCTCTTCTCATTCACAAGCCTCATGACTGCCCAGATTCACTACACTTAATTAAATGTATAATTGTATGTATTTGTGCTGGGCATACCAGGGGTTGTAACACACATACATACATACATACATACATACATACATACATACATACATCATACATATATATCTCCATTGATCTAACATTATTATCAATCTTGGTGTAGAATGAAAGAAAAAAAGGAAAACTGTCTCTAGCATTTCAATTCCTCATTAGTAACATGAATATTCAAATGCCATCTGTACCTGCTGCTTTATTTGTTCCCCCATTTTAATTTCACAGTATGAATGAGTCCCTTTGCAGCAATAGAGACAAATGCAAAATTTTCCTTTCCTATAAAAATAGTTTGTTGCTTTAAACTATTACACAAGAGGTTATTTAAAATAATAAAGCTTGTTTTAACAAAGATACAGTGCCTCATCTCAGATTAATATTTCAGATAAGTAGATAACAGTCTGCCTGAACGAGGATATGGCTCAAACAAAGGTTTCTGTTGAGCAGAAAAAGGTGAAAGACAGATGGGTTGTTAAACATTGCCAGCATACTTTGCTGGTGCCATTCAGCGGTCATTGCTAACATTAACAAGAGGCATTGTGTGTCTTCCCTTGCTCATTTCTATGGCTAAATCAAATAAGGAGAAACATACAGTGGACATTTTCCTTTCCGTAAAATGTACCTTCCTCAGGCATTTGGAGAGGGTAAATGTTTTCAGTGCAGCAGCATAGTGGTATTTCTTCATATTTTCTTTGACATACCGGTATATTCTGTCAGCACTCACCATATATTGCTCTAGCAAAACTTTAGAGCAAATCAACTGTGAATTGATGTTGATTCCTTTTTCTCAGCTTGTTTTCTTCATATGAGCTTCATGACTATGTCAGTGGAGTTGCTGCCTTCACTCTGAATTAACTTTGTTCCCCTTCCATTATGTCATTAAACAGCCATATCTCAATGGCTTCATTATAATTTCATTGCAACTGGAGAAAACCATTTTTGAAATTAAAATATGGCAGCAAATGTTCAGTGCTCTGCATAGCATGGGTGGATGGTAGATATGGGGTGAATGTTTTGCACTGAAACCTGAAGGAATATTCCAGTAGTAACAACTTTAGAAAAATATCAAAGATGATATATTTTGCTGGAAAAAAAAAGAAAAATTAAGCTTGTGATTTATGGATTTGATTATTAGAAAGAGTAAATTATTGAACAAGGGAAATTATGATGCTAAGAAGACCAAAAACCAATTCTCATCACTTTTCTTTTCTTTATTTCTTTTCTATTTCACTCTTTTTATTTCTTATTATTTTTTTGGTTCTTCTTACTTTCAACTTAAAATTTGGTAAAGTTGGTAGAAGCTAGTAAAGTTAATAAACTAAGGCTAATAGTTGGCTTGGTAACACTTCCTGCAGGCAAACTGAACTTTAATAGGACTACAGTATATGGCCCGCAGAAATCCAAATGACCACTGGATAGGAGGGAGAAGATATCAGAAAATCTAAGTTTCCTGCCATCTAGTGTCCATCCAGATTTTTGGCATCCACATGTGATAGTTCTAGTTTTGTGGAATTCTGTTCCTCCTTTTTCAATCACAAAATAGTCTATTACATCCAAGCTACTGCACTCATTCTCTTGAAGTCATTTTATAGTTCAAATTACCAAGCATTTTCACTCATAAGGTAAAGGCATGGAGAAGCTAGAGAGAGATTTTATCTTGTTTTTTTAAGTGCGGAGATTATGAAGCAACGGTAAACCTATAAAAGAATGGAGAAAAAAGGGATAAATTAATTTTTGCTGAGTCCAACACTAAAAAGGCTGCTTTCAATTAGAAAAATATTCTGAGTGACCATATTTGAAGGAACTACCTAACATACAGTTGGAGGCTGTGAGTGGCTTGTCAAAGACCACCTAATGAGTTTGTGGCTATAATGTGAATGGGAAAGTTCATAGTTCAGGCATCCGTCTTTTTCATTTTGAGTACAAAATAAATGCAGAAGGAGGCAATAGCGGTTATTCCAGATCAGTAAATATGAGTTTGAGATATCTAACCTAGATGATATATTTTGGTGACTGTGGTAATTTAATGATTAGATAAGTGATAGAGAATTGTCATTCAATGTAGAGAATGGTCAGTTGATGAGGTTTAACAAGCATATAACACTTTTAGCTACTGCTCCTTCTGTTACTTCTCCAAGTTGTTATCTTTTTGAAGGACAAATGTGAAAACAACTGCATGGAGAAGTGAAAGAGGGAGAAAAGCTGAAAGTCAGAAACACAAAAATAATTATTCTCCAACCCTTCTGGAACATTTTCAGATTATTTTGAATACAAAATGATGTGTTTTTATATGGGAATGGAATATGAGATTATGTTTGCTCTAAACTATCTTGAACTTTTTCTACATCTCTGCTAATGGTAAGATCACAAATGATGTTAAATGTACCACTTTTGGTTACATGTATCTGTTATTCTACCAGATATGGTAATAATATGCAGTAGTCATTGAAGAAGGCAGGTGTTAGGAATGTAAGGTAACAGTTGGGTTAGCAATATATAAACCAGGATGGTAGTACTGTTTCTTTAAGTACTGCTGTAATGTGATTGGTTGCTGTTACCTCAAGCAGCCATAAGAGGGAGCCAGAATGTTAGCTCTCTGTTTGTTAGATGCTGATCAGTGGATGTATCGTGAGTTACTGTTTTTTTTGCTACTGTTAGCTGCTTTGTGTGCTAAACTGATTATTTGATACTGGACTGTGTTCGAAGGATCATTCCTTATCTGAGAACATTGATAACTGACTGACTGAACCGTGTATGACTTGGACTTTAAATTGAACTCTGAATACCTCTATATTTCCACATAGTAAACTACTATTATTTATACTATTCGGTGTCCCTGTATGCTGGTTTGTGCGTGTTCTTCCATACCACTCTCATTACGCTTCTCTGCACACTCGCTCTCCTAACGGGGAGCTTACTTACTTAATACGGGTTATGGGCCCAGAGTGTACCAGACGTAGCTAAGAGAGAGTTGGTGTCGATATGCAATATCATATACAGACAGCTGTTTAGTTTGTGATTCTTACTATCATGGAGAAGATGGCACATGCCCCATCAGCAAGTCTATCACTAATAACCCGGTTGGATGGAACAAACTATGTTTCCTGGTCTATGAAATGCAGCCTATTCCTGCGTACTGAGGGATTATGGGATGCTGTACAGCAGTGGCGTGCAGTCAGGTGAGGCAAGTGAGGCACAGCCACACCACTTTCATCATGAAAAAAAAAAGTAAAAGGAAAAAGCTGAGCTAGTTGCTGCCTCACCGTGGATGACTCTGCTTAACCTCACTGGTGCTCTCCCTCCCCAAGTGTAGTGACTTCCTCCCCAGGACCCCATTCATTTCTCTCTCACACACACACAGCTGGATAAAACTATATAAAAATCTAGCCCAGCTTCACTGATTACAAGTTTGAAAAGGCAACGTGGCTCCACCTGCAATCAAACTACACTTGGGGAGGGAGAGCACAAGCGAGCACTGAGGAGACCACAGGAGGAGGCAGGAAGCCAGGCAAAGAGCCATGCTGTAGTACACACACTTCCCCCCAGCCTCTTTCTTTTGGAAGGCTCGGCTCGGCTCCCGTCCGGCTTCTCTGCTTCTCCTCTCACCCCAGCCTGCCAGCAGGAGGTGGTGGGTGGGCTTTATTGTGTTCCAGGCATTTCCCACCCAGACAGCAGGCTGCATTTGCAATGGTGGAGGTGTTTGGGAAAGGCAGCAGGGGAATGGGGGGGGGGGCAGAGGAGCTACTTTCAAGCCACTGGAAAAGATATCCAATCCAACTTTTGTGTGTGGGGGGGTTTGTTTGAGAGTGAGTGAAGAGGGAAGGGGTAGGAGAGATAGTCCAATCCAACTTGTGTGTGTGTGTGTGTGTTTGAGAGAGGGGGAGGAAGGGAGAGAGGGAGGAAGGAGGGAAGGAGAAGAAAAAGAAAAAGAAAGAAGGAGCAAATGAGAAAAACAATTGCTGTCGCTTTAAATTGGAACTGAGCATGCCTGGCTGTGGAATTCTGGGAGTTGAAGTCCACAAGTCTAAAAATATTTGAAACTCAGCACTGTGTCAGTGCCTCACCAGTCATAAACCTCACCGCACGTCACTGCTGTACAGAATCCACCAGACGTAACTT
This sequence comes from Natrix helvetica, assembly GCF_964273705.1. Taxonomy (NCBI): domain Eukaryota; kingdom Metazoa; phylum Chordata; class Lepidosauria; order Squamata; family Natricidae; genus Natrix; species Natrix helvetica. The sequence continues at coordinate 75,141,377 of NC_138550.1, forward strand.
CTTGGGATCCAGATGACGAGGATGATGCCAAGAAGATAGCAGAGTTTCAACGATGCAATGGACAAGCATTGTGTATAATTGGTCCAACACTGACCGACCAACAATTAGTTCATATTCGTGGGGAGAATTCTGCAGCAAGATGTTGAAGAAGATATATGTACGTGACACTGTAGGTGCGCATATACATCTTACCCGCAAGCTGTTTAGGTCACGTCTTCTGAAAGGTGGAGTCATAATTGGGATTATAACACATATATACAGTATGTGGGTGTTAATCTTTTCTTCTGCAGCCTCAGTGAAAATTTACCCTCCTGATATGGTAAATCACAAGAGGGACATTCTTGTTTAGAGTTCAAATTTTAGAACAGCAGTAGAGAACAAAGCAGTAGAGAACAACGTTTGGAGAATCATGCAAAGTCTGCTTCCTTTCTTCCTTCCTTCCTTCCTTCCTTTCTTTCTCCCACCCTTCCTATCTACAACCCCACCCTAGATCTTCATCACGGAGGGGAGGGGCTTAGAACAGACAAGTCAGTAATCTTTGAAGCTGCTGTCAAATACATTTCTCAAAGGAATACAACTGGGGTTTTTCTTCCCTGCAGTTTTTTTTTCCACAGACAACCCCCCCCCCCCGGGGGCAAATCCAACCATTTGTAAACTCAGTCTTCCTTTTCCTGGCTTCTTCTGTAAAAAAAAATATTCTTTTTTGTTTTCTTTTCAGAAATTTATCTTGGTGATGGATTGATAGAACCCTGAGTGTCTTTATATAATTTCCAACATTCTGTTAGGTTGGAAAGAATAAAGAAATTCTGAAGCCATTATTCTGTACTTTAGGGAACCTTTCTAGGGGCTGATTCATATATGGATCCATCAATCACACCACAGACTTGCCTTTTGCCACTGTGTTTAACTAAGATTTACCATTAGGCAAATATGCATAGGATTGCAGCCTCAATCACATGGTGGCATGCATGGATAAAGGACCTGTTATTCAGCAAACATCACAGAAAAAGTACCCACATCTTCTAATATGACTTAAATTGTACAGATTTTCTGTGAAGCCACTTCACTCCTTGATCTCAACTATGTTTAGCAAATACAGCAGAAATTCCCTGATACTGCTACTGTACTTAAACAGAATGTGAAGTAAGTTCTACCTATTCATCTATCTAATTAGATATTGCCTGACTATTTATCCACTCTACATATATACTGTCAAAACAAATCTAGTAGATTTATTCATATACATATCTACTTAAAACTAAATACCTATATCATCAGATTTATTTTTGATATGCCTATAATTGTGTTATAAACTGCCACTGATCACTTTAGTATTTTTCTTGCAACTAGCCTTCAAACATTCTGAAGTATAAATCAGGTACTTTACAAGAGTGAATTATCCAGCAGATCAAGTGTATAGAAATAATATTTGTATGCAATCAAATTGCAGTTCCCAATGCTGCTAATTCACATTTATCAGAAGAAATAAGTGTTTAGTAAAATGATGAAAAATTAATTAATATACATGTATATGTAAGCAGACACATTGGTCCTTACAGGTATAGAATGATACTTATATTTATAGGTTTCTTTTTCATAATGAAATTTCATATTTGAAGAAATTAGTGGATGTCTTGTCTCTCTAAAATGTCTGACTTTTTACCTGATTTGTTGTAGTCAAATAGTTTTCATGTTGAAAGGGATGAATAAATCTGTGATCTGTGATTGCATAGTACTATCTTGATTGTAAGAAAAACCTGTATTACAAAATCTGCTATTTTAAAAAATGCACATTTAAAAAACCCAGTCTTTAAACAGAACATAAGATTTCAGAGCACTAGGATCTGCTAAGCCAGCCACCAATATTATAAGTGTCTGTTTGTAGTATTGTATAAAAGCCCATTCCATTCAGTGAATTTTCATCAATAGTCTAACAAAGTTAGAACTTGGCCACTGCTGAAAATAATTTATGTTCTGTTGTTATATCTCATTCAAATATATATTATAGATCATTCTGTTTAGAGTGGATAATGAAATAAATTCTGTTTAATGGTTAAAAATAGGCTCTACCATGCAAAATTAGCATGTTTTATAGCCTATCAGTTTACAAATAAAAATACTACATTGCATAATTTTTTTAAAAAAATGTAAATAGTTTGAAATTTGAATGTAATTGCTTTAAGTGAGCTACCATGTCCTTAAAGTTAATGCAAAATGCAGCTGTAAGATGCTCCTAACAGTTGCCAAAGACATACAATTTTTAAATGGCTACATTGGCTACTAATTTAACAATGCCCAGGTTAAAGGTTTAGTATTAACCCATAAACCCCAAATCACTTTAAATCAGAAAATCTGAGAAAATACCTTCCATATACAGTAGAGCTGTCAAACCACTGCAATAACCATTGGAGACATTCCTGGTATTGTTGTTTTCCATAACAAAGGAGTAAACAACTTCTGACAGCTCAGACATTCCTTTGTATCAAGCTAAGGGGTTGTACTTCAAAAGTGCAATTTTTCTGAACATAATTTGTAAGAACGGGAAGTTCATAGCTTTTAAGGGATTGCAATGGCTCTTCAGAAAAGTATGAACATAGGGGGGGGCATAGCACAATACCTATCTGAAAATCTTTGAAGCAATAGTCCCGTCCCGTCCGTCCCCCCCCCCCCCCCCGGACTTGTCTCAGAATGCACCTTTTGGGAATTAACTCTAAAGAATCTCGTAACCCTATTCTTTGCATCCTTTCCCCAAACCCCCAAAAAGGAAGAGGAGGGGAAGATGCTCTGGACACCACATGTGGGCTGCATGTGGTCTTCCGGCAATACTCTTGGTACCATCCTATAGATCCACATTTGACATAGGATAAAGAGGGTCTTTGATGGTGGGATGCCACCCTGCTACAGTTCTAACAGATGTTAAAAACATATTTCATAATGTTGGCACTTGAAATCCAAAAATGGCACAGTCAGACTAATGATTTCCAGTGTTATATAGTATTATTTCTTTTATATTTAATTGCATTTGTGTGTAAGTTTAATTCTTTACCATACCCTGGCGATGCCTTGCATGACCTAAAGGATATACATAAGCTTGTGTTTGTTTATGTCAATCAAAAGCAGCGTAAAAAAAACTCACTCTACTACATGATAAATCCTTTTCATTTGTAAGGTTATCATAAGTGTGGGAGGTGAGATCCTGAATTTTGGGAGAAAAAAAATGATACTTTTCCAAGTCATACTTGGAAGGTGGTGGTGGGAGGGAGGTGGTGGGAGGAAATAAAGAAGATGATTTATTGGGCTCTGGGTGGCTTACAACATCCAATATTCAATTAGAAACATAAGAGTCCTGACAAAACAACTGTAACAGTAAAAAAATAACATTACAGGCTCCATTAACACATTAACCCTTGGCCTTGGAACAGAGCCAGGCCTTTCCAGAACCCCAGAAAAGAAGTTGCTCTCCACATCTGCAAGGAGACGCTATTCTGGAGGGTGTGATATCATAGAAGATGTCCACTTTCTCAGTCTACAAGGGGACAATGTTTAATTGAGGGGACCTGAAGCGCACTCATTCTGCTGAGATGTACTAGATCCAGATGCAGATTAAAATACTCATGCTGTTCAGTGCTTGTGATTCAAAGGGAAACAGTGCCTATAATATGCAGCTATACACTCAACATGCCATGTCAGAAATATTGCAGCCACTGCAACATTTGCCCAAGGCTTTAAACTACAGAGTGTTTTGACTAAAACTATTTTCATAAATTTGCTGTTGGATGTATTTTCTCATACTCAATATTCAGTGAAATATAGTTTGGTTTAAGTTGTCATCAGCAGCTGCTGCTTGCACATCTTTTCCCTTTTGAAATCCCTTTGAATTTAAAGGGATTTCAAAAGGGAAAAGATGTGCAAGCAGCATCACTTTGAATTTAGATGCTCAGCCCTATTAAATACATTTGTTTATTCCTATTCTAATAAAATCATTATAGAGACAGTATTAAAATGCAATAAAATTTAATATTGACAGAGTTTATAAAATAAGACAGGCCTTTTGAGAAAATTAATTGTGGAATTCAACATCCATCAAAAATGTTTTGGAAGAAATGTTTCTGACAGCAAAAACACCTTTATGCTACTAATTAAAACAGCCATATTGGACAAGAAAACTGTGAAGCAGCAGCATTTTCAGCCATGCACAAAAACAGAAAAGACATAGCTGAAGTATATATTCCACATTGATTTGAAATATGCCCAAATAGAATAGAACTAGTACTACAAGTAATAAGAATTTAGTAACAAAAGAAGAACTTATTTCCATTGGTTTACAAAGCTGGCTGTGGATATTTGAAAAGGGATCAGTGTCTTTAAATCTATTCTTTAAAGGACAGGTTTATGACCACCCAGTGGTCAAACCATTATAGTATTTGCACAGAAGACAGGAAAGGGAGAGTGACAGGAAGTTCTTCAGCTGGACAGATGTGGGGGATGTGAGTTCTGAAGAGCCTCACATGAACCCTGTCTAACAAACCTATTTGGAGGGTCCTTTTTTGGATCAGACCCCCCCCCCGGAGGGGGGCGAAGAAGAGCAGCGTCTCATCAGACCCAGAAGGAGGCAAAGGGTCCTTGCAGGTCGGAAATTTGCCTTATGAATCCGAGGGGGATGGCAGCCTACAAAATGGCTGACAAGATGCTGACTTCCAGTCAAAAGCAAATGAACAGGAGGGTGAGGAAGAGATGAAAGACCAGTAAGAAAATTTATCTAACCCAAGCCATAAATCAAACCTGGAAAAGGCAAAGTAATCTTGAGAGCATAAATAATATCGATGGTCAGATCAGGATTTTCTCAAAAGAAAGAAAGAAAAGGAAAATGGAGGGGGCCCCCACCAGTCCCCCCAAAAGCTATTTTTTTGAAACAAATTCGGACAGAAAGGGAGAAAGCAGAGAAGTGACAAACCCGCTAAATTTTAAACTCTAAATTTGGTTTTGGATTTGAAATAAAAACCAAACATTCCGAAGGATTTATTTCGTTTGAAGCAACTCCCCAAAATCAAGGGGAAAAAACACTCCTTCTCACTGATAACTGATAACCTAACCATGACTGTGCGGGAAGTTTTAATTAACCATCTGCCATAAATCAGAATTTGGAAAAGCAGGAGACAAAAGAGAAATGTACCTGAACCTGGCTGTTTGCAAGTTTGTTATATTTTGAGCAGCTGTGGAAGGTGGCAGGGGAAAGAATAATAACAGAGTCAATTGGGAAATGCGAGGGGTTTTTTTTCCCTCTTTCGTCCTTTTTTTTCTCTGCAAAAGATTAAGATGGCCCCAGCTTCTCTTCTGGTTTCACAGTAGTTGAATCAAATTTAAGGCTCCCTGGTTTATCGAGGAGCTCCAGGAGATGAAACACCGGAAAAGAAGCCTAGAGAGTGGTTGGAGGGCCAGCCGGTCCAAATCTGATCGAACACTAGTAAGAATTCATATTACATCCTACTTAGTGGCGATAAAAGCGGCAAAACGGTAACATTTTTCAGCTCTTATCACATCTGCAGATAACTGCCCAGCCACCCTGTTTAGGGTGACCCGTTCCTTACTTAACCAAGGAACTGGGAAAAACCCCTTGCAGGGTAGGGCTGAAGAATTTGTTCAGTATCTGCAGGATACAATCGCTCAGATCCATACAGGCTTGGACTCTGACTGGGTAGATTTGGGCGAGTCGAAGGGGATGAATCTTGTGGAGACAATCTGGGATGAGTTTAACCCTGTGACCCCCAAGGGCATGGACAGGATTATGGGGAGACTCAGTGCTGCCACTTGTGTGCTGGACCCGTGTCCCTCTTGGTTAGTTTCGGCTTCCCGGGAGGTGACACGAGGCTGGCTCCAGGCGATTACCAACGCTTCATTGAGAGAGGGGTTCTTTCCCACTGCCTTGAAGGGGGTGGTGGTGAGGCCCCTCCTCAAGAAGCCATCCCTGGACCCAGCTTCTTTAGCCAACTATTGTCTGGTCTCCAACCTTAGCTTTGTAGCAAAGGTTGTCGAGAGTGTGGTAGCACGTCAGATTCCCCAGTACCTGGATGAAGCTGTCTACCTGGATCTGTTTCAGTCGGGTTTCAGGCCTGGGTACAGCACGGAGATAGCATTGGTCACATTGGTCGATGATCTCTTGGGGGCCTGGGACAGGGGCTGCTCCTCTGTCTTGGTCCTATTAGACCTCTTGGCGGCTTTTGATACCATCGACCATGGTATCCTACTGCGATGACTGGGGGGGTTGGGAGTGGGGGGCACCATTTTACGGTGGTTCTCCTCCTACCTGTGGGATCGGTCGCAGTTCGTGTTGACTGGAGGGCAGGGATCGACCCTGAGGCACGTCACTTGTGGGGTGCCCCAGGGGTCGGTTCTCTCACCCCTCCTGTTCAACATATATATGAAACCACTGGGCGAGATCATCCGTGGTTTTGAGATATGGTATCATCAATATGCTGATGATACCCAACTTTTCATCTCTACCCCAAACCACCCAAGCGATGCCCTCGATGTGATGTCCTGATGCCTAGAGGTTGTGCGGATCTGGATGGGGAGGAACAGGCTCAAGCTCAATCCCTCCAAGACTGAGTGGCTGTGGTTTCCGTCATCCCGATTTGTGCATCTTGTTCCATCTTTGATGATAGGGGGAGAAATGTTAGCCCCCTCAGAGAGGGCCCGCAATCTGGGAGTCCTCCTGGCTTAGTTTCGAAGATCACCTGACGGCCGTGACCAGGGGGGGGCTTTTACCAGGTTCGCCTGGTACATCAGTTGCGCCCCTTCCTGAATCGGGATGCTCTATGCACAGTCACTCATGTCCTCGTCCTTTCTCGCCTGGACTACTGCAATGCTCTCTACATGGGGCTGCCCTTGAAGAGCACCCGGAGGCTTCAGCTGGTCCAGAATGCGACCGCGCTGGTTATCATGGGGGTACCTAGGTGCTCCCATGTTACAACCCTTTTCGGCGGCCTGCATTGGTTGCCGGTTGTTTTCCGGGTGCAATTCAAGGTACTAATTATGACCTTTAAAGTGCTCCATGGCTTAGGCCCAGGGTACCTGCAAGACCATCTACTGCCACTAGTAGCCTCCCACCATCCAGTGTGATCCCACAGAGTTGGCCTCCTCAGGGTGCCATTGGCCAAACAGTGTCGGCTAGCGACCCCCAGGGGGAGAGCTTTCTCTGTGGGAGCGCCTTCCCTCTGGAATGAGCTGCCCCTGAAGCTTCGCATAATCCCTGACCTCCGGTCCTTCTGACGCGCCCTAAAAAGTTGGCTTTTCTAGCAAACCGGCCGGGCCTGTTAATTTTATCTAATTTTTAAAATGTTAGTGTTATATTAATTGAGTTTGTTTTTTGGATTGTTTTTAATTTCCTTTTAACTTTTGTAATATGTGTTTTTTAATGCTGTACGCCGCCCTGAGTCCTTTGGGAGAAGGGTGACATATAAATCCAATAAAACAAACAAAACAAACAAACAAGGTGGACCAGAATTCCGAAATAACACTTGTATAACTTACTGCAATTTTGGAACTGGACATTAAAGAAGAACAAAAGACTAAGATGGCTTCCATCGCTCTTCCCCACAGCAGTCGGAGTATAAGACGCACATTTTTCTCAAAAAAGAGGCTGAAAATCTGGGTGTGTCTTATACATCGAATACAGCATTTTTTGCCTCCCGAAGCCCCGCCCCCTTCACCAAAATGGCCGTGCATACCCTTATGGAGGCTTATAGAGTGCTGCTGTGGGCTGGGGAGGGCAGAAATGAGCAAAGAATGGGCTGTTTTTTGCCCCCACAGCCCACAGCAGCACTCTATAAGCCTCCATAAGGCTATGCATGCAATTTTTTTGACAAAAAAGGCCCGTTTTTGCAAAAAATGGAGCATTTTTGGAGTTTTGCGAGTGCAAAAACTCCCCCCCCCCTTTTGGAAAGCTCTTTAACTGATGAGAATTACATTGATCAAGTGTTGTGCCAGCAGAAACAAAGTCTTAAGGTTTGTCAGCAATTTCCTTCTCCAGCACATGGATAAATACACCTGGAAACATCTACCTACCTATCTACTCTCTCGCTACCTACCTACCTACTGTGTTTCTCTCTCTCTCTCTATCCCTCTATATACCTACCTGCATAGCTACTCTCCCTCTCCCCCCACCTATCTACTGTATTTCTCTCTCTCTTTCTATTTCTCTCTCTCTATCTCTCTACCTATCTACCTACACACACACACACTCTCTCTCTCTCCTTACCTACTGTATTTTTCTCTCTATATATATATCCCTCTATCTACCTACCTACCTACTCTCTCTCCCCCTACCTATCTACTGTATTTCTCTATCTATCTATCTATCTATCTATCTATCTATCTATCTATCTATCTATCTATTTCTCTCTCTCTATCCCTATCCCTGCCTACCTACACACTCTCTCTCCCTACCTACCTACTGTATTTCTCTATCTATATCTCTATTTCTCTCTATCCTTTTATCTACCTACCTATCTACCTACTCTACCTACCTACTGTATTTCTTTTTCTTTCTCTCCCTCTCTATCCCTCTATCTACCTACCTACTTTTTTTTAATTTGCCTCTTCAAAACCTTGGTGCATCTTATACTCCAGTGCATCTTATACTCCGAAAAAATACGGTAGATAAATTTAAGGGGGATCAGGACTCTGAAATAAGAACTGTATAACTAACTGCAACTTTGGAACTGGACATCATGGAAAACTGGGAATTTGAAGAACTATGTGAAATTATAAAAAATATGCATAAATCATTAAAATCAAGCTTAAATAGAATTCTGAACCCAGAGAAGCAAATATCTAAAGAGGAATTCAAAGAAGAAGGGGGGCAAGACAACAAAGGGGTAGAAATGGAGGGAAATAAAAAGCAGACAAAAAACTGCATTGGTTTTGGCAGTGGTATAGGGGAAACTATAAAAAGCGGAGGTGTCCCAACAAAAGGAAATAAAAAGCAGATAAAAGAGGTTGAGGTTGTTAGTGGCATAAGGAAATTTGAAGTAGGAGATTATGCCCCAACAAAGAGAAATATAAAATATCTTTTTGATGGTGGCCTGGGGAAAATTGAAGAGAGTGGATGTGTCAAGACAAAGAAAAGGGAGAAGACAGGAAAGGAGAAGTGGGACAAAAGACTCACTAGGAAAAAATCAGGCAAGTAGAAACAATTATATGGGAAAATATAAAGCTAAGATAAGGGTTTTATTCCTAAATATGACAATAAAATGGAGTTGCTAATTGGTTGAATATAATAATGGAAAGATAATTAAACAAAGGTTAAAATATATGGAATATGGATAAATATGAAACTGATATGGGAAGGTTGTAAAGCAGAGGTTTGTGATTCACTTTTACACATGATAATTAAACTGAGTTGCAAATTGACTGAACATGACAATAGAAGCATGGGTTAAAATATATGAAACATGGACATATGTAGAACTTTTAAGATGATGAATAAAGTGAGATGATTACCGCTTGTTATTCTATATAATAGATTAAGGGAATTGTAATGAACATTGAACAGCAAAGATTGCCATGTATAGACAATTAAGGGTAATCTAATCCAAGGTATATGGAAAAATGGAGAGGGAACATGAAATATACCTATAATGGGGAACTATTGAGATTTAAAAACAGAACCACAAATTGGGGGCATGTAAAAATGTATAATTATATAAAGATAATGATGAGAATAGCTGGGAATTGTAACCAGGTCTAAATCTCGGCCAAAATTAGGCGGGGGGGGGGGGGAGATTAAAAGCACAATGACTATATCTGTATACTTTTTTGTTATATTTTTTAAAAAGGAGAATACATGTTAAAAATAAATATGTATATTGAAAAGGAAATACCATCAACATAAAATGGAGTTTGCACAGAAGCTGAAATACACCAAGTAAAGGAGATGAAGAGTGGGAAGTAGAGGAGAGAAGTAAGGGAAGAAGAGAGGGATAGGAGAGAGGGCAAGGGGGGGAGGGAAGAGAGAAATGAGGAGTGGAAAGGGGAGAGAGGAGAAGGAGAGAGGAAGGAAAAGTAGAGAAGGGAAGGATAACAGAGGGAAGAAAGGAGATAGGGAGGGGGAGGAGATAGGGAGAAGAAAGTATGGATAAGGTACAAATATGGTGTATAGAGAGAAGAAGAGCCAATAATTGTTTTTGGGAGTTGATGGTAAGACGAATTGATGTAAACATTTAATAATACAATACAATGTTGGCTATGTAATAGTATACATGTAGTTATATGTTATAAAAATGAAAAAAAAACTTTATATAAAAAAAGAAGATAGGAGACACAACCTGTGGTTAAGTTATTGGGCAAACATTTTGCTTTGGAGCTCTGTTCTAGTCAGAAACACAAAGCAGGTCACCTTTCATGGGCATTCAAAATTTACTTTTTCAAACACCATTCAGTTGCCACATCAACAATAACAAAAATCATATTGAGCAATGCAAGGTTAAGGAGCCACCTTGGAAGTCATGGCTTCCCATTGTTGCTTTGCAGGCACTTGATTCGCCTTTGAAGTTCCGTGGGCAGACTCCTTGCTCACATTTTACAAAGCCCGAAGGTCATGGTTTCAAGAAGGTACAAATTGTTCAATAGCAAAAGAAAATTAAATTGCAGAATGTACGGCAAAGTGTTTCACAATGGATATTTTCCATTATCTTCATTTTAAAAAATTGCATTGAAGAAAGAGAACAAAAATTGCTGCCTTTGATATCAGTATTAATGATCAGTGCTTCCCAAATTTAGAAGTATAATGTTATTCAAGCAAATACAAATACAGCTCTCCTATTGCATTCCTGCAGAATGCACAGAGAATGGGGACAGAAGGGAAACCATGCTATCTGCACAGAATTGTTCTCTATCTAGTTACCTACCTAAACACAGACACCAATGTATTAAAGATTTATTTGGTATTTGTATTCTGTGGATATGTGTCCCACATTGTCCTCTAGCATCAAAAACCTGGTATGCATACCATAGGTTTTCTCTCTTTCAATTTTTCTCCATGACCAAAAAACGAATGCCAAGTATATTGGGCTGAGAAATAGTGACTGACTTAAAGTTACCCTCTCAACTCCCATGGGTTGGGTTAGTGTGAATCTGAACCTGAGTATTTCTGATCACAAAACAAATGTTGAGACTCTAGAAAGAATGCAGAGGGAATAAAGATGATATGGGGAATGGAGACTAAAATATAAGAACAGTTGCAAGAACTGGGTATGCCTAGTCTAGCAAAGAGAAAAAAACTAGGAGTAACATGATAACAGTTTTCCAATATGGATGGATGGCAGTCTCAGTGAAGAAGGATTCAGCCTATTCTCCAAAACACCAGAAGGCAGAACAAGAAACACGGGATGGAAACTTATCAAGGAGAGATCCAACTAGAACTAAGGAGAAATCTTCTGACAGTGAGAACATTTTTAAATCAGTAGACTGGCTTACTTCAGATTCAGTTTGAAATGCTTTCCCTCCATTAAAAAAACAGCAATGTGTATAATATCAAACTTACCTTGATTTTGCGAGAGAGAAAATATATTTACTATTAGCCTCTTAGGATTTCAGGACAATCTATCAAACAGAGCAATTCTGCTTACCTGGTTAGATGCACTGTGACTGTGTCCCCATCTATATCCTCTCCAACTTGTAACTGCAGGCCTTTTCTCATTATTTTTCACTGAATAAAGTGGAAAAGAATAAAGTATACCAACATTAGTGCACTTTTTATGTATGTTGGGGTAGAGTACCCATAGAACAAGGACAACATCAACCGAAGCAGTCCTTCCAAAGGGGCTGAGAATCCATTCATGAGAATCATCAGCAGGCACCAGTATGCAGTTCTTCCATCACACCAGAGGCTCTGACCTCCAATTCAAGGCCAGATAAAATACAACACAATCACAGAGACAAAACAGCAGATTAAAATTTTTTAAAACAGATGAGAGGTCACATTGATGAAAATATCCAGGATATTTTTTAAAAAAATCTTACATCAAAAAAATTACAACATTGGGGGACTAAATAGCTATTTCTTCAAATGTTAGCAATTGGCTACAAGGTCATATGCCAGGCCTGCAGCTAGATTCCTTTTGGATCTTTGGCCTGCCACACTTCTATGCTGTTTCTATAGTGGGGGAATGGGAGGGGGATAGTAAGGAGTAGGATATGATGTAACCAAAATAAAATTCCTTTTAGATTGCCAAGGTCATCCTTTGTCTTGGTGCCTCTGCCCCTGACCGGAACTGGATGGGTGGAATTGCCAGCATGGCAGTGGAAGATTGGACCATGTGATGGACTTGTGGGTGTGGGGGCAAGATCTTGAACTTTCAACTGGTGGGGAAAACCAGGAAGCTTTCAGATTCGGCTTTTCCCAGATGTGCCAAGATGAATCTCTTAATAAATTGGAACTTTGAGCAATACTTTGCCTTGAAATCTGATTTAATTTTGGATGTTATTTGGAACCCTGACATTAACCCGAATCTACCTTAAAATACTTCACCAGCTACCCCTGCAGTTGGGGTGCTGACTCCCGACAGTTGACCCGACCCGGGACAGCGTAAAATATCAGCGAAGATGGAAATAGAGCCTATGGGAATTGTAGCAGATAACGGGTCACTTCTCTGTGCTGACACAATCTGCAAACATTCCAAAGCTGTAAGGGGGGCTGCGGAGGAGGAAACATGGAGATTTATGGCATCTGGAGAAATACTGTCGGAGCCAGAGGGAATAAAATGGATCCAGGAAAAGTGAAAGCTGTGTTAGATTGGAAACCTCCAAATACTCTCAGACAACTACAGAGCTTTCTTGGATTTGCCAATTTCTACAGGCAATTCATTCCAGCTTTCACGGAGATTGCCCTTCCATTGACTGAACTATTAAAAACGGGACCTTCCCCAACAAAGCCAAAAGCAAACCAACCCCTAAAGTGGACAACGGACTGTCAAAAAGCCTTTGAGAAATTAAAACGGCTCTTTGCCTAAGAGCCCATACTGCAACACCCCGACCCAGAACAACAATTTATAATCCAGACGGATGCCAGTGATGTAATGGTAGCGGCAGTGCTACTGCAAAAGAATAAAGAAGGGCACCTCTTGCTGTGCGCTTATGTCTCCAAAAAACTCACCACTACTGAAAGGAAGTGGGCCATTTGGGAGAAAGAAGCATTTGCGATCAGGTGGTCCCTGCTCACTTGGAGACATTTCTTGGAAAGAGGGAATGTGCCATTCAAGATCTGGACTGACCATAAAAACCTTGAAACTCTCAAAGCCCATCAAAGACAGTCCCCAAAGCAAGTTTGCTGGGAACAATACTTCCAAAGGTTCAAATTCGAACTGAAGCACATCCCTGCAGGGAAGAACTTGGTGGATGCCTTGTCAAGAAAACTGCAGTACGAAAGTAAGAAGGAAGACATGATTCACCCCATCCTTTCTTCCTCCCACCAAAAGGCAGCCCAAGTCACCACCCGAAGCCAGGATAAGCTGATGACAGCGATGAAATCGGCACTCCCAGCAGACCTGTGGTTCAACAATAACAAGGACATCCTAATGATGAAAGATGGCTTAGCCTGGAAGGGACCCAAACTTTACATCCCCGCGGGGTTGAGGCTGGAAGTTCTACAGCGAAGCCATGATGTGGAACTGGGAGGCCACTTTGGATTCCTAAAAATGCTCCACCTCGCCAGGTGCCAATTTTGGTGGCCAAAGATGAAATCGGAAGTGGAAGATTACGTAAAAAGCTGTGCTACTTGTGTGACAATGAAAATACAGCCAGGGAAGCCCCCTGGACTACTACAATGGGTGGCCAGCCATAGCCGACCATGGGAAGAGATTGCAATGGACTTCATCGTCGAGCTCCCAGACAGCAGCGGGAATAGAATAATCTGGACAGTTATTGATTTGTTTTCCAAGCAGGCACATTTCATCGCTTTCTCAGGATTGCTGTCCACAAAGAAATTAGCGAAAATGTTTGTGAAACGCATTTATCACCTGCACAGAGTGCCCAGGAGGATCATTTCAGACCGCAAAGTCCAGTTCACCGCCAAGATCTGGAGAGAGTTCCTGAGGTCCTTTGGATCCACACAAGGACTCAGAGTTTCATCCAAGCACGAACGGAGCAGCGGTGAAGCTCAATGGTGGAACAATGCATCGGGTGTTATGTGGACTATCAGCAAGACAGCTGGTCGGACTTGCTACCCTTCGCTGAAGTGGGGTACAACAACATGGTCCACAGCAGCACTGGATTAACTCCTTTCTAAATTACCAGTGGCATGGAATTTGTTCCCATGCCTGAACTGCCTACAGAACTTCCCTCCTCCATGTCTCTGACTGAATGGATGGACATGCTAAAGAAAGGATGGGAAAATATGAAAAAAAACTCTAGCGGAAGTGGCAGAAGCCTACAAGAAGCAAGCAACACCGCTCGCTCCAACCCCCCTTCCATGTGGGGGACAAAGTTTTCGTATCTACTAAATACATACGATTAAGAATGCCTAGCAAGAAATTTGGCCCAAAATTTCTAGGTCCATTCCCAATAGTGAAGATAATTAACCCAGTTACAGTTCAACTCAGTCTACCCAGAATTCTAGGTAAAACTTACCCAGTATTTCATTGCAGCTTATTGAAGCCAGTAATTGGGTCCAGCATAAGACTGTCCACCCCTCCTCCTCCTCCTCCTGTAGTGATAGGAGAAACACATTATGAGGTGAAAAAAATCTTAGACTCCAGGCTGTATAGGGGTCGTTTACAGTATTTAGTGCAATGGAAGGGGTACCCTTTGTCTGAAGCTACTTGGGTGAAAAGCTGGAACCTAAAAGCAGATAAGTTAGTAAAAAATTCCATGATAAGTTTCCTGATAAGCCAAAGGGTACCTTGGGGGGGGGGAGGTGATTAATTATGTTATGTTAACCCCTACATTATTCTCTTTTCAGGAAACATTTTTTTTCTGAGAGGCTACCAGTCAGGCCTGCAGCCAGGTTCCTTTTGGGATCTTTGGCCTGCCACACTATCTACTATGCTGTTTCTATAGTGGGGGAATGGGAGGGGGATAGTATGGAGTAGGATATGATGTAACCAAAATAAAATTCTTTCTAGATTGCCAAGGTCATCTTTTGTCTTGGTACCTCTGCACCTTACCGGAACTGGATGGGTGGAACCACCAGCATGGCAGTGGAAGATTGGACCATGTGATGGACTTGTGGGTGTGGGGGCAAGATCTTGAACTTTCAACTGGGTGGGGAAAACCACGAAGCTTTCAGATTTGGGTTTTCCCAGATGTGCCAGCATGACTCTCTTAATAAATTGGAACTTTGAACAATACTTTGCCTTGGAATCTGATTTAATTTTGGATGTTATTTGGAACCCTGACATAATATTTTCTTTGGAGAGTCAAGGAGCTACAACCTGTCAACCCTACAAGGTAGATAAAATGTGGAAACTAACTCCACAAGAGCTATTGTAATTCTACTTTATTGTTGTAGGGCAGAGGTGTGAAACTCATATCGTCACGTGACATTTCAGGACTTTTTCCCCCTTTGCTAAACCAGGCATGGGTGTGGCCAGTGTGTAACGCATCTGGCCTGCGGACCCGGAGTTTGACAGCCCTGTTGTAGGGTATAATAACAAATTCTTCAATGCCTAGCAGGCATTCTGTCCCCACCCTGTATACCAAGAGACTCCAGGCATGAAATCTTCCTCATTCCTTCAATAAAATATTTTCTTCAGGGCCATCTTTGTATTCTTTTAGATTTCTTAAAGATAGACAGGTCCTACCTCAACATGGGCAGAATCAAAATCACAAGTCAGTAGGAATGACACACTTGTTTTCTACTTCAGAAACATTAAAAGGTTGGAAGTTTTCATCAAACTATGATGTCATGACGCCCATATAAAAGGAGGGAGCTCGCATCATAATCACACAATGCTTTCATTATTCCTCTCCTCTGGCTTTAATCCCGTGGCTTTTATTTATTCAGTAGGCAATCATTTCCTTCCTTCCTTCCTCCCTTCCAAATATGCCTAATTCACTTATTTCTCAAAAACGTGCAATATGCCCTGGCCTAAGCACTCCATTCTCTTCTCTCCCTCTTTCAAACCTGTCCACACAAACTTTTACAACCATTTTTCTATCCTGTTCTCCAACTTATTTCCATCCCCATTCTCTCTTTCACTTTCTTTGTGCATGCCCTTCTCTTCCCACACTTTTTCGTATTCCCATGGTTCCTTTCCATTCAGCTTTTATTCGATGATAGGTTCTTTCTTCACAAATATCTCACTTTCCCTCCTTTGTCAATAAGGAGAGCCTTTATTTCTTCTGGTCTTGAGTCGTAGGGAGATCTGGAAAGAGGCAGAAAATGGTTGAAACTTAGGGAATAGCTTGGGGAAGCTTAGTATCTCAGGGTATGTCTCCAAGAATTGTTCATGTTGCTTAAGAGAGGTAGCAGGATTAATAGAGCAATGCAGCCTTCCCTAACCTGGTGCCCTCTGGATAAATTGGACTTTGGCTTTTATAATCTCCCCAGAGTCACAAAAATGAGGAAGAGTAGTTCATTTGATATTTGTTGCTGATGATGGCCTTCCACATAATACTGTTGTTGATTTAAAAGACTATCATGCTCAGTTTCTCTCATTTCCTCCCTCATACCATATTGGTATGCAGCTGCCTAAAAAGGATTGGAATCAAATTTTCAATTGAGCATGGTGCACCGTTGCCTTTTGATATGGTAGGAAATATTAGGTGACTATACCACACACACACACCTATGCATCTGGATCTTCTATATAGCTCTTATTCACATTTCCTGCTGTGGGTGAGCTAAGCATTTCTAGCAGTGTTATAAATGAGCACCCCAAGTCAGTCTTGAGATCTCCATGCATTGTTGTGCAGATCTGTAACTGGATCCAGTCTGAAGAGTTTTTCAAAACACTTTTAGGGACACTTCTTTTTCCCTAGCAGAAGGCTCTGTCTTAGTGGTGGCAGCATGGAGGCTCACCAAAGCAGGGGATAACTGGAGATAAACAGGTGCTTTCTTCTTTTTAGAGGCACGTGAGGTCAGCTCTTAGGATTCAGCTGAGACAATAGGAGCCCTTTTGCCTTTCAGCCTTTCCTCCTGACCACCCAGTAGAAGAAAAATCCCTGAGGTTAGGGCAATTTCACTCTGGAAAAAAACTGTGTAAACTTTGTATTTCCTATGGGGCTGATCCTTTACTGACATGTTCAACATGATCACAACAAATCATTCTGTGATGCTGATCCCCCCCCCCCCCCATTTCAATATGTATTTTCACATTAGGTAATTGCTACATTTCATTTACACTAATATTTTGACCAAAGTTTTTAGAGGAAAAAAAAACCATGTTTTTTAAACTTAAACAAAATTTAAACATACATAGAAACATAAACATTTGGAACTGAAGCAGAAATGTGCTATTTTTGTTTATGCTATAAGTGTACTATCTTGCAATAAATATAGCTGCAAAAAGTTTTAAGATCAGTGATTCAGAAGCATTTAAATAACTTTTTGGAAGTACACTTGCAGTAAGCATTAACAGAACTCTTTCTGGAATTCATTTAATTAAAGGCAATAGCAAAAATGTGCATTTTGCACAATGGATCATTATTTTCATTAATATTCCTCCATCCCAAATAGGATGCTCAGGCCCTATTTTTTATTGGCTTTTATTGTTACTCACCAAAATGTCTACTGCATATGACTGCATTTCCTGTGAATGATATTCAGGCTTTCATTGTGCCCTTGTTTTAACTTTTAATGTCAAAACAGTCCTTAATTTATAAATATAGAAATAAAGCTTTGCATTAACAACACTACCATAAGTATTTAATGCTTTTAATTTGTAATAGTGATACAAAGGCTCATAGAATTAAAAGGTAAAATATACCAATCATTCTAAAGTAAATGGAAGTGCATATGTAAGGTAACGTATTATTGCTGGTGTGCTGCCTGTTTCAGAAGGAATCAACATTTATGTAAACAATGATTCTTCGTTTTCAATAAATAAAAAAACCACAAATTTCCCATAGCAAACTATGTGCATTATTTTATCATATTCGAACTCCAGAATGAATCAGATAATATAATATATATTCTTTATTAGTGAATATTGGCTTTTATACATATACATATAGAACCTGTCATATTTGATGCTATCATTTTTTACATATTTGAATCATTATACCTGTGTGTTCTAACCCACATACAGAACTGCCCTTCCAGCACTGAAAAATGACATAAAGCTTTACATTCTCAATGCTAAATATATTTATTTGGCTGTAAACACCACTGATACAATTGATTTCTGAATAAACATGCAATGACGAATTGATATAATTCCCAAGAAAGCAAAATCTATGTAAATACAAGGGGGAAGATTGTGCAGTACTAAGCTATTAAAATCAGTTGAACCTAAAGAGTAGAACATTCTTTAAGTGATTTAAGTCTGACTTCTTCCATTGTGTTGAGAAAAGGAACTGTTCATCAAAATAGCAGATTCCTGGTGGGGTGTTTAAAATTTCAACAGAATTTGGCTTGAGAGCTGGGAATGGGATGTGGAAATACTAAATCTATTTTTCAAAAAATGTGCCTGAACCCTTGACAGCAAATAAATACAGTAAACATGAATGGAGGCTTTAGTGAATAAACCCACACCCCAAGTTAGCTGGAATAGCTGCAGCTGTGTTCTTATCTGGCTGGAGGAAGAACTACCACAACAAAGGAGGCTAAGAAGCCCTGGCTGATGCATGGGAAAGCCATTGGCCAGCAATTGTGGCTGCCCTTCTGCTGAGCAAATAGTTCAAACTGTTCATTCCCATCTTCTATTCTCTCCCCGGTACATTGTTTGTGTCCTTGCATTTCATTCTGCAAGGAAGATTGCTCTCTGGGCCTATAAGCAAACAGTCCAGAAAAAGAGCCAACTAGCCTTCTCTTTTCCCTGGAGAACTAGCATTTTTACTTCCAGCTCCAAGCTGTCAACATACTAGAGAGTTAATGTCAGTATCGTGATTTAATTGCTTTAAGCTGCAGCAGTCAAAATGTGCACCAAATGTCCAGAATATGTTTATCAATAATGTTTCCTCTTTTTATTCTTTTTCCCCTAACCCCCCCCCCCCCCGCTCCCCTCACTTTTCTTTTCACATACCCTGCTGCTTTTTTCTGCTCAAATTGCCAGCCTAACTATAGGTTACATTGGCTAAATATAAATCACTTACGGTGAATTCTGAACAGTTCACAAGGTATCATCAAACAAAAACAGAAACATTGACATGTTCTGGGCTTGGAATTGTCCCTGTCATCATTTCAGAAATTCCATATTATAGCCCTAACTGTAGGAACAAGGGGATGAAATGAGCAAGTTAGGAAAAAGCAAGATTATATTTACTCATACATATCTTTGCAAAATTAACTTTGCAAATGGTGTGGGAATAACAAAGGAAAAAGGGGATATGAATGGTAAATGGATTTATGTTTAAACATGCTATATTTTAAAGTGCTCCCTGGTGTGAATGGCCCTCTTTAAGAGAATGAAATAATAAACCAATTTATATACCAATAGAAAGCTGAGATCCTGAGTGCCGTTGTGTAAATTTTCCCCCTTGACTTTTCATTATCTACCTGTGCAAAATCAATCTATATGTATGGGATCAACATAAAATTGGAGAGATAAAAGGAAAAATAAAATGTGCTTTGCATATCCTGGAGATAACAGGCACTGTTTCTTATTCTCTACTGGTTTCCAAGACTATGCATTTTATTATTTTATTTTATTATTTATCTATCAGGCTATAAAAGTAAAAGAAAAAAAGATAGGGTGATGTGGTCCATGTTTACTTCTTTGCTGGAAATATTGATTCTGTTAAATGAACTGTGGTTAATAAGTAACCAAGGAAATATCAGCTTAATTTTGCCTATAATTTATTTTATTGCAAAACAATATGAAGTGTGCTGCATTTGGGCTTTGCAAGAAAGCTATATAAAATATAAACTATAGATATCAAACATACTTACTCATCCAGTTAAGAAAGGAAAAAGGGAGATTGCCACTGAAAATATTGAGACTTACCGTAATCACACTTAACATTGTTGGATATTGCCTTCTATTGCAGACAAAGTGCATGGCAACGAAACACAACAAGAGGGTAGAAAAACATTGCATTGTTTCTATTCTTGGCCCAAAGGTGCTTTTTTCAAGAGGCAACTTTCTTGGGGTTGAGTCTTTGTTGTCTACATCTCAAACTGAAGTGCAAGTGGTTCCTGTAGTCTGCCATTTTTCTGGACAAACCGCCAAGTATCCTCAACAACTCTCTAAAATAGGGTGCTTAAACCCGGCGCGTGGGTCTGGCCTGGAAATATCAAAGGATCGGCCTCTGCCAGCCAAAACAGGCTGTGGGGAGGAGCATGTGGCCCGTTTTCAGCCTCCAAGGCCTCCTGCAGCACTCTGCCGGCCAAAAAGAAATCCAGTTTGTGACCCCTGCTCTAAAAGAATGCAAATGACAGGAATATAAATCCTTCCATTCCCCACCATCCAGTTAGAGCTGAAGAAACATCTTGGATGAGAAGTGAAACATCTTTGAAGAAAAACAAAAAAGTCCAGTTGCCTCTTGAAAAAAGCACCTTTGTAAGAACCATGACCTGGGTGACTGAAAATCTCCACCGACATTTAGCTATGCTCTTTGGGATGAACACCCTTTAAATGGTGCAGGAGTAAGAATGAATTTCCCCCAAAATTGCAGACTACGGGAACCATTTGCACTTCAGTTTGAGATGCAGAAAACACAGACTCATCCCCAACAGCCTGTGCCTGTGTTCAACAGTGAAGAAACCCAGGCAGAAAACATGCTGCAGAAAGCACAGCTCCACAACACAGCCCTTTCAGCAGTTCCAAGAAGCCTCCAAACCACTTTTCCAACAACTCTCTAAAAAGAATGGAAATGACCAGCTGTCTGCAAGGAATATCCATCCTTCCATTCTCCACCATTCAGTTAGAGCTGAAGAAGCTTCTTGGATGAAAAGTGAAATGTCTTCAAAGAAAAACAAGGAAGTCCAGTTGCCTCTTGAAAAAAAAAACCACCTTTGGACAACCATGACCTGGATGACTGAGAATCTCCATATCCATTCTTGGACACTTTCAAAAAATTAGATATGTTTCCATGCAGTGGAAACAGGAGAAATGAGATTGTTTCACTTAAGCAGGTTCATCACCTTACAATGGCAGCATTTGCACAGATGAGTATTAGCAGACAAGCCCAAGACAGAGAGTTCTGTTCTTACACAGCACATCATTCCATACGTTCTGTTCAGCCTCAGAGCCATCAGAAGCCCAATGGTAAATATATTATTTTTAAAAATCAAATACTTCTCAGACATTGCTATCCGTCTCTTTCTTATTAAAACAAAGTTACCTTGATGTGATTCAATTATTCTGTTTCTGTAAATGCCTATTCACATATATCACCATTGATATGGGACTTTTTTCTCAGAATATAATCCTATACTAGATATTGACCCAGGTAAAAATCACAAGTGTGGATAATAGCTGCCCTTTGGGTTGTGTTTATTTTTTAAATGTACTTATATAAAAATAGATACAGTGATGTGTGTCCTTCCCATTTCTTTCCAAATAATATTTAGCTGTGGAAAATGCAAGCCAAGATATATAGGC
The DNA here is from genome assembly GCF_964273705.1 of Natrix helvetica. NCBI lineage: Eukaryota > Metazoa > Chordata > Lepidosauria > Squamata > Natricidae > Natrix > Natrix helvetica. The sequence continues at coordinate 75,163,078 of NC_138550.1, forward strand.
TGAACCTTTTCAGCTTCTTGTAGATTATAGCCTTTAATAATATTCTCTTCTTTTTGTCATCCTAGAGTCCATTTACGCTTTTGTTCCCAACAAAGCAAAGCTTGTCTTACTATAATATGATGGAAGAGCTGAGGGAAATATTCTTGAAGGCATCTGTTCCTCATGAAGATGTCAATTGTACGAATATGTACCTTGTGTCTAGCATGAGAGTTTGACAGTTCTGGAGTACTGTGAATTAAGCTTTAATGTAATGGTCTCTACAAGCTCTGTGAAGGATAACAGAATAAAACTAGAAAGGCACCTTGGAGGTCTTCTAGTCCAAACCCCTACTCAAGCAGGAGACTCTCATCATTTCAGACAAATGGTTGTCCAATTTCTTCTTAAAGCAGCCAGTGATGGAGCAACAACTTTTGAAGTCAAACCGTTCCTCTGATCAATTGTTCTGTCAGGAAATTTCTCCTTAATTCTGAGTTGGTTTTCTCTTTGACTAGTTTTCCTCCATTGCTTCTTGTTCCGCCTGCAGCTGTTTTCGAGAAGACTGACCTCCTCTTCTTTGTGGCAGCCCCTTAAATACTGGAACAGTGCTATCGTGTCACTCACTCCTATTCCTTCTTTTCTTTAAACTAGACATACCCAATTCCTGCAGCCATTCTTCATGTTTTAGCCCCCCAGTCCCCTGATCATTTTTGTTGCTCTTCTCTGAACTCTTTCCAGAGTCTCAATATCTTTTCATATTGTGGTGACCAAAACGAGATACAATATTCCAAGTGTGGTCTTACCAATGCATTATAAAGCAGTATTAATAATTCATGTGATCTTGATTCTATTCCTCTGCTAATGCAGCCTAGAACTGCATTGGCTTTTTGGCAGGTGCCAACATACTGCTGACTCATATTTAACTCATTGTCCACTAGGATTTCAAAATTCTTCTCACAGTTACGACTATTGAGCCAGGCACAATTGTATTCTATACCTGTACATTTGGTTGTTCCTGCCTAAATATAGAACTTTACTTTTCTCACCACTGAATTTCATTTTGTTAGATAGAGCCCAATGTTCAAGTCTATCTAGATCCATCTGGATATTGAGCCTATCTTCTAGAGCAGTGTTTCTCAAACTTGGCGACTTTAAGTCCTGTGGACTTCAACTCCCAGAATTCCCCAGCCAGCTATGCTGGCTGGGGGATTCTGGGAGTTGAAGTCCACAGGACTTAAAGTCGCCAAGTTTGAGAAACACTGTTCTAGAGTGTCATCTGCAAATTTGATGAATTCCCCTTCTATTCTCTCACCTAAATCATTGAAGAGACCTTGGGCTAAACAGAGCCTTGGAATATTGCACTACATACTTATCTCCGTGTAAATACAATTCCTTTAAGGGATTCCTACATGTTGAATGTGCTTGGTCAGCCAATTACAAATCCATCAGGCAGTGATGCTGTCTAACCCGCATTTTTCTCCTATCAAGTAGTAGGTCGTGGTCTACTTTATCAAATGCCTTACTAAAATCCAAGTAAATTACATCCACAGCATTTTGCTGGTCCACTTATTTTGTCACATTGTCAAAGAATGCAGTAAGATTTGTCTAGCATAATCTGTTTTTGACAAATCCATATGGGCTTCTGACTATAACTTTGCTTCCCTCTAGGTCAGGATTGTCAAACTAGATTTCATTGAGGGCCACATCAGGGTTGTGTTTGACCTCGAGGGGCCAGGATGAACATGACCAGGGTGAATGTGGCCAGCTCGATGTTACTCGTGTCGGGGTTGCCTGTGGTGTCCCGAGGTGGTTCACAGAAATGGGCTCCCAAGCTCTGTTTTCAGCTGCCACAGGCTCCTGCAACCCTCTACCAGCAAAAACAAAGTTCAGGAGGGATGCACGCGGCCCTCCTGAGCTCTGTTTTCGCTGGCAAAAGCACCATGCGCCAGTCCTTCACTGTTTCCAGGGTGGCCCTGCAGGCCAGATCTAAGTACCGTATTTTTCAGAGTATAAGACACACTGGAGTATAAGACATACCAAGGTTTTGAAGAGGCAATTTTTTAAAAAAGTAGGTAGGTAGATAGAGGGAGAGAGAGAGAGAGAGAGAGAAAGAGATAGAGAGAGAGAAAAATACAGTAGATAGGTAGGGAAAGAGAGAGAGAGAGTAGTTAGGTAGGTAGATAAAGGGATATATATATAGATAGATAGATGATTAGATAGATATAGAGATAGATAGATAGATAGATAGATAGATAGATAGATAGATAGATAGATAGATAGATAGATAGATAGATAAATACAGTAGATAGGGAGGGAGGGAGAGAGAGTGAAAGTAGGTAGGTAGATAGAGGGATAGAGAGACAGAGAGAAATACAGTAGGTAGGTAGGGAGAGAGAGCGAGTAGGTAGGTAGATAGAGGGAGAGGGAGAGAGAGAAATACAGTAGGTAGGTAGGGAGAGAGAGAGTAGGTAGGTAGGTAGGTAGATAGTGGGAGAGAGAGTGGGAGAGAGAAATACAGTAGGTAGGTAGGGAGGGAGAGAGAGTAAGTAGGTAGATTGAGGGGGAGAGAGAGAGAAATACAGTAGGTAGGTAGGGAGAGAGAGGGTAGGTACGTAGGTAGGTAGAGGGAGAGAGAGAGAGAGGGAGAGAAATACAGTAGGTAGGTAGGGAGAGAGAGAGAGTAGGGGTAGATAGAGGGGGAGGGGAGAGAGAGAGAGAGAAATACAGTAGGTAGGGAGGGAGAGAGAGAAGGTAGGTAGGTAGATGTTTCCAGGTGTATTTATCCATGTGCTGGAGAAGGAAATTGCTGACAACCTGCAGCACCTAAGACTTGTTTCTGCTGGCACAGCACTTGATCAATGTAATTCCCATCAATCACTCTAACTAAAGAGCTTTCTGAAAGGGGGGGGAAAGTTTTTGCACTCTGCAAACCTCCCAAAAATGGCCTGTTTTTCGCAAAAACTGGTCTGTTTTTTTTTTCAAATAAAAGGCATAAATAGCCTTGGGAAGGCTTGCAGAGTGCTCCTGGGGGGTGGGAGGGACCAAAAACGAGCAAAAAAAGGGCCAATTTTTGCAAAAACAGGCCTTTTTTGTCAAAAAAAATTTGCATGCATAGCCTTATCGCGGCTTATAGAGTGCTGCTGTGGGCTGTGGGGGCAAAAACCAGCCCATTTTTTGCTCATTTCTTCCCTCCCCAGCCCCCAGGAGCTCTCTGAAAGCCTTCATAAGGCTATGCACGGCCATTTTGGTGAACGGGGTGGGGCTTCGGGAGGCAAAAAATGCTGTATTCAATGTATAAGACGCACTCAGATTTTCAGCTCTTTTTTGAGGAAAAAAGGTGCATGTTATACTCCGAAAAATACGGTACCCCATGGGCCGGATCCAGCCCCCAGGCCTTGAGTTTGACACTCATGCTCTAGATCTTGATAAATTCATTGCTTGATTATCTTTTCCAGAATCTTCCCTGGTATTGCTGACAGGCTGATAGATTTGTCATTTTCTGAATCCATTTTTCCCTTTTTTGAAAATGGGAACCATTTCAGCCCTTTTCCAGTCCTCTAGTAGTTCCCTAGTGCTCCAGGATCTTTGAAAAATATGGTTCATTGATTTTGAGATCATGTCTGCCAGCTCCTTCAGAACCTTGGGGTGTAATCCATCTGGTCTTGGTGATTTCAACACATTTAGAGTGGACAAATATTCTCTTACCATTTTCTTCCTTATTTTTACTTATATTCCTAATCTGCATTTTACTGGGTTTTTTTTTAATAGGTTGGACTGTTTTTTTCCTTTTGTGTAAAAACAGAGGCAAAAAGTGAGTTAAGCAGTTCTGCTTTCTCCCTGCTGATCATCATCTTGCCACCTTCTCCTATTAATGGACTAATCATTTTCTTGACTTTTTTCTTGGTTTTTTTACATGTTGAAAGAAGCTTTTTCTGTTATTTTTGACATTTTTCACAAGCCTTAGTTCATTTTCAAACTTAGCTTTCCTAACTTCACCTTTGCGAGTTTGGGCTATTTGCTGATATTCTGCCTTAGCTATGTGTCTCTCTTTCCACTCTTTATACTTGTCCCTTTTGTTTTTCAGTTTATTGGAGAGTTCTTTGTACAACCATGCTAGTTTCTTTTGAGATCTCTTATTTTTCTACTTCATTGGTATTGTGCTAGACTAGGCTTTTAGAATCTCACTTTTCAAAATTTCCCAAGCTTCTTGGGTTCAAAGCTGCCTCTTGAGGATTTTCATCCATGAAATCCTTCCCAAGCTCTAAGTTTATTGAAATCAGCTGTCTTAAAATCCTGGGCTCTAGTTTGACTCCCCCCCCCCTGTTCCTTGTGCTTGTAATAATGTTGAATTCCAATACTGCATAGTCACTCCTCCTCAAAGTTCTTGTAACTTCAATCCCTTCTATCATTTCATCTCTGTTAATGAGAATTAAGTCCAGTATGGCAGACAGATTGTTGTCTTACCTGAACGGTACTTCTCTGTCCGCTGCAGGAGAATCCAAGCATGGATTTAACTTCTGTCTGTCTGCCCAATGACTGAATTTTAATGTTTTGGCCAAGCCTTCCTGGCTCAACTGTTCCCAGTTTCTTAACGAAAGTGTAGATCCGAATGATACTTGTAATATCCTTAAAATAATTTGTCTGTGGATGCTGGATCCAGATCCTGTTTGGGTGAGATTGGATTCTCCTGCAGTGCACAGAGAACTACTGTTCAGATAAGACAATGGTCTTTCTCCTGTGAGCTGCTTAGAGAATCCAAGTGTACTGCAGAGGGCGTCAACTTCTTCTGCTCCTGGTGTCTGGAACTTGGAGAAAAACCTCGGAAGATGAGTATTCTCTGGTTGGGTGAACAGATCCACTCTCAGTTGGCCGAACCTCTCAGACAGATGGTAGAACAGATCCGGATGCAGGCGTCATTCCAAGTGGTCCATGGTGGCCCTGCTCAACAGTCTTCTTGGATATTTGCTGTTCCGGAAATATGTTCCGCTCAATTGGAGAGGATGTGGGCCTCTGCCCAAAGGCCTAGTCTCTCCGTCTCTTGCATCATGGCCTTGGAGTGAGTGCCTCCTTGTCGGTTCATGTGTATCTTGGTAGCCACTTTGTCCATCATCAGCAGAACATGTTGACCAGCTATCTTGTCCTGGAACCAACATAGGGTCAGATGAGCTGCCCTGAGACCCTGCCAATTGATGTTGTTCTCCAGCTCCTCCTGCGACCATCGTCCCTGTATTATCTGAGACTGGAGATGGGCACCCCAGCCGAATAGACTGGCATCCAAGGACACGGTCATGTGGCTGGGTTCCTTGAAGAGAGAACCCTTCTCTATGGCAGGGGAAGTCCACCAGAGGAATGACTGATGTACTCTCAGGGGCACCTGTACCTTGGAGTTGGAGATGCTTCTGCCCGATCTTTGATGAGGCATTGAAATGATTGGGCATGTAATCGCGCCCACGGTACTACTGAGATACAGGAAATCATCTTTCCCAATGGGCGGGAAAGAAGGATTAGAGGTGCAGATCGTTGTTACCAGATTGAGGCTACTAGCATCCGCATGCTGAAGCGGCGATCCTGGGAGAGTGAGACCATGCAGTATGTTGTGACTATTACCGCCTCCAAGTGAAGAAGACTGGTACTAGGTATCAGATGACTCTTTTCTAGGTTCACGGAGAATCCGTATGTCTGTAATGCTCAAATTGTGATGCATAGGTCCCACTGTGCTTGAAGGGGGGATGACACCTGGATGAGATTGTCGTTTAGGTAACATTGCATGCACACTGGTTGTGATCATAGGTGCGCTGCGACTGCTGCCAGTAGTTTGGTGAAAATCCTGGGGGCCGATGACAGGCTGAATGGTAGGGCCCTGTATGGATAGTGGTGCCCTGTGAAACAAAACCTCAGGAACCTTCTATGAGATGGGCGAATGGGAACATGCATGTTGAGCCGTTTGAGATCTAGGATGGCTTTCCAACACCACCACCCCCAGCTCTTTGGGACCAGGAAGAGAATCGAATTAAACCCTCGATCCTCCTGACCTGTTGGGACCAGTTCTATTGTCTTGGTCTCTATTAGGTGTCGGATCTTGGTAATCATGAGCTCCCCTTTTGAGGAGCCTCTTGGACTGGGGCAGCTGATGAAATGCTGTGGAGGGGGGAGAGAAATTCTAGGGTGAGGCGCAGTCTCACTGTCTGCAGAACCATCACATCTGTGGTGGTGTTTTCCCATTGACTGATGAAGAACTGCAAATGACCACCAATGGGCAGGTTGTGTTGGAAGTCATTTAGCCCTAATGGAAAGGTATGTTGCCAGATCCTTGGAAAGGTCCCTTGGTGTGTGGCTGTTGTCTGCCTCCGTCCCTGAAGGAACGCCTATGCTGAGGCCAAGTCCTTGTGAGTAAGATTGCTGAAACTGGGGGTCAGGGAATCCAGAATCAGCAGAATGAAAGGGCTGCCTATGACTGTAAGGCGAGAGCCCTCGGTCTGCCCACCTGTAGCTGAATGGCTTTACTTTCTTTTCGTCTTTGATCTTGACTAAAATTGGCTCTGTGGACTCCCCGAAGAGATTGTCTTCCTTGAAGGGAGCTGAGGCCAGACGCCACTTGGACCTCATGTCAGCCTGCTAGTAATGGAGCCATGAGAGTCTACATGAGGTGACATTAGATGCCAATGCCTGCGACGTGAACTTAGCCACATTGAGTGTGGCATCTGCAGAATACTCAGTGGCTGCAGCCAGCTTGTTTATATCCTGGCACAGTCGGGAGTCCTCAGGGGGAAGCCTGGCTAACAGCTGGCAGAGCCAGAGAAGGGTGGCTCTATTGAAAGACACCGAGGTAGTCACCCTGATTGCCCAAGCAGAAGCTTAGTGAGTCTTGTGGAAGGAAGTCTCCACTTTTTTGTCCTCCACCTTCATACTCTCCATGAAGTCAGAGGGAACGAGGACTGAGGATGCCAAGATGGCTACCGGAGCGTCCACCTTGGGCCACTGAAGGAGTTGTTCTAGTTTTGGGCCAACCGAATAGAGCTGTTTGCCACTTCCGCTAGGAGCTGCGACAGAACCAGTTTGGGTCCATTGACGTTGGACAACATCCATGAACAGCTATGGGGAAGGAACTATTTCATATTCTGCAAGAGGTTCAGTTAACAGCCGTTCACTCTGATCCTGTGGATGCTTGAGCAGTTCCGAGGAACCTCCAGTGACCCCCATATTGGTGACAGATTTGGCTTTATAAAGGAGGCATTTAAAAAGTGCTTGCTTGAAAAGGCCAGTAAAGGCGGATCTGAGGCCATGCCTTCGTCCTCTGATAAATTTGATCAGCAATCTCCTCCTCCCCGAGTACTGAATCCTCACTTGGCACAGAGGGCTTGGGGGAATGGATTTCCTGCAAAGATATCAGATCCTCCTCCCTAGGGGCCTGTTTTTTCAATGGTGGGAACCTTTCCCAATTGATTAGGAATGAGAAGGCTCCTACGCTGAAAAGCTTCCTCTACTTCCTGGACAATGGCCTCAGAGATGTAAGCTCGTAGCTCCTGGGTCAGGCCCAGACACTGGTTCTCCGTCATAGGGAGTCCTGCTTCTGTCAGAGTAAAGGTTGCTGAGAGCACAGAGACTCCTGGAATCTCTGCCAGCTCTTCTCCTGCCACTGCTAGGCAAGCAAATGGGGTGAAGTATTCGTCAAAGCAGGCCACCTGCAATACTGGAGGCTCAGTTATCTCCTCAGGAGGCCAACTCTGGGGTCCCTCCACCTGTTGGGATTGGTGTCAGCCTGCTGTGGAAGGGGGAACCTCCCCCCACGAAGCCTTTTGTGCTTTTGCAAATTGTTTTTCCAGCGCCTTATGGCGTCTTCTGGAATCCCTGTCATATACATTCGATGACTTGCTAGATGAAGGGCCGAGTTTTGGTAGACTCTGAAGGCCCCTTAGCACCGGGCTGCTGGGCTGCTTGGAACCTGGCCTTCCCTGGTGGCTGGAAGATGGTTAGGCCTGACAGCTTTCTCTGCTTGGCGTTTGGCCATTTTAAGAGGGCTGATCAAACTAGCCTCAAACACAATGACTCACCACTTCCTCAGGGAATTTCTTTCTGCAGCGCCAGAAAAAAAAAGCTGATTAACCTCCAGTGTGACCGAGTTCTCAGACAGTGACCCTGGGATCCAAATCCTCTGCTGTGCGCCCTCAGTCAGCGCCAGACCGTAGATGGAAGAACCAGGTGAAGAAGCTTGAAGAATTTCCGCTGCTGCTTCAGTGCTTTGGAGACGCTTGCCACAGTTGCTGCGGCCTTCAGGCAGTGCTCAAGGAATGGCAGCCCTGCCGACGGCCTCAAACTTTAAGGAGAGCACCTTTGGCATGCAAAAAAACTGATGCCTCAAACTGTTTTAACTGGCTTGCCACACTTCTTGGGCATGCATGATCAAAATGGCCACCCTGCTGATGATCCAAAATGGTGGTGGACTACAGGAATGGCTTTTGGCGCAAATTGAGAATCGACTTCAGATGACTGACGTCACCACAGTGCTCTTGCAGCTCTGAGTGTAATGGTAGGCACTTACTGAAAGAGCTTCCGGACTCAAATAGAAGTCCGACGGCAGTACTTCTCTCGGCGCGATGACAAGCGGATGATGCATTTGTGAAGAAGCCACAAGGCGGTTAAATGCCCTTCAACTCATCTACTCCTTGCAATTTTCGCTGTGCTTGCTTGAAGAATCTAAATGTAGGTAATATAATCAATTTCTATCTAATTTCTATCTAATCTGTTCAATTGAAAATGAGAGAAATTTTGGACACGTCTTTCGGGCTCAGACTGTGTTGAAAAACTGGAAGCAGTTGAGCCAGGGAGGCATGGACAAAACTTTCAAATTCAGTCATCGGGCAAACAGACAGAAGTTAAACTCACGCTTGGATTCTCCAAGCAGCGCACAGGATAATTTCTAGTTCCCTTCCCTGTCATGTCCCAAGCTTTGCCCTTCTTGGGCATGCATGTAATGTCACAAAGCAGTGGAAAAGGAGAAGAACTTGGGACATGAAGATTTCATTTCTCTGATTCCCCCTTGCCCCTGTGAATGCCACTGATTAAATGGGTTATTTTCTTAAGAGTTAATGCTGTCTAGTGGTTTAGAAGATAGAGGTCACAAACCCAGATTCAAGTTTACATTTAGCTCTGTAGTTCATTGGGGTCAGTCTTCAGCCTAAGAACCATATAGAATTCCTGAAAGGAAAGAAGGATATTGGAATGGCATAACCATGGGCCATATTCAGTTCCCTAAAGCCCTAAGAGATCTTAAACAGCTGTAAATTTGTAATATTTAAGATGACATAAAATAGACAATATTAAACTGGAGACTAATTAATTGATTGTAATTAGCTACAAATATAAGTAAGTAAGATGAAGTATTTCATGTTTACCCTGGCCCTTCCTTTTAAGTCTTTGAATTCAGCTGCAGCACAATTAGTTAAGGCCAAAAATGGCTCTCAGATTAGAAAAAAGTCTCACCGCTCTTCTATAAATCATCATCTTTACCTTGAAAAGCAATACTATGTGAGCTGAAATTGATAGCTTTGTTCTATAGGATTATTTTTCTTTCAAGCTCACACCATCTAAGAAATTTCCAATCTCATGTTTATCAGATGTTTCATAGATAGAACTCTCAATATGTCCAACCAAATGTCTAGTAATTCTGGTACTGTAACCACAACACAGCTGCAGTTACCCGGTGGCAGAAATCTCTCTCAGAGGAAAAACACACCATCCTTCTTCCACCTTTTGAATTTTTTATTGTGGCCAACTGAGATTGTACATAGGACTGTACAATTATGAACTTGGTGTGACTAGATATTTGTGTGTGATAAGAGTCTTGAAAATGCAAGATGCAATAGTACATTAGCATCAGCAATATCAGGCTTGCTCAGAGTAACAGCACATGTTTTATTCTTTTTCTTAATCAAAACTTTGACATCATTTTGTATCAATAATTGAAATGTGACTGCAAAGTACAATACTGTACATACTTAACTGATGATATACCCAACCTAATTCCTCAGTCAAGCTCACTCATTCATTTCACTTGGCTGCTCATTTCAAACATATAATTCTGGGTGGCTAATAGGGAATAAAGACATGATAGAAAAATAGAAAAACAATGAAAGACAAAATATAATATCAGAGATAAAATCAACAATGCAATCAACATAACCAAATCAATCACACAACCTGGACCCCAGGCTCAGCATCACAGTACATAATTATTGGAATCCACTATTACATTCATGGTTCTTGCAAACTGGAACAAGAGCAAACTATGAAGTTTCATACACTTTTCCTACTTAAATTTTGCCAAATTCAAAGTTCTGTTCACATGATAACTCACTGGTGCAGGAAACACCATCATTTCACTTAGATTTGGAGCTGTTCCATTTGACATATCATCCCAATTTGAATCTTCACACATTTCCCTATCTGATAGAACTGGGCTAAATCTATAGTAGTCTTCTATTTCTTCTTAATAGATGGAAAATACCAGATTTAAGCCAAGAGGTTTTTTTTTCTCACTTTTCAAATTTAATGACAAAATTGGATGAAATTTTGCACTGAACTTTCTATAGAGACAAAAACAGACATATATTACATGAATAGGTTTGTGACATTTAAGGGTTGGAAGTCTTGAGATACCTTGTTGCAGACATGAGGCCCATGTTTTGTGTCCTTCTGAACAATGAATCATTGACAAAGCTTCAAGAAGTTCAAACAGAATTAGAATAAATTCAGACTTCACAGAAATCCATCAGCTATCGCTGCATTACATCATACTAGTTTTTAATCAGCTGCATAAAGCTATTGCATATTACCAATCAGTGATGCTCAGAATAATACACACAATGTCAACAAAGAAATATCATTAAAGAATTACTGTGGGATGAATGTCAAATGCTATTAGATGCTAAATGGCAGTGCATGTCAGCTGTCCAATGCTGAAAAATGCCATCTGTCAACACATTAAAATCAAATTTTATATGCAGTTGAAAGTCAATTTTCTATAACATGCAAGAATTTACATACTAGCCAGATCATTGAGATGTCCAGAAGAGAATTTTGAGTGGAATATTTCTACTCTATGTTACCCATGCAATTGTATATGCCCAGTTTGCTTTTTAAAGCTGAAGTTTACCGAAAACTATCTATGGACATAAGGCAAGCAACTGAGCCTGGCCTGCATTTCCCAAATAAAAAAAAATTATAATGGCGTCTGCTTAATGTATTTGTGGGATTTATTTGCATTCTATCAATTAGTTTCTATGAAGGAAAAGTACTTGCTAATGCTCTCTTTGCTCTGTTGAGGCTGGTTCATTCACTCCTGATGCAGGGATCTTTCAATCTTACTCGCCAGGTATTTTGTCTCTCTTTCCGTCTCTGTCTGAACCATGGCTCTTGGCTGACTGTTATTCTATCTAGAACATATCCATCTACATTAATAGCTCATGAGGATAAGGGTAGGGTTCTCAGACAACAGATATTTCTCCAAAATGGAACTTGTAAGAAGAGTGGGTCATAATGGCCAATGGCCTTAAAATGCAGAAGCAAGGTCAACAATGTTTTCCTTTGTTTTGTTTTTACTGTGTGTGTTTGCAAAGAGGAAGATTAGTTGGTCCTGCTTGTTTACCCAATCCACCTGGAAAGATGTGATTCCAACCAGATATGAAGGCAGAAACAAGGGTATCTTATCTGCTACTAACTCATGTTTGCAATATTTGGAATTAGAAATACAGGAAATGTGTAGTGGTCACATTACAATCGGTGAAGAGGCAATCCAGAACTCTGTGTGCTGCTAATTTCAAAGTCATGAATATATAGAAAATTTCAGGAAATACAAGCCACTATGGGGAAATCCTGGCTATGTTCATGGGATAATTCATTTGTAAGACTTTAGCCTAAATGGTTTGTTCAAAGTAAAATATATAAAAATAAAAGTTCAGTACCTTCACAAATTTACACTTCCCAGGAAACCAGAGTAACTTACACATTTTATAGTAACCATTTTTAATTTCTTACTATAAGTTCTCAGTAACTTCCACAAATCATGGTTTTTATTGGTCTTGAGAAATAAACTCCTGTCATCCAATTTAAAATTGTAGAGAGAATATCACTATTAAATAAAAAGGGGTGACACAGGATGGTTTGCTGCTGTTGCTGCTATTCCTGCTCCTATGGTACATGCCGCTCCTGTTCATCCATGGTTTACGGCTTGTTTTGTTAGTTTTCTGCCTTCGTATCCTGACTTTCTTTTAAAAGCAGTAGCTACTTTTGTGTATCATAAATACACAAAATGAGTTAACTGCACAGATCTTAGGGACTGCTAAGGATTCACACATACTCAAGCAAAGTCTAAAATCTGCAGAGCAAGATAAAACTGGGTGCCATTTTAAGGAAATTAAGTGCTAATGCTCCAAAATTCTCAAAGAGCTACATTCACACAAGAAGCCTGACAGTAGAACTCAAGACAATCTAAGACTAGTTTCATGTTTGATGAGCTAAAATTAAAGCTGCATCTAATGGTGTAATTTTGCTAGAGCACTAAGACATATCTATGCCTAATCATAGAGTCCATCTCACTTAACTACCCTTAGCTCTGGTAGTTGCTGGGAGAAGAGGGCAAAGAAGCCATTTTCATGGTGCCTTCTCTGGCAGAGGGTCCCGACCCAGTCCTAGGCATTTCCTTAGAGATCTATGTACATGTGGGAGTATGGTGTGAAATCTTGTTTTCTGGCTAGCAAATAACTTAGCACCATGGGGAAAAACTGAAACTGTTCAGACAGTTCATCATGTTGATTCCACATGCATTGGGAACCCAGAGACATGGCAAATGGACACTTTCTTCCTAACATGACTATGTCTTTTGGGGGGGTGGGAATGGTTTCCTTATTGCTTACTTGGGGAAACACTACAACTAGCGATAGAGTCTGAAATGGCATATTTTACCTTCCAATAAAGTGTCAGTTAATCCACATTGAGGCAGGATTGCATAAAACAATAAATGATAGTATTACCTCTTATTCTTTTTAAAGTAACATCCTACTGATAATTCCTTCTTTTTGAAAGCATGTATGCCACCCTGAATTGTACAAAAGTGGAAGATAAATCTAACAATACTTTTTTTTTAAAAAAAGCATTTTGCTGAAGCTTTGGTTAAATATTTGACCCTTGCAAAGATTTTGGCTAAGGGGGACTGGGTTGGGCCTTCTGCTGTTTGTTCTTTATGGGTTTTTTTTTAATCAAAACTTTCCTGCATTATCTTTCAAATTACGATCCTTAAAAAAACAATTCCAAAATCTCTGTATTCTTCGCAAAGAAGAACTTGGAACAGATTTTTTATACACTTTGGTACCCATCTAACCATCGCCCGCTGCTGCGGTGGACAAAGTCCCACTCTTTCCATGGACCCAGCAAGACCTGACTCGGCGCCGCCCAGAATAATAAACCGATCCCGTTTTAAAGCGAGCCTTTTATTTTCGGCCTCTTCCAAGGCCAGCCGGGCCCGCTGCCTCTGTTATCCTCCCCGCTCCCCGAAGCCTGGAGAAGGCGGGGAGCATTGGCGAACGTCAAGCCAGCAGCTGCTAATGAGTTAGCCAATTGCGACTTCCAATTAGCCTCCTGGCAATTAAAACGCGTTTATGGGATTAACACTCCGCAATTCTACCCAACGCTTAGACCTGAGCAGGGAATGCGTGCGCCGCGAAGGTTTGACTGGAAAAATCCAAGTCGCTTTTGCAGGATTTGAAGTCAGACAAAGAACGAACTTCAAATACCAAAGGCTCACTCGTGCTTCAGAGCGCGGAGCAAAAAGCAAGGCTACTTACGACAGTGCAGGTTGATAAAGCAACTATTTCCTCCTAATTTCAGGACGGGCAATGGCGGGGGAGAAAAGTCAATAGAAACTTCCTAGAAAACACTCCAAAGTTGATTTAGACTGTAACAAGGAAGTAAGTCCGCATTACTAGAAAGAAGCTATTTTCACAGCGGGAGAGCTGTGAGAAGAAATAATAGCGATTTGCTCTCTGGGATAGAAAGCATCTTCGGATAGTGCCCTCTCCACGCCATAGATTATAGTATCCATCGCTTTCAGCCAGCACAGCTAAGAGTCTTCTGGTACAATTCAATCCATGCAAAGGACGCCAGGCTGGGGAAGAATGACCCTTGCCGATGGATTGCGAAGATGTTACTCTAAAAACCGTCATTTCTATAAACTACCGTTGAAAGAAAAAAGAGAAAGGTAGTGTGAGGGGCGGATGGACCAAGAAAAGGAGTTCTTTCAGCGCCTTGGTCTCAATAGAAGACCCAAAGCACGGTAAAGGCCTCCCAGTTATACCACTCCATCTTTTGTCTTACTCCTTGGAAGTAATGTCTTGTTGGGTTTAGTGCCAATTCCGAAGAAAACTGAATAGAATGGCAATGCCTGATGTTACAACTAGAAAGATTTACTTATAGCAATATTTCTCAATCCTGACAACTTTAAGATTTGTGGACTTCCACTCCCATAATTCTTCAATCAGTTGGTTAGGTAATTCTGGGAGTTAAAGTCCACATATCTTATGAACCGTTTCAATATAACACATCCTCATGACATTGCCTTCATGTCAACCCTCGCCACCAGAAGGGACAGCTTAAAGTCACTTAGCTGTTCTAGTTTTAAAGTAGCGTTATTTCTCTTCTGATAGTTTTGATATGGAGATATCTACATTTCCATGACAACTGGGTGGATGATGGTCGCAGGGCTGGATCGGCACTACTCCCATTAACTATTTAAAGACTTCTGCAAGAAAATTCCTTTCCCTCCAAGGGCCGTTTTACTGAGATCCAGTAGAAACGGGACATTTTTTCCACAGAGGTATCTATTTTCCCTTGTGATGATTCCTGGTCCCATGAGAATCCAGAACTGAAATTGGGAATCTCATACCATTTTCTGTAGTCCCAAATATATTAATTAATAGTAATCTCAAACTGTACTACAAATACAAATGAGGTTTTGGTACTTTAATGCAGATACTGATTGCAGACAGAGATGAGAAGAGAATGATGGGTAGATCTCAATACATGTAAAAATGACATGGTAAAATGCATTGGTGACTTAGTGCAAATAGTCATTAATCCATATAAGCACAGTTTAATAATGGAAGATCCCAGTGTATTTGTGCAAACAAAATACTAAGGGATCTCTATTGATCAAATTGCATCCAGACTTGGCTAAGCATCAGAGGATAAGTAACTGAGTTGGTCATAACCATTACTATATATAGGGAATTCTCTGGTGTGGACTCTGTGGAGTATATAGTAGAAAGTCTAAAATTATATGCTATCTAAGAGGCAATGGAGGCAGAATATCTTTTGCCTGCAATTTGAGGAATTCTATCAATTACACATTTTTACCAATATTGAGAAATTGAGGCAAAATATGCATTCAAGTATACCATATTGCCAACAGAACAACTAAGGAACGAACCATGAAGAAGAACCTAAAGTGGTTCTGATAAGCAAAGCAATTGCTGGAGTCCTCTAACTTTGCTGTACTCTGTCTTTAGCATGTCACCACCCGGGAAGAAAAGCAGAGGAGGAATTGGTGATAGTACTTTTATTTTATTTAGAATTTCTTTGCTGTTCTTTTCATTTTTTAATGTAATCACTAACTGTTGATTGCAAAGTTTTCCGAGTTATGCTTTTATGCTTTTTACACTTTGAAGCTGCTGCTTGATAATCAGAATAAGGCGGGAAACTCCTATACCAGTGATGGCAAACCTTTTCAGCATCGAGTGCCCAAACTGGAACGTGCATGCACGTGTCTGAGTGCTGGAAACCCAAAGACTAGCTGGCCAGTGTGCATGTGCAATGATGGCCAGCTGGTCTTTGGGTTTCCAGCATGCACATGCCTGTCGGCCAGCTGGTTTTTGTGCACACGGGAGCGCCAGAAACCCAAAGACCAGCTGGTCAGTACACCCATGTGTGCACCAGAAACCAGAAGAGCAGCTGGCAATGGTGCACATGCCCACAGAAAGGGCTTTGTGTGCCACCTCTGCATGTGTGCCACAGGTTTGCCATCATGGCCCTATACCAGTGATGGTGAACCTATGGCACACGTGCCAGAGGTGGCACGCGGAGCTATTTGTCAGGGCACGTGTGGCGCTGCCCTGTCAGCTGGCCAGAGTTCACCCTTTTTAAAAGCCATTTTTCGCCCTCCCCAGGCTCCAGAGGCTTTATAGGAGCCTGGGGAGAGCGAAAACAGCCTCCCCCGCCCCCCCGGAAGCCCTCCGGAGGCATCAGGGAAGCCTCCAGACGGTCCCTGAAGCCTTCGGAGTGCTCAAAACGATCCTCCGAGCAAACTGGAAGTGACTTCCTGTTTGCTCGGAGGGTCGTTTTGAGCACTCTGAAGGCTTCAGGGACTGTCTGGAGGCTTCCCTGAAGCCTTTGGAATACTTAAAACGACCCTCCGAGCAAACCGTAAGTCACTTCCGGTTTGCTCAGAGGATCGTTTTGAGCACTCCGAAGGCTTCAGGGACCATCCGGAGGCTTCCCTGATGCCTCCGGAGGGCGTCCGGGGGGGCGGGGGAGGCTGTTTTCGCCCTCCCCAGGCTCCTATAAAGCCTCTGGAACCTGGGGAGGGCGAAAAAAGCATGTAAAAATGGGAGGGGGAGCGCCTGTAGTGCGCACATGAGCCCTGGGGGTCGTGCATTGCATTATGGGTTTCGCGCATTGCATTATATTTCAGGTAAGCTCAGAAATTATCAGGAATTAGCTAAGATGACTAAAACTCTCAGTGACTGAAGTTCATTGGAACTTTAGCCAAGCACTCTTTTAATTTTAAAATAAAATGGTGGAATGTTCCTTATTTCCCATCCTCTGCCTATGTGAAATTGAAAAGACAAGAGTGAGCCTGTCAGTGCTTGGAATAAGGAACTTCAGAATTTCGTTTCTCCTTGGGCTCAACTAGAGATCTATTATTAGATCCTATTTGGCAAGTGTTGGAATTCTTGGATCACTTTAAATACATGCATGCAATGGTGCCACACACACATGGAGAATAATGGAATATAATTTTTACCCATTAACCCATGAAACTTTTATACTGTGACAGTCTCATTTTTAAAAGTGCATCTAAATTGGTTTTGAGAGTCAATTGGAGCTATGTCAACATTAATTAGGATTGACTCAGTTCTGAGGGAATTACTTTTAAAACTTGCAGACTTAGCTATTATTTATTTGTCTATCAAATTTCTGTACAGACTATCTCACCTATGGTAAGTAACTCTAACATGATTGGTTTACTTCAGAGTATTTCCTGAAAATGCATTCAACACCCATTTATTACTGCAGTCGTTCTTAAACTGTTGGGCCAATTATCCTTTTCCTAGTCCTGGCTTACCAACCAGTTGTTTACAACCTTTTGAAGTTATGAATGGCCATGGTACCTGGCCATTGAAAATGGATGTGCCACCTTCCCCCTGCAGTCATGTGACTACATGCTGGGCAGGTTAGCCATTGCTGATTTCCAGCAAAAAATAAATAAATAAGCCCATTCAAATGAATGGGTTCACTTAACAATCATTGCAAAAAAGACTAGAAAATTATTTCCAGTCATGTGGGTACCTCACCTTAGGACCACAACAACTTACAACTGTAATTCCAGTCTCAGTTATGGTTGTAAATCAGAAGGACTTACAAGACTACTTGTAATGTTATTACCCAATTCTCCCATTCCCCCCAGCCCGTCAGGCTCTGTTGTTTATAGAAGCACCTATAGAGCAGTCCCAAACTGGATCTTGGATTCACAAACAAGAAATTACAAATTGCTCCATTATCCCTAGGATATGTCCAAATTACCCTCTTAGGGGTAATTACCTCGGTTTAAGAAGCACCATGTTATTAGGTATATTAGGTCCAGATGTGATTACTGCTTCTGAAGTTAGAGGTTTGGGAAGAATTATTTGTGGCTCCTAAAACAATAATGGTTGTAACAAGTCGAAGAAAGATGATCTTGATAAGTTATTTCTGTGGCCTTGAATAATGTATTATCTCCAGTCTTGTAGACCAATAGAAATTTGAATTAAAGAGTATAACATATATTTCCTTTAATCTTAACATTTTATAATTAAAGAAAAATGTGTTCCACATATACTGAATGCCTCAAAGAACATTCAAGAAATAACTAGTTACAATCACCCTGTTGTTGAATATGTAATTTAGTAGTTAGAATATTAATTCATATGGTTTGAGCTTGTCCTATTATTGTTTCACTTTAAACAGACATCAACAGGATTATTAGCATGACTCAAAATCAATCAGAAATTATAGGTTCTTCTGGTACAGAGAGGCTCCCTAAAAAATTATACAACACTGGAAAGAGAAATCTATATGTGGTATGTAGCAATGGATTATCGGAATGATAAAATGTGAAATAATATTTTCAACCAAGAAGCAAGGCTTTTAAATGCCATAACACTTTTATAATTGTTCTATTTATAACCTTCTTTTTCTTTTAAAATTGCTAAGTTTTTTTACAATTACTAAAGCTTATCTATTCTGAGATGTGTTGCTCCTTTCATACTGTTATATGTGCTGTATTTTTATTTTTGTATTATCAAATAACATTTAAAAAAAAAGAATGGACCAAGTTAGGACTTATCTAGAAGGTGTTAGCAGTATTCAAATTCATGAGGCACTACTTGCAGTCTCAAGTAACAAAGCGTGGACAAGAGACTGATTTTCTTGTTCCTCCTATCTGTAACAAGAGGTCATAAAGATCCAACATATAAAACGCCATGTAAAAGATTAACAGTTCCACTCAATCTAATTTGATAGATAAATTAAATTAAATTCAGGTATAAATCACTGTCACGCATTAAGACACTTGAGTCTGAGTCTCCTGAGAACAGTTAAAGAAAAAGCAGAGAGTGGGTGGGAGTAAATAGACACTATATATAACTGAATTAGCTGTATTGAAAATTTCAGATTCTGGTAACTGGGGGCCGTGCTCTCCTGTAGTAGCATGTGACAAGTGTCTTGAATCCAGCACAGAGCAGAGCCAGGGTTCTAGATGTATTGTGCTATAAACTAAACTGAAATAAAAGGGGTGCTTCATAAAACTTGGCTTTGGGCAGCCCCAGCAAACCTTTGCAAAATTCCTGGTCTGATTCTAGCATCTTCAGGTAAGCATGGGAAAAAACAGGCCTGAAGACCTAGAGAGTTTTTGGCTGTCAGTGCCAAGTTATTGTCATTTTCATAAATTTACTACTTCTTTTAAGACATAATTATCTTTAATTCAAGAATCTTCATAAATCATGGGTGGCAGATACTATCCTCAAGGAAGTGCTCCTTCTAAAACTGCAGCTCTTCTAGCACGTACATCAGAATCAGGGGAGCAAAGCAAACTACAAATAAATAATTAAATAGATGCATATGCCTTCTCTATAAAAAGAATATTCTCTGGGTTCAGAATTAGTATTTTATTTGTGGCCATCATTTTTCTTCTTTCTCCATCATCCCAATGTCCTTTCCCTTTGTCAAAGTTTAGCCATTTAGAAATATATGGGTTTACATCAAGGACTTGAAGACTGTTTATCTGTATTTATTGTAAAAAAAAAGACGATGAAGCAATATGTTTCTATGTGGTCTACATTTTACAATAAGCTTAAGGACTGAATCCTATATTGAAATTAAATAAATATTACATGGATCCAAATCTGTTTCAATTTGTCTAAATCTCAAAGAACTTACTATTGCAGATAGTCATTAAATAGGAAGGATTCAATAATGAATTATTTTGACATTAAATAATGTTTTAGGGAAGTTATCACAATCAATACACAAAAAATTCCTAAAGATCCCAAGAGCATTCCCTTTAAAAGGACTCTCTGAAATCAATAGAATGGACAGCAGTCCACTTATATCTGCCTATAAATCCAAGCCTAGGAAGTTCAATGAGGATTGTCCCTATATAAATCCTGTAATTATGTACCTTAATTCCTTGCTATTCAAGAAACAAGCATGCTCCAAAGTTAAGCACTTCCTAGTTTTATGGAGGCTGGAGGAAGTAGACAATACACTAGTAAAATCTTTACCAAATCATCCTTGCATATTGCTGAAATTCTTAAAGGGAAATAATTTTGAGCAATGCTTACACAGACACAGCCTTCAACATCAAATTATAGTGAATTCCAGTCACTAAATTGTTGGTTACATAATTTATTGGAAAGCAATACTTTTACAGTCCATCTTAAATTTTAGTTATCTTTCTGTTTTTAGAACATTGATGCATTCTGAGAAAATAGTTGATATAATAATTCTTACTATACAGGTTCATAAAGAATAACAGACCATTTCTGTATTCCAAACATTAGAACATCTCTTTGCCACTAAACCAAGAATGTCTTAACAAATAACTTTTCAACTAAAACAAGCTTTAGAGGGAAGTCTGATTCAAAATAGTGCAAATTAACACTAAATGGGAAGTAGCAAAAACTAAAAATAATGTCAATGTTTATTCAAAAATAAAGCATGTTTTCAATTTTTCCACATTGCGTTAACAGCCACAGCAAATAAATCCACCCATAATGAAAGAATGCTTGTTACTTGCATCTGATCCTGGAATCCACTTTATCAGACTGGATATTTGACCAAATACCCTGGTTGCCTGCCTCCAGCTTAAGCAGTGATGTATTACTTTTTTAAGATGCCAGGAGTTTTTTTCTACCTTTTGGTGATCTGTTCAAATTTTATTTAAGGTTACAGGAAAAAAAATCCCTGGCCTATTTGATATGTAAGTGAAAGAGTTAAGCAATGTTCTCAGTTTCACTTAGTTAAATCAAGGGACTTCAGTGTGCCTTATTTGAAACATGCAATTTTCTTTTTTCTCTTTTTATGGATTATTTAAGTACAATATTTCTTCTGACTGTGCCTTCTTTGTAAAACTGTCTTTTCAAAATCCCGCAGGCAAAACTTCAATAACACATTTCAACTGGAGCTCCATAAGCTGATACCTCTAAATCATTCTTGCCTTTGTTTTCAATTGGATTTGCATTTTTTTCTGAAATAGTTAACATTCAATTTCATGCTTGGTTTCTACAGTAAACATTGAGGCTTTCTGTCATTGCCTCACTGCATTCCCTGTCTTGAACCAATAACAAATAAGTTTTTCTGAGACCTAGTTGTACCAGGTGTCTCAGACAATGCTATTGATAAGCTGCTCCTGGAAATAGTTTTGGAAATTAAAATAAAATTCCTCTGAACCAAGACTTCGTCTTTCTTTCAAGTCCCTCAAAGCCCTTCAGAACAGTGGTCTTAAGGCTGAAGCTGGCACACATACATTCTAAACCTCAGCCTGACTTGAGCTAGTGGGACACGTTGGTATTCTAAATGTCTGCTTTTTGACAACAGGCAAGCCTTTAGATTAGTTGGGCCAATGTTCCAAGTGATGGCACTGACATATGCAGACAACTATATAACAATGCCCAAAAAACCCTTAGTATCACCTCAGCTAGCCAGCCAATTCTGGGGTCCTCCACCAACAGTAGCCCTCTTTTCCAACCCTCACCCAGTAAGGCTTTTGAAGCAATAGCACTTGGAGCCAACTTCTTTGAACAACATTAAGGTACTGGGGAGAAGATGAAGTAGCTCAGCCTGACCACTGGCTTTCCCCTATCAACAATGCATGAAGGAGGGTCTTGAAAGAGGAGACAATGAGCCTGATGGTTGAGATTGGCTTCTGTCAAGTTTGTCATTTTGGAGAGGTATTATTTCTGTGTGTCCAGAAGGACCAGTAGTGGAGGAGGAGGCATGGAGGCCAGAGTTTGAGTTCTCAGTAAGGACAGCTACTCTCAATTGGGCCTCCCTTTATAACTATCAGGAGCTCCATGTATATAACATGCTTCAAAGATTTTACATTTGTAACCTTCCTTCACATCAAATCATGCCAGATGAAGACTTGGAATCAAGCCTAAACCTTTTAGTTCCATCATCTGGGAAATAGGGCAGTTTTCTTGCTCATCACTCCTGAAAACACAAAAGGCTTCTCTTAGAAGTTCACTACTATGCACTTATTTAGAAGGCATCTTAAAATAGTTCTAATTCTTTGAGGAAGAGATTCTTGGCAAAGTCTTAGGTCTGTTCTTTGGCATCAGAATCTTGTCTGAAACTCTGGACAACCTGCAGATATATGGAAGCCCCACAGAACTACCTGGGCTATTGCTTGATCTGATGCAATCTTGTGTCACTCTGACTGGTACACATATCACCTTAACTCAGCCTCTAATTTATGTGTCGGATGAATCTACCATTATTCAGCAAACTAAAATTTTCCTCTTTGGCTTCATGAAATATGTAAATCAATCCAATTACAGAGAATCTAGACTGAATTTTTTATACATTTAAATCAGTGCAACTGAATTCCATAATCTGCATCTTTGTTATTAGTTTTCCAATCAAAGCTTGTGTATCACAGAAATTAAACATGGCTTTTCTGCTATCAATGGAACTCATCTCTACTGCAAAAAGATGAGCACAAATCATTCATCCTCTTCTCTTACCTTCCTGTTCTCTTTCCAGGTTTCTGCTTCACTTTTGCTCCTTGGGAGTCCATTTTCTTTTTCATTCAAAGGCAAGACTTAAGGCCAAGAAATTCCTTCCAATAGTGAATCAAAGGTCTTTGTTTCAGAGAATTGTTCAATTCTGCAAAATCATGACTCTATCATCTGCCCTCTCCAAGGTGCAGTAGGAACACCACCATCCTTTCATATCAACAGAAGGGAAACCTGAAGTACTGAAGATAACTTTGAGGCAAATCTTGCACCCTAGTTCAGCAACAGACCATGAAAATTTCATAGGATAACATATGCATTTCTGTTGTCTAAACCTGCCCACCCCGCATTTGGCAGGACTTCATGGGTCTGCTAAGATTGGGGGAGGGGTATTATGGAATTTGTGCAGGAAGTTCTTTAAAAAAAACACTAAAGAATTTTATTGGGGGAGGGGAGATGCCTGTTCAAAAATTCTCAGTTCAAGGTGCCATTATTTCTAATAACCAAGTCTAAACTGATGAGGTTGCACAATTCATTATAAGCTCAAAGTCACCTTAACTAACGTTTGTGTAATTTGCAAATGCTTCTAAAGATAGAACCAACTTGGTCTAGTGAGAAAGGGTCCAGACTAGAAAGTGGGAGACCGTGGGTTCAAGTTCCATTTTAGCCATGAAAATCAACTGGGTGATCTTTGGCCAGTCACTCTCTCTCAGCCCAACATCTCATAGGATTGTTGTGGGGAACATAGTTTGTTGGATAGGTTTGCTGCCTTGAGTTATTTGTATTAATAACTTTATTTAATATTAAAACCCAGGGAGATCGGGGCAGAAATAAAATGATTTTTTTTAAAGTTTAGATTGGTAAAATTGAGCCACGTCTAAATCCCTGGGGACTGCAGCTCAGTTCTGCAGAACTTCGCCGGCTTCTCCGAAATCGGCGTAAGCGCGGCTGCACAGGTCCGCAGGCGCCTGTCCCCGCTCAGCGTTTGTTTTGCACAATGGCCAACTTGCAGAAGTCAGCTCGAGGCCTCCTGAATTTAACGCCTCGTTGAGGGACGAACACCCGCCAGGGCTCCCGGCCCGCCTGCCTCAGTCCTTGCCCTCTTTCCCTCCGTCGCCTGTGCCCAGAATTCTCCCCAAGATGCTGAAGAAGGAGCGACCTCCGAGATTTGCGAGGTGCTCGCTGCAAGTGCCTCCGCGGGGCGGAAGGAAGCGAGGGCAGCTCCTCGGCCTTGTTTACCAAGTAAGGGTGGAATCTAGTAGGCGCTCTCTCGGCCATCAATGGAGCCTCGTCTCAGGTTACCGAGCTGAGCTCCCTAAAACGATCTGGCAGCAGATAACTGCAGGTTAAAGTCACCTGAGATAAACGGTTTCCAGCAGCTTGGCGCCGTACCCTTGAGCTTTGGAGCAGATTTCATTGGCTGTTCCAAAGTGAAAGGAGCAGGAAGGGGAGCCTTTCGTGGCCCGGGGAGAAAAACACTCTTGCCAAGGGCCCCAAAAAGCGGTACTCTGCGGGATCGCAGGCCGGTTGACTGACTTAATGGCACCTACTCTGAGGTAAGAATAGGACTGCAACCCAAATGCATAATCAGTGACCTCTTTAGAACTAACACCAGGGATTATTGATTATCAAGATAACAAGTATAGGTATGAACATAAGCATGAACAAAGGAAGTAAATACAGATAAATGGGGACAGTAAGACAGGGACAGTAGGCAAGCTGGTGTGCTTATGCACGCCCCCTTTATTATGTCCAAGAAGACTTTATTTTACTTTATGGAAATAAGTATATAACTCATCGTCCTTAATTTCTTGGAACCTAGATCCCTTTGTGCCTAAATCTCGTTTCCCCCCTTAAAGGAGTCTTTAGTGGAAGAAGGTTTCTTGAAATTTCTGCAACTTGTAATATCTGATGCTAGACATTAGAATATTGCAATCTATTATTACACTGAATTATTATCTATTTTGAAGGCCAAAACTTGTAAAGATGTATGGTATAATATGCTTCATTTTAGGTCCCACATTATATAAACTTTAGATGTATATTTACCAACTGAGCTGTCTTTTGAATGTTCCTATGAATAAAGAATTAGGATGAAAATTCTCCTGGGATGGAGAATCCTGATTTTGTTGGAGAGGGATCAATGGAAATTGGAAAACACATGCTGCTCATTCATCATTTGGCAGGTCTATGGTGAGTATGATTTTTTTAATGTAATTTTTGAACTAAAGAATGCTTTTATTTTTCTTTAAAAACTTATTTTACTGAAGTATTCAAATCTCCCATTAACTCCTTGGCTTTGACATACCAGACTTGTATCACTAAATTTTGCAAGCTACTTACATAAAAGAAAAAGATCCTTCTGAAAACAATAATTATGAAGACAGAAACATTTTCAATCAAATGCTATTTTCTACCATTTCCCTGAAAATAAGACCTCTTGGTATAATAAACCCAAGCCCGCCCCGAAAATATTGCAACACAGCAGCAGTCATGAGGTGATCACATTCGCTGCCTCCTGCACCTAAAAAATAATAAGACCTCTCTGAAAATAAGGCCAAGCGCTTATTTCAGAGGTCAAAAGAAAATAAGACCCTGTCTTATATTCGGAGAAATGTGGTAGTTACCTGAACTTCTTGCCAACCTGCCTTCATCTTTTAAACCTGGTTGTCTTTAGAATTGTCTGCAGGCCCATTTGCTCCCCGGAAGGCCCTGCAGACTTCTGATTGGACACACTGTGAAGTGACCAGCCTTTTAAAGCACCAGGGATACCCCTTAATTCCTAACAGTTGGTATTTACCCATCCAGATTAGGAATATCTGGAAGGAAAACGTGGAAATAGCAAGTCAGACACTTGAGGAAATAAAGAGGATTTTAAAAGATTCAATCATGTTTCCATTGGTCTCAATAACTGGAACTATAATTATGGTAGTAATGCTAGACATTCAATTACAAAGGTATTTTTAAAGCCCGTGAACCTTATTTAATTGGCAGTCATATAATACAATAATACAATAGTAGAGTTGGAAGGGACCTTGGAGGTCTTCTAGTCCAACCCCCTGCCTAGGCAGGAAACCCTATACCGTTTCAGACAAATAGCTATCCAACATCTTCTTAAAGACTTCCAGTGTTGGGGCATTCACAACTTCTGGAGGCAAGCTGTTCCACTGATTAATTGTTCTCACTGTCAGGAAATTTCTCCTCAGTTCTAAGTTGCTTCTCTCCTTGATTAGTTTCCACCCATTGCTTCTTGTTCTACCCTCAGGTGCTTTGGAGAATAGTTTGACTCCCTCTTCTTTGTGGCAACCTCTGAGATATTGGAATAATGCTATCATGTCTCCCCTAGTCCTTCTTTCTCTTAAGCTAAACATACCCAGTTCCTGCAACCGTTCTTCATATGTTTTAGTCTCCAGTCCCCTAATCATCTTTGTTGCTCTTCTCTGCACTCTTATAAATTTCAGTAGCCATGTCCCATTTAGTTCAAGCATTTTTCTAACTAAATTTTACACTCATATAATTATTAATGTAGTGTAATTTGCAATAATGCATTTCTTGCATATTATTCCTGTTAGTTTTAAATGCTAGTATATTTTTCCTGATCCTACACTCAGATTAGTTCCATATGCCATTTTGGGATGATACATCTAATAAAAAGAGCTCTGGTTCCATGAAAATTCATCTTACTCTTATGTTAGCCTTTAAGGTGCCACAGAGGTTTTTTGCTATGTTAATTTGGCTGCAGTGCCACTACCGTATAATCTAGACTTCACTCTTTTTCAGGCTTTAAGTATTAAGTAATCCTGTGAAATGCCATAGAGCCATTGGTGATTGTTTTGTTGGCTTCTGAAACAAACCTTCTGGCCTCTTAAATCTATGTCAAACCTCCATTTGTGGTTGGCATCTCTTTCCATACCAATCTAGGATTATAGAAAAAGTAAATTAAAGATTTTTCAGGGAAAAGAAATTCCAGGCATATTTATTCAAAAAAAAAGTCCCACTGAGATTATTAAAATGTAATCCCAGATAAATGGATTTTGGATTTCTGCCAATATTCTGAATATGCAGGAAATATATTAGGAAAGAAATTAAGGAAAAGAACATGGTGAATGAATTATATTTTACAGGTAAAGAAGTTGATGGACTTGGTTTAAACTTAAAATATTACTTAGAAATTATTAATGATTTTTGTGTTATATTCTTTCAAATTAATTCAGGTAATATAGCTCAGAAGGGTACAGTTGCAGTACAAATGGACAAGGTAAGAGGGAGATCCCATAAAACTGAATCCAGAATCCTTGTGATGAGTCAGTTTACCCATTGTGAAGCAGGAATGTTAATTAAAAGAACAAGTCTTATAATTTACAAGTATGGAAAACAATCTAAATGACCTTCTGAGTAAATATGTTGCCTGCTACTCTTACCATAATCCAAAAACACGATTTGGAAGTGTTATGAACATTTAATTTCAAATAGGCCTCAAATTCCCACCACTAATTCTTTAGCTGAACTCTGCAGCTGTTCCTTTAACAATAGCATGATCTGCCACAATGAGAGAGATTAATAGCTTGCTCTAGATCAAGTTGTTACTAGAAGTATATCTCTAGTGGTTGAAGAACTGGCAATCAATTAAAAGAAAGATTCAGGGCTGAAGAGAGAAGGAGAGGTGAAGAATAAG